>NC_051047.1:17627190-18245524 GCF_904848185.1 Acanthopagrus latus
ATTTTGAGTCTCTCCAGCCCCCCATGACTTATCAGTCAACTCTAGAAATTACTTGCTCCAGGTTTTGTACATGTAATGGATTTGTCATATACTTATCTTATCTGAAATATTGACTGCTGGGTACAGGTGAGGATGAGGCACCAGAGAAAGATGACATGAATGCCAAGGAAGAGAATGAGCCACCCCACAAGAAAAACAAGAAGCACAGAAAACACAAGAGCAAGAAGAAGAAGAGGAAGAGGAAGGGGGAAAAGGAGAGCAGTTCAGAATCAGGTGCTGAGTCGGATGTAGAGCCACCACCTCCACCGAGACCTGTTCGAACCACCAGGGCCAGGTAACAAGCACTTTAAATTGAAATAAGCTGTATAAACTAAATGTATTGTTGTCTGAGACCTGATAAATGTATACTATCACTGCATAAATGTCTACACCTTATAACACTCAAGTTAACATACAAAATGAAGTCAATAATGGATAGCACATCTTTGTTTTAATAATTTACTACCATTTTTTTTGTCAACATTTCATATCTCTTGCAAGTTATATTCAGGCTGTTGCCACATATTGGAAGACAAACAAAAAGCAGAGAATGAGTCTCTGTAATGTTGGTGGGTTTTATGTCAATTGATCTACATACGGAAAAGTAAATGTAGTGTAGAATATGCGGTGTGTGAAAGACCTGGACATCAAAACAAATGTAGAAGTCCATGTTGTGGTCTAGAACATGGTGTGAAATCCAAATATGTAGAGAGATTTGTCTGAGAAAAGCCAACATTTCCAGTTTCCATGTTCATACCTAAATAAAATTGTCTGCCGCACCCAAAATTGAAAAGTGACCTACTTGAGTTTTGATTGTGGAAAGGGACCTAAGTTTTCATATATTTACAAGAAAAAATGATAATTTATGTGAAAACTTTTGTTTGTACTTAAATTGCCTTTGCAGTGCAAGACTGGCAGCAGCTGCAGGAGCTGGAGACCATGATGTGTTACAGGAAGATAGCAAAAGGGATGTAATTACAGGTAGGAGATCCTCAGACAAAAACCCAATTCATCTTTCATTTGAAAGCAATGATTTAATTCCCCTGGTGATTTTTGATAAATCATCTCTTCACCTCTCAGATCGTGGGGACACAGAAGCTGATGCAAAGTCCAAAAAACACAAAAGACATGCTGCCAAGAAGAAGAAGAAGAAAAAGAAGAAAGATGAAAAGCAGGAGAAGAAATCCCCATCTCGCTCCCCATCAGAAAGCAGCTCAGCTTCAGGTTCTGAATCTGAAGGTGAAGGAGGTAAAGGGGCTGGTGATGCCAAATACTCTGTAGCTGCAGCATCTGATCTGCAAGAGCCAGTGTCCAAACTAGTTCCAAAAAGCAAACGAGGGGAAGAGAAAGGGGTTCCTAACCTTATACAGAAACCAGAATTGCTTGGAGTGAAGAAAGAGGAGATATCCGATATGGATGTGTCCCCATCTGGAGGGAAGGGCGGTAACACCAATGGATCAGAAAAAGATATAAGTATGCCCTCTGCAGGCCAGGATATAATAACACAGACGGCAACAGTTTTGGTTAAAACAGAAGGTGGTCATGCTGATGGTGCATTCAGCCTTGCCCAGGAACTCCCTGACATCATCCCTAAACAGGATGGCGCTACCCCAAGAGATGACCCAGGCCTGAAAGACCAGGCCAATTCAGTTCAGATGGCAAAGGTCAAGGAACAAGATTCTTCCAGGTCTAGGTCTCCTTCCCCCTCCAGGGACGCAGTAATTAAGAGGTCTGGATCAAGTCATAGCCTTTCACCAACAGCAAGTCCTGGTAGACAGCAGTCTGATGTTCAAACAGCCGCACCAGCTATGAAAGAGGGATCAAGAGCCCTTTCTAGGTCAGCATCAAAGGGAAAAGGTTCTACAACTCCTCTAAAAAGTCGGCAGCTGTCCCGCTCCCTTTCCCGCTCTCAGTCCCCTAAATCTCGGAGGAAGTCACTCTCCACATCCCCAAAGTCTCCAATGAGAGCTAGCTGCCAGTCCCGGTCTACCTCTCGCTCGCTCACCCCCAAGAAAAAGGTGTCAAAGCCTCCAAAGAAATCCAAGTCTCCTAAACGTCGGAGGAGTTCATCGTCTGTTTCCCCAAAACGGCAAAGAAGCTCCCACTCTCCCAAAAGAAAGGTGTCACGTTCCCCTAAACGCAGTGGCCGCAGGTCCCCGTCTCTATCTCGGTCTCCCAGGAGAAGTAGAAGGTCAGAGTCACGTCCCCGTGGAGGCACAAGGCGCTCCAGGACCCGCTCACCTAGACGAGGTGGCAGGCATTCACGGTCACGTTCAATCACTCGAAACCGTCGTTCCCACTCTAGATCTCGACGCCCTGTTCGTCGCTCCAGAACGCGGTCACCCGCTAGGCGTACAGGAGGCAGACGCTCCAGGAGTCGATCCATGTCTCGACGTAGGAGGTCACCCCCTCCCAGATCCCGCCGGTCACGCTCCAGGTCGATCCGCAGGAGCAGGCGAACTCGATCACGTTCCATTGTAGTCCTTAAGCGTAATCGTCGCTCCAGATCCAAGAGTCCCCGCAAACGGACCAAATCCAGGACCCCTCCGCCAAGACGGCGGTCTACATCAAGGTCACCAGTCAGAAGGCGATCTCGGTCCCCTGCTAGGAGAAATCGTTCTCCACCAAAGTCGGGAAAACGCTCCAAATCCCGTTCTTTGTCTCGCAGGCGTCGGTCAAAGACACATTCACCACTTCCTGGCAAGAGGAGGTCCAAATCTCCTAGGAGGAAAGGAAGGAGGTCAAAGTCTAAATCTGTCTCTGCGGGCTTGAATAGATCCAAGTCCAGGTCTGAGTCCAGTGATGCGCGGTCTGAGAGCTCCTCTCCAGCCAGATCCACATCTTCCTCTCCTGTCAAAGAGAAGAAGCCTTCCCCTCTTAAGGCAGAGCAAACAGCTGGTGGGAAGGCAGCTGGAGAAAGTGGCGGAATGCCAACTACAGCAGGTCAGACATTTTTTCATTTATTGCAAACTACTGTTTCATAAATTGTTTTCATTCCCAAAGTAGCTGTATCTGGTCAGATATCAAGAAATTAGCAAAACTCAACTTTGTATTCTCTCTTCTCTAACTGGTCATTGTGAATTGTGTCACTGTGGCCCTGAAATTACCTATCTTTATGCCTTGTCATTTAATATGTACCATGCAGGTGGATGGAAACCCGTGCCCTCAGCAGCTGCCCCCAGCCCTCCTGCCGGAAGCTCCTCAGAGAAGTTGCAGGCCCAGACACTTGCTCCCAAAAATGATAAGGAACAGAGGGAGCGTGCCAGTTCATCCAATGAACGAGAGGTTTCCAGGTCCCGGTCCGGCTCCAGAGAACCTGGCACTAGCCCAGAAAGGTCAGATTGTTCAGAAGGCTCCGATGAAGAAGAGGATTCTTCCTCTCCGGTTAAAACCATCCCCACTCTCCTCAGCTCCACAGTGGAGAAGTCGAAGTCACGCTCACCTCCAGATCGCAGGAAGCTTTCGCGCTCAACTTCATCACCTCGACGATCTACATCCAAGTCTGCATCTAGAAAGAAGCAGTCAAGGTGTGTTGGGTGTCTGAATTGCTTACTTAAAAGATATTATAGACCTGATGAAACGGGGACTTCAAAATCATCAAATGGCTGGACCCAGTGATCAAATTGTGCTGCTCTAGAGGTGTAATGAAAAAGTCAGTATTGTGAATTATTTTGCATATATTTTAATTATTCATGAAATATTTCATTTACCTTTCCTTAGGTCCAAGTCTCCAGTGAGGAAAAGAGAGTCTGTCTCTCCATCAGAAAGAAAGAAGCGACGGTCTAAATCCCGGAGTCCTGCCCGACGGCGGAGGTCACGCTCCCCCGCAAGGCGTAAGCCATCCAAGTCACGAACTAGAACCCGTCGGTCCAAGTCCCGCTCTCCAACCCGCAAGAGGCGATCCCGTTCACCTAATGCCCGTGTGAGGAGGAGATCCAAGTCCACAGACAGAAGCAAGCGATCCAAGAGCCGCTCCACAGGCCGGAGAAAAAGGTCCAGGTCGGGAGATAGAAGCAGGCGATCAAGGTCTCGTTCTTCTGATCGCAGGCGCAGGTCTAGATCAAGGGGTCGAGGAAGGCGGCCTGCGTTTCGCAGCCGTTCGTTTGATAGACGTGACCGGTGGAAAAGGGAACCTAGCCACTCTCCAGTTCTCATTCTTCGCAAACAGCGCCGCTCAGGTTCCCGGACACGACGCAGCAACAGCAAGACTCCACCACGACTCACTGAACTGGGTAAAACATTTTGACTGTAACTACTGACAATCATACATAGAAGACAACTTTCATTCACATTTGTGATGTTTTTCTCAATGTTATACTTTGTCCCCTCTCTTCTCCTTGATGACGCATTAACTCTTCCTATGCCTCTGTCGTTTCTTTTCTCAGATAAGGATCAGTTACTGGAGATAGCCAAAGCTAATGCTGCTGCCATGTGTGCTAAGGCAGGGGTGCCCATTCCTGAGAGTCTTCGACCGAAAGCCATCCTCCAGCTCCCTCTGCCTACTCCATCTCCTGCGCCCCTTTCCTTACCTCTACCTTTACCTCTCCCAATGGGTATGGGGATGCCCAACATGCCGAATATGCCCAACATGGGTCCAATGGGGTTACCCAATATTCCGGGAATGCCCAGCATGTCGAACATCACCATGAGTGCCGCTATGGCCAGTATGACAGCAGCTACTATGACAGCTGCTTTGACCAACATGGGTGCCCTGGCTGCCATGCCTCCCCTTGCCCCACTTCCTACCATCACTAACAAGCCTCCCCCGTGCCTCGCCCCTCCAACGCCAACCCTTAACCTGGACCACATCGAGGAAGCAAAGCGGAAGGTCACTCAGCAAGCAAACATTCACACCATCAAGGAGCTTACCGAGGTGAACCAGGGGGTTTGAGGAGTGATAATACAATTAATATACCTGTTTGCACGATGAATGTTTCAGTGCGAGTAATGTAAACTCAAAGTAACTGATATTTTTTCTGTGTTTTTGTAGAAGTGTAAGATGATCGCAAATAGCAAGGAGGAGATGGCCATTGCTAAACCCCATGTCTCAGATGATGAAAGCTAAAACCAACAAGCCCCAATGGTAAGATTTTCTTACTTATGTGACGTATCAGTCCCTCTTAATTGTCTTTATTACCCTTTCTCTTTGACATAGTATTCTCACTGTTGCCTCTTTTTTTTCAGTCACACATTTCTCCTTCCTACATGGTACATTAATATTTAAGATTAAGTAATTTATCTGTGACACATTAAAATAAAATCATCCCATTCATTGTTTTAGAAGGGGTTTTCTTTTACCAGTTAAATTTTCACATTTATTTTCACCCTTCCAAAGACCCTCAGCAATGCTTTGCCTGAGGGTCATTTAATCTAATACTTGAAATAATTATGGTTACAGTAGACCTGTTACTGTAGAGTTCAGTATTACTATGGCTGTGAATTGTCATTGTTATTTTTATGATAGTTACAGCCACTTTCTGAACTTATCATGATAACTGTGTTCTAAGGATTTTGGATGCGTGGGGTGAACTATTTCTTAGCTGAAGCCAACAATGGGACAAAATAAATGTAAAGAGAGACATAATGGAGCTGTATATTTTCCTGCTTTTTTGTCCTTTGCCAATCACTCCTAGGATCAAGATGTGTCTGTGGTTTGATTTAGAGGCACCGATTTTTGGTCTTGGAAATTAAATGAAAGGTTATGGAGAAGTCATGGAAAACTATTACTAAAAAAGTGTACGGACACTGAGACAATTATTAATGTGCTGACACTGAATTGTTCCTCTGCACAATAAATAGACCTATTTACACTGAAACCTAACTTTCTTTTCTGTAGGCACTGATGGATGATTTTGTCTCTAATTACTACAAACAAATTAGAGAAATTCTCCAAACAAACTGACCTTTTCTCTTTCCATCTCCGACCACAGCCGCTCCCCTCAGTGGGTGGAAGAAAAAATGTAAAAAAAAAAAAGAAGACAAAAAAGAAAAAAATCTACAGGGAGACCTACCTTTCCCACAATTCCTCTTGGTACCCAGATCACCTGACTGAGCCTCTTAAACCACCAAGAAGAAGACCACCCTAGTTGTCATAGCTACAACATAGGAGCGCTGGCACCTGCCACTGCCCCACTCAGCTCCCCTGTTAGTTTCTGTTTGTGTGAAAGATAGAAAGACTGGCAAACTGTCGCCTGTGATACCACTGAGAAAACTGGACACGCTGACATGTGTGCACAGTTGTATGACTGTATAATGTGTGTGTGTGTGTGTGTGTGTGTGTGTGTGTGTGTGTGTGTGTGTGTGTGCGTCTCTGTGTGAATTGTGCGTGTTTTTGTATATAGTGACTTTCACCACCAACTCCTCAGTGTTGCTGCCAATTTAAGCAGCCACTGTTGTAAAGACTGAAGAGGAAACAAACCAAACTAACTAGTGGCGCAAGTGTTTTTGTAAAAGATTAGTTTCTCTAAATTTGTTTTACTTCTATGCTTTCTTAAAGGATTGTGTTAAGTGGAAACTTCTTCCTTGTTCTGCTGTATTTCCCTCGGTTATCTCCAGTCCCAGGTTTTATAAACTGATAACGCAGATGAAGTTTTGGTAGTAGTTTTCTCACATGTGATTTGTTTTCAGAGTGACCACATGTTGGAACAAGGTGGCAGATTTAAGTTTTTTGAAGGAAGGGAATAAGTTAATATATGGCTGCAAAAAGACGGTTTTGAATTTTGACTGTGACACGGACACGTAACTAAATTCAGTTAGTACTGCCCTGGGTATGACTTTTTTTCCATCTATTTTAAATGGCACCAAGCTCATGTTTGACCGGATTTTTCATTTGGGCTTTGTTGGGCTTTTTTTTTTTCTCTGACTTGGAAACATGTTTGCTGTAGATTTACTTGGTTATTTCATGTGCCACAGTTTTAACACCCATATACTTACATGCAGTGTTGTGTGTTTATATATGATAGAATTTAAGATGCACACAAACCATATACAAGTACATGCTGGTAATTTTAATTGGGTTGATGGTTATCTTGGAGAACCCAGATCTTCAGACCTGGGAACAGAACAAATCATGTTCCTGATATGAAACGAGGGATGAAAAATGCAATTTCTCTGAAACTTCACACTGTAAACGGCAGTATTACTATTGGTTTAGAAGAACATTTCTGTTTAACTGAGTGACTCAATACATGACAAACATTTGGCAATTCTAAAAAAAATTAGCTTCTGCTTTTGCCTTTCTGTTGCTGTTTACATTATTTAAACACAATTTATCTTGCTGGCTTTTTTAGAAAACACATTACACGTTGTGCTGGGGATGACAGATGACTTGTAGTGGTTTTAGAGTTGAATGAGAGAAGTTTAGTAAGCCCTGAACTGTGACATCGTCAAAGTTTTTGTGTATTAGACAATCAGGTCCTTTGTCTCAAGAAGGCTTTTTTGAAGAAAGAACTAAAACCACAATTAATTTACACTTCTTACAGCATTCTATTCAGATGGCAAATAGGAGAGATTTGTTATTGAAAGAATATGTAGTAATATGTAGTAATTGAACATAAACACCAACCCAACAAGCCCTTTTCATTTAATCCACTAATACATTTAGTACCTGCTTTATTTGTAAATGTTATTTTGTGAGCTGTGTTGGGGTAAACAAGATCAGTGATTCGCTAAATGCTTTCGTCCCGTTGGATAACTGAAGAACAAAGACGAAAATGGTGCTTTTGGGAAAACTGTCAGGGATGAGGTTTTTAAGGACTCTTGCACTCATAGCTCGTTTATTTTCATTAGAGAGGGAAATAGTCCTGGATCCATCCCACTGTGTCAACCTCTCCATGCCCAGGGCTGTTTAACTGTAGAATATAATCTGTAATGGTTTTGTCTGACTGTAACTATACTGACTCAATACCAAAAGTGTTGAACTGTTCAGTTGATTCCCTCAGATAGCCTTTAGCTATTTTAATGACAGGAAAAAGAAGAAAATGCATTTTAGGATTCCTTTTTTGTTTTTTGGTCACTTGAGTATGACATCGCTTGCTTTGTACATAAATGTGTTGATGATTATTAAAAACCTCAATGATCTGTATACTTGTGTCCTTCCTTTCTTTGCATTGCTGCACATTTCTGACTTGAAGATGTACTTAATATCTGCTTGAAATGCGGCAAGTATAGCTTAGGTGGGACTCAGAATTTTTATTGTGTGAAATTGTTTATTTTCGTAATATGCATATTATATATACAAACAAAAGTTCACATATTTTTATGTAAAGCACTATAATATATAATACTCTGTTGATTAGCATGCAGTTGATCAAACTGATATACTGTCCATAAAGGTGCAGTATGTAAGAATTTTGATTAAATAACAAACTTTTCAACAATGTGAAGAAATACAGTTTTTACTATGACATATATATTATGCTTAGGAGATACCCATAGACGTTAGCATGCTAACAAGCTAGCCCCATCTCGTCCTATTCCTAAGCTCCTGTTCAGGCAGTGTATCACCAACGCTCCAGTGCCCCAAGCTCATCACACGGACCGTGAAATGACCACTGAAAGATCTACTCATAATTCATAGTGGTTGTTTTCAAAAATGCCAGTGGAGACAAGTAAACATTATCTTAAAAACAGTCAGTTCCATCACAACTTAATGACACAAGTTGGTATATCTTTTTAAAATCATATATTAGAATATCAAATATAGTTATTTACAAAGCCAAAAAAACACAATCACATTACTTCAGTGGGCTTTACATTCTGTACAGTGAACGACACACCCAAGCTGTGTCTAAAAATCATAATGTGTATAAAAAAACACAACATGCCATCCCATGTTTTGGGAGAAGATCGGTCCAACCCAGGAAAGAACATCAATAGAATTTTAGTAAAAGGGCAGATTATGATGGACCCAGTTATTGACTTTTTCCCCCGCTTTGATGCTTTCACATTTGCAGAATAGAATATGTCAGAATTCTTATCTGAGACACAGATTTTTTTTTTCCTCCAAATTATAGTCGACATTGGTCGCACTAAGCTGACAAGTCTCCAGTTTCCTGCTCCAAACTCTCACCATGAGTCACACCCCTTTTCTAATTAAAGGGGAAATTACTTCAATTTGCAAGGAATCCACATGGAGTTGTAAAGGAGCTTTTGTACTGAGTGAGATAGTGCACGAGTTTCCTTTGTTTGAAATTAGACTGCAGTGCCTGGTGTGAATGGGGTCAGAGAATAAATGCTAAGTGAAATGACACCGGCCCAGTTGTGCATCGCTCAGCAGCGAGGAACCAGCTTTCAGATCTATAATGAAAGCCTTCTGCCCCAGCTGACTGTACAATTTATTGATCTGCAGGGCTGTGTGCTTGTGTGTGTGCAAGTTTGTCTGTTTGCCTGTGCAGAAGGAAGTTAAAGATGGGTAAAGATAAATGAGTGTTTTTATACGAGTATTAGAACAGAAGTGGGCTGATGCTAAAATGTCATTTTCCTTGGACAGTGGATAATTAGAATGTCCTTTCAGAAAATGTTTTAGGCTAAAAGACACCTGTAGTTATGAAACCTTCCTACAAGTGGTGCACTTTCCCTGTGTTTCCAGCGTGCTTCTATTGTGGAGATCAGACACTTAAATCAAGCAATTTTGGACTCGCTATCAACAAAGAGGGCCTTAGAACGCTGTAATGTACAAATCCAACAGACCGTCAAGGGAAAGTGGTAGAGAGAGTAAAGTGTAGACTTTGACACATTAAGCAAATTATTTTCAGTTAACAAGTTTTCTGATTTCCTCAGATGTCAAGCGAAGACGAGTGACCCAGGGCAGTCTTCATGAAGAAAGCTTAGAATGCTTTAATCTGTGGATTTACTCACTGAATTGGATAAAAAGGTTAAAAACTCCACAGTGAGAGTCTCCGCTTTAAAATACAAATCACTGTGGCGTACACTCAGATGAAAAATACAATCATTACCATAGTCATGGATTAAAGGCTTTGGACTGAACAGTGCAATGGATCCAATTCCCCGTTCAAATGAAATAAACACTTTAAGAGGAGGAAAAAATGCCGTAGTCCTTCTTGGTGTCTTAAAAAGGTGTCATGAGTAAAGTGACTCTTTCATTTGTTGGCTTTTTTTTAGTGGTGATTGAGAAACGTAAATTCTGCTGTCGAAACCTGGATAAGATGCAATTTAGTGCCTGTCACAAAATTTCAGCTTTTTTTTTTTTTTTTTTTTTTACAGATTTCAGATGTTATGTTCTATTTGGATTGAAGACAAGCAGTGAATTCAATTCTGGCCGTGCAACATATCTCTTCTTGCTCAAAATTATGTAAGATTACTGTTTGGTTTCATGCATGATTTGTGTCCGTAGCACTAGTACAGATGAAATGTTGTAGTAGTTTTATGCAGTATGTAAAAAAGTAGGAACTGTACAAAACGCACTGAGATGGGGAGGAATGCTGCCTTCCACAGCATCAATATTTTTATTGGACCGTTGCCGTAAAAATACCCATTATAATACCCCTGCATACATCTCTCCCTCCCTCCTACTGGCGAAGATACAGCCACTTAAATTTTGAACAAAGGGCCACTAAAGACGGATTTTCCAGAACAAAACAATGTATAGACTCATACGAAAGTACTCCCTTTAAATCATCATTTATGACCCACAAGAAGAATGTGAGGGTGTCTGTCTCTGCAGAGACCCTGCCCTTTGCCTGTATCACCTTATTTTCTTAGTATTTTGGTGAGTTTGAGAAGTGGTGTATAGCCCCAAGCCAAAAGCAATAAGAAGTTGGGACTATGTGAAAATGTAACAACCAGGTTACTTTGCTGTCTCCGTCTCTCACCTCTGCTCTCACTGTGTCATAAGGAGCTGCTGTGTGTCTGTTTGACTGAGGGCAGGGCGAGCTACGTGCACACGCGCAAACACACACACAGGCAGAGCAGAGAGGCAAATGGAGGGCGGGATACAGTGTGCACTTCGGCTGCATTCACACCATCAACACAAGTTGTGTGCAGGTGGCCATGTTTATTTGTGCATTAGAACATTACCACTGCCCCCCTTGCTTCAGTTTCTCTTCAGCTTGCTTGACCATTGCTGCTTCCCCTTTTTCTTTCTCGCCCATTGAGCTGGGGGGGAGGGGCCAATTTGAATGGTCTGTACACCTACAGCAACCAAAAGAAATCCTCTTAATTATGCCTTTTGAGGCGCCAAATGAGTGAGCTGTTTACAGACTGCTCATTGTGATTGGCAAAATAAATCCCCGTTAGCCTGCGTGACGCCAAAGAGCACCTTTATGAGCCGCAGTGCATACAAAAGCCACCTTATGTAAGTATTTGATTTTTTTTTTCATACAAGGGCTGAAATAAAAGATGTATTCGATTCTGCTCTGAGTCTCCAATATTGCCTTCTTAATGAATATGTGTCGGTCAGGGTTAGTTATCTCTAAAACTCTGCTGATATACTCTGGACCAAATATAGTCATTTCATTTGTGGACCGCAATGACATTAATCAGTAATTACGGTTACAGCCCTGCCCGCCAGTGTCCGCATGTGCGCTTGTTGACACGCAGCAGTCACGTTTGCATATATTCATTTGTGGGCTGCATACCGAGCAGCTAGTGAGTCATTGGATTTTGCAGATCAATGGCCGTCGGTCGATGGATGGCTGAGTGCTTTGCAACGACCACCCAATCCGAACACTCTACCCACTCTGTCAGGCAGCCAGGAAAGGAGGTCACGTACACAAATTTCCTCTCCTCTCCCTCTCGCTCTGAAATCTCACAACACACTTTCCTCTCACAACTTTGCTTCACTCTCCACTCATACACACATGCACAGGCACACACTCACACACACATGCTGGATAAGCCGATGAATTCAGCCCGTGGTGGAGTTCTGGATCAGAGTGGAACTTGTTTCACTTCAGTGTGAGACAGACTAACGAAGACAACAGAGACGGCGAAGAGAAAAGGAGAAAAGAGGATTTGAGGGAAATGAGAGGCTCGACGAGATAAAAGCTGACGAGAGTGAAGACAAAAGAGAGGGAGAGCTGAGAACAAAAGAGAAAATAAGACGCCTAATTTTACTGAGGAGGATTTGGAGCACTGCCTGCAGAGCCAAGTGAGCTATGTCTGTAACTGCGAGGGTCCATGTACTGGTCAGAGGAGTACAATAAAGGTTGTGACTTTGACTGTACTTGTCGGTTCATTGTACTGTCAAAACTGTGTGCGTGTGTGTGTATCCTTTTGAGTTCAAATGTGTGTGTGTCGACGTCCTTGACGAGACAGAATCCAAAAGAGGAACCAAAACTGTATAAAAGCAGGAGAGTCTGCTGCAACAATATGGGAACATACTTCTACAGACACACATGTTGCATTCATGTATGAATATTTCATGAGGGCACTGAGAAGGAGCAACTATAGAGCTTCATTTATGGATGACTGAAGTTAACCCATTTAAAATATTAACACTACCTGGAAACAAAAAAAAAAGAAGCATTTCTCTCAAAATCTTCTTTTCATTTGCCCTTGCAGATTGAAAATTTAAATATGTATAAGTTTGCACATTTGCTAAAAATAACAAAATCTTTGGAAATAATTCTTCAGAGACATCTCCCAGATTTACGCTCAGATGCTTTGCAGTTGCATTAGCCATGCACACAACATCTGAAAACTTCCCAAGTCTGGAAGCCTTCCTATGTCTGGACTGGACTAACTGCACGTCTCCAAATAACTGCAATCTATCTGTTCATATTCATGGATAGACTTAAGTCATTTAGGACGGCCACTGTCATCTTAGTCTAAGATGCCAGACAGACGTGATTTTCTTCAGGAAAAGGTTGTCGATCTGATCTTTATTTTAAACGAGCCTTCTCAGAGAATTGGCAGAAAACCCAAATATGTACAGTATGTTAGTTTATTTACATGTTAGTGAATAAAGTCCATAATCCCAAATTCCAAAATACGATGTGAACACAAGCAACACAAAGGCAACGGAAGCAAACAAAGAGAAAAACTAAATCAGAAAACCAAGAGGAACAAATCAAGAACACAGGGAATACACAAGGACAACACAGCCTTAAATAAAAACTAAACTAGTGAATGTGGTGCAGGTGGAGAGACACTGGATACAGGTTAGTGCTCGTGAGGCTGATGTGAGACAGGTGTGGAGGGGAAAAATTGGACTGGGGAGGAGCACAGAAGCATAGGAAGAACACAGAACATTGGGAACACAGGATGGAAACGGAACACTGGAAACAGGAAGGAAACAGAACACTGGGAACACAGGAGGGAAACAGTACATTGGGAACACAGGAAGGAAACAGAACACTGGGAACACAGGAGGGAAACAGAACACTGGGAACACAGGAGGGAAACAGAACACTGGGAACACAGGAGGGAAACAGAACACTGGGAACACTGGAGGGAAACAGAACACTGGGAACACTGGAGGGAAACAGAACACTGGGAACACAGGAAGGAAACAGAACACTGGGAACATGAGAGGGAAACAGAACACTGGGAACACTGGAGGGAAACAGAACACTGGGAACACAGGTGAGCTGGATATAGAAAATGACAACAAGGGACAAGAGGCTATAACTACAAAATGAAACTGGAAATAGTAACCAATAACCAAAACCATTACACTTACCTACTGAAAATACTCCATTTTGTTTAGGTGATTGGTAGTCTCCAGGCAGATGAGTGAAGGAGGAGAATTCATCCTCAATGATGACTTTTCTTTTACATTGATCTCAGTCAGGAATGCAGAAAAGAGTGTGAAGCAGCCATGCTCTGTGTGACATCATTAATACGCCTACTCGCTCACTGGGAATTTGCCGAACAATGACCTGCTCTAATCACACATGAGCTAAAATGGACATTACACAGACTTTATGTTAGGGAGCTGGCAAGATAAAGTTATTTTAATGGCCGTGCCAACTGATGGATATTTCCATTCACAGACTAGAGAAGGTGATAGGGCACAGGGTCAAGAGGGCAGGTGGATTGTGTGGGGGGCAGGTAACCTGGGTTTAGTACCTGACTGGGAGGGAGGGGTTAATGTAGGGAAATGAGGATTGTATGTCACATACAAAGCAGTTAACAAGGTCACCCGCTGGCAAGGCAGACGTCTTGCAGATGACAAAATAGTCAAGTATCAGGTCATGAGGCTGTCCTGCTGTGTAGTAGAGACAATGTATTCCCTTTAAATGTCCTTAAATCCTGAAAGAATGTCCTCTTGTGTGTATCTAATTTAATCTCTAAACCACAAACAGATTATTTGAAATATGGCCTCTGGTCATCTCAGCTGGATGTGGGTCATCGAATTCCGTCCACTAGGGCGGAGGAGATGCTGGCCGCTGTCGCACAGTTGACCTATGAAGTCAGTCCCGGAGACAGATGCCTCCTGACTGTAGCACGTGCCGGTGTGAATGATGAGAACATCGAGGTAGTACAGTGCAGTTTGTGTGTGTGTGTGTGTGTGTGTGTGTGTGTATCTGCCTAACTGCAGAGATTCCAAGTGATTCATTTCTATAGGGAGAGAGTGTGTGTGTTTGTGCGAGTCCTACATCAAAGCGTGGGCTTGCACATTCGTGTCCTCTTTGTGTCTCCCATCTATGCTTGTGTGTGTGTGTGTGTGTGTGTGTGTGTGTGTGTGTGTGTGTGTGTGTGTGTGTGTGTGACAGCCGCAGGAATGTGTATGTTAGTTCCAGTCCATTGCTCGAGAATGAGAGCAGAGGTAGTATGTGCATGTGTGTGTGTTGTTTGTGACAGGATTTGAGGGAGAACCCATGATGACGTCCACAAAGATCAAGGTAGATCAAGGTTAATATGTGTGTGTGTGTGTGTGTGTGTGTGTGTGTGTGTGTGTGTGTGTGTGTGCGTGTCTGGTAGCTGCAGGGGAGGAAAGTTCCCCTTGTGTCTACATTGATTAACGTAGCATGTGTACAAACATCAAAGGTGAGACTCAGTGTTGAAGCCTCAGCTGCAACACGTATTTAACTGATGGCGGGCAGCATAGTGTCGTTTTCGCCATTGTCTAAACTCTGTTATAATCTTAATTGATTAAATTACAATTTAATTGACAGATAAGTGCATTAAACTAGTCCAGATGTCAGTTAAACTGTCATCTTATAGCTGCAGACAAACTGCTCAGACAGTTTAAAGTGTGTGTGTGTGTGTGTGTGTGTCATGTATGACAGGTTTCAGCCCAGTGCTCACACCTTAGCCCCTAACCCGACTGTTCAGATGTGTGTATTATAGAGTCATGGACGTTCCAGTTCATCGCCCATGTTAGGGCTCGCGGTGAGAATATCGAGAGCGTGTTGCTGTCACAAAACGATGTAAGGTCAAGACACGATGAGGTGGAGCGGCTGTGCTGCACGGCGTGTGCGCTTGTGCAAGATCTAGCTCATAGGTCGCGCTGACTTATACAACAAAAGCATCAAGGTAGAGTGGTGCTGGCGTCTGTGTGCTTCAGGAGGAACAACCTGCACAGCAGCGACTACACAAAACATACAAGCAGCTGTCGTTTCATTTCAGTGCTTTGAAAGTAATCTCTGTGTGTTCCATTCATTCTCTATTTCGATTGATAAAATGCTCATAGGAGCCTGTTATGAAGGACTCTATTAATTAGTTTGTTGGATATTTAGATAAATGACACACTGGGACAAAAAATATCACAGGTTCACATCCTACCCACCTGCAACAGAGTAATCAAATATTGAAATCTGCAACTGGCTGATCAAATATTCATACTTGCCAAAGGGCTGTAAAGTACTCACGTTGGTTAGTTGAGTGGTCTCCCTGGTCCTGCTGAGAGATCACAGGTTCTATTCCTGGATAGGCTAGAGTGATCTTTAATTATAAACGCAATCCTCTTGGCCGACTCATTCATTAGTGACCCCTCACAGTGACGGTAAAATGTAATATTGACTGTATTGTTTTTGTCCCGTCATTTCATCAAAAGATCCATTTATAAGCTCTCAGTTGGACTGAAAAGGAACGATCATCAGTGTATTGATAGCCTTCATTGGCTCAATTGTCTTTAAAATGGCTTTAATGATATTGTGGAACGTGACAGGAAACATGGGACGAGGGAGAGGTAAGGGTTATTTCTTTGTACCTTGGCTTTGTTAAGGATTATGCATCAGGGAGAAATAAGACAGATGAGAAAGACAGAGGGGGTGAAGCGACTGAGGTAATGAGCCCGACCTGAGCCCACCTAATGAATCCATCGTCCCTGCTTCTCATGCTGACTACATGATTAGAACTTGTATTTGCACTACAGATTTTATAAAGCACAGAGTGTTTGATCATTCTATCAAGGCTTCTCCATGAAACACTGAAAGAGGAATCCTTATTTGTTTTCTGTCAGTGTTTTTAAGTCACTTTTGGAAATGTGGGATTCTAGTCTCATTTTGCATAAAAAAAATACGATTCAATATGTTTTCACACATTACTTATTAACTTGATTTAAAATTAGTCATAATCTGCTTACCACCATAGTGTTGGAAAGTCGGGGGAAACTTAATTGGTCGATGGATTAGAAATTAAAATAGTGAACCAAACATTTCTGGAGCTTCACAGCAAATCATTGCTCCAACGTTCTCCTGAACAATTTAAGTACATGGGAACAAGACAACTGAAAAAAATACAGAAAATGGCTCCATGCAGCTCGTCTGGTCTATTCTAAGTCTGCAGTTTACCCTGAGATAAAGAAATTATTGGACGTTATTTAAAGTGCTCGAGCTTGTGCATCCACTGCAGATGGGTCACTGGCTAACACTTTTCGCTTAGCATCTTCTCAAATCAATCTGGGATGTCAAGCTGTGTCAGTCCATGTTGTCGTTTGATTTTTCTCACATCCTTAGATTTTTCCCATTTGCATGAAAGTGAGTAGACAATGACTACATTTAAATTTTTGGGTAATCCTTCCCATTAAGTTTCAGTGTTTTGGCACCCCTGTCTCTTTCTGTTCTATCTCATCTCCTCCTGTCCTGCCTGGTCCTATCCCCTCTTAACCCACCCAACCAAATCCACTCCCATCCTGTCCCAGTCCATCATAACATCATCTCTCCTAACACAGCATGTCTTATTCATTCCACCTATTTAAATGTGAATTGGATGACTCTTGGGACTGCTCTATGTAGTTGAGAAAAGTCGCAGCTTAATCTTTTATAGATACACGCTGAGAGGCGACCATAACTGTCTTGGATGTCTTGTTTGTTGCAGGCTGTCTCAAAGGTTTTTGAGATACAACCGTGACTGCATACATTTTATTCCTCTAAAGTATCTTCCACATATTCACTTGGTAGCAAAGGTGCAGAAAGGTTTTCTGAGAACAGCTAAAACAACAATTGTCTCTCAACGATCCCAGTGTTTTCTCTCAACGGGCTGCACTTTGCACATTTTATTCACGCAAGGTGTTAAACGCTGACTCACTTTCAGCAACAGCAACAAACATTTTCACTCTGCTGGCGTCACAAGGCTTTTACCTTCCACTGTACTTGTACACATTCTTATACATGACAGATCCTTTAAAGCTGACTCGTTGTACCCTGACGTAGCAAGACAGCCAAGGAATGTATGTTTTTTGCCCACTGCCGTATGCATTAATTATGGCCTCCATGCAAAATAGATTAGATCTGCAACTTAATTGAGTGGCTGAGGCAGTGGAGTTCAAGGCTCACATGACTTGCTACTCCAGTCCACCTTTTACAAACCTATAAGAAAAAAAAATCAGGCAATCTGTGACATTATGCCCCTCATTTTATTTGCTTTGGTTGGTGGATATTACATCTCTTATCAGACGGTGCTGAGATGCTGGAATGTCAATTAATATGAACCAAATGTGGGGAAATGTGCAGCTTTAGTAATTTTTGCTCTTAGACAATGCATTGTGCGTATCTTTTAAAATACATGCAGTATTGACTATCAAGTAGCAAGAAAAAACAACAGGATATGCAGGATAAGCATTATTGTTTGTTCACCAAGAACAGCTACTATGTCAATTTTGACACCCCTTAAATCCTTTTTCAGCCCTTTTTCTAACAACATTGTTTCTGTACTCCGGAGAGGGCAGACAGTCTGACGTGTCATTGTTTTGATTATTCTTCTATTTTACTGCAGGACATGTTTGACTTTGACAGTACAAGAGACTGTCTGTTAGCTTGTCTCCTGTTGTTACCCGCTTTTGAATGCTTGTCGTGCGACAACACTGACCCGTATTTGTTTTCCTAGATGCAAGCTCACAGCGAGTCTTATCTCTGTGTTTCCTTTACGGTTGTTTGTCAGAAAGGATGCATAAGTATGCATCATGAATGAAGTATAGAGGGGAGACACAGGTTTGAACTGTAACGTGATTTGATGGATTTGAAGCTGTCACTCTCGCTGGGGGCGAACTCGGACTGGGGACACAGAATTATCACTAGGTCTCATTGCTGCTGGAAATTCATGGGGAGTCTGTTCACATTTTATCATGTCCATGTATTATACAGTGGAATGGACCAAAGTCTCCTCTGTAGCCAAAGTGTGCCCAAAGCCCGCCTCAGTGAGAATTGGGTGGCATGTATAAATATGTGTGTCAGGGATAACATTTTAGTCAGTGGGTGGTTTTCACGAGCAAGGATACTTAGTCGCAGGCATTTAATTTGAGAGCTCTTATCTGTATCTGTGGAACAAGGGCTTTGCTTTAGAGGCTGTTATCGACCTTCTTCGGCCCTGAAGTGTTCTGCTTATTAGCTGACTGACAAACAATCTATGGCGAATGGAGGCATCAGTGTGGTGCAGCACATACAATGCCAGCAGAAACTCTTTGCTATTTTTCTGTTTATCACATCAACATCTTTCTTTCATAATGAGATCAATGCCACGATGCATACATGCATGCTCCATTTCCAGTGCCCTGTTGGCATGAATGTGGATGACACTCTACTGCCAAATGAATGGATTTTCAAATGAATAACAGATAAATAAGAGCAAGAAGGGAAATATTTTGACAGTCTCTCTCTTTCTTCATGTTCTGACCCTGACTATGTTCCACTTCATGGGTTGCTTAGCTACCACAAGCATGTGCTACGTCAGTGGCTTTTCGTTGTTAAGTCTTGCACTAATGGTGAATGGACTTGAAGTTATGTAGTGCCTTCCTGGTTGATGGACCACTCAAAGAGCTCAACAATACTCACCACATTCACCCATTCACACACACATTTAGCACTGATGACGGCTACACTATGAGGTGCTAACATCTTCATCAGGAGCGATACAGCGCTTTCTACTCAAAGTGGTCCATGATATTTCTACACCCAGCCGTTTACTCTTCCTCTCACACACTGATGAAACAGTGGCAGTGGGAGTAATTTGAGGGTCAGTATTTGTCCTAGGACAAGGTGCCTGCACTGATGTGTTGCATCAGCTGGTGGATGATAAGTGTTTCTGAATTTTATAACCTGTTTTGTGTACTTTTTTCCCTGTTTGTAATTTTCTGCATTCAGTGTGGCATTTTACAGTTTAACTTGACTTATTCTGTTGTACTTAGAAAAAACAAAACAAAACGATGTCCAACACAGAAAAAGCGCAATGAAACAAGTCATCCAAGTTGGATTTCCAAGTCGGAAATACACCAACATAAATACACATGACATCATGGCAGTATGGCTGCACACAGTGACTTTTTTCTTCATCACTTTTACTTATACAATGTTTGTGGAACATGCAGTAAATACAAATTCAAGACAAGACAAGAAACAGAGATGAACCAACGAAGAGTCAGGCGAAATACACAGGAAAGATTAACTAATGGAACACTGGTGTACACAATAAAAAGGGCAGGAAAAAGACAAAGACAGGAAGTGGAAAGTAAAACGTGACACACAAGGACATAGTATACAAAATAAAACAGGAAACAACTAACCCAAAACCCAAATCATAACAAAGGTCTGGATAATAGTTACAGGCAAACAAAACGATGAGAGAAAGGATATTAAAAATTGGTTAATCGAGCCATTATTTGTATGATCGGTACTGCAGGTTTTCTGGTGAGGACAGTCTTTCGAAACAGCCACATTCAGCCCAAAATGTTCAAAAATTCCAAATAATTATGTGACCCAGTACAGGTGTAATCATCTATAGGCCTATATCAATTTAGTCTTATTTGGGCTCGATGTTAATTTAGTTTTGTTATTACTACTCTGTTTTACCCATTTGTATGTGAATTCAGGGCTAGCTGTTAAAGAGATTAATGCCCCGTCAATTTCCCTGAATAAACAATGGTTTATGATAAAACTATTTTTTCTTCTAGCGTCTTGACCTTTTCAGGCGACACATTTGCACATGTTCACCACAGTTTCTGACCAAGATGATCTCCACCAATAGATTGAGACTTCCAGCAGCCCCTCCTCAGTTTGGCAGAATGTGTAATAAAACCTGCTATTAACGGTTTATTCATCTTTAAATTACATTTCATCTGCTGCTAACTGTTCTTTTTCTAAGAATCCAATTTCCATTATACTAATCCATGTGTGGAAGGAGGACGTCATCTTTCCAGTTAGGCTTATCAGCCTGTTAGGGGAATGTATCTGGAAAATTGCCATCAAGCGCTGCTGCCTCACAGGTCATAGTTCACTTGGGTCTGTGGCTTAATTTATGAGTGAAATAAGCGAATGACCGGAGTAGCAGCTCAATTAAACAACCATATTGGTGGAAATCCATTTTGCTCTACTTGATGCATTTGATGGATAACTTGCAGAAAATCTAAAAATTGCATTTTGCAGTAAATTCCGGCGAACATTTCACACTCCACATAAAACTCATGTGTGCAGTGTTTTGCCTTCATGTTTCATTATATTTTTTGGGCGGCTGCATGCGGTGATTAATGTATCTGCCAACTAAAACCTTTCTTTCTCTCTGGGCACAGGGTGAAATGATGAAGTAAATGGTATAACAAGTGGTGGAATAGTTCTAATATGTTGATATTTTCAAGCAAATATACACTATTACTAAATGCAATGTTTGTCAATGTAGATTTGGCAAATTGTAGCATCTTTCAAACTGACACCATACATTTTTAGCATTGTTTGTCTTGTCTCTACATCTTAAGACTGTAAAACTATCTCTGCATGTTTTTCCAGGCATGAGATACTTTTCCTCTGCATGTCTGCAGAAGAACAGAGCATGCAACATGCAAAAGGCCTTCCAGTACACTGCATTCACATCCATATTGAATATTTTAAATCAAGGTTCTCTGTAATCACATGTTCACTCATGTCTGTGTGTGTGCTTGTGTGTTGGTGTTCTTTGTGTTTGTGTACTACTACATGGGGACCAAAAGACTGGAGCCGGTAACATAAATTCTCACACATTTAGGGTGTTAAGGAGTTGTGAGGTTAGGATTATGATGGTTAGGCTTAGGGTAAAGGGTTGTCCACACCCATAACGGTCACTAAAAATTGTGTTAAGTCACAGTAAGATAACTGTATTATCCTCATAGGAAAACTCTATCACACAAAACAGGTTAAAAGGACATGACAAAATCACAAAATCATGAATTAACAGCATCAGAATTGCACAGATGCCTCAAACAATAGGATGAAAAACATGAACCTTCAGCAGTCACAATTACCACGAGTTATATCACAGTATCACAATATTGCAAGAAAGGTTATAGGCTAAAACCAACCAGGTAATGAAGCTTAAAATTAAATAATAATGTCTCACGGATCCAATCCACAACTATTTAAGGATTTAATCAAGAACTGAATCGCTATTTGAAAAGGGCTGGATACCAAAAACTATGGCCAGAAGGGGACAGTAAAAAAGTAGATACCTGGGATCTGACTGGATTTTATCTGCTTTAGATAAAAGCTAGATGATGTGTAAATGTCTTCTAGGCTGGTCAAATAAGTCTTGCAGTTTGCTGGCAGTAGTTACAATTTTCCCTATGAGTTCTTTTGTGCTTCTGTTGCATTACTAAAGCAGCAGGTGATGCAAATGTTAAAAGACTCTGAACAAGACCAGTGTAAAACACATTTTGTAAACACTGCCGCCGAGCATGCACTGTGCTCTCAAGCTGTGTCGGGAATCTGGTTTTGTGAAATTCCTCAGAGAAAAGAGGAGTTTGGAGAACCCAACACTCAGACAGACAAGACAGACTTTATTCAAACTTTTGTATGAGTCCTCATAATTTATTCTGGTGTTCATCAAAGTGGACTTCAATAATGACAAAACAAACTTCACACACAGTAATTCTCAGGTATAATCACATTTAAATGTTCCATTTTCATCCAGACATTATGTTAAATACATATTTAATATGTTATCTAAATAACCAAGACTGAGTTATTAGACTAGATCATCTAAGTTTTTCCTAAATGCCATCAATTAGCAAAAGAGGTCGGCTGCTGTTAGAAACCAATACTACGTGCACTGCTGCAACATTATTTTGTCAAAAAATGTCCCCACATTCAATCTAACTGGTGGCCCTGGGGATTAGTGTCATTCTATGTAATGTCCCCAGAAGTGATAAAAACAAGCAGTGTGTGTGTGTGTGTGTTTAAAGGTAAGCTAGACCTGAGTGCAGGTTGCCGTAGAAACATCAGATTGAGGCAGAGCTCATGGCCACCATGGAGATGATCAACTGTTGGATAAAAAGGGCCCAACGGCCTCATTTATTGCAGCCCTCAGACTGTGCTCGCAGCACCAAGGTTGGTCTGCACACAATCACATACATACATGACTACATTAAAGCGAGGTCAATTATCAGCCTGTGAATTTTCTGAGCTGGTGTTCAATAAAACCTTGATTTTGTCTGTGGTGTCTGAATTCAGTGCTTGCGTGCTCGTTATTCTATCGAAAGTGCTTAACTTGCCTTGCGAAAAAATGCTTGAAATAATGACAGGTATCAGTTACTGGTGAGATCTGAGGTTTGTGATTTTTTTTTATTAATATGGTGCTTTTTTGGGACATCCGCAAGACCTTAATCACCTGGTTGAGAAACATTAAACAGTCAGCTAATGAAAAGCCTTTCTCTGAACAACAATAATGACAGTAATTTTGTTTGAACACTGCTCAAGTAAACCCAGCAGGAGGTGTGTGCCGTCTGCATAAATTCATACTGATTTGACAAATTGGAGTTGGTGCACTGTTTTCCAAACAGGGAATCGACACAGAGGCTCGAGCGCAGTCGTGGCACAAAGCTGACAGAGAGATGACTGAGATGAGCTCTAGAGAATGGAGGGATCTTTAAGTTAAGCAACAGGATTTCAGTGGCACTCCAACAGGCTTTGTCGCCTCGCAGTGCCCATAGGTCTTCTGATTGAACATCTGCCCTATCAATTCAGCAGTCAGAGCAGTGGCTATTTGTAGCTCAGAGGCACCTTTGGCAATAAATCTCCCGACGCGGATAAAGAGGGAGACACATGTACGCGAATCACACCGTAATCGCCGCCTCGGTCCAGCGTTCGCGTTGGCTGGACTGCAGCTTTACCTCACACACATCTGTGGACACACACACACATATTTTTTGAAATAGAGAAACTCAGATCCCAGAGCGACGAGAGCTTTTTTAAAAAAATGTTTGATGTGAGATGACAGCCAGAAGCCCCTTCAGGGTTGCGATACATGGACATCAATTTCAGGCACTGTGGATTTTCATAGGTAGTATTTCCTGCAACATGATGACACGAAAAGCGAAATTACTATCATTATTACAAGGTGCAACTATAACATGAAAAAATTATATTGGTTGCAGAATTATTCACAGGGCTTTACGGTGGCATTTAGATGTATGTTTTGGACACCAACACTCATGCTTATACACAATGTGGAGTTTCCAGCTCAGGATACAATTAAGGCACTGTGCATATTGATAAACCAAAGATACATTATATCTGATTGTTTCATACGTATCATTTCTACATTTCTACAATAAGTCTCATATTATATTCTCACTACATGTATGCGAGGCGGAGGGGATGTGACCACTTTGAGAGACCCCTGTTCCCTTCCTGTTTCATCTGACAGTCCAAGGTGATTAAACAGACAGTCTGGACATTTTGCCGTGTTTGAGGCGACATAACTGCATATTTTCAACAGAATGTTAAACCTACCTGACTTCCAATTTCAGACCACACTAGAAGACACCAAGCAATCAGTCCAGCCCACTCAGTCAGTCAGTCTATTGATCAAACACTAAATCAATCAGTAAACTTATTATGTCATTAATCACCCTCACATCTCTCACTTTGTTCAACCATTCAATGAATGATGTACAAAAAACCAAAATGGAGATAAGATCTGATCATTTTTAGTTGCTGGTTTTCTGATTAATTACAATCAGTCTCTGCTCATCTTGTGTTTGAATTATAAAAGTAAAAAAAAAAAAAAGGGGGGGGGGGGGGGGGGTATTATTGTCTCTCTGGATGCCATGAACATCGATTACTACATAGTCCTCTGGTGCTTTTTATTTGCTCTAACCTCCGCCCCAAACCAGCCCACAGAGGACAACCAATTACAGGGCTTTTATTTTCACACCACACAAGTATGACCCAGACATGTCGATTTCCTCACAGCCCCTGGATATACGTAGATGCTGCCGCTGTGAGACGATCAATACTCATCCTCACCTGTGTAATATCCATATCCCTTCAGTGTGATCTCAGTACAATCATGTAACTGTTACCTTAAAGGATTGATAAAACACCCGTCTCCGTAGCACCTTATTGTTTTCAGTCTCTGCATCGCTCTCACCTCTCCTAATTGCTTTTCACATTTTTAACACACCCTCAACTCCATCTATTAGCTCTCCTTCTCTCCCTCTCTCTCTCCTCTCCTCTCTCTCCCATTCTTCTTTGTCTCAAACCTGCACCAATTTTCGCTTTTCTCTCCCTGCTTCTTCTCCTTTCCTTTTTTTCCCATATATTCTCCCTCCAAATACGCCCCCCCACCACATCTTCTCCTGACATTCGTCTTTTACTTCCCAATCTCTGACCTCCCCTCCCCTTCCTCCCCACTGTTCTGACATTATGAGAAATACCAATAAGGACTGGTGCAGTGTGCAGGAGGAGTGTGTGCTCCCAAAACTCCATAAGTGTGTCAGCCAGTGCTACTTCATACGCTCCAGCAGCACCACTGAGCCTGGCTGCACTGCACAGAGAATCAGTGACTTCATCGCCGACCCCGGCCTACTCATGCAGTACACAACTGTGGGTATGTGTAGGCGACATTTTGAAAAAAAATGGAAATCCAGAATAAATCAAATTTTGGCATTGAAATGTCTGACAGCGGGAGCCAAAGACAAAGGCTTTTGTTAGTGGGAACAATAGTTTGCACTTGGATGGTGAGTAACATGGGTGATGTAGACATTTAGTGTTGGTAACACTTTGTATAAAGGTCTTTGCGTAAGCACTAGTAAATAGGTAATAAGGTTCAAAGGGATTTACTATATTCCATTTATCATTCTACAACAGTGATGCATGACGAAATTAAAGTTCACAGTTATTTACATATACATATAAACATAAAAACAGAGCATTTTTAAAATTAGCTTCTGGGTCAGCGTAGATAGCAACAATAAAATGGTGATAATAATATGGTTGCCGTCTTCACGTTAAAGTTGGACATCAGGTAAACACTGTCCATCTACTTTGACTGTGTGGGAGCATCAGCGATGTCAACACATCTCCACCTCTCCTCATCCTGCTGCGCTCTGTCGGGTCAGAACGCGGTCCAGCCATCCAGTGCTACAGCTTGATTTGAGATGTTGTGGTGGGGACAGGTGTCCGTAAAGATGTGGGCACAACAGTCTCTAACTATGAATCTCCCATTTGTCCATTTAATTTCCCTGCGCCGGACATTAACCAGGAGCAGCCTTTAATCCAAAGTGGCGGTCCAGCTGGTCAGGTTGGACGGTCGAATGATGCAGTGGGCCATGATCACCTCAGAGCCCGCTGCTATGAATTCCAAAACCTGAGCTATCTGCTGCAATGATGATGAATGCATTAATGTCATAATGAATACGTTTTCAGCACTGAATCAATAAAGAGTTTTAGACAATAGCGACATTTTAACATTTGCACGCACCAAAATTGCCATAAATGCTTTTATTAAAGCTTTTATTAATGATTCAATTTTATTGTACCTGAGAACAGACTTACCATTAACAACTGCTAGATATTTCACAAACCATCACATAACATTAGTCACTTTGTGGAGATGAATACCCAACTGCTCTTTCAGGGTTTTATATTAGGTAATTTCTCAGCACTGACTACACTGCTTACATGCACTGTATGTGAGTGTCTGTTGATAAGAGTTTGGGAGAGGGAGAGAATTCATCTGTGTGCTAAAATTACATTCTGTTCTTTTTCTCTTTCCTGTTTATACATTGAAGATGTTCTATAATCCAGTGCTGCGCAGTAATTTCCACTCACAATATGCAGGTCTCCTTTATGTCAGTCCACCCATTCCATCATTGCAGACAAAGTGTCAAGACTGCCCCTGACTAGACGCCCATTAAGTTATAAAAGCTTCTGTCACGATGAGCAGCCATTATTCTCCGGCCGCTTTCTTATGGTCTGGCATGTCTCCTGAAGACTGTTTGCATTTACACATGAGTCGTCATACACAACGCTGAGAGCAGAAGCACTTACGCACAGACAAACACTGGACCTCCTCAGTTGTGTCTTTTAATGGCCTTTGTTGTAGTATCTTTTTGTGTGTCCTTTGTTTTCTTTCAAGCAAAGTTCCTCATGACAAAGCTCTTTGTGACAAGTGCCCTGCAAATAAATCTGACTAGATTTGACCGCCCAGACATATAATATGATGGGGAGGGATAAAAATACTTGTTACAGCATGGCCACACCAGTGGTCAGGGAGATAGACAAGAGGAGAGAGGCTCTGAGACAGCATTATGCAGGTTGACTGAAATTTAATTGGAACACTCATGACTTAAATGAGATCTCGTGTCAAGAGGGTACACAGGAAATGTGGTGGCGGAGCACTTTTTATTTTAACTATCTGAGTAAAAGGGAAATGACTCTAATGAAGATGGCTTCATGTGTGAATGGTGTTCCTTTGAGTGTGTGCGCGCATTTTTGTCCACAGTAGACAGCAATGAGAAAAGGTTTTCTCTCTGACCGTGAGATTTGATAACTTTGATTGCCACATGCCTGGCAAACAGCCCTAAAATGTGCCTCAAGAGGAACAAGTTTTTGAGATAAGCAACAGGTTTAAGTAATCGAATGAGAGGAGGAAACTCTGTTTTTTTAAACTGTGAATTCTTTAGCTCGGCCAGTGCTTATTTAACACATTTTCAGATGCAGTATACACCAATTCCAGCATTTTCTGCCCCTCTCTGTTGCACAGTTTTGATGAGCTTCTACTGGGATAACGGCACTACAAACATGCACTTGTATTTGGATGATTTTGATTTACAGATCCAAAAAATAACTCAAATCAAAAACCGGTCAAACTGCCATTATCAGTGGAAACCAATCAGTCAGAAAAATCACATAATATTGACCTCCAGTTAGGTATGTGACATTAAATTGTAAAGCATCAAACTAAGAAACATTTTATGAAGATAACATGATAAAGAATTATGTGTATATATGTCAATTAAAGCAAAATAAATTGTCTTGGCTCATGTGTCGAAAGCATATGTGGTGCCATACAGAGTGTGTGGGCTGCACAGAGCAACGAAAGAGTTAAGAAAAGGTAGTGAGTGTCAAAGAGACAGAGAAGTGTTTAAGACATCAATGAATATTTTAAGAGCGAGCGGGAGCTGTGGGAGGGATGGGTGAACTGAAAGGGAGTTGGGCTGCCGAGAGACGGAGAGATAATTTAATAGACGAGCAGAGCAAATGTGTTGGAGGAGAGACAGAAAAGCTGGAGGGATGGGAGATGAATGAATGGTGGACTAATCTGGACTAAGGGATGAAGAGAGGAACCGACGTTAATTTAATAAGATGGATGAATGGACAAATAGATGCATTGTGTAATACTCAGAAAAATCCCCAAACCTGGACAAGCTTGTGACAAGCATTAAGTGTGTGTGTGTGTGTGTGTGTAGTTCCACAGATGAAACGCAATGGTTTAGAAAAAAGCACTATAAAGCAGGACACTTGTAGAAAAACATTTTTTTACACGGATGAGTTCTGGATAGGTAAACCATGAAAGAAGATAAGAGGATGGAAAACAAATAAGCTCATTAAATACTGCATGCACAAACAAGTTCAGCCTCCAGTCACTTATTTGTGATGCAACGGTGAAAATAAACCCCTCCACTTTGTAGATAAAGGGTTAATTTCTGCCCTGATGTCACCTAAGAGCAACGCCTGAGCTGAGAAAGAGTGGAATTTGGACGAAGCAGAGGGGCACTCATGGTCACAGAGGACCAGAGAGGCCCTAATGGGGTGACTGGAGGTCACCTGCAGGGCAACTGGGCTGACCCAATAAGCATTTAGGAACACCTGAGATCCCAAGGGGCACTTGGTTCAGTTAGATTCCTCTCTAGTGTGGAATTAGAAAACAAAGTGAAATGGAAAGAAGCAGTTAGTGAGATATTAAATCAGCTCATTTAAACATAAATTCAAGGCAAGACCTTCAAAAGGCATTAAGAACCCCCAAAATGGTGGAGGTTTTGGCTGCTCTGGTGGCAACTACTGTCTTCCTCAGGTAGTATCAATGCGGAGCGGCCAAACAACATGAAGCACAAAGGTGTCTAAATGAAGCACAAATGTAGTGAAAACGACTCTGCACATGCCACTGGCTAAGACAACACTGTGGACTGATACTGATGGCATCTCTGGAATAATTTTCCTGTTGCATAGCAATTTTCTCCTTTCAGCTACATTTACTTCATAAGCTGAAGGAGGTTTTTGTAATGTATGGCCAGCCAGATTTTTTGTTGTCATGTGAAGGATGTTTATGTACTTTGTAATCAAACTGACCTCACTCAGTCTTGGGGGCTGTTTTCAGTCCCAGTTCTTTGTCCGGCCATGTTCACTCAGGCCACCAAATCTGTCACCTGTGGTGACCGTTTCTGTTATCTGAGGTCCAAGTCCAGATGCACTCTAGGGCCACTGGCTCCATGGCAAACTGAACCATGAGCTAATTAGCTAATGGTAGCTAGCTAAAGCCAAGGATAGCTGGCAAAGATCAGCAGTTGTCAGTTACTCAGGTGATGTGCTGCCCTTTACAGTTTTGGAGCTACCTTAAAATTCTGGCTGAATTCTACAAATTGAACCTTTAAGATATATTTTTCATACCCTCAGGATTTAATTTAAGGTACACCATTTGGCTTTCTTCCTCTGCCAGAACAGCGCTCAGGTTCACTGCTATGCCGATGACGATCTGCTGTATCTGTTAAATGTAAATCATGCTTTATTAGGGGAATTAAAGACAGACAGATGCCGGCATTGATTTAAAACTAGACTTGAGGCTTATCAGAGTCCCACTTGTCTCCATCCATATTACTTCCAGCTACAGCTCAGCTTCAGTCTCTGGTTGTAATGACATAATGACAAACATAGGAAATATCTCTTTCATAAACCATAAAATAATAGTTTGGAAGAAGTGTTGCTGTAGCCTGGCTCCTTGAATCATAGTCAACAGGTACTTTCACTCAGGGGTGTATAGCATTTAGATCTGAGCCCTGCAAAGTAATTGTTTTTATGTGTTTCTTTTTGGTAATATTGTAAAAACACATGTCTAAATTGCAGATAATACACACTTACCTTCCAGCTTCTTGAGGGCCTGTGATTATTATTAATAGCCTCACACTAGGACACAGCTTTTACCTGCCTAAGTATTCAGCACCAGCAGAATTGTCCAACACAGTGGCTGGAATCTTGGTGAAGGGGCCATGTCATGGAAAGTACAGTTCATTTTTATAAAGCAATGCAAATCACATTTTGAATCCTGTTTGCGTAATCTACTCAATGCCATCAAGCATTGAAAAAAATATGAATTAAATATAACTAATGCAGGTGCTTCCATACAGATGGACTGAATGATATGATTAAGCAATTAGCCTTTTGTTGTGCTCTCTGACATGTATAAGAATGTGAAGCAGGCTCAGTTGACAAAAGGAAAATCTCTGAATGACTTTGAAGAGAGTTCATTATGGGAAATGCATGGCAGAAGCTTCAGTCGCTAAGAAAAGAATGTAGAAAATATATCAGTAAATAGGTTTGGAAACTTTGGTTGAAAGCACAAATTCAATGACCCTGACGCTTGTGCATTAGTGCGGTATGTAAGGAAAAGGAGAAGATAAACTCTCATGTGACTATGAATGCCAATGAAGGACGTGATCAATTTGTGTCAGCAACAACAGACTGACAACCACATAGGGCGACTGTTACGGTGGGGTTGCAGTGCATAAATCTCTCATTAAATTACAAATCCTCCAAATTGCATTTAGATTTAGATTTATTGTCCCAGTGCGAGATTTATCTTCACTGCTAGCAGAACACAGAAACATACAAATGTAGAGAATATACAAAATCTTGTGCTGACAACAGGCAGTTTGATCAGAAGTGTTACGACAGAGAGAACAAAACTCCTGCTGAAGTGCACTCTTCTCCATTTGAAGGTCCTCTGACCAGATGTTAGTAACAACAAAAGAAGTTGCTTGTCCATGCACTGCAGAATGACAGAATATGTTCTGTTCTGCCCCTGAGAGCAGGATGACATTTGTCTGTGCCTTCCAAAAACTTGGTCTTTTTGATGATGTGACACCACTATGGATAGGTTCAGGGGAAGATTGTAATTTGTGTTAAAATAAGTACTGTGTTAAAGTTGGAGAGACACAGATACTGGTTTGCATGAAAATGATTTGTCAAGATTTGGCAACTGTTGTCAACTGTCAATTTGGCAACTGTCATGTTGTCATCACGGTCACAAGATTTGGAGACCTTTGTCATCATGGTCCAAAGATTTGGGAAGGTTTGTCATCATGATCCCAAGATTTGGGCGACCTTCTTTATCATGGTTGCTAAATTTGGGGTCCTTCTTTATCATGATCGCAAGATTTGGGGACCTTCTTTATCATGGTCGCAAAATTTGGGGACCTTTTTTATCATGGTCCCAAAATTTGGGGACCTTCTTTATCATGGTTACAAGAATTGGGACCTTTTGTTGTCACGGTCGCAAAAAGAAACAGATAATTGTGGTTAGGAGATTGACTGTGGTCATGCTTAAAAAAAACAAACAATGCAGATTGTCTTCGCACACAGCAGTCTCCAGTGCAAAGTCTGATGTTTTGTTTACCCATCTATCCACCCTGATTGTCTTTCCTGATAATATCATCACATTACTTTCCATTTCCATCATAATATGGCCACTAGAAGGATTTCTCACTTGACCATAAGCATAGGTCATTTTAGGCATTTTTCCCCCCACCCAATTATCTCTAAAACCAGTTTGTTCAAGACTCTTTGGACTTCTTTGGCCCTTCAAATCAACCTTAGAGGTCTACTTTGCTCCTTAAAATACAATTTCAATATAATACTTCATCTAAGCTTGACCTGTGGGCAACTCCTCTCATCATGTGAACTTCAGCTGGGTAATACCTCCAACAAACTGACAGGATGTGATACATCTCCAGATGTGTGTAAATTGCTACAGCCCACACACATTCACAGCTAGGCAGTTTTCGGATTTCATTGATAACTTCTTTTGGTTGCACGGGCCTAACCTCTAGCTACGACTCTAACCTTTTAATCCGATCTGAGCCCGAAGACAGCCTCAGATACTCACGCGGGGTGAATTTTTGGCAGTCTCGCTTAAAAAGTACGAGTGGCAGGGCTTTTGCTGTGATAGGAGCCCCGTGGCTTTGTAAAGCTTAGACTATAAGTCAATGTCATCCTTCCAAATCACCCCTCAAACCCCATCAGCACAGACAAAGCCTTTCCACAAATTGACTTGCACGTTTTATTTTTGCCTTATTAAAAAAAAGATACAAAAGGGGAAAAGAAAGGGAGAGAGAGAGAGAGAGAGAGAGAGAGAGGGAGAGAGGGAGAGAGGAGAGGGCAGACACAGGAGACGTGAGTAGAGGGCATCACGGAGGAATAAGCAAATGAGTGCACGGGCAGACGTGGAGGCAGACAGGCAGGGAGACAAAGAGATGGATGGCTGGATGGAAGATTGTTGAGGAGAGGAATAGAAAGTTCTGAATGCTGCTGCGGCAGGCTGTGCTGACGTGAGGAGTGTTCCCAAACACAGTTTAGTAGCGACTGCAGACCCACTGCATTACCATACTGGCACGAACACGCACACACACACGCACACAAAAGCTGTGCCTGAGGGAGAAAGCTGCTCGCAGGCAGAGCTGAATAGAATGGCAACAGAATCTCCTGTTCTGGTCCTGAAGAGGTCACTGTGTACTCCAGCACCGCTCGTCAATGTGTTAAGGTGTATGTGTGTGTGTGAGTGAGTGTGTTTGCTACAGGTTTGTGTGAGCATGCATTGTGTGTTTTCCTGTGTGCATATGTGTTTTGTTTTTTTACCCTCTACAGGTGTGTGTGTGTGTGTGTGTGTGTGTGTGTGTGCACTAGTGTGCTTTGTGTAATGGTGTGTTTGTGTGTGTGTGTGTGTTTCCCTTGCACAGGTTGGTCCTCTCCTCTCCTCTCCTCTCCTCTCTTCCCTTCTCCTCTCCACCATTCTCCCTGTTCTCTCCAGCCTCACGGAGCTAGGTGCGTATCATTGGATCAGTAGCGGCTGCCTGCCACACTGTCCAATCGCATCTAGGGAGAGAAAGAGAGACTCGGGCAGAGTGAGAGAGAGGGAGAGAGAGAGAGAGAGAGAGAGAGAGCGAGAAAGAGAGAGAGAGCGATGGGGGAGGGAGGAGAAAGAAAGGAAGAGAGGGAGAGAGGGAGATTGATCATTTGAGCATCCTGGGCCTCGCGTTCCTTGGAGAACATTTTTTTTCCCACTACTATCCAAAAACGTCTTTTTCTTTTTCTCATTCCCATCTTTTTCTCGGACTGAAGGCTGATTTTTTTTTTAACATATTTTTTTTCTCTCGCTCTCTCTTTTCTTTTTTTTTTTTTTTGTGGGGGGGTTATTCTCACCCAGGAGACGTGCCATCGCCACCACCACCAACACCACCTCCACCAGCAGCAGCAGCGGCGGCGGCGGCAGCAGCAGCAGAGGAATATCTCCCCATATCCCATCCCGGGCACGTCGGATAAGCTGCAGCAGCGAAAACACGAGGCGAATATTGCGGTGGACGGGAACGGGAACATGCTCCGTGGGATTTCACACCTCTCGTCCCGGCAGGGTACGATACATCCTTACATTTTGTCAATAGATGATTCCTTTTTCTTTTCTTTTCTTTCTTTCTTTTCTTTCTTCTTCTTCTTCTTTTTTTTTTTTTTTACTGCAGCGAGGATGCAGGTTGAGGCTTTTTGCATATGTGTGTGTGTGTGTGTGATTTGCCGTAGTCAGCTCTAGTGCCGATAGAGATTTAAACACCCCCCCTCCGACACACACACACACACACACACTTTCTTCTCCTCCTTGCCGTTTATTTGAATTAAAAATTCAATTAGCGCTTTTTCTTCTGATTCTTCTTGTTCTTCTTCTTTCTCTCTTCTTTCCTCTTCTTCTCTCTGTATAAAAACACACACAAGGGGAGGGTGGCAGGCGGGTTTGCCTTGATAAATGGAGCGTTATTCATCAGCGTGTGTGATCACCACTGGAATGTTAACTAGCACCTTGGACAGCCGACACCAATACAATCTAACATGGGAGGAGCGATAGTACTGATGGCTCCTGCACTCTAATATCTTTGTCGCTTTGGACGTGCGCCCTAGGATGTGCGGAAATTGATGTTGCTCCAGTATCGGTGCGCGCGCGTGCCTGCCTGCTTGCCCGCGCGTGCGTGTATGTATGTGTTAATATTCTGCCCTAAAGGCCGTCAGAGAGAGAGAGAGAGAGAGAGAGAGAGAGAGAGAGAGAGCAGTGTCGGCTGGGGAGCAGCTGTGTGTGTGTGTGTGTGTGTGTGTGTGAGCAACAAGAAAGTGTGTATGCATTTTTACTGTTTTGTTTTGTTTGGAAAACGTAAGAGAAGGTGTGCACGCAACAAAGTGTATGTACGTGCGCGTGTCACAGGCTTCCTACCTTATGCTATAGGCAGGTCAGGAGCCCCACAGTGCAATCAGGGTTTAATTAAGCATGTGACGTGACTCTCTACGCCCCCCCCCCTTATCCTCCTCAACCAGGTCCTGTGATCTGTGAAGCAGTGTGTAGTGAGAATGTGACATATGTCTGCGGCTCATACCGGATACACACTCACTCTCTCTCTCATACATACTCGCACGCGCACACACACACACACACACACATAGACACACTAAGAGATGCACACAACCCATTCCTGTGTGACACAGCAGCCCTGACACCGAGTTAAGCTGAGCGGACAACATCTCGTTTGCCCTATCTATCCCTTGCATATCTATTTTTAACGTGAACAGCAACGAGGTGGCACAGCCTATTCTTTCTGATGTGATGTGTAAGCATGCTGTGTGTGTGTGTGTGTGTGCGCGCGTGCACGTGTGTGACATTTTATTTATTTTACACTGATCATTCTAATGAAGACTAATTAAATCCCTCTGCGCCTCTCTTTCCATGTCCCTGCCTCTCTTTTCTCTTTTCCAGGAGGCACTTTGGGCTTGTTATGGGGGTGACCGGAAGGAGAGAGTGACAGAGGAACAGTGATGCTACTGTTTACATAACGAGAGACTCTCACACACACACACACACACACACACACACACACACACACACACACACACTCAAACACACACACACAGATACACATACACAAACACACACATGCTCCAATTGCCAGTCCAGGCCATACACACTGGCTTAAACACTTCCACACATACATACACACACAGACACGTATTCAAGGGACTCTCGGACTGAGTCACCACACACTCAGAGGCACAGAATCACTGACTCACACGCAGGACTGAACACACACAAGAGGAAAAGGTTGTTCGGACTGTGTGCTATGGGCCAGGCTGAGCAGCAGCTGTGTGCAAGTGTTGGATACCTCTGAAGGGTCAGCGCAACTGCAACCCATCGCCCTCCCCCGATCCTTTCCTCGTCCCCTCTCATCCCTCATCTCCCAGCTACCCCTAAACACGCCGTCATGTCCGAGCAAAGGACCAGGAGAACTCCCTCTCCTCTTCTCCCATCCTTTTCTGCCATTCTCTCCCTCTGCCTCTCCCTCTCTCTTTACCCGGCCTCGTCATCGGGGCAGCAGACTGTGCCTGTCATCTCCACTGCGCAGGGCCGTATCCGGGGTATCCTGACGCCGCTGCCCTCCGACCTCCTGGGGCCTGTCATCCAGTACCTGGGAGTACCATATGCGAGGCCTCCCACGGGGGACCGGCGCTTCCAGCCGCCCGAGCCTCCCTTACCCTGGCCGGGAATACGTAATGTGACACAGTTTGCTCCCGTGTGCCCGCAGTCGCTGGATGAGAGGAGCATGCTGGGAGATATGATGCCGTCTTGGCTCACAGCCAACCTGGATATAGCCGCGACGTACCTCACGCACCAGAGCGAGGATTGTCTCTACCTCAATATCTACGTCCCCACTGAGGAGGGTGAGTGAACCCTGCCACCTTTCTAGCTTCGAGCAGTGTTCGGGGGACCTTATTTTCCCAGTCTGCTGTGATTGGTCAGCTCACACATGCCTGAGCCAGCACCGCTAACAACAACAAAGCAGCTGTGCTAAATCAATTCTTATGTGCCAGACTAGCTGATTGGCATCAATTATGCAAATATGTGACATGGTGACGTAGCGTGATGTCACAACGTCACAGAATTAAAGCCTGGGCGACTGACGAGGCGTTTCAGGGGCAGTGTTTTGTGTGGGTGAAAGGAGCTTAAGGGGGTGTGGACTTTTTAAGATACTTTATATCCACATGAACTTATGAAACACTGAAGTAAAATAATAATAGGTCTCCTTTAAGGTTCATTTGGGCAGCAAAAAAATGGCGCTTGCTAACCAGAGACGACCGCAAGAACATTTTGAGAACACTTTGTCTCCGGCTAATGATTAAAACATGCCTGTCCTGTCAGGGCACAGACATGCCCTTGTCAACTAAAACAAACAAAGTGGTTTTTTTTTAAGTTGACCCCCCTCCAATCAGCTCCATCCATCCCCTCCTTGTTCGCGCCGCTGGTCGAACCGACACTTAAAATGCAGACACCTGCGTCAGTGGCCGAGGGGTTGACGCCTTGACTTGTGGAGGAAAGTGGGAAGGACACAGGCTCACTCATGCATACATATTGGTTCATACACATGCATGTCACCCTGCACGCACACGAGCACACACACAGGCACACAAACACTATTGCAAGCATGAACACAGCCTCATTTTATATCCACCCGCTAGGGAGATACGAAGCATAGAGAAGCAAGGCCGCCGCAGACCTTCTCTGCTTTTGTATGTATTGAGCCAGCAAGTGATTAAAGGGTGAGATACATACAAATAGACAGGTGGACACACACACACACACACACATGCACGCACGCACTTGCTCACACACAATGGAGGCAGAAGGATGGTGGGTGGATCTGTGCACACGCATGCACAAAAATGATTATTTGTAGCACTGGCATCTATCTATCCAACCATCTATTCTATATCCATCGTTTTCTTCTCTTTCCCAGACATCCATGAGGAGGGGGGTCAGCGGCCGGTGATGGTCTACGTCCACGGGGGCTCGTACACAGAAGGCACCGGGAACATGATGGATGGCAGTGTGCTGGCAAGCTATGGCAACGTCATAGTCATAACCCTCAACTACCGCCTCGGAGTACTGGGTAAAATAATCTGTCTTCTATATCTGCGTAATTTGCTCAACACGTTGGTGCTTCGCGGTTTTATGAGTATATATAGCGTCCTCAAACCTCTGAATTGTATGCTTTGATCATTTTTCATCCTTTTCTGCAATGCAGATACATTCAGTGTATCTTGACAACCATATAATATACTGATAGATGCTGGACTTGGATGGCTGTTAGGTAGACTTTATTAGAAAACCCCCCCCCAAAAATGTGTGCACGTAGGAGGCATTCTGTGAAACAATCCACATTTTAAAATGGCTCTTTTTTAGTGCTACACCACCACCACGCTCCACCCTTTGAGCAAGAACAATAGCAGTGCAATTACTGCCAAGGTGCTCTGGGTATTCTGATAATATCACTGCAGTATCACACACCTACTGTTTGGTAATTTGCCGTACGTTGGGGGGGGCTAAGCTAAAGGGTGACAAATGGATAGTAATTGGAAACATACACATCTGTATAAGTTGGGAATGTGGCAGGAATGTGAAAATAGAATAGTCTGACGGAAGCTGCTGCAGCAGAGATAAGGTGGCATGGGATAATGTTTTCCTCAGCGTTGCTATTCTGATTCAGTTTTATTTTACTTTTGCCCTGGCATTGTCAGATCGTCACTGGGTATCGTGTATTTATAAGCAAAGAGCTATGAATTGTTAGAGAAATTGATGCAATCTACTCTACTTTTCCTCACGTTCACCATCTGGATTGTTTAATCCTTCACCGAGCTATAAAATGTGTAAACCATGAGCGAGCTGATTTTACCCAGAGTGCTTCTCCTTTTTTTTGTTGTTGTTTTTTTTTCTTTCTTTTCGGAGTGGAAACATGTTCAGTATGGGTGTCCCTAGTGGAAATAAACCCCCTGAAGCCAATTTTTCTCCACACTAGCATTGACTCAAATCTGATCCTTTTTTTTTTTTTTTTTTTTTACCTCCATGACTCTCTGACTCACTGTGCTCTGAACGGGGAAAATCTGATTCCCTGTGGATTTTCTAATTTTAGACAGCCATGCAAAGCTCACAGGCTGAATAAATAGAATATCTTAGAATCCTGGCGTTTTGTAGCTGTAATTATAAATATTACAAGGCCTGTGTGGGGCAATGGGAGGGTTAAAACACACTTTAAAGGTGGCATTTATTGTGCTACACTGAGGGCATGAGGACTGAGAGGGGTCTGCTCGAGCACAGTATGGCTTCATATCAAATTAAGTCAGATGCAGGGGCTGCGTATCATTCCATTGGCTGGGTTAAATCATGCCCTTGCTCTCATTAGGAGTTGCCCGCAATTTAATAATTCATACGAAGGAATTAATTAAAATCTGCCAGCAGGTTAATAAAACATACACTATGCTTCTTTGTAATTAGTTGTGTGATTTGGTCTATTCAGCAAAATGAATTAACCCACATACCATTTTCACTTTAATCTTCTTAATTATGTGGATTTATGTTACATAAAGTGACTGATGTCTGTGAGTAAGGCTTTTGATAAAATGTTGATAAATGTACTCACTACGAGGGGAGACATTTTAAAGGAATAATTCTGGGTTACTCTCTCTTTAAATTATTCAACACAGCAATTTTGTTTGCCATCTTTTTGTGCCGTTTTAGCACATTTTGTAGTTCGTGTGTGCACACAAAGCATGTGAATAGTGTATGAGATATGTTCCTGCTGCAGAGGGAAGGTTTCTTCTGGTGTCTGCTTTGATTAGAGAGCAGATTGAATGCAACTCCTCTCCGTTTTAAAAAGACCGTTTTTGAAAATCGAATAAAAAGGTTAAAATGTTCAACCGGAAAAAAAAAAAAATTCAATCTGAGTTTGAGATTTGTGTGTGTGTGTTTTTTTTCCTGTCCTTTTTTTTTTTTTTTTTTTAAAGGGCTTTGGAGTCTTTCATTAGATATTGATTTTAAAAGGAGGCATAAATCTGCATTTGCTTAGTGGGCAAAACAACTGTTTAATTCTGACCTTGGGGACAAGATGCTATGGCTGTAATCACCATATCGAGCTAAACAGAGCCAATCCTGCTTGCCTCTGTTTTGTCCTCATCTCCATCTTCTGTGTTTGCACCACCTCCAATACGATCACCACCACCACCACCACCATCATCCATCATCCATCATCTCGAGTCGCAGTGTCGTCTTCCTCCTCTTCCTCCTCCTCATCATTGCCATCATAAGCTGGATGCATGAGGTGAGCCAATATGTGCAAAGTGTCCAATCATGCACGGCATTATTCTTTATAAATCTTACCGAAGCATCTGGAACCGGGGTGTGTTCTTGACGAACTTGTATGAATTCGGACATTTACCAAAACCTTGCTGTGAAAGCAGATTATGAAGTCATTCTGAAGCTAATATAATTTCCTTTCCATCTCCATTTAACATGGGAGAAATTTCAGAGAAAGTGCAAAAAAAGAAAAAAAATGAATAATGAAATGTATTATGTCTTAATGTCACCCTTCCTGCTAATTATACTCTTATATGTTGAGGTTCACAGAAATGAGCTTCTGCAGTAATGAGATATATGGTAGTGGAGTGAGTCCATTAGGATCCTTTGTGTTTACTTAACAGCGTCAGCAGTAAAGGGACTGGGGGATGCGTTTGTAACTGCATGCGTGTGTAGGTTTATGTCCTATGAATATGGATGGACCTTGCTGATTTGATCACATTTTCGAGGAATTACGGGGGAGGAGGGGGGGGCATCGGTTCTCATTAGTTTTCTCTTTAAATCATCCAACAAGAACGTACATCCAATCACCTTCCTGTGTGTTTGAAGACTGTGAGCATTGCGAGATGAAGAAAAAACTCTTTTGATCGACTCATTTTTACAGCTCAATTCTCCACAGAGCGTTTTATTAAGTTGTCTACCATTCGCAACAACATCTCTCTTTCTGTCCGCCCGCAGGATTCCTCAGCACAGGTGACCAGGCGGCGAAAGGGAACTACGGCCTGTTGGATCAGATCCAGGCGCTGCGCTGGGTGAAGGAGAACATCGCAGCATTCGGAGGAGACCCGGGCAGGGTCACCGTGTTTGGATCCGGGGCCGGAGCCTCCTGTGTCAGCCTGCTCACCTTGTCTCACTACTCCGAGGGTGAGGATGAACAGAGAGGCTGCTTTTTGTTTCACGTGGGAAGGCTTTAAAAGATAGAGAGCAGGCAGATCTGTAGTTTGGCACCCATAGTGGTTGGTAAGTAGGTGGGTGCTGTGAAAGCCGTGACATTTAAGGTTATGAAACTTTTCAAAGTCTCCAGTGGACCGGTAAAGCTTTCATTTACCGGTATAAACGCCTGAATAAGCCTTGTGAATAATACAGCCCGTGACTCATATAGCTAAGAGCTGTATTATTTAAATTTTTTAACTCTTACCTACGTGAACCTGCTGCTCTAAACATGACCTGTCTTCCTAGTGAATAATGTATGTCTGCAAGATCAGTTGGAAATTCACGTTTCAATGTTTTGCATCTGTTTATGTGTGCAAATGGATTGTGTAAGAGTCTAGCCATATGGATGTGCGCTCATGCGTGCGTGTGTGGGTGCATATTGTGCATCCATAAATGTACATGTGTGCGCCTCAGTACGCACGCTTTATTCACACATACTTATATTCACGTGTGTGTCAGACCTGTTCCACAGAGCCATCATCCAGAGCGGCAGCGCCTTAGCCAGTTGGGCCGTCAACTACCAGCCCAGCAAGTACGCCCGGCAGCTCGGTGAGAGGGTGGGCTGCGGCATCGACGACAGCACCCAACTGGTCGCCTGCCTCCAGGGCCGGAGTTACCGCGAACTTGTGGAGCAGAACATAACGCCGGCCAAGTATCACACGGCTTTTGCCCCGGTGATTGATGGTGATGTTATACCAGATGACCCCCAGATTCTGATGGAGCAGGGAGAGTTTCTGAACTACGACGTGATGCTCGGGGTTAACCAGGGTGAGGGCGTGAAGTTTGTGGAGGGCATTGTGGACTCAGAGGACGGTGTCACGGCTGAGGACTTTGACTTTGCTGTGTCAGACTTTGTGGATAGCTTGTACGGATACCCAGAAGGCCGAGATACGCTGAGAGAGAGCATAAGGTGAGCAAGTCTGTAAATATCTTAATTTCTCTAAGGTGTGCAACATTTTGGGGGAAATGTACTTATTCACTTTTTTGCCAAGCGTAAGATGAGAACATTGAAACCACTCGTACTCTTACCTACAGTCAGCAAAAAGTTATCTTATCTTAGCCTAAAGCCTGGAAATGGGGAAACAGCTAGAATGTCCAAAGGTAACAAAAATCAAAAGTTCAATGATTAACATGTTATATCTGGTTTCACTTATTAATATGACAACTAACTGGAAAACCATTTGTGCTAGAGGGTATTTGCCTGACTATTTTTTGACTGGGAGTCATGACATCCTTGAATCAAAGACAACAGGCAGAGGCTTGTCAAAACCACAAACTTACATTTTTATTTCTTCTTGTTTTTTCTCGGAAGGTTTGTTATTTTTATTAATCAATTAGTGAGCTAAAATGTCGGTTGTGAATGGATTTTCTAACTTTGGCAATTTTCTCCCCCATGTTTTCTGTATTTACACTAAAATTAAACAAACCCTCTGCTTTTGGTGGTTTCGGTCACAAGCACATAATCTGATAAACATTAGAGTTTTTTTCCTAGGATGGCAAAGGAATGACCCACCCTACTCTGCCTCTGATTGGCCAATGCTCCTTGCCTTTGTTGGTTGAGTTAGAGGTGAGGAGAGACTTAAGGGTTAGGGTTCATACCTTTGCCATTCTATGAAAAGAAATGATACATGCAAAAAGAATCGTTTAACTATCATCAAGAAGGAGATTGCAAGTATTTCCTTATATTTCCCTTAAATGAATGTTTAAATATACACATGAATAATTTTGACTGTGAGATGTGTTTGCAAATACCCTGTAAAATCTGACAGAGTGACTTTACTAAAAATAAATGAGGAATCAGATTACCTCAAAATTGTTCTGAGTTGTTGAAAGAGTAATGCCTTTAACAAAAAGAAATATTCTTAAATATTTGCTAACAGATAACTGACAATCCTTACTGATTAACTGATAGAGTAAAGGGCTAATTTTAAACGTCTACGCTTAAGGTTCATGTACACGGACTGGGCCGACCGCGACAATGCAGAAACCCGGCGGAAGACTCTGGTCGCCCTGTTCACGGACCACCAATGGGTGGCGCCGGCGATCGCCACAGCCGACCTTCACGCCCAGTACGGATCCCCAACCTACTTCTACTCCTTCTACCACCACTGCCAGAGTGACGCCACGCCGCCCTGGGCTGACTCTGCACACGGTGACGAGGTAAGATGACGGACCGGTTTGGGTTCTTAACTTGACAACAGATCGGGGAAAACGTTGGTGATTCTAGGAATATTAACACAATATATCAGGAGCTCCTCAAAGTGCTGCTCCATATTAACTTAATAAGTCAGATCAAGCAGCTCTCCACAGCATGAGCTATTTGAAATGTGAGTGGAATTTATTTTTAGGCAGATTTTGTTTTACAGCTGTTGTGTCTACCTGTATATTTGCTGCTGTGATTACTCTACTTTATCACAGTATCCATTTTTTGGTATTTGCTCGTAAACCTTCAATATTGGTTTAATTTTGAATAGCTACACAAGTTTATGTCATTGCACTGCATAATTGTGTGTGTTTGCGTGTGTGTTCATGTATTTGTACATGTGGCTGTGGATTTCAGTCCAGACGATTGGCGATGACGTGTCGACCTGAAGATGAATTTACTGACCTGAGTTTAGGTTCACCGCTGTTACGCATGAATCAGTTTCTGTCTTCACCGGGAGTGATTCAGTTATGGTTCCGGTTACTGTCAAGAAAATGAATGTAATCTGTTGGCAGAACAGTAAGCTTTCATAAAGTGTGTGTGTGTGTGTGTGTGTGTGTGTGTGTGTGTGTGTGTGTGTGTGTGTGTAGGTGCCCTACGTGTTTGGAGTGCCCATGGTGGGACCCACTGATCTGTTCAACTGTAACTTCTCCAAGAACGACGTGATGCTGAGTGCTGTAGTCATGACTTACTGGACCAACTTTGCCAAGACCGGGTAAGCTATTAAACTGAACACTGATGTGAGACGCTGATTTCAGCTGGAAAATCCCACCGAGAACGTTTTTTCTTCTTTTTTCTTCTCTTTGCCTGACTATACTCTATAAAGAAAACAAACAAAGCAGTGCTTCAGCATGATTCACTTTCTCTTTATTTCTGCTTCCTTAGATGCAGATATTGTGTTTCTAATGCCTGCTAATCCTCACCCACACTTAGAGAATGTGTCACGATAGTGAATGAAAGCAAGTCACGTAATCATGTTTTAATATGTAAGGAAAATGCACAGCGGTAGTCATTCTTCATCCTTTTGTGTTTGAGTCTCTGCAGAGACGTGGTTTTTGGCAACACAGCGTGCTTTTGCTCTAGCTGTGGGCAGCTCGCTCACGATTTTACAGGAACAAACCTCCTCCGAGCTCCGAATAAGACAGCCAAGACTCGAGTCTTTGGTGCCGTTCAGATAAACAGCGAGTGCTTGATGAGTTTTCTTTATGTTTAATTTGTTGGACTGATTGATAGTAAACATGGGCGTGCGTGGACTGTAATTATCTGGCACGGTTCACACGGAGAGAGGAGGACAATCAAACAAACAGAATAACAGGGAGAAGATCATTATTATTAAATAGCATTAAAGTGGAAGAAGGCAGCTTTTCAACCCCAACCACCGGCTGCACTACAGTTGTTGAAAAGACAGCGTTCGCAACATGGCCTCCGCTGGCAGCCTGGCCACTGTGTGAAGCAAAATAAACCCCTGAAGAATCATGATTTGACATAGAAACCCTGATCTCAGTGCTGTGAAAATGCAAGAGTTAAATACCTGGTTGTGTTAGTAAGTAGGCAGGTTTTCTTTCTTACTCATCCAGTAGTAGAACCGTCTTATGTAAGAGGAAACACATATCAGTGTGTGAGCGGACTTTGACACAACACAAGAGCGATGGAGAGATCGAGTAAATGCTCACCCACTCCCTCTCGTTTCATCTTGGTACCTTCGTCTTCTTTGTCTCCTCCATCATCAAGGTTCTTTTTCCTTTGCATAGTTGAGTTTCCACTGTTGTTATTCCAGTTGTTCCACCGTTACCTGGGGGTAGTGACCGGGCAAAAACAATGCCTCGTCTTGTTTTTGTTGTGCTACACAGGCTGCCTTTGTGCTGTAATTTGACCCCAATTTCTCTGGGAAAAATCCAGCATTTTGGCAGACCATAGTGAGAGTGAGGCTTCTAGGGAACCAAACTAGATGCAGTTGCTGGACAGGATCTAAGCTTCGGTTGTGTCTGAAATTGACCCCCTTGTTCACTGGTTGCTACTCACTGCCTAGAGAGTCTTCTATTGTGAACTATATACATAGGCATTTCTGTCCCACAAGGTACAATCTACACTAATGTACCCCCAGGGCTAAATATTAGACCTATAAGTAACTATATGTACCTTTTGATTGCCAAAAAGGTGCATTTACTGTATGTTCTCAAGCAATAAAAGGTTCACATATGTACCCTTTTTAAAAGGTTGGGTTGTCCCTTTAAATTAGGGGACAAAATTGCGACCAGAGGTACAAGACTTGGTGTTTTGGTACAGATAAGTACCCAATGTCAAGGATCCAACACCTTTACCTATAAGATGGCTGCCCCAGTGACCAGCCGATGTACACTAGATCTAGAAATATAAAACTCCTTTTCTGTCACATTTTTCTATCCAGCACGATGCATCATGGGATGTAATGATTGGTGTATGTGACTATCAGGGTCTTGCAAACAACCCGTAATGAAAATGAAGGAAATGTTCTAAAAATGAAATATTTTGTTCTTTTGAATGAATGATAATATCCTGTAAATAATCCAGTGTCTCTTAAACTATGTCTGTTAACTTTACTGTCTCGCTCTCTTGTAAAAGCAGGCAGTAGTGCATCGTAATGCTGGTTAATAGCACACCGTGTAGCCGCACCCAGAAAGAGCTAACTCGACAGAGTGGGAGTTAAACTATGTAAGCTTTCCACATTTAAGATCTGCATCAAATTGTCCTCAGACACCAGCCACATAACTACGCCTGTTTTTCTTCCCCTTCCCCTTTAATTCCCTGAGAAATTATCGAAGATGGCAAAAAACACCCAATCTCAAAATGTAAAAGAAAATGCAAAAAAATTCCTGGGTCTGTCTTCTTAATGGGGTCCACTCCAGGTGGAGAGACCAGAGTTTTTTGGGTGCTCACAAACAGACAAATGGACACAGGCGAAATCATAACCTCCTTGGTGGAAAACCTTTTTTTTTTTTTTTTTTTTTGCTGAGGAAGTTGAAACTGAGTGAGGCTGAGATTTTATGACGCATCGGAGGAAAAACACTGGAGTGTTGGAGCAACAAAAATAATGAGCTCACAGACGAAGGATCTGGTATTATAATGTCTTTTCTCCTCAAAAGGTCTCTGATGTCTGTCGAGAAGACTGTACTTTAGATACAATCATAAAAGCAGCACTGCAGACTAATTTAGGCGGAGGGTGCACACGGGTTCTCCGTCATGTCAAGATCTTGACAGGGCCTTTCTTCTTCTTTGGACCTTGGCTGAGAAAGTTAAAGAACCTCCTGCTCTTGGAAAAGTCCTTGAGGGCAGCCAAGGTAATGTCCTGAAAGAGGAATGAGAGATCAGCGACTGTTTGATAAATCTTCTCTCCTGCTGCATCCTCATTCCGTCACGTCTGGTGCCATGACATAAAAAGCTTATTCAATATGTTAAATCGGAATTAAAACGATCTGCCGGGAGCTTCAAACGCTTCCACAGATGCAATTTATTAAATTGAATGTGAAATGAAAACTACAGTGGCTGTAGTCACACATTAAAACTTGAAAAACCTGACAATCCACACTGATAAGAGTACCTTTTATCTGCCCACTCTGACATGATATACAAGATAAAAGTAATTGTTGAGGATGGACCCTCTTTCGCCTGTGCTCGAAGTGAGTAATTACCAGTAATTAATCCAATCGAGGCTCACTCCACTGAGACCTCCTCAGATTTACAGAGACATCTGCAGTCTAGACCTTGATCTAAATCACCGCAGAGCCTCGCTATCTCACAACATGCAGAATTAGGGCGCCGTTCTCACGTAATGTGACTGTAGGAAACCTGTCCGGAACGCATCGAGTTAGCCGTTTCAAGCTGCGGAGCAAAATACCCAGAGAGGGCTTGAGAAGATTTCAGCGTGCACTTCAATTATCAGCGGGGAAGTTTCTCTGAAGGAACGTTTCACTCGATTGAGAGTGTCTCCGATGGTGATGGAACTCTGCGACAGCTCAATTTAACAGGGAGGGTATGATGCTCCCTGATGTATATTTTGTAAGCCTCTGCGTGGGCGCATAAATCTTCAGCACGTCTGTGTGTTTGTGCGCCTGTAGGTCTTTTTTTAAAAAAAAAAATTTATGCTGGCTGCCTTTGTGTGCTGTTCATAAGGTGTAGATTGACAAGTGAGCACATAGCGTGTCACCGGCACGTCTGTGAAGATGTGCTGCTGTTTGATTCGCGTCACGTTGGCTGCCGACACAAATAAGACGGTAAATCAACAAATCAACGCCTGTCTGTCTGCATGTGTCAGAGGGGTGATTTTCACTATGCCACACGCACATATTCATCTCTTATGAGGAAAAAAAAGCGTTTTTGTGGCTTGTGAAAGGCCTGCGAAGATGGGAAAAAAAAAATCAATGATTTACAACTAAACCACCTTTGAGCTTTTGCACACAGGAAAATAAGCTTGTTTTTATTTGTACAGATATTTTTCCGCCACTGGTTTGCCTTGTGTTGCTGTTATATTGATTAGAAAGACGTGTGCCAGCGCTGGTGAAACTGTTGGCCAGCACTCACGCTACAGGAGGACGGTAGCCAGCTGAGAAAAAGTCTTCACAGCAGCTCTGTTAGGAAGCTCTGACATTTGAAAAACTGGGAAGCATGAAATACTGGTATTAATACTTAGAGCAACATTATGTAACTTTTTTTCACCCTAAAATAAAAGCTTCAGAATCATGTAGCTGGTTCAGTGTCTTGTAACCGGGTGAATGGTGTTTCTGCCTCAGCCACTCTGCCCCCTGTAAGTGTTTCTGCTCTATGTAACTTCACTGAGAGGGTCGGATCACGCCGCTACATGCAAGTTTACTTCGACATACACTTTTTCAACACATACCACATGTTGTTATGATGTGATGAGGTCAGCAAATTGTTACACACCTGAGATTTGTGTTGATGGCAGTTTTGATGCTGTCTGTGTGAAAATTAAGTTTGTTTTCATTGTGGTTTATTTAATCCTATTTTTAATCAAATACCTGGTATTCACATGCTCGTTGGATGGTCCCCTTTCCCGTGTTGGGAAGTTTTTCTTCCATGAGCTTTAAAGTTGTGAGGATGTGTTGTATTTTATCTTATTTTTTGAAGTTTGAAGCTTTTCACTAACTGCTGTGCACTACATTCTATGTAACTACCAAAATAATGCTTTATGACACTTGCTGCCAGGGTAAATTCTATGAATTACTTCTATATTTTTCAGCAATTTGATATTGATTTTTAAAGAGACTTATAATATATTTTTGATTTAGAGCAGTTGCTCTGTTGTTGTCAGTAGTGCTGGGTCAGGCGTGTGTGAGCTCACCAATCAGAGTAGAATGGGTAATGGGGGGGGGGGGGGTGCTTAAAGAGACAGGAGCATCTCAGAATATGTATTCAGGGGTATACAGCGCTGTAGTTCTTAGACAGTAAAAGACAACCAATGTGTTTCCTAAGAATTAAAGCCCATAAACCTCCCATAAACCTATTCTGGTATTAACCAAACACAAAATTATAAGCCTGAAAATGAACAGATGTCTCCTTTAACTTGTCAAGATTGTTATATTTTATATATAGTTCTCCTTTCTTACATGTATCTTTTGGCATATGATATTTGTTGAACAAAGTGCTCAGAGGAGATGAAGACAAATGCCCTGCCTAACACAAATGATTGATGCCTCCCTTTTGTTATCAATGAATTATAAAACAGGTCAAAAAAAACTTATGTAACAACCACACACAACCCATCTAGATGCAAATAAATAACTCATTGCGTTTTACTCTCTCCAGTGACCCGAACCAGCCGGTCCCTCAAGACACCAAGTTCATCCACACTAAACCGAACCGCTTTGAAGAAGTGGCCTGGTCCAAGTACACCCCGAAAGAGCAGCTGTACCTCCACATTGGCCTGAAGCCTCGAGTCAGAGACCACTACCGTGCCACCAAAATCTCCTTCTGGCTCCAACTGGTCCCTCACTTGCATCATGTCAACGAACTCCTCCAGTCGGTGTCCTCCTTCACTCACAGTCCCTCTCCACAGGATGACACTCCGTATTCATACACTAAGCGTCTGGCCAAAGGTTGGCCGCCCAGCAGCACGCGTCATCCAGGTTCGCAAGGAGGAACTCCACAGCCGCCAGAGTCTGCTCTGGGCCAAGGTGGAGAGGAAAACGGGGTTCGTGTCCCTAATGAGGACTACTCCACTGAGCTCTCAGTGACGATCGCAGTGGGAGCGTCACTGTTGTTCTTAAACATCCTGGCATTCGCTGCTCTACTGTACAAGAAAGATAAGAGGCGTCTGGAGCATCGCCGGCCACGTCCGCTTCCTCCCCCGAGACGGGACATCACACCTGCGGATGTCGCTGCCCACCTGCAAGGGGAGGGACTGATGTCATTACAGGTGAGCCGTGTAGACTGTGTGCGGCGTTTGCGTGCTTCTATACCCATACAATGAACATGATTATGCATATTGTTAATTATGCCAGTTGAGGTTGTGTGTGTGCGACTGTATGAAAGAGTGCTTTCTCTTGCCAGTGGAGAAGCTGCCAGCAGAGCACTTCTGCAGAACACAGTCTGTCATCGGCAGACATTATCAGTGGGAGAGTGTGTGCACTTGTGCGCGTGTGTGTGTGTACTTGCGCGTGTGTGTTTTTTTGATGCATGTGCATGTGTGAGCTGTGTCCAATTGCCTGAATTGCCTCCAATTCATCCTCTGACTGTTTGGCCTATCCCGCGCTCCGTCAGTTGCGCTGAAATCTCTCACACTGAGTGCTAAATGTCAGGTCTTTTTTTTTTTTATTTTCTACAGCTGACAAATCCTGTTAATTGGCAATTGAACCACAGCACTGCGGCTGCACATAACATCTGCTTTTGTTAATTGTGTTTTATTCATCTGAAATGTAATTTATTTTCATGTGGTGTATCCCAGTGGTAGATCTGATGTGACAGGCGAAAATCATGCACAGTGTTTTTTGTATCAGTGTAATGATTGTCACAGACTGTATCCTTGTGTTATGCAGAATTATCACCATGAAAAACACATAATAGCCAAGCAGTGGATGACATTAAAATCAGTCTAATCCAGATGGAAGTTTCTGATGATGAGTAATAGTCGTGATGTAGCTTGAACTTGAGCTGAACTCTGTATTTCGTTTGTGCTATAGCTGTTGTCAGGCTGGCTCTGAAACAAATTTGATCAGAGTGAACACTCAATTTACTCCCAAAATTAAGACTCTAAGATGTTTTCACAAACTTTAATGTGTCATGATTTTAAAATGGTTGTTCATCAAGCTAACACACAAATAGGGTGGTCATCCATTATGTGTATTTATTAAGTTATTATCACCCCCCTGCCACCCAGTCTGCTCTGATTGGTCAGCTCACACACGCCTGAGTCAGCACCGCTGACAACAACAGAGCAGCTGTGCCAAATCAATTCTTACGTGCCAAACTAGATGCTAGGCATAAACTTTTGCCAGTTTGTGACGTGGTGACATAGTGTCATGTCCCAAAGTCACAGAATTAAAGAGCGGGACTAATAACGATGCATTTCAGGAGCAGTGCTTTCTGTGGGAGAGAAGAGCTTCTGTTGATGCTTTCAAGATCTGATGACTGATTTTCAGGCACAGTGTGAATCGAAATAGTTGCCACCACATGTTGGACTGGATGTTAATTATTTAGTCTCATTATGTAACGATTTTCAGTGGATTTCATATTGTGAATAAATGATAATCTCTAAATTATTTAGAATTGATAATTCTAGAGAATTTGATTAAATGCATAACACTAACTCAGTTTATATTATTGAACCACAGTTATTCAATTTTTATACATGATTATAATCATAATTTCCATGATATGTATTGATATGAAACAATCTCAACAAACAGTATTATAATTGATTTTGTCCATATGGCCCAGGCATTTTAACTTTGATGATTAGTTGATAAAGAAAAATAATCAGCTATTATTTTGATAATTGATTCATTGTTTAGGCAATTTATTAAGCCTTAATGGGAAAACAATCTCTGGTTCACAGAAATCATGCAACTAGAACATTTCACCTTAGCCTTTAGGAAGGTGTGATTGCACATTTTCTCCTATTTTACAACATTTTATGTAACAAAATATTGAAGATTTATGAGAATACAGTTAGAGAGACCAATATGGGTTAAAATTTCAGAATAGTAGTCTGGAAAATTAGGACTGCAAACATTACAAACTTATTTAAATCCAGAAGTTTGACTGGGACATCACAATTTTTCCATTTTTTGAAAGCATGGAAAATTGATAATGAGCCACATCTGGCAGGTACACCTAACTTCTGCTGGATACAGCTTGTGTTTCAGCAGCATAATGCTATGATGTGAAATGCCCCAGCCCACAAGCTGACGGGAGTCGTCCCGTAAGTTTGTGATGTGTAAAATCCCACTTGTCTGAAGCCACGCTGTCATTAGTGTGACGCAGTTCCAAAGTAGAAACTCTTAGCCATGGCGTTAAATGCTTATTCTGCTCAAGATATGTCTTATATTATATAAATATACAGTATGAATAGGTTAACAAGATTAAAAACTTGATTTTCATTGGAGGGGATCTTTAATAAAGAATAAAGTCAGTACATTAATGAATAATGAAAATACTCCCTATGGGGCAGCTTTAGATCTGATGATTTGGTGATGAGCCTGAGATTCAGTTTCTTTCCTTTTCTGTCTTTTTGTCCCCGTTGCTTTGTGTCTTCCTTTCCCCTTATCCACTCATCCAACCTTCTTAGGTGAAGCAGCTGGAGTGTGACGCCGCATCAGCAGACGAGAGGAACAACGCCCACCACCATCACACTCTGGACACGCTGGACGCCCTGGACGGCTTGGACACGCAGGACATCTACAGCACGCTGGACACTGTGCGCCTCACCTGCCCGCCTGACTACACACTCACCTTGCGCCGCTCGCCTGATGACGTCCCCCTCATGACCTCTCTGACCCCGGGGTCGCTGCCTGTGACCCCCGGGTCGCACCCTGTTACCCCGGCGACGCCGATGACCCCCATGACGCCCGGATCGGTGGTGGGGATGAGGATGGGGCATCCACACCAGGGATACACACACCACAGCCCATATAGCAATACACACTTGCCACACACACACATCTCCACGCACACACACTCCACCACGCGTGTATAACCGCTGCAAGATACTTGCACATACTGGGACATAATTACAACACACACTCACACATAGACACACACATATCTACAGACACATAAAACAAAAGACTTAAATACCTCTACTAATTGCCCTGCAGGATTGTTACAGACGGAGTGACAGACAGACAGTTTCAGTAACAGGAAGAAGAGGCAGACAGCTGTGTGTTGCATGTCGGGGACCTGAAGACAAACCGGATCCCAGGAGATGCAGTTCTATGCATCAGTTGCTCGTAAACCTGGATCAAGACGAGCCGAGACATCCATCAAAACGTCTCAAAAACCTGCTTTGGATATTAAATATTCTGCTTTTTCTACACCTGAGGAGGAAGAAGAGGAGGAGTGCCGTGGCGAAAAAAGGGTCAGTTATGGATCATCATTTACATCTCCTACTGTACCTGTGCTTCATGGGGAACTGAGCAGAGCAGATGTAGATGCAGAACTGAGCTAAGGAGTACCACACACAGACAGACTGCTGATGTCAACTTGAACAACCTGTGAAATGTGAATGTAGCATTTTTTTTTCCATTAAAAGATCAAAGGCCCTATCTGCCAAGGATCAACCTAAGCTGAGGAGAAAATAACAAAAATTTCGGCGAGAGACGGATGTAAAAAAACAGACAGAGAGGAAAGGAGGGATTAAACAAAAAAAAAAACATGAGCTGAAAGAAAAGTTTGTCAGATGGCGGGATAGAGATTAAGATTTTATTGAGAGGGATTTAACAGCTGTGAGTGCGAGAGAGACAAAGTGAGATGGAGTGATACGGAAGACAAAGTGTGCCAAGAGACAGAAATTAGCTTCGGAGGAAGAGAGGGGCCTCCGAAGTGTTGTCAGACCGACTGAAGAATCACTCTAACCAGCTATGTGTTCAACTCTTGTAAATAGAATGGAAAGATACAGATGATATATTATGATTTATAGCATTTACCTGCTCTTGCATTAAAACATGACTTATTTAACCACATTATTGCTTTCATTTCAGATATTACTATATTATTGTATAGATGTCCTGAAGCAAAGGCTGGTTGTCTTTCTATCTCACCCACTGTAGTATGTACACAGTACCTTTATTTAAAAAGGCTATATTTGCTATGCACAGTCATTAAAATTACTCTTAGCTATGTAAACATCTAGATACTTGTTTAGTAGATGAGGTATAGGTCATTCTTCACTTCATCCTGTCTATTTGTTTGACCATCTGATGATGAGTTAGTACTGTGTAGATAATGCAATATCGGTTTGATGATTGAGCACCAGCCAAAAACCATGACCCCTTGAGCCCTAATCCTTTCCCCCGTTCTCCTTCCCTCCTTGTTCCCTAAATTTCTCCTTAAAGGCCTTGGCCCTTCATCTCCTAATAAACTTAATTAACATCTCTGCAGACAGGCAGGTGGTGATGATTCAGGGGGGTCACAGTGTGTCCCAGAGAGTCAAGAATGCTTTTTTGTGTTCGTTTGACCTTTATGTTTAACGCCTTACCAGGGGCGCCAGTATTTAAGAGCCCCTGCTTGAACTACCTAACGCTGACTGAGACCTTGTCCCCCTTAAAGGCACCGATCAAAAGAATTTGTGCCATTGCATTTGATAAATAATGTAACTCCTCTTTCCCAGAAAATAAGATCTTTTGAAGCTTAAAATTATTCTAAACTCTTGATGAAAACATGGATCTGTCACATACGTTTTCAAGCCTGGAGATTAGTTTATCACCTGCCACCGCAACCCAGAGTAAAAGTTGGTGATGTACGTTTCTCCAAACCATGGATATGTTGAAACTTATGTGTTTCTTTAGGCTAAGTTTTCAAATGTATCGCTTGACAGTGCTTATGATTAATTTAGGTTAACGCACAAAATATGTTGTGCTGTTTTCGGTCGCTCCAAACATTGCTGGAGATGAGACGACTTCCTGTCAAAAAGTATTGAATTTTTGTTGCTACAAACAAGTTTGAAAATTGTACTGAGGTCTCCTTAAGAATATCCAGTGGAGTCATGCTAACCAGTGTTGACAAATAACCCCAACAACCTGTGGTTTCATACTTACAGATGTTGAAACACGCTCCTGAACTGCGGTCACTGGCTTGCTAGCCTTACCAGCCCACTAATACTGTCTCCTCCACCTTCTGATATGAAGGTCAAGCCATAAACATGCAATGTGAACATGCTACGACATGTTTTGTAGTTATGTCAATACTGCATGTAGCCTATTACAGGTGCAAATGTGAATAAATGCCAACATCTTATCCTGGTGACTGGGCTGGCCACCATGTCTGGAGTTGTTTGGAGTTAAATTTGGTTAATAAGGCGTTGCTAATGAGGGATGATCCCATCTTTTGTGAGCTCTTCTGGCTTGGCATCAATGGCAAGCGCACCTCCAAACATACCACCTTTTAAGCCTTAATATTCTCTGAATGGAGCATTCTTCTTCCCAGTAATGCTTTAGAAGATACGAAATCAATGATTGAAAACCTCAACCAATAGTTGTGGAAATGCTGATTGTATTCAATTCAGAGAGAAGTTGGAGGTTTTTTTCTGCTGACTCCACAGTAAGCGCTCGAGGGCGGTGGTGGCTGCTGCCATGTGTCATCATAATAAGATTCGCAGCATTCATAAAATCAATTTCGACCAATTCGTACTGACAATTCATGTGGCAGAGATGTGGTACTGTCATGGCAGCCAGTAAAAAAAATGACAAATGGTCGACCGCATCTCGCCATAAAGATAACCCTTGATATAAGCCAACGAGACAACCAACCTCAAACTCCCATAACTTGATCCTAACCAGTAACTCATCCTTGATATTGTAACTTTCCTCTTTTATCCTCTCTCCTCCACCCCCGTCCTGTCTCCCTCCCCGCCTCCCTCCCTCCCAGCCTCGTCTGTGCGACTACATGCAGCTTTGTCACAGTGAGGCCTATTTAACCTCCTCTCATCCTAAGTAACTTCTTCATGAGAGATTTTTTAGTTAATTGTCAACAGAATACATGAAAAATGAAAGCTGGAGACATTTGTGGATGGCAAGCAAAGAAACTTTTACAAAAATGATATAAAAAAAAAACATTTAACAGATGTGTTTGATTGACTGAATATTTTCTTTTTCATCTGGGTTTATTGACTCAGCGGATGGCTGGATTGTGTCAAGCATAAAACATTTCTGCTGCATTTTTGAAAAATAAAAATATCAGTATTTTACAATTTATGAGCATTTTAAATGTCTTGTATGTCTTAATTCAGAATATTTACGGTGATGTTTGCAGAAACCTAGAGGGTTTCGAACTCACCAGTGATTCCTTTACCCAATGACACACAGTACACATGTTCTTTGATTTGTTTTTTTCTTGGTCATTGGGCTTTTTTTTTTTTTCAACCAAGTCATATAATTTATACTAATGGATGGTTTGACATTTTGAGACACACATTTATTTTCTTCTTTTCTGAGAGGCAGAAGAGAAGAAACCTCTCTGACATCTCTATGCTGATTTTGAAGCTATAGCCAGGAGATTGTGTGCTTACTTTGTAATAAAACGCTGGAAAAGGCTAAAGTATGAAGACAACGACAGCAGACAGAAGTTGCTGAGGACTGAAGGGATAGTCCAGCATTTTGGCAAATACTCTTAAAGATGTTCTTGCCCAGAATTAGACAAAGAGATTGACACCACCCTCATGTCTGCACAGTAAATATGACATTGGAGACATCAGCTAGCTGGTTAGCTGCCCCCACTTAGCTTCCAAGGTAAGCTAATCAGCAGCTGGCTCCGTCTTTGTATTTAGCTTATAGACATGAGAGGGGTACCGATCTACTCTAATCTAATTTCTTTCAATTTCACAAAAGCGATGCACCGATACATCTATAAACTATGGATTATCTTCAGCTTTGCTCTATAGCGCATATGTTGTCCGATTACCGAAGCCACTACTGCAGCAAAAATAGGGAGATATCTCTATAAATCATCACGGAGCCGGCAGCCCCTGCCAGCTGGCCAAGGAGACCCTGTGAGATGTGAAAGAAGCAAATTCGTGGCTGACTTCCAGACCAGATTGATGTCTCCTACACTGTGTCCCCGCTCTAATCCCATTAACTCGATATAAGTGCAGTTAATTTGATTTATGGCAGGCAACACATTAGAAGGCAGGAGTTCAAGTCATGACCAGGTGTTTTTTGTGTTTGCCGTCAACATGTGCAGGCAACGACGTGAGTAGCCAGTTGCTCAGAACTGAAACATCACTGCAACATTGCCATTTCAATTTAAGAACTTTATATAATCAAAAGTCACTGGCTTGGCTTTTCTTTTTTTTTTTTGGAACGATGGCAAGTTGACTGAGGTTATCTCAGAGGGATATTTTTTGACTTTTAAACATCAGAGGTGGAGAAATCTTTCTGCTAAGCGCAGCCCAGAAATGATGTGTACCAAGATGTGTCCAGATGGTGCAGACTGGAACATTTTCACAGATACCTGACTAATATTTAAAAACCTAAATGTGAAGCATCTGGAGACTATTTCAAGGTATTTGGCTGCGTTTGATAGCTGCTAAATCTCGCTAATTTAATTCCTGTCAGGTTTAAATTCCACACGGGGAAGTGTTTTAATACAGTTTTGATCCAAATACACATCTTCAGCGGAGAGTTGGAGTGTCCTACCTGTGATATCCTGCAAACAGGCAGTGAGTGTGTGCTAATTTTTTGGTACAAAGAGCGTAGTGACAACTTGTTTGTCTTGTACTGTCGGCTACATGTCGCTAAGTGGAGGTAAAATTAGCTTCAAGGACAAACACAGCGGGAAGTCATGACACATTCTGAGAGGGATGTGTTACTCACTTGCTTTAGCAAAACTGAAACTATATTACTTATTGCTGAATCACTATTTTGCACAGTCTACATGATTAAGCTGTATTATGCTAAAAAAAAAACCTAAATTAATTGGAATAAACTATTTAAAGTAAGTCTGCTGCTTAGAATAAAGCTGTAGGTTTGAACTGAGTTTCACATCATATTTAGTGTTCAAGAGAGCAGTTGGGCTAACAAGTCTAATAAGCCATGCTAGCAGCTCTGTATGGCTGGATTTAAGCACAGTGAGATAATTGCTAACATCCCTCACAGATCAACATGTTGACATGTGCTAGCGTGCTAATGTTTTAAAGGTACAGGGTTTACCATGTTCTCGGCTTAGTTTAGCACGTTAGCATACTAACACCTAATGAAACACAAAGTAAAGTAAGCTAGAAAATCATATTTTGCTTGCCTTCTATTAGTTCATGTTATTTGTTTGAAAAAAGAACGTGTAAAACCTGTACGAATATACAGATTTTAAAATAATTAAACTATGTTACATTGTGTAGTAATATCACATGTAGTAATCACGTTTTCATTGGCCTCATGTAAGCGGATTGCAACGTGATTTGAAAAATAGGACCCTCCCCCTCCTTATACAAGCTGGTGGACGATTTTTTGTTAAGTTTGTCACTGCTGCTGGTCTGTGGATTTCTTTGTAAAGAACGCTGATTTTCCGAACTTTATGCAGGTTCTTGCGTGCCTGTCCTCAGTTTCTCTCTCTGCTCTGCTAATAGAGAGTAACAGTTGCTAACTTTGGCTCAGAAATGCGGTCTGCTGACGGACACTAATGATCGCCTACCGGCACAACAGTACTTCCGCAGGGCCCCTTTAAATTGATTCATGTTATATTTTACACATGCATAACATTACTCACAGTAGGCTACAGGCAGTGCATGCATATCCATGTTCACATACCCTGACTTAACTTGGCGTGTAGGCACTGTGAAAAGAAACCAACACCTGCACATATGAGCACTTGAATCATGTGCACACACACACACACACACACACACACGTTGTGGGAGCCCACACATGCACAGTCAAACTCCACTTTTTCTGGCGAGAGAGTCAACAGCTAGAAGAGCTCAAATTTTGACACAATGTTGGTACTGGGTAAGAATAATAAGGGCGCTCGAGAGTTATTACCTTTCATCACGCGCAGACCATGAATGTCTGTGCAAAATTTCAATCCAGATGCCTCCACTGTGAAGAAACCGACAGACCAGCGCATTGCCACGCTGCCAGCGTCGCTAAAATTAACATTAACAAGATACTTCTTGCTTCTGATTTGAGCGAATTATCCCTGCTTAGTGTTGCATCTCCCAGTCTGAAAGACCGTGACAACAATGTCAACTGCTTTTCTTCTTTCCAGGGGGGAATCGAGGGAACGAGTGGGGCGGGTGGACGGGAGGAAGATAAAGCTAAAGAGAAAAAAAATGAAAGAGTAGTTGAGCGAGGAAATATTGAAAGAGGAGTGGAAGTGCAGGATGCCTGATGAATGATAATGGGACATGGAGAGGAGGAGTGAGTGAGATAATGTAAAGGAGAACACATAAAGGAGGCATGGAAGGAGGAGAGGATAGGATGGGGACAGATAAGGGGGGAGCTCATTAGGGAATGGGACACAGCCTGCCTGGTTGTTTACTGGCTGGCAGGTTTGTTGTATTTAATCACTCCTTCCAAGACACACGTACACACACGCACAACGTTGCGTCTTTGCATGTCTGCTGATACTGACACACACTGCGCACATGTTCATGCATGCTCGCTTCTCTCGATACTTGTATCTGCACACACACACACACACACACACACACACACACACACACACACACACACACACTACTGCATGCCTCTCAGCAACTTGAGTCACTGAATCATTTTCTCCGTGGCCTTCATCACTCTCCTTCCCTCTCACCATTACACTATCCTCCTCTTATCTCTTCACGCTTCCTTTCGCCTCCCTCTCATCCTCCTCTCCTTTTGCTGTGTTTTTTTGGTGCTTTATTTATCTTTCTCTCTCTTCTGACTATCACAATTTTTCGCCCCATTCCTTTGTCACCCTCCATCCCTCCCTCCATCCCTCCCTCCATCCCTCCCTCTCCTCTTGTCTGCATAGGTTCCCTCTTATCTAGCAACCTTGAGATGATCTTCACAGCGTCATTGCAGCCGAAGCATGTGAGGTCACAGCGTCTCCGGTCTCCCCTCTCCTCGTTTCTCATCCGCCTGCCTGTGCCTCGCTTGTTCCCCGTCCTCTCCACTGCACTTTACTACTCTTTATTTTTTTTTGGCTCCCCTCCTTCCTTTTTCTCGAATCTGCCCTCTTCCTCCTCCTTGACTCTCTCTCGCTCCCTCTCTTTCATCTCACACTCCATTTCTCTGCTCCTCTCCTCACATCTATCTCTTCCCTCCTCTCCTCTCCTCCTCCTCTCAACCCAACTCATTTACTCCCTCCCTTGCTTCCTCTCCGTCCCTGTTTTCTTCACTCCCTCCTCGTCTAAAAAGCCGTGAAAAGAGGTGATACGATGTTCCCTTGTCGAGTGTGTGTGTGTGTGTGTGTGTGTGTGTGTGCGTGTGTGCACAGCCGTCCTCGCACGTGTCTGGGTATCTCAGTGTGGGTGTGCTGTTGTGGGGATGTTGCACGCCTAACTGTCTTCCAGGCAGCCGAGAGCCCCGCAGTGTTTTTGCTCTCTAATTAATTAAGCGTGGGATGCTTTAGTCTGTTTATTGCCTGTCTGTCTCACTTGCTCTCTTCGTCTGTTGACCATCTGTCTCCCTCTCTCCCCCTCACCTACTACCTGTTTATCCGTCTGCTGCTGCATCTATCTGTTTCCCTCTATCTCGCCCATCTAACCCCATTTTATCGTTATGTCTGCCTGTCTGCCTGTCTGTCTCTTTCTCTCGCTCTCTCTCTGATTGTATGCCCCGTCAGGCTCAGCTCTGTGGGAGAATTTCTACATAATTCAGCCTCCTTGGATGCCCGCTGCTTTTTTCCATAAAGGAGCGTAAACAACAGCAGTAGCGCAGTCGGTCCAGCTGAGGTCAGCATTGTTCCTGATTATAAGAGCAGGAAAAAAAAGCATGCCTCGAGGAGAGAGTTTAGGGGCAAAGTTCCACTTTTTAAAAAACTCTAATCTGCCGTTTTTTTGTTTATTTTTGCGCATGATGATTATGGGATTACAGAGGCGCTGCTGCACGGAGGTTAGGGGAGTTATTTTTCCATCTACGTTGGCTGTTTCTTTGCATATCAGCTTGTTCACCCTTACAGGAGAATCATACAACACATTTTTAGTGAGCCTTGACATCCTCTGCTTTGTGTGTAATACGCCTCCAGGGGTGCACAAAGGATCAGATCCATTTTTGGAATTGCAAAAGTACATGATTTGTGAAGCATCTGCTAGGAGAAATAATAGAGAGAGAATTATCGGAACAATTACCATTACTACTGCTAATCTTTTTTTTCTTTTTCTAAGAGATGAAGAGAATAAAGATGCGGATAAACACAGTGGTGATTAAGAGTCTGTTGGGGACCCTGCGCAAACATTTCCAAGAGGGCCCCTCCGACCAGCATTCATCAGCATTCTATTAAAGATGCGATATTTAAGAATTTTTGTTAAAAACATTCAAGACTTAACTAAGATCATCAGCACAATGTGAAGGAATAACTGATGTCTGTGTATTGCGTTGTAATGTTTAGCATGCTAGCCAGCTAGCCCGTTCGGGAGCCAGAACTCCTGTGCTGTTCAAAGCTAACTAAGCTAACCAGCTAACGGCAGCTACTGTTGGCAGCAGTTAGCAGTTACTCGGCAACGCCCTGTTTGTTGTTTGAATTCAAGAAGTGGCCAATTCTTACATATTGCACCTTTAATCTCACACAACACAAAATGTACACATCCAAGCATTTTTAATTTCAAATGTTCAGATTTTGAATTAAAACAAACAAACAAAAAAATAACATTAAAAACTAGAACAATACAAACTGAGGCCAAAACCTAAGTAGGATACAATGCAGGTTCAGTGGGACTGACATGGTGGGGGCCCCCTTGGGGAGGCTTCCGACTGAGATGGCATTGCAAATTGTTTATTGATTTTTCAGGGGGGAAAGGTTTTCGATCACTACAGGTGCCACATTTTGAGACATCTCTCCAAGGTAAAGTTGCCTTTTCCCCCCTGATTCTCCCATTCTTCTAGAAGGGGGTTTTGAGATAGACACAGATCACTGTTTAAGTGCCTTTATGGGACGTTTAAGGGGATTTATTAACGCAAAATGTGCCAATATTAATGGTCATTGAGGGACCCTTATCCCCAATTTTTTTTTTTTTTGCCTGTTTTGCCTGTATGAATAAGTTTATCTGAAGCATAACATGCTTACTGCAAATTAGTGTTGCTATAAAATATTACCATACTCTCCTCTGAGATATGAAATATTTCTACTGTCCCTCACTGTTCTGTCCTTTCTTGGAGGGATGGAGGAGAGTGTGTGCACCATTCCCAGGCTTTCCTGCTGAGTGTACCATTCACATGGACCGTCCGTCTGCTGTGTGTGTGTGTGTGTGTGTGTGTGTGTGTGCACTGCCCTCAAGTAGAGAGAGAGTGCTATAGACCAGTGAAAACAGAGAGAGAGAGAGAGAGAGAAAGAGAGTGTGTGTTTTCGTTGGCCTGGGATATCGCTCAGACAGGAAGGAAGTTTGGCTTTTTAGCATCGTCTTTCCTCGCTGCAGAAACTCTCTTACCGAACACACGCACACACACTCAGTGTGTTTTGAGGGTGTGAACTGTCTGTGATTCTGTGAAGATAAATCAGATCACCTCACACCCCGCGGCCTCGCTGGTTCTGCTTTTGCAAGCAGAAAACCAAACTTATTTCTTGTTTACTCCCAGTCAGTTGAATTCCTCACAAGACGTTGCCCCTAAATAGCCCAGAAACCAGCCCTAATTGGTGACCTCCTGTGTCACATTGAAGCCCACTGCGCTGCGAGCTTGTCTGGCTGCTTGTGTTTGTTTAAGATCGCTGTGCATCCCCACCGGGCCTCATTTATTAATTTTTCAGCATGTTTGCTACATTAAAAAGAGCTGAGTTACTGGGTGTAGTGAATTAATGCAGAAAAACACCTCATTGTTATCGTTCATTTTATAGCTTATTTCATTTTTTGTCGCTGGCAGGTTTTGCTGCCTCAGCTATGGGATGTGGGAGTATCTCTGTACGAGTGTGTGTTCTTCCTCGTCCTCCCAGCCACACTGGTGGTGTCTGGCCAAGTTGTCCTGTTGCCTTTGCAACATTTCTAACAAAGACATATTTTGTGTCTTGTTTGCTCTGCATTTTAAGGTACCAAGGCAGTTAAATCTGGGCTTGACTCTACTTGACTCTACTCACCTTGGCATTTTGTAAATCGTAGCCAGCTGTTACCAGATCACCTCCTGCATTAACACATTCAGAGCTCAGAATCAACTCGCTCTGTCGGTTCTCTGTTATTTGAATTTTACAGCCAGTTGTTTACCAGCATTTTCCATGTGATCGTTTATCAGAAATGGTCTTAAACCATCGAAACAATGACTGCTGGTGGATAATTGTTGTTTTCTTTACTAGCACAGTTATATCACTTACACCAAAATGAGTGCAGAGATGCAGGCAAATCCACTTGAAATAGACGATTAACTTCTTTCCCGTCGCCAGGAAACAAGTTCGCCCTCCCGTCCTTATATTCTGTTGTGTCATGTTTGGGCATGTGTCTCAAGCCATTTGGTCCAAGTCTCAAGTTCTTTTTTTCATGGGCAAAAGTCACAGGTCGTGTCAAGTCAAATTAAGTCAAGTACTTAGTTAAGGCAAGTCAAGTCTCAAGGCCACATTTTCCCAAACTTGAGCCAGTTCTGCTTTATCCAGTTCGCTCTTGGCTGACATGTGGCCATGATATGGCCTGCTTGTGGCTCAGATCGGGCAAACAGGAGTGGACCGCCAAAGTGCCGTCATTTGCTATCTGGGTACCCAAGAAACGCCATGCTTACCTGCAGTGTTCAGTCTTTCTAAAAAAAAAGGAAAGACAGGATAATAATAGCTGATGATATTATTGACCAATTTACATATCGAATCCATTGAAAAAGTATACAAATTAATTGAATTTGTTCATTCAGATTTGATTAAATGAATATAATAAAACAAAAAACGTAATAAAAGCTTTCTTAATGTCTTTTCCATAGAAAAATATTCCCTCCGTATCACTTTTACAGAGTGAATTATTGACAGCCAGATGACAAAAAAAAAAACTAAACGGAAAAAACAAAACAAAACAATGAGCGTTCAAGTCATCATCTGTCAAGTCAAGTCTCAAGTCATTCATTTATTGTCAAGTCAGGTTGCAATCATTAAAACTGTTACTTGAGTCAAGGTCATGTCTGTGTCACAATGATTTGAATCCACATCTCTGATCTCGTTCAACATCACAAACGTGGTGCAAAACAGGGAACATTAGAAAGCAGCATGAAGGCAAGAGAGTGAAAACGTTCTAGTGGTTACTTTTTACATCTTTTACTTCAGCTTGTCTTTCAAACTCAACACCGACTGCTTGAACCGAGACATATGGAAAAGCATTTGCATGCATCACAGAATAATGTCATAAAGAGGCAAAAATGATCGCGTCCAGCCAGGGTATTTCCTGCACTGCTGATCGGAGCGGTTTCTGTCCAGTGTCACATGGGTATTTTTGACTCGATGGCTTGCTCCTGTCTGACTGGCTGGTCGCAGTCAGTCCCAACCACAGATACTGCAAATAAGATGTTTAAAAAGCTGACTTGATGCATTGCTTTGTAACATTCTAATTTTAGTTTGTTGCCTTCAAACATGTCCTGCAAAAAAAAAAAAAAAAAAAAATTCGACTACCTGCCTCTAAACTACTTTCTCACTCTTGCGTTGCTGTTACTCATCTCTTGCTCACCGGAGCTGTTTTTGTCACCTACTCAGCAGCAGCAGCATTCACTCATTATCCGATCGGGGATGTGGAGCTGCTCTGGCCTCAGAGCTTTCACTGACACCACTCTTTTAGACAAATGGCTCTGCTTATTCAGTCTGGTCATGTAGAGACAGATGAGACAAACAGAATCACTTAGCCAGCCAGCCAGGTACTTTACTGTGTGTGTGCTGATTCACTCGACAGATGCACAGCCACAGTCCGTCGAGACTCATGTATTCCTAATTTTATCCGTCCTGCTCCAGACCTGCGCACAGGCGTCTACACTGTCGCGCACGTCGCTGTGTGCACGTAACCCTTCAGCTTTTTTTCCCCCCCTTTTTTTAGTGAATGTGTGTTTCCCTGTTCGTGTGTGTGTGTGTGTGTTAGTGTTATGTAAAGTACACCCAGGTGTCTCTTCGAGCTGTGATGTAACTGGAAGGTTAAAGGCTCACAGCTGGGAGGGGGAGATAGCTACCTGGATGTGTATGTGTGCGAGACAGAGTGTGTGCAAATTGTCTCAGCATTCTCTACATTCTAGATGGGTTCCTAGATAAGCTGATAATAACTGACCACGATTCTCCTTTGACCTTGACAGGGTGCAAAGTTTTTCTCAGTAAAACAAAAAAAAACCAACCCTAAACTGCTTGAACTGGAGGTCTTAAGTATTCCTGACAGTGTTCACACCACACCGTCTGATTACGGGCACATCATCTGCAAAAGAGACCCAAAAGCCAAAAGAGGGTTTGGACTCCCTGCGTTAAGTACAGACGTTTATCTAAATGGAGCTTTTCAAGAGCAGACTATTGCAAATGTGCTTTACAAGTGGATTGGAAGTTTCTATGTTGCAGTCACGATAAGAACTGATTAAATTCTCCTCTAATTAACCTCTTTAATCCGCTCCCGCCGGTCGGTACAAACACATGCTGCAAAGCCAAAAGTCTTTCAGACCCCCGTAACTTTATTTCATTTTGATTTTAAACATTTATGAATTTCCAGAATATAATGTCAGCAGTAAACATCTCTGTAAACAACAGATAGATTTGCACTAGACGTGGCATATCACACTCACATTATATGCCAAGTAGCAGCGCCTGGGCACATTTCCAGCTGTTTTTGCATTTTTTCCATGAGAAGACGGACCATATTCAACCGTGAACGACTGACCAAACCAGGTATTTTAAGTCAAACTATGGTGTTTTCCAAACCTAGTGTTCTATTTGCGCCTAAACCTAAACAGAGTATGGGCACTCAGTTGTGAAAGCGAGAAATAGAAAATGCCTGTGATTCATTTCTCGGTTTAGAATTTCCACACGTGGCAATTTTCAATTTTTACATGCAACGTAACATTTTTGACTAGTTTCAAACTAAAAGTTACATTTTCACAAGTGAATTACGTGCGTTCATGCTTGATTGCCTTTTTTTCCACATGCAGATTAGAATTAGCACTCAATGTGAATTGTGTGTGAATTCCATATTCTCATGTGTGAGTGGCAACTCTTGCCTGAGAAATAACATTTTTAACATGTGAAAAAGAAAATATCCAGTTTTCGAGATTGTCAAATGTATTCAAGCCAAATGATCGTCTTTCATCACATCGGAATGACATTAACATTTTCATATGTGAATTACATATACTTGTGTGGGTGGTGCAGCCTTAAAAACATGGAGTATACTATTTGAACATGTGCAAACATCCTACAAATCCAACGACCAACAGGAAGAAGCTTATAAACATGAAAGGAAACTGGATATTATGGGCTTAAATGTGTGCCATTGCTTCCTTTCTCATCTTCTTTAGCTGATGTTTTGCTAAACCTCGTGATGGTTTCAATTAAGGTCAACGGTGGGTGGAAAATGAAAAGAGCACATAATTTGTTTCGGCTAATGAAATAAAGCCAGTGTTTCCTGATGCAATTTAGCCTTTTTGGCAGCTCCAAAAAGCAGCAAAAACTCTGATTCTGGTGAACTTCATTATCCAGAAATTGAAACACCATGTAAGTAAACTTTAATATCTTCTTTTTGGTGACTGCAGGAAATGAGAAAAATGTCCTTCCAACAGCTCCAGCCGCTGCCGGTGAGTGCAGCTTTGTTGACGCTCTTAGGAGCAATTTTGCATTCTGCTCTTCAGTTGTGATGGTTATGCTGATATGACTTCCTACCGGTGCGCGTAGTCGGCGCCAGAATACTAATAATGTGAGCAAACAGGGTGAAGCTGCAGTTTCTCAATTAGAGAGAAGGTGACACTCGTCTCTAGTGCGGCTACACGTTGTGATTTTCGGCAAATGAGACAAGTGCATTACTCTGTAGTGGAGTCACTCTAAACCTCTGCAATATCTAAATCTCATTCATTACGCACCCACTCATGCTCATCCGTGACTTTGTGTTTGTGTGTTTCAGAGTGAAGAAGACAAAGCCGACTGGCTTTTATTTCATTTACTGTATAAGCTGAGTGGATATATGTTTCTGGATCAGACGGAGGTACTAAGCAAACCACGCAGAACGGAAAGAAAATGGCAGACGACGACTTTTTCTGTTTTGAGTGTGTGTGTGTGTGTGTTTACTAAATGTTTGGCGGTAACTGTATCTTTACAGATGTCAGGGGTCGAACCCTGTTGTCCTCTCCTGCAGAGGTCAAACTCATATTCCCCTCCGTCTTTGATGTTACCCTCCTGCACCTCCCCCACCTCCTCCTGTTACCTCTGCCACAGCGCTCCAGGAGAATAGCAATTTTTCATCTCCCATCCTGCTGCCTTCCTTGCTCCCTGGGACTGTCCTTTCTTCTCCATTCTTTCGCTCTGGCTCGCCTGCTTTTATTGCCTGGTTGCTCCCTGCTCCCCTCTGCTTCACTCTTCCTCCCCCCTTTAAACAGAGGGTTTCACAGAAACAGTATTTTCTGCTTTGATTGGGCATCTGTCCCCCGTCCAGGTTTGCTCTGCAGGAATGTCAGTTTGTCCCTCATGTCTCCCTTCCTTTCTGCCTGCCTCTCGGTATTGAAACAAGGTAATAATTGCCTTTGTCGAACTTGCTGAAAGCTCAGATCTGTGTTGTATAAACAGTCTGCTGGCGTTCGATATCTGCTGTCAGCCCAACAACAAATCCACTTGTCCATTTTTCCTCAGAAGAAGAAGATTCTTTCACCATTTCAGAGCAGAGGTCACCGCCCCACAGATGATTGTGTTATAAATTCACAAACTCAAAAAATTCACTTCAAACAACTTCTCTCTTTGAAAGTTTCTGCTCTCTCTCTCTCTCTGCCAAACCTGATGGATTCCCACTCCAAGTTCCGGGCGAGGTGTGTCGAGGCCAGCACAGACACGGCCGTGGGCGTCAAACAGGTGTGTATTCGCAAGAAAGTGTGTTACTAAGAGTGCAGCTCTGTGCTATGTGTGTGTCACAGGCGGTCAGGGGGCGTTGTTTTTTTTTATAACCAGCGGCTGTATTTTCAGTTTTACCTCTGACATTAGGGGCTCTCAAAGTGCCCCTCAAAGTCCAAACTACTACCTCTGTTCCCAATAAATCCTTCTCTTTGCTTCTGTATGTGCAGCATGTGTGCAGCCTGCATGCATGAGGCTTCGGGCAACAGCACATGTGTGTGTGTTTGTATGAAAGTCTGCTAGTTTCAGTTGAAATTTTTCCCAGTGACTAGATTTAATGTAATGAAAAAATATGTTTTACCTGATCTTTTTGTTTGTCAGTTAAAGCAGCTACACAGAACTTTCACTTTTGTTGATTCTGGTGACCCCTGTGGACAAAAGCGGTAAAGCGCTATATTTAAAAATGTGTCGCTTTCGTATTTTCACCAAGTTTTAAAACATATGACGATGATGAAACAAAGCAACACCAATATCTGTTTTGCTACTGTTTCGATCACTTCTTTGCCACCAAATATTGTTACTTGACAGTAGCAGGTGGTTTGACAATGCCTTCGGAACAGTACTACTTCTTTACCCTCTCATGTTGGACTCGACGCTTCAGCGACTCTCTATCTCCTCTTGAGCTTCAAAGCTGTATTATGAGGCAGGATTGGTAGGGGCTAGGTGTTTAGCATGCTAACTTAAGTGGACATCTCTGCAACACAATACATAGATATCTTTGACATAACATCCAAACTGTTATTTCTTCATATTATATTGATAATTTTTTTGTTCATATTTAATGTTTTAGACAAAACATTTTTACACGTAGCTCCTTGAAATATCCTAGATCAGCTTCTTTCCTCAGGCTTTGAGGCCCCTCAAGTCAACTTATTCGACCCGGATAAGTCAGAATCTGACCTGGTGACGGGCATTAAGAACAAACCTGCCAGCACTCCCAATTTTTCTCAAGGTCTCCATATTTACAGCCTCATTTCCCAATTGGTAATTTCTCCTGTCAATCTCCTTATTTCAGAGTGGAACAAATGAAATGGGTTTTGCTCATTCTGTGTGGGATATTTGTAGTGGTACCCACAACCCAGAGGCAGAGGTGAGCGTGCTGCGTTCAAATACACAACCCTGCCTGATGTACTTCTCGTCACAGCACTCGCTCAAGCCATTTGCTCTGCTCAGTTTGCTGCTGAAAATGAATGAAACCGGTCCCGAGGAAAAAACAAAAAAGTCTTGGGGAGCATCGAATTGGAACTCGAATTTCACTCAATTTTAGTGCAAGATTTTTCCCTTCATTTGCCTGCTGCCTCTCCTGCTCGTCCTCTGCAGACTGTAATTCTGCATCATTCTGACCTTCCTCTCTCTGATTTGATTTCACATTCTTGTATTTATTTAATTTTTTATCATAGTTGTTATCATCCGTGGTGTAGGGTTATATGGGAGTGGGGGTTGAGGGTAGGCCATTTGCTGATACCCCAGAATATTTCATTTCATCTCATTTCACTGCCTGATATGTAAGAATATCTACAATAACTATTTAATAACGGTCTTGTTTTTCCATTTAGGTCATATTTAGGCATGTCATCACTTTTTCATGACCAATTAAGAGTTCCCTTGTAGTATGTTTAAGTGTGTGCGTGTGTGCAATAACTGCAGCGATGGAATAGCCATGAGTCTGGGAATGCAGCCCTTCATTCAGCCAAAGAGCATCGTGAAACTCTGGTATTTTACTTCTCAGACATAGAAACAGTTGTCTCTTTTTGTACGTAACTGTGCTTTGAGACTCACGGGTGGTTTGATATCCGCTTGCTGGAGAAACACTTAGACAAACAACACTCTCTGCGGGGGGAAGGTTTGTCTCTTACAGGAATCAATGGCCTGCTTAGAATAACCATCTATCAGCTGAGTTTCATCTTCAGCGTTGCAGAATTTAAACCCAAAGTTTCAATCTGCTCCGTCAGGAAAAATGTAAATGCAATATTTTAGCTCAGGAGACAAAAAAAATGGCTTCTGGAGACAAACACACACGTACACACACGTTGAAATAGATCACGATGATAACCGTCAGTATCACGCTTTGCATTTCAGCAGATAAGCATTTTCCTCCCGCTGTAAACTGCTCTAGGTGCCACAGGAATAAATTATCTCAGGGATCAATAACTTATAGTTGTATCAGAAATTAAGCAGTGTAGAATTATGCTTGTAACCTTTATTGGCATCAGTTTGAAGTAATTACAATTACATAAGATGCCTCATCGTAACCCAGACTCTCATGTTTCACTGCTTCTGTGGCACCACAGGACCAGTTTATATTTTCATTCTTATGGCATCTCTTTGACAAATGATTTATGGAATCACTCTGACTGTGACCTTGGCCTGGTTTACAGTACATCAACGTTTCTCCAGATGGTTTCCTCCAACATCCACTCTCTCAGGAACAGAGAAAACCTGTACAGAGAGAAGAGATGCTCCGTTGTTTAATACACGATTTATGAATAACAACAGTAGTGTGCTAGTAGTAAAGGTCAAAGACCAACAAGGGGGTAGCTGATCTATCAGTAGTATGTTTACTGTCAGCTGACAAGTATGGACTGTTACTGTTTATTTAATAGACTACACTGACTGTAGGTCTGAAGCCATCTAGTCAGGAGGTGGACGGGGTTGTTAGATGGGTTATTAGTAAGACTTGTAAGACTGGAGTTTGCACCCCGTTTGTGATGAAGAGTCGAGTGAAATGTACGCAAATGATGTGAGTTACAACTCCCGTTCCAAAGACTGATCTTTTGCGATCCAAGTTTTTTTTCTTTTTACCTAATCTTATCTTAATCTTCACACTCCAAGCATTCATGGTTTGAGTTTTGGGTTTTTTTTATTTCCTGTTTTATTTTGAAGTTCTATCCTCAGGTGTCACGTTTTACTTTTCATTTCCTCCCTATGTCTGTTTTCCCGCCTTTTTCACTCCTCAGCTGTGCTCCATTAATTAATCACCCCTTGTGTATTCAAGTCCCTGTCTTCCCCTCTCTTGTCAGTACGTCTGTTTGGATTTGCCCTTGTGTTCCTGTGTCTCCCAGGCTCATCTTCCTGTTGTGTCTTTAAATAATCTTTAACAAGCAATTTATAAAAAAAACTCAAAGAATCTCCAGTCTAAAACTTAATTTCACTGTGTCAATCATTCATTCATTTTAAAAATACACAGCATTAGCTATACTTTACCTATAAGTTCAAGTTCAGACAAATGATTAATGTTCCTGACTAGTGGCATTAAAGTGATTTTATTTGTTTACCAAAATCAAAATGTGCATAGAGAGGGCCCCTGAAAAAATACAGTCGGCCTAAAGTAAAAAACTGTCCATTTAATCCAGCCCTGATGATATTATCTACTTTTTTCAAACGCATTAAACAAAGTTAGCTTTTACAATATTTAGGAGGTGCACTGAATAAAAAGAATAAAAACATCCATTATAAAGAAAACATTAAGAATGTTATGTTTGTTTACCAATAATATTTAGCTGTTAACAATTCATAAGTCACTCACAGCACCTCCTGGAGCTCTAACTTGCTGTCCACTGTGCTGGTGAAATATGAACAATCTTTGACGTTGTCATTTCCTGAGGTGTAATGGACCTCCTACATGCTGGTTCAGGTCAAAGTTGAGGTGTCAGGAGTGAAAGGCTGACAGTGGAAGTGAACTCTTCCTGTGCGTCTGTCTGACTCTCCGACCTTCTGTCGATCAATCCGACTACAGTCCCCCTGATTCAACCTCGGCCTACCTCTGCTTGTGATTCAATTTTCCGTTAACAGGGTGGTATCATAATTCACTCATATTTGCTGAGAGCGTTACTTCTCTTTCAAAATAAATTGGCCAGTTTGATCTGGCCCAGGAATCAGTGTGCATCGGATCAGGTTTTGGCTTTGGACAGTCGTCCCTCATGAGATGTTTTTTTAATTCAATTATTTTCCACACAAATTAAACTGAGTGAAACCTTTAACCTCTTTTATAAATTAAAGAAGCAACCGTCAGAGAGCAACAAGAGAAAAATTAATTAAATTCCAATTTGGCATTGGTCCGTGGGCGCACTTGTGCATGTATGTGTGTTGGAGGGTGAACACGATACTGGGCTCTGACTCTCCCTGCAGCTCAGGCGTCCAACATACACACAAGATTTTCTTCACCAACACATGGCACAGGGAGTGTCCAATGAAATTTTAATCTATTTTTCTGTATTTTTTATTCTTTTTGGTAAAATAAATATCCAAGAGGAAACTGTAATTTAGAATATGCCCAATCTGCTCGTAACATTTAATTAATAGCTAAAGCAAACGGCTGCCAATGATGGCAGCGCTAACAGGAATTTAGTTCGTAGGCATCCACCACTATGAATAATTAATCATTATTCATGGTGCTTAATTCGAGAAATCATATTGTCTCTGGACTGCGTCTGCTTGTTGTTTGTAGACAAAAAAACACAACCGAACCAAAACAAACCAGATCAGGCCACACTGGGGAAAGAAAACAGACTGCTGTAAGCAGTATGGTTATTTGTGTCTGTGTCTGTGTGTGTCTGTGTGTGTGTGTGCATATTTTTTATGCAGAAAATACAGAAAGATTAACATGTGTGATGAAAGACTGTGCACAAAAGTGGTTGCATATGAGCATTTGTATGTATTTACCCTGTTTGTATATGTGTCCGTGTCTCTCTGTGTGTGTGTGTGTAGTACCTGGCTCTGTTTCAAAGTGTTTCCGTGTGTCAGTAATTATTATTCTGTAGGTGGTCACAGAGGCCAGAGGGGATGTTTATAGTAATACCTGAACCTCTCTCCGCCTCTCTTTTGCAGTGTGTGTGTGTGTGTGTGTGTGTGTGTGTGTGTGTGTGTGTGTGTGTGTTGGTTCAGCGATGGGGGTCAGTTGGTCAAGATTTTGTGTGTATGTGTGTATTTCTTGATTAGAATTTTGTTTATCTTGTTTTTCTGGGTGTGTTCTTCAATATCAGCTACGTCTATTTGAGCCTATTAAATGTTTTTGTGTGTGTATATGTGTGTGTGCGTGTGCATGTGTGTGTTTCCAGCCAGGGCAATGCTCTATTGGTACCTGGGGATCAGTGATCAGCGTTATTGCTACCAGCAGCTCTGGACAAACAGCCGAACACTGCACTCATTCATTCTGAACAACAGCTGTGTGCGTCAGTGAGGTGTGAGTTCACATACTAACACTCAGGATTCAGTTTCCTGCTTATACTGATGGAGACGCAAGTTCAATAAAGAACGTTATTTAAAGGAGCTACATGTAAGAATCTTTGTTTGAATTTATCAACAGAATGTGTGGACATAACCGTTTTGATGTTTTGTCAAAGGTAGAGATCTACTGAAGTTGTCGCACTAACCAGCGATGTCCTTCCTTAAAATACCAATTTCTGCCTCAAGAGGTGACAGTGAGTCACTGTAGGTTTTTGTCTGCTCTTGTTGTTCGTGTCCATAGGATCTGTTGTTTTCTATGCTTCCCATTCATTGTCTATCTGAGCCGTCCAATGCATTCTGGTAGCATAGCATCGCCTTTTGGAAAGACTGGGTGCGTTGGCATTAAGTCGAGGCCACTTTATGCAAATCAAGGGCATGACTCACAGCATGACTTTATTATTGTTGTACAGCTTAAATGAAGTTAGATTTAACAACTGCATGTTTATTATTAACAGATTTTTGTATTATAAGACAAAGTTTCCAAGCAGGCAGCCACTTGGGTCTGATTTGAAACCCTGGAGCAGACCACGGTTGCCATTCGTTCGCTCAAGTGCAACCAGGAAGTGTTTGCATGTTGGTCAGTAGACATAGCCTTTGTTGGTCAAGTGTGCGAAGCTGACATGTGGTGCAAGCCCTCATGTCTAAAAAAAACCTTGGAGACATGAGAGGATGAAGAAGAAGCGTTGCCCTTACGATGATATTTTACGATAGCTTACAATAGCTGCCTCAACTTTCCTGTGATATGTTGATGTTTGAGTAATGAATTTGACATAGGTGTAAATATCATAACATTTTAACAGATTCTGGATTAGGGTGTTTTTGGGACACTGTGTTGTAATAAGGGTTAACATTTTCCTTTTTTATTCTGTCCTTTGTTTCCTATTTTTGCTTTTTCTTCCACTCCGACTCTATTCCCCACAGAGCCACATCAACAGACCTCATGTCCGTTGTGGGACATCGGCTGCACAGATCTGATCTGTCTGCAGCCGCCTAAACAGGCACAAAGTGGTGTCTTTCAGTTTAAGAAGCCGAAAAGATTACCAGATCTGCGTCTCATCTTTACTCTGTCGGAGGGCAGATTTTAACAGTTGATCCCTTCACGGTGGCAAATGAATACTGGTTGGACTCTCCACAAGTTGAGCGACTGCTGCTGGTTACATAACCACAGAGTCGAGTGTTTTACACATCCTCTCCTTGGCGGTTGCCATAGCAACGCGGATTTAGATAGACAGGCGCCCTTACATTTTCAATGATTTTACCATCCTGGGACCTCGGTGTGAGTGTGTGTGTGTGTGTGTGTGTGTGTGAGCGTGTGTCAGTTGGATTGATGATCCCCTGGTTTTCTTACAGACAACAGAGGGAAAGCAGCTCGAACTCACTCTGCAGCTGGAAATTTCCGCCGCTCAATGTTTCATGTGTGTTTAATGTTTATTTAATCCGTGAGAAGCTGTTAATATTTATTTATGTTTACAGTTTTTTTCCTCTCCTTTTCCCATTTCACTCCTTGTCTCTGCTCAGTCTCCAAAAATCTACGTCCATCACATTTAATGCGGGTGTTCATTGTTCCTCTGAGGTCTCTGATTCTTGTGAAGCCAACTGTTTGCTGGCTGACGACCAAAGAAATGCAGGATTTCAGGAATGCATTAGAAACTCCAATTAAAAAAAAAAAAATTAAATGTAAGTGCAAATTATTTTTAAGGAGCCCTACCAAAGTCTGCGCCACCAAAGTAATCAAGAGGTTTTTGATGGCCGGCCCGCGAATCTGCTGCTTGTTTGTCAGAGTGGACGTTCATATCAGAGGCATTAGGAAGATCTAAACATGCTCTCGCTGCAGGGAGTTTTCCGTTGCCTTCTCAAAGGTCAGTCTTTGAGAACAGATTGGAGGGAAGTGTGCTCTTTATCAGAGGGGCAGGACGCTGTGAGTCAGTGGACGCAGCACTTTGATGAGCTCATAAAACCAAGAGCAAAATCTGTTGAACATTACTCACATGTATTTGGTTTAATTACTCTCTTTGGGTCGCGTCTTAGATTTGGCACAAACACACTGCTCAGGCAAAGGGTCCAAAATCCACCGGCCACCCATAGTGTCTCATCAGAGATTAGAAGAAAACATGTTTTTGTATCTTACTTACATCTAGTCATTTTTGCTGAGCAGGTGCAGGCTTTGGACGGCCTTTTTGAAGGTTTCAAAAGTCTGCTGTCCTATCCGAACATTTAAGCCTCAGAATAATACAAATATGGAGTGATGGATCCTCTTTCCTGTAACCTCTTAGCAACATGCTCTCTCAGTATCCATATCCTACTCTTCTTATCTGTGAACAGAGCATAGATGTTTCTTTATATTGCCATCAGCTCGCATACTGAGAGTTGTATGAGAGGACTGATAATACCACAGTCAGCGAACTTAACTTAGCACCAAGACTAGAAGCAGGAGTAAACAGCTAAGCAAACTGGCTGCTGTTTCCAGCCTTATGTTTGCTGTACAAACAGGAATGTGTCACCAATCTTCTCATCAAATTCTTGGCAAGAAAGCCAATAATTGTATTTCCAAAGTGTCGATCTTCATCAAGTCTTCTCTGCTGTAATTCTCTTGATGGTTTATCACAATGCTTGCCTCCCAAGCTCTTGTTATCGAGGGAATTAGCTTATGTAAAAGTGACAAAATCTGCATTTCTAATAGTGCCAATGAACAGGTACAGCACACGTACTGGACCTTTTAGTAAGGTCACAGTTTGGTCAGGTTGAGACGAGAAAACTACTTGGTTAGGTTTTGGAAATCATTGTGCTTTGAGTTGATGTCACTACGCTAGCTCTTTAACTTCCAATGTGAACATACCTACGTTATCTAAGTGACTTAAGTTATGTTATATAAGCGACGTAACTTCACTTCCTTAGTATGCTGAAATAAGTCACTCTTGACTTCTGGTTTCACATGGGAGACAAACTAAAGTCCTGTGCATATATAACCCAACAGTCCATTCCTGACCTCCTCCCTATACAGACGTTCCACCTTTCATATTACATCTGCTCACTTCCTCCTTTGCAGCTGTGATAATTATTATGGACACTAGATGTCGCCATCTAACAACAAATGTACAAATATTGAATATAGTTTTTTTCTGAAGAGGACTGTCCCCTTTTCCACAAAATGAATGAATGAATGAATCAATTTACTGTTCATTTTAGTATTTCTGTTGCTATTAGGTTTAGGCAACAAAAAACCTACGTTTACGAAAACATGGTTTGGTCTAAAATAAGCCCTTTCCCAACGTTAAACACTTGAATGAAAGGATAACTGTAATCTGCATATTATTACACAATAGTTTCAGTGAACAACACCAACATGCATCCTTCATAGCATGAAGGATTGAGAGTCAAGCTTTTGTCTTGTCGCTGGAGACTAAGGTAGAAAAGAAAAAACAAGGAGGGGTTTACAGTTTTCTCCACCATGGAGGGATTATATTTGCATATGGGAGAACAAACTAGACTTTGTTGTCAATATTTTTGTCAGTAAAACTTTATTTATTGCATCTTGACAGAGCTCTTGTAACCATGAATATGAGCCATTTCAGAGCCTTACCAATTTTGAGTGGCTCCATAAATATTATTTTCACATCTGATATATATACATATATGGCTCTGAAGCGGGGTTGCTTAAACATTTTATGAGGAAACGTGTTCATAGTGACAAATTAAATATGGCTCTTTTATTAGTGACAAGTTCCCATTTTTATAGCAGCATTATGGTTCAACAAGTGATTTATGATACTTTGTTTAAAAAAAAAAAAATCAGCAGCACAAGTCTGATCAAGATCCTGTGTTCCCCCAACAAAACAGCTTCCTTCTGTCTATTTACATGTTTGCGGCAGCCTGAGCTACCAGTTACCCACCACATGAAGAGAGCCGAGATCTGTGGGAAACCCTGGAGAATTTCCTGTTTGTGGCGTTTCCTCTGCACTTCCAACACATCAGCAGTGCAGGCGTCTGTCTTACGAAGGCCTCCATATATGTTCAGTGGGTGCTAGATGCAGTATGTCTGTGTGTTAAATGCACACACTGCCATTATTATCATACATGTGTATGTGTATTTGCATGCTTGTGGATGCTATGAGTGCTCGCGTGTGTGTGTGTATTTTATGGAGGTTTCTGGGTTTACTCTGCCTTTCATTTAGTGTTTGGCTGTTTCTCTCCCATTGTAAAACATACACAGTAACTGGATACACATGTTATCGCAACTTTCTATAGGGAAGGAGGGAGAGAGCAGGAGAGAGAGTGGCACGTGACGTAGAGTTGTACACAGCCTGGAACAAAACAAGTACACCAACCGTTGGACATCTAGTATGAAAAACTTCAGTGCTATTTAAACACTTTTTGGCAAATGGCAGATATTTGGGCACTATTAACAGTTTGGGCATCGATTGGTGGACAACAACAAACCTGGCAACGCAGAGAAAACAGACTGCGACAGTTCTGCCAACAGCAAGATGCAGAGACAGAGCAAAACTAATAAGAATCCTTTAAAACACCATACAAAAGTTATTTGTCAAAATAATACTCTAAACAAGACATTCAAAACACTCAAATATCGATATCATGTTATTATATATTTTGTCATTATGATATCTATAGGCCTCTGTACTTTGAGAAAAATAGAAATAAAATATCAGAGCATGTCGCAGTCTTAGACAAAACCACCAGAACAACCAACCTGGCCCCATTTATCTGAGTCCAGGTGATGCACCAATCCTTCCCATTAACACCTGTGTAGTCAGGTGACCTCTATCATCATGGTAACAAGATAAATACATGGTTCATATTTTGAAATGGTTGTAGACTTGTTAAATGTAGGCAACAAACTACTTGGTTAGGTTTAGGAAAATAAGTCTGATAAGCTGTCTCACATATGTGATGTAATGCATTTGGACCGGCCCGTTCTCATTCCCAACCTATCAGTACTACAAGCACTGGTGAGTGGCCTTATTCATCTCAGTTTGATGCTGTTACCCCTCGAGTATCACTTCTTGCAGCACCTCTCTAGTGCAGCATGAAGAGTTGAGCAGTGGTTGGATAGATCAGATACCGGACAGGAGTTTATGTCTCATTTGTGACCAAAAGTCATGAGTGATTTGTTATGATACGAAAATGATGTAACTTAACATCACATGTTGTAGGTTATGTCACCGATTAAAACCGATGCTCAAGGTTTAGGTAGAGCATCACAGTTTGAAACTTAATGCCACTGACAAAGCTGCCGCATTGGACGAGTTGGAAGAATGGGTATATTATGGACACATTGGTTTTTGTTTTTTTTTTCAGTCAGAGACACTTTCATCAAGAAACTCACAACACATGGTTATACAGATCATCATCAACAAGGACACTGCTGGGAGAACCCCAACAAGCAAGAAAATACAAGTGAAATCAATAATACCAAATGACTCCGCATATGGAAAAGGTCTGGGTGGCAGAGGAAGCTGTGGAGCGGAAAAAGGCATGACCGTATGAGCGGAGTTATATGGTGTCAGGTTCATACCTGCATGCATATGATTGAATGCTACAAGCCACATCTGCTGTGTGAGTCAGTGACGGTGAAGCATGAATGAAACAGCTGATGCTAATGCAAGCAGAGCTCTGGCTGAACTAATGACATAGTCCTAGTAGTTTCTGTCTTTTTAAATATGTTTGTCACAATTGACAGTGTCCAGCATCAAGTTGTATCGTGTGGTAAGGTGCAAGCCAATTTTTATGAAGTTGTACAATTCTTTTTGGACAAAGACGGATAGATGAAATGAACTCGAGGAAAAAATGAGAGACAAGTTATAACCTGGAAGTGACATTTTTTCCTCGCTAAATCTCCTCTCCCTGCATTCTTAATCTCTTCATCTCTGTTACCCTTTATCCCTTCATTTTTTCAACGTTTCCTCCTCCCCCGTCAGTCTGACTAGACCTGACCAGCATTACATTGTCCTTTAGTGTTGTAAAAAAAGAGAGAGAAGATGTTCCATTCCTTTAGGATTAGACTGCTTTATCTCAACGGCAGACACATGTGCGCTGCCCTGCACACACACACACACACACACACACACACACACACACACACACACACACACACACACACGTATGTCGCCAGAAGTCATGAACAGAGCATCAGATGTGATGTGATTATTACCGGATAAGGATAATCCTGCGTGTGTGTGCGTGCATGCTCATCGGTCTGCATGCATTTAAGTGTGTGTGTCCCTGTGTGTTAGTATGTGTGTGTGTGGTGAACCATGTGTAAATGTCCAAAACCCCGTGGAAGATAGCACTAATCCGTCTAAAGAATGACATCGACCTCACTTCTTCAAGCACCTCATCCTTTCCGCTCTCCATCATGCTCGCTTTCTCCACTAAGCCCGTCTCCGTGTCCTTCTTCCAGTTCCTGGTTTGTTCTCCTGCACGTCGTCCAAATCCACTTCCCTCTCGACGGCTTGATCGCTGTGGGCTCCAGCCGCAAAAACCCCTGTCACATTTGATGATTTCAAACAGCATATCACCCTATCCAGAATAACACAGAGCAACGGAAGCCCTTCACAAGTGGTTTGAAACACTCATCTGAACTCTGATTACGGACAAATCTGTTTCAACCAGTGTTGTAGAAAGTACCCAAAGGTCGCGCTTGAGTAAAAGTAAAGAAATTCTGTTAAAATATGAAATATATGGTTATCGACAGGTGGCTAATTCTTACATATTACACCTTTTTTAAGTATTAAATGTGATCATCTGGCAATACATGTACAATATTTTGAACATTTAATTTATTTATGTAATGTATTTATGTATTTGCATGCATAAACTGTATACTTGGTGTTGACCTGGCGTTGTTATCTGCATTGGTATTATTAATCCGGCCATTTAGCTCATCTAATATTCAGCTTCATATTATCAGAATCAGTGTTTATTTGTTTTTTTTTGTTTTATTTTCGCATACAGTCTCCAAAATAACTTGTAACTATAGCTATTAAATACATGTAGTGAAGTTACAAGTACAGTACTTCAGTAAATGTACTTCATCAGCGGACCTCTGCTGTGTGTTTCATCCATCTCTCTCCTTCTGTCTCTGCTTGGTTGTCTGATCGTTGTCTGGAGCACCCTGCCTGGATGCTGGTTATTATCTTTCGCCCAAAGGAGTATAATAATGTTGAACCGAACTCAAATTGAATTTAAGTGTGCTCTCTACATCAGCGGTTCACTGTTCGCCTGCCAGATGTGCATGCTCAGTCGTCCCTTGTGAATTTTGGTAAAATAAATATCCATCGAACGGTTTGCGCTCGCTCGAACAGGACTAAATGGCAACATTTTCAGTGTTTTTCTCCCAGTGTCAAAGGCTTCAGGCCAAGTACACTGAATTTGCTGGGTCTTGTTCAAGAGAACATTTATTTGTGCCTTCAGCTGTGGAATTTCCTTGTTTTGCCCAAATGTGCCGCAGCACCAAAAATACTGCGGACATCAGTTTGGATGGTTTTGTATCACCACTTCTACACCTCATCAACCTCTATATTTACTTTGTGGGTCGTCTTGTTTTTGGCTCTCAGGTCATACAGAGACCGTGCAGCGCGACCGATCACTTCACACCACAGCGCTACAACACTCCTCTCTTCGCTCCAGCTGGTCAAAGATTACAGAGCGTGCCCTCCACTAAAACACACACACACACACACACCCACTGTGCCCGCTGACATTTGACGCACACACACTTCACACTCTGCCTTCGAATGCAGCTCGCGGCGTGGAGTCGTTATGATTTAGCTTGCAGGGAAGCTGAGGACAGAGAGGTGCAGACAATCAGCGGTGATCAAAGTGTCCTGGAAGCTGCAGGCGGGATGTTTTAAAACCGAGCCAATGAAAAATTAAATTTGCAAGGTTGAACTACAAAGCGCTGATTCTCCGCCCTGACTTCTTTAGATATGCTCTTTGTTATATTACTGCTGTGAGATGTCTGACAAAAACACTGTCACGTAGAAAAATGAGGTCATAGGCGAGGCTGTGGGGCAGGACTCCGAATAAAACCAGGCCCACAGAAACATGGACAAAGTGCTGTTTATGTGTTGGAAAGATTCATATAATTTTTCTCCAAATCTTTCTGTAAATGTTTGCCAACCATACTGATATGCAGTAATTACAGACACTTCAAGGGGCTGCAATTTCCTAAGAAAACAGATTAAAGGGCCTGCGGACATAAGGCCATACTTGAAGGTGGAGCACTGGGACGAGACACGATAATCGCTTGATTATGGGAATGATGGCATACCTTTATAGACAGGTATCCAGGTTCAGTGAAAGAACTAGCTGAATAAAGAATATAAAAGAGGGCCTGGGAGAAGCACAAACCCTGCTTATGTTCCCACCTCTGCATAGCTTGCCAATTGTGGCATGAAGTGGGTGTGAATTTTGGATTGTTGGTTTCAGAAAAGTTAAATGTAGCCTACTTCTGTTGAAGCATATCGGTCCAGGTTTCCACCAAGCAGTTCATTAAACATTAGAATGTTTTCTTTTAAAAGTTGTGGGTGGTACTAAAAGAGCTAGAAAAGCAAAAAAGCCAAGGTGATATCTAAATTACAAAGGCAGGCAACACGAAGAGGCTGAGGAGAAGGTTAGAATTGGTTTTGGTGACCAGATCCCAACAAACCAGTTTGTGGGACAAAGATTGCATTTGGGTGACATGTCCAGAGCCACCTTTTGATTCAGTAGCATGCTGCTTTTGTACAACCACATGATATTTTTCTTGACCGGCAGTAGCTTATACCACAGTCCGCTGACCTGTGTAATTGGGAGTGCTGCACAGTGCAGTAAATACCACTTATTTCAGCTGCTGTTGCCTGATAGTTAGTTGGTGTTACTGGCCTTCAATGTGGCTGCCTTTCCTTTTTTTTGTGGTCATTTCCATTATATTCTCCCTAAATCCTGTTGGGCTAGCGTAGGTAGCAAAAACTTGCACTTAACCCACGTGTGCACAGTTTGATTGACATCAAACCCCAGGAGGACTTGCTAATGTCACCGGCTAATGGAGATCCTAACAGATTATTAAATGCGTCCCCGGAAAGCATCAGTCTTGCAATCTATGTCTGACTGTGGGACATTATCTCAATATGTTGGACATGGAGCAAGGGATAGATACGCTGTGCAGTCCAACATAAAGTGGGACACCTCGTCAGTCTGTTTGCAGGTATTGGGTGAACAGTGGACAAATGCAAGAGGAAACATTAGAAGGATCATCAAAGTCAATATGTTTTATCCTCTGGGGACCATGAGTGTTCGTACAAAATGTCGTGGCTATCTTCCAGCAGAGATATTTTAGTCTGGACATATGTAGCAAAAATAAAACATCTGCATCGGGCAGCTGTTCAAAACAGTAGAAAAAACAGTTAAAAACTTCACATTGTATTTCTTCATTTCTGGCAACTGCTCCAAAGTAGTACATCTTTGTAGTAGAGACTAATTGCTCTCCAGTGGGTCCAAGTGTGCTAAATAACTGTAAGCCAAACCAGCAGCGTTCTCCTCTTCCTAATTTATAAAGTTTCATCACCGGGCCTCTGGAGCTGTTATTTATACGTGCGTGATTGCTTTTCTATGTCTGTTGCGTTGTCATGTTTTGCTTGGAGGCTTGCTCTCATTTCACCAAGGTGCCTGTTGTCCTGTAACTGCGCCGTGAGTATATTTAAGTGTGTTAATGAGGCAGCCTTCCTGTGTTGTTGGCCTGTTGATAAGCTAAGCTATAGGTTAACAGCTTTTTACTGGGGTTTTACCGCCGCGTTTAGGTGTGTACGTGCATTTGTGCGTGCGTCTGGAGCCAAGGAAAAGTTCCCCGAGGCGTCAGACTCCTCATTAACCTTCTCTTCATCTTTTGCGCTCCTCTCTTTCCTCTCTCTGCCCAATTCGACATACCTCAGTCCCTCCTCCTCTCCGTACACCAACATTCACATCAAAGAATATCCCGTCTGGTAATTTGCTCATTCATTAAATCTCTCTCTCGCTCTGTTCTGTAGTTTTTTTTTTTTGTTTTTTTTCCAATTTGCCATTCTTCATCTGTGCTCAAGGACATTTCTCCCATTTAAAAATACTCATATGCATAAATACAGGATCCTCAGCTTCCCTACCTGTAGATGCACGAGTGTCAGATAGATGGATAGGTAGATAGACTTTCTGTACAAATATCATTATCTTTGGGGGGAAAAAAAGGCATCTCTAATCCTGGATTGCTGAGCAAAATTGATTGCTACATGACCCTGATCCCATCTTATCTTGTCACTCAGCAAAAATTACATACTGAGAGATCATATAAGGTCAAGAGTCCGACTTTATGTCTCTAAATCCGGCTTAAGGATTTCATTTTTGATGGCCTGCCATATTTATGGTTAGAAGCTAAATACCACATTCTTACTGTGTGAGAAAAATCTTAATCTGTGGAATAGTTTTACTTTGCATCCAGATTTACCAATTCTTTGTTCAATGAAATGACTGTGTTTTTTTAGGGAGACAGTAATTGCAAATTTTGCCGCTTGTGAGATTTTCTCTCTCAGAACTATCACTGACAGCACACACAAACATTTCCATTCATAAAGTAAATGACCATTATTAGGACCTTTTTTCAGTTTTACTTCAGTTTACACTGTTTGAAGCTAGAAAAGCAGCAGTGTCCACCACACATAAACAAAGTAAGACAGTATGAAATTGTGCTGTCCTTTAAGGTCAGTCACCGCGAAAGGTAAAATCTGACCGGCACGGAAGTGGATATATCTGACACAGATCAGCTGGTCATGCCCAAAACAGCCCAATTCTTACTGAACTTCTCTAAAAATCGACTTCTTTATAAAATGTGTGGTGGAAAGCAACAACATCATCTTGAAACAAAAGCAAAAAACACACATTTAACTTTTTCAATAAACACGCTGTGACTTCATTAAACTGACCTTGAGTGAAATATTTTTGAGTGACTATAAAATACAAACGTAAATTGTGCCTCTGAGCGCGGCGGCGTTAACTCTCAAAAGCACTGTCGCAAGTGTAAGGAACACATTTCTGATGTGTTTTCACTCCATCAGTTTCCCTGTACAGAACGTCCCCTCAAGCAGAGTTGAGTGTTAGCAATATTGCCACTGTTGGGACGAGAGGAGCCTCTTAACTGTCTTTTATCGCTCTCTCTCTCTCTCTTTCCCTCTCTTCTCTGTCCTTCTGTTCTTCACATGCTCCATTTATCTTCTCTCTCTCTCTCTCTCTCCCTCTTTTCACTGCTTCTCTCTCTCGCAATCTCTCCCTTCCTGTCGCTGTCAGAGGGGAATGACGACCATCTGCAGCCCTCCTGCCCCCTGACATCTGGAGACGGGCTGAGACACAACAACAAAAGTGTGCACACACACACAGACACACACTCAGACACGCACTGGCTTTACTGTAGCGAAAGCTTTGCAGAGGAAAGGAGAAGAGACAAGGAATGAAGTATAGGGTGGAGCAGAAGGAAAGAAAAGAGGGCACGGGGATTTAAGCGAAATCTAATGGCAGTAACACATCATGCTACTGTTGGACTGTCATACATTTTATTCTCCTCAGGACAGAGGAGAACCTGAGTTATTAACGCCGGGAGCTGTTCTAATGAGGAGTCCACCTTGGATCGTTACCTCAGGATCTGACTTGCAGAACTACCTGTACATCTGTCAGAGAGGCTGAGCTATTATTTATTCATCTGTTTTCAATAATTACGTCTTGTATCTTCAATATTCTCTGCTTATTTATTTATATATCGGCTTATTAAACGGGACGCAGGAGAGCCGCGTAATTAACGTTGCTGCAAATTTGGCAAAGGGCTATTTTTCATCTGTTGTCCCTGGACAGATGTTAGACAGTCGCCCTAACAGAGAATCAAAAATTAAAATGGTTATTGTACTGAGATATGAGCAATCCAGAGCAATGATGTAAAGGAGGTTTGACTCTTTTGGAAATCTATTTAGAAATTCCCAGATGAATACTTTGCTCTGAAGCTTAAATTGTATCCCATACTCCCAGATGATTCCCCTTATCTGCCGCCGCGTTAATTAATTTTACCGCCGGGATCATCACTTATCAATTTTTAAAACCTTATTATCATCAGCTTTAAAGGTGCACACGATGCTTTCCAACACTGTACTTGGCTCGAAAAAAGCATCAACCCTCTGCTGAGGTCTTTTCTTTAATCTCAAAAGTCCCTTGGGATGATGTCATATTAAAAACCTTTAAAAACACACATTCAAAGGCTTTTCACTAAATCCTTTCAGGATATACTCCTGCAGTGCATTTCTGGTTATCGGGAGATGCTCTGTTGCCAAACTCTGCAGGTTAATTGTGTGGCTGCAAGTGGTTGTTTGGCTTCATGGTGTGTGTGCAATATCTGTTCTTGTGGACACCTATGGACTAAATGTTTGTTAAGGGCTACCAGTGTCTGACATATAACAACTCAAATTGTCTATTTTGTATTTGAGGAATGTGCAGATCATTTTATTTAATTGGGAACATTAAAACTACCAAGCTGAACTCATTTCCTCTGATACTGATTGTATTACCATGTTTGTCAAGCTGTGTGATGATTAAGCTCTTGCTTTGGCAAACAGACACTCCAGAAAGCATTTTCTACCTTACATGCAGTAAACCACCACCAGGTGAAGAACCTCTTGTTGGGCTTTATCTGTAAAACTTATACCTGCATTAACTGAATGTTTGTCCACTTGGAGGCAGCGTACACAAGCTGTGAACACAACACTGACATATAATCACCTTTTAACAGTTTAACAGAATGTTGAACATTTTCACTTTACTTTTAGCTCCTTTTTTGGTCTCCACCAACTGAGGATTGAGGAATATTTGGCTTTAAACTGCGACATGCTCCACAGTCTTAATCAGCGTCCCTACTTGCAGCACATAACATACAGTGGATATTTCACAGCATGGTCAGACTGAACCAAAAAGTAAAGATCTATACTGTCAAACCAAAACAATGTGCTGAAAAATTCTAAAATGCTCTGTTGAGCTGTGGAGAGCGGAAGTTAGCGGTGAGTTCAGAAGAAAGAGAGCAAAAACAAAGAAGGAGCTGGAGTTTTGTTAACCTTGTCAGTGGTGTCTGTCCTTCTGATCAATTGTAGCTCAAAGCTTGGTCTCTGGGCAAGGTTCACACCAAGGTGTGAAAACCTGGAGGATTGTGGATTGTGGAGTTCACTTCAGAGTTCAGTTTGAATCCCACAGTGAATGAATTTTCCTGAGGATCCCAACACATTGTTAGTATGAAAACACTGATTATTGAAGCTGTAATTTCCCACAGTTGGATCTACGTGAAATAGCAAAATCGCAAGAGGTCACTAATATTATGTGTGAACAAACCAAATTTTTGTGTAGAAACAGTAATGTGTGACACGTCTCACAAGCTTAAATTATGCTAACAAAGTTAGTAACTTCCTCTCAGGGTGAATCACTTTCTGCCTTGAACTTAGCCCAAGTGCAGCGCCCGCCACGATGATAGATGACCAACTTAGCGTCTGAACTAATTAGGAATACAAGCTCTTGAAGTGTATGAAGGATAGTATTTCCACCAGAGTGAGTTTAATCAGCTTCCTTCATCTCAGTCACACTTAGAGCTAATTCAAGGGACAAGCTCTTGTAGGAGATGAAGGATCATATTTCTACCAGAACAGAATTAAGTTGGCTCCCTAATGGCAGAAACGTCTGAGCAGCGATTCAAACAAATGAATTGTTTACTAACCCTCAACATGCGCTAGAGGAACAAAGTCGAACCACCTTGATGTGTCTCCTGCAAAGTTCATTAAATTTGTTAAATCAGTTTATAAAAAACATGATGCTTTTCGGCCTAGGGATGGCAATACTGGCTTGGTCGTGTCACTACTAGTTTGACATTTATAGTTTTTAGTGAAATGTCTTAACTATACTGCTTTGCTCTTATCCCTCTAGCAATAGCCTTAGGTGGTGAAGCCTACATGAAACAGAATGATTGTCATGTATCGTAACTCTTGATTCTGCCCTCTTAGTAATGGGCCTCCTTGATGTCTGGTATACACAAGGTGAGACCAAGGTGAGGCCCACGCAGCAGGTGGGCATAGATTAAAGCCTCTCCGTTCGATGCATGCACACACGGGACAGCTTTGGTGATCCCTTTTCATCAAGCAATATCATCAGGTCAAAACATCAATTTGTCCAAGGTTTATGGTAACCTGATGCGCCAGATGTTTCGTCAAATTGCCCGTGGAAAAAGTTTAGAAAAGGGCAGCCGCTTTCAAAACACAGTCCGCAGGTGATAGGATGAACCATCTGTCTGTCACCATCATGGACTTACTTCAACCGGTCAGAGCAACAGTAGGGGAAAATGAAACACACTCTCCTGTTCGGCTAGATGCAATAAGACCATCTATGCTAACCTCTTGAGAAGCCATCATTTTCAAACAGCTGCTTCTCTTGCTGGTCGTCACAACTGAACGGCATCCATAGCTGCCAACAGTTCCTCACAGGAAACTTGAAATACTCCTAATCAGCCAATGTTAGCATGCTAACACAATAAACTGAGATGGTGAACATCGTAAACATTCCACCTTCAAATATCATTATGTTAGCATCATGAGCATGCTGCCAGGCAGTAGTGCAAGAAGTGAGATAGGGGCAAATGCCAACAAAGGGTAAAGTCCTGCACCAAGTTGGGTGAAATTTGGAAGCACATTTTTTCTTCTTGGCACCTGTTACATCTATTTTCAACAGCAAACTGAGTGAAGTGGAGGGTTTGGCAGGACAGCAGGACATTAATGGGAGAAATTACCAATTGGGAGCACAGTGGAAGAAAACAGGGAGATTCCTGCACATGTTCTCTACTGCAATGCCAGTGACAACCAGGTAAGAGCCAGCTGAGCCCATCTGGATTCCTACAGCAAGGCAAGAGCAGAGTTGTTTACTGCTCCACTACAGCAGTGGAGACAGGATTGCTTCGAATGCAAACACAGGACCGCAGAAAGTGATCAGAACAGTGTTTCCCGCTCTGGTGTCACTGCTGTATTAACACAGTTTCAACAACATGTTTCGTGAAACAAAAAGACAGCAAACAAAGCTCTCCTCTTCTCGGGGAACAAACTGTGCGAAAGGAAAAGACCGACTTCATTCTAAATTGCATGCTCAGCACAAAACACCCACAGAGTTACAGCATCTTGAGAGGCCAGGGGTGACCTGCTGCTTCGTATTTGTATGTGCGAATGCAGCGATAGTCTTGTTGCCACAAAGAAGTCTGTGCATCGACCTGTTCCCAATTTTGTGCTTCTAATCCTGCTTAAATCGTGGTTATTCTGGCTACAAGTGCATGTAGGGATTACACAAGTTATTATCTAAATCCAGCAGGTCCCATTAATATGTGACATACATGACTATTACAACAACATAATTAGCTGGATATTTGAAAGTATATGAGCACAACACGGTGCAGATTCGTTGGTTGGATCATATTGCAATGATGAGGCTTAATGAGGACCAAACCATGGAGCAGAATACATGTTGTTACTCAGCGTGGCATCTCATTTGCCTCTTTACAAGTGCAGGATAAATACTACAGCGCAGTGACGGCGATGCCAGCCTTGTATTTTGCAATAAAGCTCGTCAAGAGACTAATAGGTGCAGCTACATCTGTGTGACACTCAGAAAATGAGTTTAATTAGCGTTTTCAACGCGTTTCCTGAGCGAGACTAACCATTACATAAGAAGGCCTAGATTCTCGTGTGAAGGTTCAATGCAAAAGTCAGAGTAGTCCAGTGAGATAATTACAGATTCTGTCTGTCTGACCCGCCGGGCAGAAAATGTGTCTGCTCGGCTGCCTTTCCGTGCATGTCCGCAAGTGCTGATGTGGATCGTCAATGTGTGAGAAAGAAGAAGAGAAAACAACAAAAGCCCAACAGGAAAAGCCTTTCAGTGTGTGCCAGTGCTCCGGTAGTTCTCGCTGTTGGTTGTGTGTACTTGTGAGGAAATGTGAAACAGTGGTAAGACCAGTTATTTCTGTAAAGCCTCTAGTGAGACAGACACTCCTTCTTTATATAGTCTTGGTCCAAAGTAGTCTGGACAGTATCGTGTCCCTCATGTGTTTGATTTATTTTCAATTGTTGAGTAATTTATGTTGTTTTCTTTGTATCCCAGCTGTCTGTATCTGTCACAAAACACAATGGACCAGCTCTGAAACACTGTGCTCATATATAACCAAGCTGAGCCTATCCAAATCCAAATCCAGTCTCTGGGCCAGTCAGCTGGCTGCCACTTTTAGCACTCTTGGGTAAACCAGCTGAATTACTGTGGCAAGCTGTGAAATGCCATTTCTTTCCTATTTAAGATAGGTGTTTACCTCACAGACTTGAATTGGCGTTTGTGTTTCAAGGCAGAATCTATTTATTGGACAGGCAGATGACATTTGACCTAACTCAAAATGGCCAGTCATTGTTTTGTGAAAGTTTTGACTGATTTTGGGACAGTGACATGGCTGGTCACAGTAGTTAGCTTGACTTATTGTCTAATATGCTGTGAAATTATACTTACTGTTTGTTGACCTATGATATTTACTTTAAATCTTGCCAGCATAACATTAGCACACTGGCTAACAGCTGAGACGAAGGGTTCCATGAGCTGTGTGGACTAGTTTATCTCTGGCTGCAAGGTCGAAATCTGACGTCCATCCTATTTACTGGAGCAGTGACCAACTTTTCCATTTCAGAAGAACCTGATGGGATTGTAATGACTTTTTCAGCTATCAGTCAGAGTCTCAGGTGTTGCCAGGGAAACAGAGTTACTGCTGGTGAAAAACTTTTGAAAACACATAAAAATATATGTTAATGGTCTTAATTTTTTCTTCTTTGGCAAGTGACCATCACGTGAGTGGGATAATGGAGGCCAGAACCGTCAGATGCACATTATCCTGGACTTAATTTTGTCCTTTTGGATGATACTGAAATGGAACTTCAGGCATTAGTTTAGTTGGTTCAACATTTCTCACAGATTCTCACAAACATATGTCTAGAATTTAGAGTCAGGGTAGAGTACTGTTCAGAAAAAAAAAAAATCCCCTAAAACCAGATGATCTGAGTTTATGCCCCATGTCTGCAAACACCCCTCTCAAATTCAGAGTTGAAAACTGAAAACTGGCTGCAAAAAGCAAGATTTTCTTTGGAACATCAATAAAGCTCCACATTTCTAATTTTTTTTTTTACCAATTAACAATGAGATATTTTACTTTTATGGAGCAAAAGTCATTCCATGTTGGACAAACAATGCAAATCTGCACAACTGTGAGTAATTTTAACCAGATTAGACATTCAATTATGTCATGCCAGTGCCAATTATAGTCAGAGTGACATTTCTGTGTAATATATTATTTATCTCATGTGTTTTTTTCTTCAGTCTTGAATGTCAGCTTTCCAGCTAAATTAGTTCAAGGCATCTTGCATTTTGAGTGTAGCCCCGGGCAATGTGAGCTCTATGGGAAACGAGACCCCAGGGACTCGAGGGGGCCGACAAAAACTCTTAAAAGCCTCAAGTGTTTGAACTAGTTAGCACGACAGCTTACTCACACCTCCATGTGAATGGACTTTATGGACCTGAACACTGAAGTGCACCAATTGGAGTAATTGCTGAGATGGAGTCACTACAAAATAAAAGATCATTAAAAAGAGTCACTTTAGTCTGTGTTTGTTTAGACCAGGGGATCCTCAACTGTTGGAGGGAAAATTGGGTAAATTTGTTATCTCACCCCAGGATCCAGACTGAATAAAGAAGTCACAGCAGGAAAAGGAGAGACAGGCCCCTGAGGAATTGTTGGTCTCACATGAAGAGACACAGTGGTATGAGTTTTATATTGTAGGGTTCAGCTGAGACAGGAGACAAGATTTCCTGAAAAACCTATATTTGTCAGGATGAAACGGGCCTCTGAAGACGCTTTCCTGCCACCTCAGCCAAAGAGCATTGAGGGAATATTTTAACATTTTGGGAAATACATGTATTAACTGTCTTGAGTTGTATGATCGGATCGATACAAACCTCACATCTTTCCATTCAATATGAAGCTATTGCACAGAGCCAGTTAGCTTAGCTTAGCATGAAGACTGCAAACAAGCCCACCATCACAGCTCACTAATTAAAGGTGCCGTATGTATGAATTTTAGGTGAAAACATTAAAACCCAGATCATTTACACAATGTGAATAACAGGTCTAATGTTATGACGCACATGTATTGTGTTGCAAAGATAGTAAGCGTGCTAACCAGCTACACCAGACCCACCCTACTCCTACATATTGCACCTTGATTTACTTTAAAAATATGTTTTCCTTTGAAAAGAGCCAGACGCTTTTTTTCACATCTTTATACTACTTTATGCAAAGCTAAGCTAAATAGCTGCTGGCTATGGCTTCAGATTTACCATAACAAAAAATGAGAGGGGTATCTTCTGATTTGACCCTCAGAAAGAAAGCAAATTATCTTATTTCCCAATTAACTCCTGCTGACCCTGACAGATACCATGAGACACTGTAAGTTCATAAAAACATGATTATACATCTACTAGACTGCTGAGAAAGTTGAGAAATCCTCATCATACAACAGACAAGAAAAACACAGCCTGGAATTAAATCATCGTTCACGAAGTGGCCCTGAGTAATTCATGGGTCTAATTAGAGCGAGTTAACACGGTATTAAGTTATTTATGTTGTTTGTGTCTGTCAGAGTCTAATGAAATCATGTGTAACCCCGCTAATGAGCTGTCGTCGCGGAAACGGCCACGGAGAAAGAAGAGGAGGGCAACAGAATCCAGAGGAAAAGGGCAGAGAGAGAGAGAGAGAGAGTCAGAGAAAGAGAGAGAGAGAGAGAGCTGTGATGGAGAAAAGCAAAGGAATGTCCCACCTGAGCTTTTGTTATTGATATCTTGTGTGTGTGTGTGCGTGTGTGTGTGGTGGTCTTTCATGCTGATTTAAAGCCCCTGTTATTGGGCGCATATGTAAAGGACCGCAGGCCACCAGACGTCATGCCTCCAGGATCATTACACAGCAGCCCCCGACTCTCTTGACCACACTCTTTACTTATTGACTTCCTCAACCCCCTCTGACCTCCCTCGGTCTCTGCTCTTCATCAGCTCGCCCCCTCCCTCCACTCCTACAGGGCCTCGTCCTCACGAATGCATCTTTATCTCTCATTTTTAACTCCATCTTATGCCCATATTTCTAGTCCACACTTCTCTCTTCACTTCCTCCTGACTCCTGAACATGAATAGGAGGACTAAAAGTGGCAAAATTAAGCAAATTAAAAAACCCAACCAAATGGCTCTCAAAAATAAATTGATATGCCACTGAAACATTTTAATTTTCATATTTATTTAAGTCCCCATTCAAGTCTCCATATTATTTAAAGGTGCAATGTGTAGGAGTTTTGGCTTAAAACACTCAATAATGAACTAACAATATCAACAGGATGAGGAACAGCAGCATTTATGTCAAAGATATCTGTGCACATTCAAGCTCCCAGTCCAGGCAGAGTTAGCTATTGGTAACTGCTGGCTGAGATAACTGGCTAATGCAAAGTACAGTTACCAACAGTTAGCGGTTCCTCAGGTGATATGCTGCCCCCTTATTTGTATGAAGTGTGAACTTGACAGGAGGCCAATTCTCACACACTGCGCCTTGAATAATTCAGTATTTTTCTTGTAATGTATTTATTCATGTATTTACTTGTGAATCTGTTTATGCATAACTTTGCCCCTATTAATTTTTTGTATGCATTATCATGCATAAATAATTAAATAAAATGGAAAGTGTGATGCGAAAGTAAATAAATAGGTGAATACATGCAAAAGCAAACTGAAACATTTAATATGAATTTGTCACATTTTTAGAAATTCATGCCCATATTTATTATTTTCTTATCAATTATGAATTTATTGGAACATTTACTTAATGCTCTCTTTGTGTTGGCGGCCTCAGCCCTCCATACTGTACTCCTTTAAATCAGCTCCAAGGACATAAAGAAACAACTGAAGACTGTTATGAGTCCGCGGTCTAATTTATAACATTTGAAGGACATTTCTTTGCCATCCGCCATAACAGCGCTGCAACTGTGTTTTTCAGTATGGGTGGTCCCTGAGGGAATCCAAGTCGTAACCCTTTTTATTTATAATTGCTCAAATGTTCCAACTCAATGGGACAATTGTTACAGAAGCCTGAAAACAAGAGCTGTCCTTTATGTTTTCTGTTGTTTTTGCAAAATTCAAATCTTTTGAATACTTTCTTCCTGGGAGCGGTACTGTGGCAGCAATTTACTGTTGCCTTCTGGTGATAATATAATGGCTCCATCTGCAGATAATAGACCTCCAGCTCACTGATGGACCCCTTTTAACCTTCCCCTCTTCCATTTTCTTAAACCCGCTCAGTCTTCTCCCTCGTCTCTCTCCTCTGGCCTGAGGGTCAAAAGCTCAGGGGCTCCAAAATATGACTATTTCTCAGCTGTCTGTGTGAGATTTACTCAAAAAAAAAAAAAAAGCTCTATATATTTTCAAGGCAAAGCACAAGTGGCACTTGTTACTTATCGTTGTGGATCTCATGAGTGAACTCTCTCTCCTTCAGGCTTTCAGAACCAAATTTAAACTGTTGCAACTTCCTTAATCTTTAAGTGACGACCTAAATAACTGCCACACACCATTACTGATGTCTTGTTATGAGTCAGCCACTAAATCCCTGGTGGAGATCCAGAATCATGCTAAATGGAGCTTCTCTGCTATGTATTTTTGCACTCTTTAATCTTCTGGTTGTAACTGCTAAGCCACCCTGCATGCTTGCATGTAGACTTACAGCAGAGCATGGCTCATTGCATTAGTTCCTGTGTTATGGGTAATAACACTGCACCACCTCTTACTGGGCTGTTTAATGTGCTCTTTTTGAGGGCGTAATGTATTAAAATTGACATGTAGCTGATGTCTGTTTCTACCCACTTCACTCCCATCTGCTCCTGGGGTCAGCACTGCAAGCAAATATGTTAATTGTAAGTTGTGGGATATTGAATTCTGTTGAATTCCACACAGTGCCATCCGATTCAGTGAGCTCATTTGCATCGGACACATTAAAGTCAAAATGGATAATCTTAAAGGATAAGTTCAAAGAAATGGAAATCCAGTAATTACTCATCCTCGTGCGGATGGAAAGTTGGGCGAAGTTTCATAGTCCACAACACATTTCTGGAGCGTCACAGCAAAACAGTGTTGCAGCATTCTCCAAAACAACTGAGGAAGCTGGGACTTCTTTTAAGATGTTACAAAACAACCAATTACACATAAAATGGCTCCATTCAGCTTGTCCAGCGTAATCCGAGTCTCAGACGCCCCCATATTCATTGGTAAACTCGGTGAGGTTGTTTAAGAGCCCTCTTGGACGCCCCTATGGAAGATAAAAGATGATAAAATACCCCGCTAAGGTGCTTTTCCAGTTCACTATAAATGTATCACGACACATTCAGCTGGTGTCCCTTTTTGTTCAACACTTTTAGTTTAGCAGCTCCAGTGCATGTCTCGCTTATCTCTAATATTTCATGGCTTATTTCAGGGCAAGCTGTACAGAGCCATTTTATGTTTTTGTTCCAGTTCTCGTTCCTTTTTTTTTTTTTTTTTTTTTCTTTTTTTTAAAAAACATGTCCCCATCTGCTTCAGTTGTTTAGGAGAATGCTGCACTACTGTTTTGCTGCGAAGCTCCAGTGATGAGTGGATATTGCCTGAATTGTCAGTTCTAGGTGAACTTATCCTTTAATATTATCATCAACAATGTTTTGTATTCAGTGAAAGCACATCCTCTCTAGAACAACATATATTACACAGTATGAAGGTTTAACTGTCTCTATACTGCATGACTAAACAGTACAGTGGGAATGAATCCTATGACTGTTGGCAGATTACAGAATGACTTAGACCATCAGATACAGGACCAGCAGCCTGTATGCAGCACAATATAACACAGCAGGACGCCACACAGAACACATTATTTATCAACATCTTATTTTTACTACTGAATTGTTCTTGACAGACTGTCTGTCCATCTTACGACAGAGTCCACGGTGAGCTCCGGACCATGACCACTGGCCACAGATCCAACTCCTTGTAAGGCTGCAGCAGTATGAGGACTGCACTCTGTCAGTGACAGTGTCTAGACACAACTGACTTCTGATCACTCAAATGAAAACTGTGTTCTGCGTGTTGGAAACTCTGATCTACTGGTACTTTTTATGCACATATGCGTACTGTCTGTATTTCTTTCTGGACTTTAACCACATTCAGTCTCTCTACAGTCCTCAAAAGTCATTTTAGAAAGTACTTGATATCACAGAGTGGGGCAGAAGTAACACAGGTTCTGTTTGCTCAGCATAATTGCTACAATAAGGCCATGAACACTTCCCCAGCTTGCCATCTCAAATAAAGCTAGCACGTCGTAAACAAGTCCTTGTGATCATCTGACCATCAGCCCTGTGGATCCCTGCCATGGCCGCCTCCTCGAGCTCGGGGCTCTCAGCTGACCAGACGAGCCTTGACCCCATGGAGGGCTGGAGCCTTGGATCAATAATAGACCTCAAGGTCCTGGTCCTGGTGCTCCAGTGTGCCCCCTCAGACCTTTCAGAGGACACCTTTAGAGTTGATATATGCAATTCGATTAAAATGTCAAAAAAACATTAATTGGGTGCAAGTGTGATTATTAGCTGGTGATATACAAAGTTTAGAGATGGATTAAGGGGTTCAGGTTAAATTTGATTTAGCAAACCTGATGTGTTGCTCTTCACTGTTGACTTTTTCAGTGTGAACACTGTGATCATTCCTGAACTTCTTTGAGTGTTAAAACATAACTTTACACATGCTTTAGTTGCCAAGATGGGATATTAACCGATTGCAACTTTGCAGGAATGTTCTCTGAAAATGTTTCCTCATTTATTGATAAAATGTATTGATAAAGGTGTGGTGATGTTTCTCAATGTGTTTGCTACATGTATTTAAATGTAATGAGCTACTTGATTAAATATTCATTACTCTGATTGCATTCACTCTGTCGGGAAACTGACCATTCAAGAATGCCGATTTCAATGAGAGTGCCTGGTCAGTGCTGGACAACCTGTTCTTGCCTTTAACCAGCACTTTATGAGGTCGTGCAGAACATAATTGAAGGTCTTGGTTTTTCTAAGGATAGCTCTTGGCTTCCTGCCCTGTCTGATCCCTCTATTCCTGTTTTCACTTTTTGGAGTGACCTTGACAGAGAGGGGACCTGACATGAGGACATTTGCAACGATTATCTTTCTTCTTGTCTTCGTTCTTTTCAATTTTGCAAGGTGCACCGTGTGAACTTTGCACCCAGAGATCATGTACTTTTGAACACACTCTTTCGTACAATCCCTCGACTATTTTGTATCGCTCTCAGCTTTACCATCACAGTGATAAATAGACAAAATGTACAGAGAGTCTAAACTCTACAGAAAGAAACACATTGCAGTCAAATTCAATACAGCAAAGACCGCGGCTGGTAGACAAACCGAAGTTAAAGGAATGCAATGATTTTTTCAGCCGAGACTTGCAAAGAGTTTACTCGCACATCAAAGCCAGATCAAAAAGAATACATAATGCACATGATTAGAAATTATGTATCAGCAAGCTGGTCTCATCTCTGCCCTAAGTTGTTTACTTCCTGAATCCATGATTCAGCGCTCCATTAGTTGACCTACATAGCACCATACCCCGGGGACAAAAAGATAGAGAGCATTGATGAACAGTATGCTTTTTAAAACCCCAGGGGGAACGCCTGGAGGAAGCTCTGCTTGTGTAAATGTAAGTGAGACTGTAAATGTGGTGGTGGTAAGTTAGGAGAGTAAGCTATTCACTCTTTTATGCATTGATCGATCATTCAGTTAATAATTTAGCTGGCCTGTCCGTAAGGTCATTCATCTATTCACAGTTTTGTAATGCAACTTGTACAAGTACATCTACTCCACTGCCTTTGTCTGACAGCTTATGAGTTACTTTTAAGTTGGCTGTTTTTCTTACTGTTTCTGTCTATTGCCAAATTTTGTGGTTTAAATGTTTTAGTTAACCTGAGGATTGAAGTGCTCCTTCAAGGGTTGAGAAAATTCTCCAGCTTTAAAAGCGAAATAAGTTATTTAAAAAACCCTCTCGGTCTTTCTGGATAATACATCATCACAAGCATTAAAAAAAAAAAAAAAAATTCAGCTGAGTTTTCAGAGATGCATCCTTCCAACAGAACAGTCACTATACAAAGATATTGATCTTTAAGAAATTGTAACCCAACCCAACTTTCCTTTTTTAATCTATTTCACTAATTTTCTATTTTCTATTGAGCCAGTGCTGTACTTATGGTCTGGTTAGGTTTAGGCTCATAAACTACTTGGTACTACTTGGAGAACATTGGCTTAAAATATAACAAAAACGGACAGAGATGTCACAACTTCACAATCAAAAACAACATTTTGCTGTAGATTAATTTCCATAAGAGTATATAAAGTAAATAAAAGCTCAAGCTTAAACATCTTCAGCGCTGCATGCAACATAAACAATGCTGCAGCGGGAATATTTATCTGAAAACATCAGCTATAATAGTAAGACACTGACACTGACAGGGAACATTTCAGTGCATAATAAGAACATTACATCTTTTGAATAAATGTAGTTCATAATACTCACAAACTTTTACTTAAAGGAGACGTAATATGTTAATTTTCAAGTTATAATTTTATTTGGGGCTACTACTAAAATAAATTTACATTCTTCAATGCTCAGAAAACACATCAGTTTTCTCATACTGTCCAGTGCTTCTTTCTGAAACACTCTGTTTTATTTCCTGCCTCTTTAAGACCACCCTCCCAAATACCCAGTCTGCTCTGATTGGTCAGCTTACACATGCCTGAGCCAGAAACAACAACAGAGCAGCTGTGCTAAATCAATTCTTACGTGTAAAACTAGCCATGTGATGCAGATTATGTGCGAGACAATGTGTGACATGGTGAGGTAGACGGGACAGGACTACCGACGAGGTGTTTCAGGAGCAGTACTTTCTGTGGGAGAGAAGAGCTTCTGTTGGTGCAAACGTCGACCTTTTAAACTTTAAGATCTTTTACATGCACAATAACCTAAATAACACACTGATGGAAAGAAAAAAAACAGAAGGTCTCCTGTAAGTACTCTCTTGAATGCAGGACTCTTACTTGAAGTGAAGTATTTTCACAATGTCGCATTAGTACTTTTGCTCGAGAAAAAACGATTTCGATCCTTCTTCAATCTCTGTTCATTTAGCCGGTCATCCACCTCCCACAGAAAGCCATTGATATTACATTATGTCTTCATTGGGTCCTTCCTCCTAGTCAGACAGACAATGATTCATTCATCATGCGCCAATACATTCCAATACAGTGATGACTATTGTGATGAAGTGAGCTGGGACCGGGCCTAATGCTTTTCACAGCCATATCACAGCTATAGGGACCGAGTTCAGCGCGAGAACCATTCAACCCTCACAGACCGACGTCGCCTGAAGAAACAAGGGGACACTGGGTCATGTTTCGAAAAATCATCAGAGCGACATTTTCTGGTGATTGCGAAGCATCAAAGGACATCTTCAAAGATATTTACAGATGTTCACTTGTCAGCTGTCAAGCTGCGGGGATAAACAGTCATTCAAGATTAATTTTACGATCCATTATTCAGGGAGCTGATGTGAGAAATTGGAGCGGCGGTGACCCTGTTCTCACATCTGCTGTTCTCGAGCACTTGCTGCCTCCTGCGGCGAGAAGAAAAACACACTTTGTACTTCACTGGGACAATCAGCTCGCGTTGAGCAGACTTAAACGGGGACCTTATGGGAACGTTAAAGACTTCAATGCAAACACACAGAGGCAGGCCCTTCAAGGATGGTGCGTGGGGGGTTACTGTGCTTACAGGAGACAACAGCTGAGGAGCATCTGTCTATTTATGTTCTCCTTTCATTTTAGTCTCTCAGAAGGAGGTGCGATCACTGCTGGGTGCCTGAGAGTTCGCAAGAGATAGATAGATAGAGAGAGAGAGAGGACAGTCCCGTGTTTAGTTGCCAAAACCCATATTTCAGTGTGGAAATATACACCGGATGAATCTACGCAAACACAAAGTGCTACGGAACCATACAGTGCGGTGACTCAGAGGTCATGTCCTCTGTGCTGTTTCAGGAATTTGGGGCATTTAACGACCTGGGGTGGCTGATATGAGGCTAAATTTAGCACTTTGTGTGGTTTTTTTATGCTGAATATATTTAACTTTTTCTCCTTTTCATGGTAGATTAGTGTAAATTAGTCAATTACATCATACATATGAGACAAAACAATGCTGACAATAACAAACAATCAACTTAGTGTGGAAACAAAGCTCACAAATGAGAAAAAGAAGAGTATTTAGGCTGTTGTCTACTTTCACAACTAACAATCATGGTACATAAAACAGCTAAACTGGTACACAGTGGTGTGTACACAGTGTGGCACATGATCAATGGAAGGATATTGGCTGTATGTCCTTTAAGTGCAACTCAGTGAATGATTTTTATCAATAAATATTGTGTCTGTAGTTTTGGAGGAGACATTTCAGGGGAAAGATAGAAGGGTGACAAAAAGTCCAGTTTCACGAATAAACAAAACTCCATACTGCCCCTTTAAATCCAAGAATTGGATTTCGGATTTTAGTATTCCTCTAACAGAATTGTTCCTGGTGTGGGAAAGACACTGAAACAGCTTTTGAATGTTGAAGGGTCACTTTTTTGGTTTTTGGAGAAGAAATTCCAACTGAGACTTATGATCAGATATTTATGATATTAACGAGGTGATAATACAGATGCATGGTTGTTTCACGTAAGTGAATAAAAAAAGCTGTTCTCAGAAAAAAAATGAGGTCCCCAGAACACTGTCTGAAGCTAGAGAGGTGGCAGGGTCCGCCAAAAATATAAACCTATAAAGTAAAACAATATGAAATTGTGTTATTAGGCCAGTTTGTTTATTCAGTGATGAAAACTTTGAGAGTTTATTTTTTAGTTTAATCAGTCAGTTAAGATCTTTATCTCCTTAAACTACATAGTGCACCTTTAATGTAGGGACATAAAGTTCACAGTGTATGATGAAATATGTAAATTAATAAAAAACTTTAAAATGTTAATTTTTCTTCTTTTTGCTGCTGGTGAATTAAAATCTACTTTCAATTCAAAACCCTGCTGCCGCATCCACTAAAGGCACGAAAGTGTTTAAAAAAAAAAAAAAAAAACATATATCAGAATAGTAAAAGTGCCAACTATTTATTGAAGCACACTGAGCGCCTCCCCTTAATGAATTCACAAAGTAGATGGAGACACTGAGCAGATGCCTTTTAAAATTAGTTTTGGCAAACAGACACCGAGCTGCGTGTCCTGCTCGCTGTGCGTAAAAGTTTGGATTTGAGCAGCATGAAGCGCAGAAACTTGCTCCAGAAAGCCCCTCCTCGGACAAACCCCTCCGCCTGAGCGTCACTCAAAGTTCACTCCAGTCCCCCTTTCAGCTCATGCACACACACACACACACGCACACACACACACACACACACGCACACACACACAGGCACATTCACGCAGCGCCAGACGCGTTTGCAAACAGCCCGCCTGCCGCTTCCAGCGCTACTTTTCTCTTCAGGAGACGCACTAGAAGAAGAAGAGGAAGAAGAAGAAGTAGGCGACCTGTTGGATGTTACTCGGACCGTTTTGACACAAGTGTGACTACTTGTCATGTTTTCCCTCGCTCTCTTCAGTGACATCTGAGCTGACAAGTTTTCTTTTTTGGAGAGATCTTCTTTCTCTCGGAGTTTATCGCATCATATCTCCTAACCGTGCAGTTGGATTTAAAAAAAAAAAAAAAAGAAAAGAAAAGAGAAAAGAAACAGCATTTGATGGGCGAAATGAATAATTCCGTGAAATAACTCACTCCTCCCGACCAAAGGATTTTCAAGGTAGGTCTCTCCGCTACCACGATTTGCATTTCAATAATCTATTTATCTCGGAAGCTTCTCGCCGCGGTGCGTAATTCACACTTTTAATATAAACTCCAAGTTGAAAGGACCTCTCACAGCCACAGTTGGTTTGATGAATCTGAGTGGTTTAAGTGCGTCTGAGCGCCCGTGTGAGGTGAGAACAGAGAGAGTGAGTGAGAGAGAGAGACGCCTCCGCTTTACTTTGGAATTCTCCTCTCTTTGCGAAAATGATAAGGCTTTATATGGAGGTATATTCAATTAACGTGCGGGTCAGTGAAGACAGCCCCAAAAAGCTCTCTGAGACAGGTGCAATGTGTCAGTGTGGCTCTAATGATAGAGAGGCTCATGTGTTGTACAGACTGCAAATCCCCGGGAGTTAAATCTGTGTTTTTAGGCTGCATGAATGAAACTGTCTTGACTTGTGTGTGTGAGAGTGAGTGTGAGTGTGTGTGTGTGTATGTGTGTGTGTGTGTGTGAGACTCCCATCTGGATTTTAGGACATGCCACTCTGCTGCACTTTGCTTCCCTCCCTCACTCCTCACTTCCCTTCTCTCTGTCTCTGTCTCTCTCTCTCTGGCAGTGTTAATCCCAGTGCAGCAGCTTCTCCCCTCCGCGGAGCGAGGATGTATCGGTGTGTGTGTGTGTCGGTGGCTCTCCTGGCGCTCACACTCGTGTCGCACGTGAGCCAGGCCTGTCCCAGGAGCTGTAACTGCTACCAGGCCAGCGAGGTCCACTGCACCTTCCGCTCTCTGTTCACCATCCCGCCCGGCCTGCCTGCACACACACGCCGCATAAACCTGGGGTAAGAGACTGCATGTAACCACACATAAGGCGTATTAAAGGGTAGTTACACCCATTTTACACATTGCAGTGTGTTTACAGGTCTTGGGGCTGCATATGTGAATACAGGTAGCATGAAGCCTTTTGTGGCTCCAGAGGAAGCTGCATGTGATCTGATGAATTGCCCTCCAGTGATGTCACTCTGTGGTTAAGTTGCATTGTGGGTATTGCGGGCACATATGGGCAGTTTATAAAATGAATGATCAGAATTGTTACAGCAGAACTGGAGATATCACTTTTTTATTCTACTCATTGCTTGTCCTTTTTAAAAACCTGGTGCCTACATTACCCACACTGCAAATGAGCAACTGAGTGACATCATTGGAGGCAATTTATGAGATTCTTCCTGTAAGGCAACAGAAGACTATGTAATGTTTTTTTTTCCACATTTGCAGTCCAAAGACCAAAGACCTGTAAGCACACTTTAAACTTTAAATTGGTGAAGTTACCTTTAAAATCAGATTTTCAGTGAGCGCAAAGAACATCTACACTACAAAGCTCAACATTTCAACTGTCAGAACAAGAAGAAAAACACACTTCTGACTGTTCTTGGCTTCTGTAGGTTCAACAGCATCAGCAGGATCCATGACAGCTCCCTGGCTGGGCTAAAGAAGGTGGAGCTTCTGATGCTCCACAGCAATGACCTCCACAATCTTCCAGATGGAGTATTCAGAGACATGAAATCACTACAGGTAAAAAAAAAAAAAAAAAGGAAGAAGAGCAACAACTGCAGGGGTGGCCTATCATTTACGGCTGAGACACAGCGCTCAAGCCAATGTTGGCACCATCTAAGCCGAAGGAACATACAGATCACTACATGACTTTTCCATCTCCACTGGACTTCTTCAAGTTTTATCATTAAGATCTTTTGGATGTAGCCTGATTACTAACTGGTCAAGCTTTTACAACCTTTTTACACAGAAATGGTGACAAAAATGGTTCAAAATCAAGTGAAGTGCCATATTTTTGTAATCATAAATAATTCAATTGACCTCAAAACTAACCGCTGAACTTGTGCACCTTCAGCCCCCATCACACAGAGACTTGTTGCAGCAGGTGCAGCAGCTTCAAAAATGCTTTGGAAATGCCTGTTTTGGACAAAACAGCATGCTCCGACTCTGTGTCATGAGCTGAAAAGTTGAATTTAATGACAAAAATGTGACAAACAGTGCAAGAAAGCAGTGCCAGCAGGTGCTCCGTACCACAGGAAAACAACGATTTTGATAGTGCCGCCTTTGCAGTGCAATTGTTGATTTGATCCTCGGGAAAAAACTGAATGGTATGCATTAAAAGAAAAAATTGGGAATTCCATTTAAAACCAAACTGGAGGATATGTTCTTTGGTAGGCCAGGTGACAAAATCTAATGAAATCAATTTCATTTTTGTAGCCCAAAATAACATCACATTGCCTCAGTGGGCTTTACAATCTGTACATCTCGATTCAAGTGAGGAAAAATTGCCATGTTGAGGAAAAAAGAAACTTTTAACAGGGATAAAAAAGGAGAAGTCTGAAGTGCAGGGATCCCTCTCCCACAACAGACAAACAGGCAATAGACAAAATGATGCGTAGACGACATTGAAAGGCCGCGGAGATGATCCGTCAGAACCCTCTGCTTCTTCTTGTTTCACTACAGTATCCTGTGCCATCCACTGCCAGAACAAACTATCGATGCCGGATTATAAATCATGTAGCTGTTAATGGGGATGCTAAAAGAGTGTTTCCTCACATATTTAACCTTCCACTCCTTGTAGGGGACGCAGCTGTGAGAATCAAACCAGGAGCGAGTCTCCACAAACTTTACTTTCATCCCTCTCCAGCCTCCAACAAAGGACCTGCTTTGTCGCAAGAAAGTGTCCCTCTTGAAAGTTTTACATCCGTAGCACTTGTAGTTTACAGTCTGCACAGCTCTAAACTATGAGTGATGGATAAACCTAAGCTGTTTGACAGAACACATTTCTGCTTTTAATAACAACATGAGCAAATAGAGATTATCAAGATTTATCTGTCCAAAGAGTTTAGAGGCTACATTGATAAATATGTTTAAATCGTGTGGTGATTCTGTTGGGTTCACATCATTCCATTCTCATCTTTAAGCACATTTTTCTAATTTCTGCACGACTAAATGCATAATTTATGTGCCATCAGTCCTTTTCGCTGCTCAGTGACAGGAAACACACTGGACATTTTAGCAGCAACCTAAGGGCAGAGTTAGCAGTCCGTGGGGAAGTGATATTACTCAACAAGCAATTGTTCCCTTCATCTCCCAGGCAGATGCTGATATATTTGCCATTGTGTGATAATGGGATCCATATTTCCATGTGCTGACATCTTCACGTGCCAGATCTGTCAGCCGCTGGAACTCGTCCAGCTAAGTAGCGTCCCTGGAGAGCAGATTTATCATAAGGCTCACAGAAACACAATTTCACAACCTGGTTTTCACGGTGCACCCTCTTAAAATGTGGCGCTTTCTCCACACATAAGTAGAATGGCATTAGATCGCCCGGAGTCCTCTGCTTAGGATCAAGGGCTAAATTTCAAATTTGAAAAACTCAAGACCCCCAGTGTTAGAATATACATTTAGTTTTCCCTGCTTTGACCCAATACAGCTGCCGCATGGTGTGGTGGTGCTGCTTAGTATTTTCTCGGAGTGCATCCAGTCAGTTTTGCTTACCAAGTTTTGCTCCCGACTCCTCATCCTCATTCCAGTACCACTTATATCATTTGTCATAAATTCAGTTTACAAGCATCTGGTGTCCAGTGATAGACTTATGGTCTTAGCGTAGACTTTCTTCATCAGCCTTGAAGTATGTTATTTAATTGCTCATCTTTCTTTTCTTCCCCTCACTCCCATTTCCTCCACCCCTACAGATATTAAAGCTGAGCTACAACAAGCTGAGAGAGATCTCTTCATCTCTGACCTTCTCCGGCCTGACCTCACTGCTGCGTCTCTACTTGGATCACAACCTCCTCCAGCACATCCACCCCCGGGCCCTGCTCCAGCTGCCTAGCCTCAGGCTGCTACGTCTGCAAGGGAACAGGCTGCATCAGCTGCACCCGAACACTCTGTGCACACTGTCCCTCCTGAATACATATTACTTCTCTACGCTCAGGTAAGCTTTAACACTAAAAAGCACAGAATGTAATAGCCACAGTTGGGGGGGAAGTTTGGACATTTTGAAAGTTTAGTTTTAACACTAAGCATATGTACTGCAGTCCTGCCAGCGTTTATTCAAGTGAGGACAGTAAGGAATGTTAACTTTCTGTTGTCTGTAAAGGCTGGACACGAATCCAAAGACAATCAACTAAATTTGTATTTTGTCCTCCAGAAATAAGGGGACGTTACTCATCTTTGCAATGCTAACAATCAAAATCATGAAAAACACATTTGAACTCAGTTTGCTCATGATACAAGTAATGGCAAAATATGATTAAAGTGCAATATGTTTGTCGTTATGTGAAAGACGTCAACGGTCATATAGAGCCTAAAAACTTCTCTCCCCCCAGCGGCCCAAAGGTCCAGGGATTGTGGTGTGTACAGCAACACTCCCCCAGTGCACCCAGTACGGACAGAGTATTAATAGTATCTATTATAGGACCGCTAGCTGCATGGCTAACTGAGCTAATTTGCTAATGACACAGCTGACAGTAGTTAGTGGTTCCTTTGTTGATTTGCTGCTGCCTATTTGTCTGAAGTGTGAATCGAACAGATAGCCAATTCTAACATATTGCACCTTTTAACTGGTGAAATTATCTGCCACATCCGGAGATGTGATTGATTCAATTGACTGCTTTTAAACCCAACGGGCCTTGTATCATATGTTTTGGTGTATGAATGATTCATACTTACCAAGAGTTTTGGAAACAGTCCAGTAGATCACCTCAGCTGGCAGGCCTAAAAATGGCTGCATCACCTGCAAAGGCTGCAGTGTGATCCTTTGGGGCAACTCTGTACGTCAAAGTCAAGTTGACCAAAAGTGTTTGTTTTTGCCACTGACAGGCTGAGGTTGTAATTATAAGTGTCTGACTTCTGTCTGATTTCAGAGACAAATGCTATAGAGAGAGACTTTTTGCAGGATCCTTTTTTAACCAGAAACACAAGCCTTGTTCAATTACGAGCCTAACTCTGTAATCTTGTGAGATGAGTTGTTACTGTTTTTGACTCACCTAAATTGTAATAATCAGCAAAAACAATCAGACATGACTATGAAAGTAGTTCTTTCTGGCATTTCCTCAAGGAGAACTACAAACTAGTCTCCCCAGTTTTACTCATGTCCATTGTCGTCTTCCTACATTAATTCACGTCCTGCAGGATTTCAGAGTGGAACTTGTCCTTGAGCAAGACTTATCTGGTTACAAAAAGGATGTTATTATTTAACTGAAAGGACACTTAGAATAACAATATCAGCCTATAAGTGGCCAAAACAAACACTTTCTGTGGACGTAACGTTGACGGTCATAGTTGCCCCAAAGGATTACAGTGCAGCTACTGCAGCTGTGTTGTGGCTGCCAGCTGAGGTGATCTACGGAACCGATTCTAAAAACTTAGGAAAATACGAATCGTTCACACACCAAAACATCTTAATATAGGGCCCAGGATTTAAAATATCAGAATTACCCTATGAAGAAACCCAACAGGCTGATGTAAAAAAAAAAGATTTTTCTCATATTGGTAATTAGAGAAATAAATAACAAATGCTGAACCTTTGTCTCTTACCCCCTTTTTTATTACCACAGCCGAAGATTATCTGAAAATGAAGGTGATGACTGAAATGATAAAAATGATGGATGATTTTGCCCCTTTGCCCCTAACCTGTCACCTCTCGCTGCAAACCCCCACTCCCACTCTTTAATCCTAACCTCCCTTCCTCTGACTTTGATTCAACCTCTGTGTTCTGTCTCCCCCCCTTCATCTCAATCATTATGTTATTCTGTTTTTCCTCCTGTAGGCACGTCGACCTATCCAACAACAGTCTAACCACTCTGCCCAGAGAGACCTTAGCGACAGCACCTCTGCTGGAGACTCTGGTGCTGCAGGCCAATCCATGGAGCTGTGACTGCAGGATGAACTGGTTTTTCACTTGGATTCTGGCTCATCCAGGTGACTGAAACATCTGAAGTATTTTATGTTTTCACTCGTCGTTTTGTCTTCCACTTCCACACACATTTGATTGCAGTCATTTGTTGTGACTTTGAGTCAGTTTAAATCAGGGAGAGGTGCAGAAATGTGGTTGCTTAAGGAAAAGAAATGGATAAGGAGATAAGGTGAGACGTAACACTGGGAATGGATTTTAATTCAGAGGACTCATTTGTTGATATCCCTAGTCTATAAGCAGTCTAAGAACTCTAATAAAGTATGTTATCTCCAGCCAGAAGATAGAAATATGGGCTAAATGTATATTACATCTGGTTTGTTATCTTGATACCTCTGACATCTCTCCACCTGCTTCTTATGACACACTCCTCTCCATTCCACCACATTTTCTATATCTCCTCCAGTCTCCCTTGTGGCTGTTATTGAGATGTGAAAGAAGGCTGGACCGTGAAATGTGTCTCATTGATATGCCAGACTTAACCTGCCATGACTAATCCATGATGACAGCATTGATGTGTGCAGGCAGTTGAAATATAGGCTGCTTGCTGCGGAATAATGAAGTGACGCACATATTTCTGATTTACGAGCAGATGAAGTAACCATACCTAATTAGTAAGAGATATAAAGGGTAATGAATGCTTAAGAAGAGCTGGCATGACTAATATATGACACTGCTAATATGTGCAGATAGCTGAATTGTGCACTAATATGTTTGTATGGTTGCTATGATCTATCACAGTTGATATGCAAGAGACGGAAACAGCTGCCTTTTATGATACTATTTTCTCTGTCTCTATTTTTCAATTAGGCTTAATGAAATGTCCCGGTGGCCCTCAGTGTCCAGTCTGTGGCTCGCCTGATTCCCTCCAAGGGCAGGGTTTGCTTGAGCAGACTGACCTATTGTGCACCTCGCCCATCATCCCGTCCCCTGGAAGAGACACACCTTTGGAGACAGAGATCAGTGAAATCCAGTCAACTGAATACTTCCGAGAGCCGTTGGGGTTGGCCTCTCTGGGTCTCTCTGACCAACAGGGGAACAGTGTTGATCTGAGTTGCAACATCACTCGCTCTTCTGACTCTCAGGATATTGCTCCCCCTCCAGACCTCTCCATGTCCTCCTCGTCTCCTCTACCACTTGCTTTATCACTCTCCCTGGACTGCCCTGTGGAGAGACACAGCTATGAGAAACTTTGGAGGATCCTGGCTTACTACAGCGAGACTGCAGTTCAACTGGAGAGGGAGATCATGCTGAGTAAAGCCCCGGCACTGGCATACCGCTACAGGCAGACAGCAGAGACAGATGGATATTATCACACTGGAGTCAAAGCTGCTGTGAGAGTCAGACCTCAGTGGCTGCTACAGCCAGCCATTAGCATTCAGCTAAACAGAGCGCAGTCCAACGGACACAAAGTTCAACTAATATACTCAACAAGAGTTTCTGCTCATCCTGACTCTACCTCTCAACCTTCAACATCCTCCCCCACCTCTCACCCATGGGTGCTTATTTCAACTAATCAAGCAACCGCAGCACTGGCAGCAGCAGCAGGCAGTAAAGTGGAGCTACCGTGCCCTCTTCTTAGCTCTGCTAACCCCAAAGTAGAGTGGATTCTCCCAGATGGATCCAAGCACATCTCCCCCTCCAACAGCCTAGATGGTCGGCTACTAGCCACAACATCTGGCTTACTTCTAAACAAAGTGCAGCTCTCAGATTCTGGGATCTACTACTGTATAGCCCGGGCTGGCAGGGATGTAGATGTTCTCCCCCTGCGCCTGGCTGTGGAGGAGTCCTCTTTTCCACCTTCAGGAGAGCAAGTGGGACCACCTATCACTGGCACAGTTGGAGAGCCTGTCAGTCTGTCCTGCATGGCCTCTGGTTCACCAGTGCCTCATATGAGTTGGGTGTTACCTGATGGAAACATAGTACGGCGAGGATTAGCTGTATCAGGTGGGCTCACTATACAGTCAAATGGAAGTCTATTTCTATCTAACCCTTCTCGGAGGGATGCTGGTCATTACCGCTGCATTGCGGTCAACCAGTATGGTAGTGACTCTCTGTCCATGCAGCTGCAACTGTACTCACGAAATCCCCCTCCACTTAGAACTCCTTTTCCCAGAGGACCACAGTCAGCTGCTGGTCGGTCAACCAAGATACGAGCTCCGTTACTACATCAAGTGGAGGAAGGATCAGGGGATGAAGGGGAAGAAGAAGAGAAACCCATTATTGGCAACAGGAGGCGTCCAAGACCTCTCCAACCTTCCCCAAACAGGCGTTATCCAATTGGAAACCCCAGAAGACGTGGGCCTGTGAGAGAAGGACCCCTGAGAAGAGGAGGAGCTCCTGTATCACCTACTGACCAGAGAAGAAACCGCTTTGAGAACAGACACAGAGTGACCACAACCAAACAAAGGATAGACCCTCAAAAATGGGCTGATATCCTGGCTAAGATCCGACAAAAGACTGTTCAAAGTAATAACAGCCAGCCCATCGCAGCAGGAAAGCCCACAGCTGAACCGGGGGGATTAGGCAGAGAAGGAGACACTGGAGGACATGATGGAGATGATGATATAGAGAGAGGTAGAGCTGCAGGAGCAGGGACGGAAGCAGAAACAGAAGGATCATCTGTTGATGACTCTGATCTCCGAGAGGAAGGCCTGCAGCCCATTCAGCCCGCTCAAAAGACAATACCAGACACTGAAACAAACACAGAGATAATGAAAGAGACGGAGAAGTCAGAAACACTGATAGCCATAGAGAACGAGGCAGAAACACCCATACAGACAGAGAAAGCAGGTCCACAGACACAGACAATGACAAACCTAGAGACACACAAAGATCCAGTCACATCTAAGCCGATCTCAGGAACAAACGAAATTGCCTCAGAAAAAGGTGACGGAGATGAGCGAGAAGCAGCCCCTAACCCATCGACTGTCAGGCCTCAGAATCCCCGTCAGGGACTCTTCCCTAATTTGGTTCCAAACTCCCGGCCACAAAGCCCTTGGAACTCTCGCAGGAGGATCGGACAGCGAAGACGAATCAACAGACCCAGGGGGCGACCTTTGAATCCAACGAGACCTCTCCCTGACCTTACGAACCTGAGGTCACAAACCACAACACCTGAAACGACCACAGCTCAAATTGATATATCGTCACTGGCATCAACAAGCACACCTCCAGCTATTTTATTGACTCAGAGTGACCATAATGGGAATGAAGTCTCACTAACTCCCCCTGCTTCTAACACTGTTGGTATCTCCACTTTAAAATCAGCCTCCCCTTCACAGACTCCCTCTTCTTCCTCTTTCACCTCATCATCCACCTCTCGCACAAAGACACACATGATGACTCACTCAGCCAACATCCCAGACACTGCAGAGTCCACTCTCTCCAACACACCAACACCATCACCCACTCAGTCTGATACTGTAGTTGCGCACACAGATGTGGCAGACACAGACGGCAGGACGAATACGCACGGCACACAGACACACACAGAAACACTCACAGCCTTAGGCAAACATGCTGATAGACCCCCGAGCAAACATAGCGAAGAGCTGGAGAGGAATTTGTTGGGTGCACCATATGTGTCCCACTCTTCTGTCTCTGTCTCGCCCACTCTTTCCTCCACTTCCTCCTCGCCTACTGCAAAAGTCACAACTCCTTCAACTACTCCCAAGAGCATTCAGTCTACTAGCTCTGCTACTACGTCTACTACCACTACTACACTTCCTACTACAACAACTACTACTATTACTACAAGTCCTACCATGTCTACTACAACTACCATGATTATTCCAACATCTAGCACTGCCAGAAGTACTACAACTACTCTTACCTCTACTACCGGTACTACCACAACTCTTCTTCATACATCTACTACTCCCACTACTACTACTACTACTACTACTACTACTACGTCTTCAACTACTTCAACAAGCCCTTCCACTACAACTACTACCACAACTACTACCACAGCTCCCATTCTTACATCTACTACTCCCATTACTACTACTCTTTCAACTATCCCCTCCACTGCGTCTACGGCTACCACTTCTGCTACAACTACAACTAATACTCCAACTACTAGCACTAGAATTACCATCTCAGTGGAGACTTCTCCAACCACTACAAGGTCAGCTACACCCAGTACACCTACTACTACTACCGTGGTGACATCAGCAAGTACTACAGCATCATCCAGAGAGAGGCCGAGTGTTGGCAAAGTTGACCCCAGAGGGAGGCCTGTTTCTGGGGCTCCAACCCAGAGTCGACCCCCTACTGATTGGAAGAACCCTGGAGCTAATTCTATCCCCGACTCACACAGCAGACCAAACTTGCTGCCCTCCCCTCCGCTTCCTGCTGCCCCTGGGGTGAGTTTAACTGGATTTAAATAATGTAGTGTTGCTATTTTCTGTATACTTTCACCCAATATGGGTCTTAAAGTAAGCACATACATTATGGGAAGAGTTAGAGCCAAGCCAGGACAATAATTTGTTCTTTATTAGTTAATTTAATTGCTAATTTATTTAATGATTCCCTATTTTTCTGCTTCCAGTCATTCATTCGGTTAGTATTTTTCTTTAAGTGCAGTCTTAAATGTACTTTGCAGTTCATATATAAAGCTATTTTTCTTTGGTGTCGGCTAAGTGGAACTCAAATTAACATTACTTTTCTCAGTGAGTGCTGGCCTAGAAAATAACAACACACCCTACCAGGCCAACACACACGCACCCACACACACCCACACACACACACACATACGCAATATATTCCACGGTTGTGCAAACCCTTGGGCGAAAGTTAAGCAGAAATGCACTGTAGTTTTGAAAATAGTCCAATCTGTATCCACTTGACCTGCTATTAAACCTAAGGAATGTTTAAGACAATTCTTCCAATTTCATGGGTTTCCAAATACAAGGAAGAGGAAAACATATGTTTCATCAACAACATCACGCATTTTGAGAGTGCAATCTAGCTCTGCTTGCAAACCTCTGTCAATCAAACCCCTGAGCCTGAATCTAAATCTTGGATCACAGTCTTGCCACATACAGGGCACTAGAATTGATCATATTCCACAATAATACTTGAAAAAATTAAGATGCACTGCACTGAAGTTGTTAATCACTTGCAAGTCTTCCAATCATGTGATATTCAGCTGAAAAATGAAAACTCCTCAACCAACACAATCCTGCAGCTTTGCAAGTTAAAGAGCCTTAATTAGCAGAGCCCTCAGATGTCCTCTTGTTAGAACTGTCTGTTTAATCAATTAACATTCATTGCTTAATCACAACTTAAATGTGCTTTCTAAATCTTTTTTTCATAGCCCCCAGTTGTAAGATCCAGACCAAGAATTGCAGACCCACACATCAGGACGGCGTCTTTCCCAGCAGAGAGCACTGCCAGGCTGAATTGTGAAGCTCAAGGAGAGCCCAAGCCCTCCATCACATGGACCAAGGTTGCCACAGGTACACACAGTGCAGCAGATACAGTATTCACAAAAGCATGAATTTCATCATCAGTTTATATTCATGTCAGATATCCATCTGGAAGCCAGTTAAATCTGATTTGTGGACTGATGTAAAAACTCAGTAAAGTTTCACTCTGTGAACTTGTTTGCTTGAATCATCTCCAGGACTTTATAATTTTTAGTTTTGCTGCGAATTATAGAAATGCTTATTTTTAATCCATATACCATTTATATGGTTTAAAACTCCAGGCTGTACATTTACAGAATAAGCAAAGGATAGTATTTACAGTCTCAGTCTTAGTATGTCCTATAACTGAGTGACTATGAGCACATTTTACACTGATGACATAACCTATTAACACCCAGTATTACACACTGGCATTCACACAATGGGCTTTTCTCTCGTTGCCATGTGGGAAAGACATATTGCAAGAAAGTAATGGAACATTTTGCACACTGCATCACTGACTTTACTTCACGCAGTGCCACTCGACATCTCCTCGATCCTCCTTTCCTCTGTCTCTTACCCACTCTGTAACTTTCTTTCCCAATTTGTCTCTGTTTTCCCCACTCTGTCTCCTCACTTCTGCTCTCTGTCTGACTGTTTCTCTCTCTCTCTCTCTCTCTCTCTCTCTCTCTCTCTCTCTCTCTCTCGCTCTCTCTTTCAGGAGCGGTGATGTCAATCCACTCCAGGGCTCAGCGTTTTGAGGTCTTGCCAAATGGCACCCTTGTTATCCAGAATGTTCAGCTGCAGGACAGGGGCACATACATCTGCAGTGCACACAGCTTTCTGGGTCGAGACAGGTGAGACTACTGATACCAGTTATGAATATAATTCAGTGTATAATCGCTTATAATCACCATGGAACACAATATTCCCAGTATTAATTTCAGAGGCCTAAGGCAAACTGCAATTTAATTAGTATTATGTATGTTGTTTTTTCATGTGCAAACATAATTACATGTCGACTTGATTTAACATTATAGGGAGCCTGAAGTCATATGTAAATCTCTCTAATATGTAATCTGTTTATTTGAGCCCGTGAGACATTTATTGCTTGTTTTCATTCTGAATGTATGTGTGAAATGTGTTTATGTGTTTCCATATTGAGTATGTGCGTGCTTTTCTTTTCCATGCTAGATTATTAACCACCCTGGAGGTGTGGACACGCCCCCCTCGAATGCAGCTGGCCAGCTACAGAGAAGTTACCATTCATCAGGGTGGAGATGTGCACTTGGAGTGCCAGGCGGATGGCGTTCCCAGCCCTCTGCTCTCTTGGGTTCTACCTGATCGTTCTGCCCTGACCTCCACTGCCCCCTCCACGGGTCGCATCACTATGGACATAAATGGCACCCTCCATATCTCAGTAACTTTACCGAGCGACAGAGGGGTGTATCGCTGCGTGGCCTCAAACTCAGCAGGTGCTGCTAGTGCCTCGGTGCGTGTACATGTGTCCTCGCTGCCCCCGGTGATACAGCAACCCAGAGAGGAACACCTGCTCTTGTCTCCGGGGAGGCCTGTTTATGCTCACTGCTCCGCCCGAGGTGCCCCACCACCAGTTCTCCGATGGCGAATCCCAGATGGGACTCTTGTCCGCCCATCCCAGTTTCTCCACGGAAACCTTTTCGTCTTGCCCAATGGGACGCTGCATATTCGAAAAGTTGGGCCTAAAGACTCAGGGAATTATGAGTGCATAGCAAGTAATGCCGTTGGAGCCCACAAGAGAATAGTGAAGGTAGAAATTGAAGCAGAACGAGGCCAGGGAGGAGAAGGAATTGAAGGGGCAAAAGCAGTTGCTACTGAAAAACCATCTTCATTTTCTCAAGACAGAACTTTAGCCATTCCCAGCAACCCCTCCAAACCATTCATCCGTCCTCCATCGCCTTTTGATAGATCCAAGACCTTGCCGCTAACCCCCAGCTCTTCTCATTCATCTTCTTACACTCAGCAACCCAATCCCACTAACTCACCTCCTAAAATCAATGAAACAGTCACCGCCTCCCCCACACACTTGACCAGCATCAACAAAGTGCTGACAAACAACACCAAAGTCTCACCCAGCATCATAAACAACACAAGAGCTATTTCTTCTCCCCCCTCTGACAAAGCTAGAGCCTCAGCTGTTTTGCATCCCTTGCCCATATCCCCCTTTAGTAAAGCTCGTATTGTCTCTACTTCACCCTCCATCACCAATGTCCATTATGGGGGGGTTTTGCAGCTCCATTGCTCTGTAACTGGCAACCCAGCACCCATCATCATTTGGAGAACGCCCAACAGGAAACTGGTTGACATGAACTTCAGGTACAGGAAAATGAGATCACTTAAATTTAGTTGGTTGCATATTTGTACCTCTTATTCTGTTTGTTTATCAAAGGTAACTGGCATGTTTGTCTTCCTTTTTTAGTTTTGACCAACGTCTGAAGGTGCATCCTAACGGCAGCCTGTCAGTTCAGGCAGTAACAGAGAAGGATGCAGGAGACTACCTCTGCATCGCACGCAACAAGGTGGCGGATGATTACCGCCTCCTGCGTGTCTCTGTGGCTACTAAACCTGCCAAGATCGAACCCAAGCAGCCAATCAATCAGATGGTGATGTTTGGCAAACCACTGAAGGTGAGTCACGAGGAATCATTTTTGCCCTTCATAGTAATGTTTATTTAAGAAAAACATAGGATATGGGCCAAGCAGTTATTTTCATTACAGTTTTTTATTTTGCACTATTTTCACAATTATCTGATTAATTATGTATTAGTCTATAAATGTCAAAACATTGAGCACACTTCAATTCAATCAGAATTTCCCAGAGTCCAAACGTGCTGTCGTCAGACAACAGACAACAAAGAAAAGCAGCAAAAGCCTGAAATGTGAAAAGCTGGAATCAGTAAATGTTCGACACCTTTGCTTGAAAAGTTACATAAAGGAGACATATTCTGCACATTATCCGGTTCATAACTTTATTATGGGTTACATACTTTAATGTGTAAAAAACACTTCTGTTTTCTCATACTGACCTGTCCTGCAGCACTGTCTTCCTCTTCTGTCAGAAACACTGCTTCTGTCTCTTTAAGGCTCCCTGAATACCCAGTGTGATCATATTGGTCAGCTCACACACACCTGTGCAGCACCACTAACAACAACAACAACAACGTGGTGTGGACTTTGTTAATTTAAATGTAAAAGCATAAAGGTCTCCTTTAAAAACTAAAATAAAAACTTAAAAACTCTAGAAACAGATAGCAGCAATTATTGAGTTAATTTAGTACCGTTATTATGTCACCAGTTCATCTTATGTTCAGACACCATTCTCCATGAACCCCTACAGAAATCTTAAAACAGTCCATCTCTCTACATCTTCACAGCTGAGTTTTAAGAGCCTTATTTTTCGTTGAGGCGATTGAGGCAGTGTCTTCCATTGCTTGGTGTTGTGCCAGAAATTGCAACAGCTTCAAGCTGTGTCTGTTTTTTTTTGATCAGAAAGTGCTTGATATTTTTTGACTCAAAAAGAAAAGAAATACCTGTCAGATCTGTTATGAATCATCAACAGCGGCCTTCAGGCGACTTTACACATGAATATTTATCAGCTCAATGAAAAATAATGTCAAGCAGGGTGAAATGCAAGAAAGAGGACTTAATATTACTGAGGGAATTTGTTGCCCTTCATTTTAAATTTGATTTAAACATTTATGAGCTTTGAATGGTATTTTTTTGGCTGCATCTGAATCTAATCTAAGCAATGTTTTGTGCTGCGAGTTTCTTTTTAAGGACAGCTTAAAAAAAAAAGTCTAAATATACAGTTCAGAGTGTATCGCTCCTCCTACCATACAGAAGAGTTGTTTTCATAAAAATAAAGCCACAAAAACTTTAAAATGATGCAGTAATGATCCCTTTCCCTGCAGGTGGACTGCCAGGCATCAGGATTGCCTGACCCAGCTGTCCGTTGGAGCCTGCCAGATGGAACCATGGTGAACAGCGTGTTGCAGGGGGAAGAAAGAGGAGGACGAGCAAGACGGCTAACTGTGTTTGACAATGGGACGCTGCTGGTTCCAGCAGTGGGTATGGGAGAAGAGGGAGAGTACACGTGTTACGCTGAGAATCAAGGAGGCCAAGACACCATGAAGGTAACATTCATCTGATACTTACACATAAGAATAAAGAAAAATACAAGTGAATTCAGTCATTATTTGACTCCTTTACTCAAAATTCAATCCTTTAAGGTCAAAGTAAAGGTCATGATGACATCACCACCGACGTTCAGTGATGACAGAAGCTACCACGTCGTCAAAGTGCGTCAGGGGATGACTGCCACAATCCGCTGCCAGGCCACGGGAGATCCTGCCCCAACGCTGACATGGTTCTCCCCGACAAACCGCGTCATCCCACAAAGTTTGGGATCTGGATTTTACTCTGAGAGGGTTGTGGTGGTCTCGGGTGGAACTCTGGAGGTGCGCATGGCTCAAAAGATGGACACAGGAAACTATACGTGCCGAGCGAGCAACTTAGCTGGAGGGAGGAGCATTGTGGTGGGCCTGGAGGTGGAAGGAGGAAGAAGTCTGAGTACCAACAATGGGCCTGGCAGTGTTCAAAGCAGTAGATCTGGGGACAACATTAATAATGCAGGGATAATCCAGAATGGATTTACCAATGGAGTCACAAGCAAGAGCAATAATAGCAGCATTAACGGCTATAGTGATAATAATGGCAGGATAAGAAACTTTGTACCAAACACTGGCGTTAGCATAGCAACCGGTGGCTTTAATCCTGCCCTGAGGAGTGATAGTCATAATGGATTCAACAGGCCTGTCAGTGGAGTTACAACTCAACTTGGTAGCAGTGGAATCAGCACTGGGTTCAGTAGGAATATAGGCATTACAGCAGATAACACTGGAATAAATAGAAATGGACCTGGCATTCTGAGTAGCCATAATAGTGTGGGCAACAGTCACAGAGGAGACAGTGCAGACAGGAATCCTGGGACTAATAATAATGAAGTGATTGCAGGAAAGGCTGATGCTCGAGATAGTGGCAGGGTTAGCGCTATTTCTAGAAATGTTGGGGTTTATAGCAGCAGTGTGTCTAATAATGGAGGGAATGGGTTCAGTACAGGAGTGACCAGTGTCAACAGCAGGAACAGTGGTAGTGCAGGTATAGCTGCTGGGAACACAGGTACTAAAAACTCCTCTAACACAGTTGTGGGTTTGGTAACTACAGTGAAGCAGCGAGCACTGAAAGGCCAAACTGTTCTCTTGCCGTGCCCCTCCCAGGGCTCCCCTCCCCCTCGCCTGGCCTGGCTCCTGCCTGGTAATGGTGTGCTGCCAGCTCCTTATTATGGCAGCCGACTAACTGTGCACAGGAACGGCTCTTTAGAGCTCCGAGGCGTGCGGGTGAGTGATAGCGGGACCCTGGTATGTGTGGTAAGAGGTGAGAGAGGAGAGACGAGGATACAGGTGGAGCTGGAGATCTCTGAGCGACAGGAAGTGGATGCCAGAGCTCCATACAAGGTGGAAAAGCCCGTGCAGGAAAGTGCTGGTGTGATTGCGGCGCCTCGGTCAGGAGCCTCACAGGGTCCAGCTCAATCCTTAAGCTCAAGGCCGGTGTTGCCAAGAATTCCAGTCACTCAAAAGCCTCCACACAGAAGTCCATCTTCACCAGCTGTGCCTGTGCTTCCAGTTGGCGCTCCATCTCGCTCAAATGGTCCTGTCTCAGAGCCAGCAGTGAGCACCAGAACAGCTCCCCTGGTGAGCATCATTAACGGAGAGACCCTTCGTCTGCATTGCCCCGGTTCTCAAACCCAGGGCTCTCTCTCATGGACCATGCCCAGTGGCAAGTCGCTATCCAGGGGTGACAGTGGTGACTCGGGCCGATGCGTTGTCCAAGAAGATGGAACACTCACAGTGCAACAGGCCTCCGTGTTCGACCGCGGCACCTACACCTGCAGATCCACCAGCTACGACTCCTCTTCGGTTTCAGTGGTCACGGTTCCCGTCATTGTTATCGCCTACCCCCCTCGCATAACAACGGGCCCCTCCGCTGTGACCTACACTCGACCCGGGGTTGCTGTGGAGCTGCCGTGCCTGACCATAGCAACACCTAAGGCGACGGTTACCTGGGAAACACCAGACCTGACACAGCTGAGGGTGATGGGTCAGGCTCGTATCTATGGCAACCGCTACCTTAGTCCTCAGGGTTCCTTGGTGATACAGAACCCGACAAGCAGGGACACAGGATTTTACAGATGCACCGCCAAAAACGTAATAGGAGTGGACACCAAGGCGACCTACCTGCATGTTATATAACAGGGTGAAACAAACACGCACACATACACAAACACAGCAGGAAGACAGAGACTCCACCAGTCGTCTGAAAGTGGTGTATAAACTCCTCTGCTGGTAACACTGTGTGTCCCACATGCCCAAAGGAACTGCAAGGCTACGTGCACGAGAACTGTCGGATCTCAGAAAAGACTGTAATCCACAGATATATGTCTCATATTTTTATTTTGTGACTTTCAATACTGAAATGGTTTTTGTATCAGGAGGGGCAAGATTTTCTGCAGCCCATTTTTCTGAATAACTGTGTTTAAAGAGGCTTGTTTTATGTATCTGGTGGTGTCATCTTAGAAAGTTGTGCCTTGCCTTCTGTCTCAGCACCTAAAACCCATAATGAAATGATGACCAAGGTGGTCAAATGAAATGCACACCATATTTATGGTTTAAGTTTCAGGGGGAAAAGATTGAAGCAAACAACAAAATGTTTTTGCAACACTGGTTTTGTTTCCCTGCCTAGTGTTACAGTGACAGTTCACCCCCAGATTTAAAAGAATATATTTTTCCTCTCACCTACGTCTCACAGACCACATTGTGAGCAGTTTCATATAAGAACTACTTTGACTATATATTTTCCAATGTACATTAAATACAAAATACAAAGTATAGAAGGCAGTCCAATAAAAGCTGGCAACAAAAACAGAAGGAGCAGGCAGCAGATCAAATAATTAAAGAGGTACAAAAGTACACAAATTAAATAACGTACAAACCAAAGAAGTGCTGGGAACACAGGCAGGTACACATGGAATGCGAGCAACATGAAGAGCACAACAAACACAGGAGATACAAGACTGATGTGGGAAAACAGCTGAACTGACACAGAATAAAACAGGCAGGGAATAATTAACAAATGGATCAACACAGTTGAACAGGAAAAACAAAGCGAGGAAGCGAAAAGCAGAACTTGAGGAGAGAGCTACAAAATAAAACAGGAAATAACTAAACGTAACACTCACACCATGACACTGGAAAAATATACATTTTGGATTATGGTATGAACTGTCACTTATAATGCAGGTACGGGCAATATAGAAAAAGATGATGTAACACTCCTAAAACAAGATGTGGAAATAAAAACATGGAGCCTTCAAGGTTTTCACTTTGAAGGATGGATTGTATCATACTTCTTCTATCACTGCGCACAAGAAAATTGAAGAATTTCATGTTGACAAGCAGGCTTTACTTGGTCTAACTGCTTTATTTCATTACTTTAAGTATCCATCCACTAACACTGAACAATACAACACTATACAATTTAACATACAGCATTTTACTGACTGGGTCACTGAATATTTTAGATACATCATAGCATCACATGTCCCTCACAGCTGTCCACAAGCACATCCATTTTCAAATGGTGCAAAATTGGGACTTTCCAAAATCCAAAATATCAACTAGATATTTATCTTATTAACTGTTGAAAAACTTTATGTCATTTTTTTATTTATAAACTTCATTATACAGAAATGTTGGATTTTGTTGTTGTGGAGCATATGTAGCAAATAGTGATGTCATTTAGCTGCCTTGTTTGCATAATACTGCCTACATGTTACATTAAATCTGCAGCGATGACGATGAAGGGCTTCAGCATTATGATTCAACTCAACACCAGCTCCTTCAGGACTCTTTAAACCTGTTTTCTCTCCACGGGATTTATTTAAAACCCATGGCAATGTTGTTCAACCACCATTGACTGGCTCTCACATTCTCACAGCATTACTGGGGCGGAATGATATCTGGTACAAATCTCCGTGATTATTTTGATATTAAAGATTGTATAAACGTGCGTGAGGTTCGAGAGCCTGCCCTAAGCTTGTGCACAAAGCCAGCACGTCATACTTCCCATGTTTCCTCTCCTCTCCGATGTTTTCCTTTTATCCTTAAATTATTTGTCTTGTAAAGACTCTTTTGTCATAAAAGGAGAAATTATTAAATCTTATTATGTATGTTTGGTGTCTCTCTATTCATAATGAATGCTTGCAATATTTTCAACTGCTTCATTTTATAAATAAAAGATGGAAAAATAATCAAAAGTGTTTTCTTCCTGAAATGTCAACAGCTGCGTTCTGAAATGTGACACAGGCCCAGTGTGAGTGCTTTGGTGAGTGTGTATAGAGTCAGAGTGTGAAAAGAAAACACCTAGTGGGAGTGGGAGATCGAGGAAGGACATTTTTCCTTGAGTTTATTATGAGAACAGAAACTCTTTATCCGTGGCTCAGCTGTCAAACCAGGAAATGGGGTCTTAACTGTAGATGAGACACATGTTGATGACATCATATTCCTCTCTCTGGGAAATGCAATAAAACTCACAGCAGCCTGCGGAGTTACTCTGCGCACCGCCCTGCACTCACACCTGCCAAGTGCTGTTTACATTACGTACTCAGTTAGTCCACTAAATACTTTAAAATCAATCAGAGGTGCCATGTTCTAGCGCTCTGTTTTGGCCGTAAGTGCGGAAACAAAATACTGTCAGCAACCACGGAAGTCAAGCAAAACTGCCACTGTGGAGATGTTAATCCCACAGCATGAGATATAGTTTTTAAAAATGTTTAAAGGAACACTTCACCCAAAAATGAAAATTTAGTCATTATCTACTCAACCCCATGTCGGTGGAAGGCCAGGTGAAGTTTCCTGTTACAGCCCCAGAGGTCATATACAGTAAATGTTTCTATTGTATGTGCTTGTCTCTTTTTCCTAAATAACCCTCTCTGTTACCTGAGTGTGTGTGATTTGTTGCAGGTGTGTTTGAGTGAGTAGGTTGGCCAGGGAGCTGATTGGTTCCAGCCTAGAAGCCAGGGGTTTAAAGGCTGGCTCATCACCAGTTCCGGGGGCTCTCCTCTGTCATCCAGACTTTCAGCATGTTTGATTGTGTGCAAGATGTGTTTTTGAATACAACCATAAAAAATGATTTGCTGTTGGCGGTGCTTGGGGGACAGGAAGAGGAGAGTCTCATTTTCATGTCGCACCAAGGTTTCCCCTTGGCCCTGGTTTCCCCTAGGCCCTGATCGTAATATTTCCACAAAACATTTCTGGAGCTTCACAGTAAAATGGCGTCACAGCATTTGTCCTAAGCAACAGAAGCAGATCCAGACTTACGTAAAGCGTAAAAAAATACAACCAGGGAAAAAAAGAAAAATAAGTAGAAAATGGCTCCATATAAGTCAATCTGACATAATACAAGTCTCCAGCAGCCCTGAGATCCTAAATTGATCTCAAGACAACATTTACACTCTTGACACATGGTTGAGCTCAGGAAACCACTTTTGATGGGTGCACGCTGATGCTTTCAGCTTAGCAGCTACAGTGAAGACTTGACTTTATAAAGGTGTCTTTTCAAATCCGTTTGGGATCATTGGAGGTACTGCTGGTGGTCAGTGAGAGACCATTTACAATAAAATGTGTGTTCTCATGACCTAGCTCATAGATTACTGCACAAAAAATAATAATTCTAAACTTGTACAAAAGCCTACAGTAAACATACATCAACACATCAGAACGTATCTTATCAAAGGTCAATGGTCAGTGTGTGTTTGCCATTGCCTCAGGTTCACATTCACATAGAGCTGTTCTGTTCATGAAAAAAAGGCCTTGTTTGTTGATCAGAGTTTTGAAAAAAATTTGGTAAACCCAAGAGATTTTTCTAATTTCATAATGGCCTGTGTCATTTTTAAGTGTGCGAATGGCTTGTTTAGGAGAATACTGTGAGGCTGTTTTGCTGTGAAGCTCCAGAAATGTTTTGTGGCCTACCAAACTTCCCCCAACCTTTCCAGTGAAATAAAGATGAGTAGATTCTGACTGTATTTCCATGTTGAATTATTCTTTAATTTAGAAATGCATTTATTGCTTAATGTTTTTGTCTTCTGAGCTGTCAGCAGGGATGTCATGTTGTGAAACTCTACATCTCTGTTTTGCATTGCACTGTGAGGCAATAGTGTCAGTCTCAAAACCAGAGAATTTAAAGCCTGTACGGGAGTTTCTTTTTTTTCAACACAGATATATTTCATTATTTTGTGATGTGAACATACAGCACTGCACACTCGGTTGGAAGTAAAGTGCAAACATGTAAGTAGGACACAGCCCGGGACTATCGTCAGCCCTTGAGGCTGAGACCAGTCAGTTAGCGAACAGTTGCCAAGTTACTGAAATGTTTAAAAAACAAACAAACAAACAAAAAATTCATACATTGCAAAGCTGGAGCTTATTGATGTGAAGTTCACAGATGAAAGGCAGCGCTAATTAAAATCATTCCCATGCACCACCCATTAGTTTTGGCAGTTTTGCTTGGTTTGAATATCTAGTGGGAAATGTAGTGCAGAGGAGCAGCATCAGAGCTCTGTCTTTACTCTTCATGAGGCCAGTTGTTTTATGTGAAGGCTTTTCATGTTTTGAATTATCTCTTTAATAATGCTGGAGCGTTCCCATCCATTGTGGCACACCGATTTTATGGTTCCATGCTGGTGATGCCGTTTAGGAAAATAAATTATTGCTAATGCTTCATTTTGGGGCAATAAAACTTAAAAGCAAGCAACTGACTATTAATGAGCATCACATGGGCTTTTTATTTTGCATTTTTGTCACCGTCTCTTCAGTCCTCAACATAAAGAGATTTTAGAATAGGTCAAACAAAGGGACAACAAATATGGTAAGTTTAGCATGTCTGTGGGTGGGAATCTGCTTATTGTCACTAATCTTTATGGTTCCCTAATTGATTCTTGATTAATTTTCAGAGTAAACAAAAGTAGGCTTGCACATGTTGTAAATAAGCAATTTATAAGACAGAGTCTTGGTTTGTGTTTCCACAATCACCTCTGATTTGGTGGAAATAAATCCTCAATTACTGTTAGACAGGAAAATATTCCAGCTTTACACCCCCAGTGTCTGCCTCCTCTTTGTGAGTGCACCACCTCTTTCATGAGTGCCCCCTTTTCCTAGTGAGTTGCATATATCTGTAAATAAAAGAAATACATGGCCAGCCAGCAAATTTTGACCCTCTTTCAATGCTCAATGGCCACCCCAAGATTTTCATTGGTCCGTCCTGGCCCCCATTCTAATAAAAACTCTGGGGGCACCCCTGCCCAGAGTCATAGTACTGATCAGAGCTGCTGTAAATCACATCTGTACTGTCTCGCCTGTTTTCAAACTGGCATCTTTTGCTCTAAGAGTCTGTGTTCAGTCCCAGTCTGGTGTCAAGCTGTGTTCACTAGGACGCTGGTTGACAGACCACTATTGCCTGCAGTGACACCCCCTGTCATCCAAGGTTGCAGTGTGGGCAGACTCCCGTTTCAATTAGGCCATCTTGCTCCAAGGCTTACTCAGCAACCTGTTAGGTCCAGCAGGTATGGTTTACACTGCCCCCTATGGTTTTGGAGGTACCTTTGAATTCTGTCATTTTCTTACAAAAGATACCTTTAAGCATGAATGCTTTTTTATTGCCTTTGAAGTTTTGAGGCTTCCTGAAGCTTCCTTCTCTCTGCCATGACTCCTTGTAGCAAGTTTCCATCAGTGTAGATACATAAATTTGATATCATTGTTTTGCAATGCGCAACTGTCAGAAAAAACATTCAGGCATCAGTAAAAGGAAATGAAAAGCTCAGAGGCATACAATCACACAATCAGATGGATCAGACAGTTTGGAACCGGTTCTCAAGTGAAACCAGTTCTGATGTCATATATGCTTCACCTCCTCGAACAATATCAACATTGCCAATGTCTGTGCACATAAATGATTCCTTCTGTGCCATTAATCTCACCTACAATAAACTTCAATGATCACAAGTCATCAAAAATTGATCCAGCAGTAATGCATCAGCCATGTCACTGTCAGGATTAATGGTACGGGTATGTTGTATAATGTCAGAGTACATTGTAGGATTGAAAAATCAAAATAATACATGAAAAGGACTCTGGCCACGGGCTTCAGAGACATCACTAATAAATCAAACCTGAACAATCTAAAGCACACTTTGTAGTGCAAAACACACAGTGGAGCTACATCTGCTCACATTTTACATATATGCATCAGTTGTGTCACCACAGATTAGTCACGCCAGATAAATCTGGCATATCAACAAGACACATGTCACGGTCCGCCCAGCTTTCATGTTTGTATCACAGAGACAAAGATGGACAACCACTAGTTATCTGGTTTAGTGTCCGCTGATTTTCTGTGTGTTCAAATAGAAAACAGCCGATGCAACTTTGTGTATTTTACTGGGTTTACTGGGGGCCAGGAAAGGAACTAAATTATACTTCTCGGTGAACCACATGCACTCAGGTGGAAGATTCATTTTGAAATGTACTCTGCAGCTGATTATCTGCTGAAATTGTAATGAGTAACGTAATCATTGTATTACCTAAGTTCACTGATGTAATTTATACTGTGAAAGTGATCCACCTCCCACTGAGAGGCCTCAGACAGCTTCATTACTTTCAAGTCTTTAATGTTGCTTTAGAACAACAATACACTTTTGAGCGAGAAAGACATTTCGACGCCTTGACGCCTCATTAGATTCACCCATCACGAGTGCGTTTCCCCAATGTATTTTTTTTTTTTTTTCTATTTTGCAGCGGAAATACTAACGAGATGAAAATATTAAAAAGGTCTGAAGTTTTTCATTTCACAGTAATAATGATTATATAACTGGAAATAATTGGAAAATTATTCCTGCATGAACAGGCGCTATGGAAATGCTTTGCACATGACATCTTCCCCCTATGGTTCCATGAAGGGTTTATTTGTTTTACATTATGTCCACTACATCAGTTCTGAGTTAAATGAACTCAGTGTATTTGTTGTTTCACTTGTGTGTGTCTAACATTTAAATCTATGTTTGCCCGTATAGGTATGACTCAGTTTATCTTGCATTTATCAACAAAGCAGGATGACTGTTCTCCCAAGATGTAGCGAAGATCAAACTGTGCAGTAATGAGCTGACGGAAATAGACACATTAAGCTGGAGTGTGTGGGCGGAGGTTGACTGTTATGGAGGACTGAAACTGCCAAAATCCCCAAAACAAATAGGCCAAACAAATAGATGGCTCAATTAATAAGCTATCAAATACACACAAAAAAGATAATAAAAAATAAATGTAGGCAATAAAGAAATAATGTGTTGGAATTCTGCATTAAACTGAGAAATCTGCAAGTTTACTCAAAGTAACAGAGTGTTTTATTTGGTCTGGAATAGGGAGGTTGGCGAATGAGATTAAAGTTAAGGTGAGTAAAACTTTTAAAACATTACCCTGTCAAGGAACATTTGTGCCTGAGCCGCAGCGGATAGATTTTCATCAGCAGTTGCGGTTGTTTAATGGCGTAGTCACAATAAGCGTAGTGATCATTTGTGTTTATTTTTGGTTACTTACACAGTGCTTATCCATCCCAAACAGCCAGATCACTTCACTTTCAGCCATAAGAACATCAGCAATCCCTTTCTTTCTCTTCATTTCCCCTCTTCTCTTTGAAACGGTACATTCATGAAGTAAATTAATTTTTCCCCTCCAGCTCCAGTCAGCAGTCAACGTGACAGAACATCACCCGACAACAGCGTTCTTTTCAGCCAATCGTTGCTGCAGTCAGGTTGATAAACAGGAGTGAAGATAAATCCACTTTTTACTCCCCAAAGTTAAAAGCCTTAAGAAATGTGTCATAATCAAGATTTCTGTTTTAATTTGCTTTTGCAATTGTTTACCTTTGTATTAGTTCACTTATTTGGTTACTTTGCCATGAAATCTTCTTTTTTATATCTTATAGTTTTGGGAAAGAAATTTTAATCAGAAGAGAAAGATCTTCATTGACTGATTTTTTTATGCGTTTTTATGCCAAACTAAATAAACAAACTATCTTTGTTTTCATGACTGAATAAACAAACTGACGTTAAAGGACAACAGAGTTTCATACTGTTTTACTTTGCTTATATGTGGCGGACCCTGCCACCTTTCTACCTTCAAACAGTGCTCTAGGGACCTTACTTTCCTTTCCTGAGAACAGCTTGTTTATTCACTTATGGAGAAAATGAATACTTTGTTTGTGTTATTTCCTCATTAAGATTGTAAATATCAAACTGATGTTTGATATTCTTCTCCAAAACTACATGGTGCATATTAATTAAAACAGAAATAACCATTTATGTAACATTTTATGAATTAATAATGGTCTTCCTGTTGTTGATATTATGTTTTGGTGCATTTCTATGTCATGACCAAGGCTTCACTCAGCTGTTGTCATATAGATTTCATAGACCTGACTTAATGGAAACAGATGTTTAAGATGCAACATTAACCACATGTACATGTGCACATTAAGTACCTAGACCGATAAACATATGCCTCCCCAGGACAAGTAATATACAGACATTCTCACACACACACACACACACACACACACACACACACACACACACACACACACACACACACACACACACACACACCATCATCATCATTCAGGGCTTACAGTTGTGCTATTTCACCAGCTGTTCTAAGATGTTTTGAAAGAAGTAGAATGACGAAAGACTCAATGCAAACCACCTTTCCATCAGCAACATACACTCAAAACACATCTCATCGCACATACTTCACATGGTGATATCACCTCCCACAAGAGACTGTGTTTACACCAGCGCTAAAACCCATCAGAAGCTTGTGCTAGCGTAAAAATCACATCTAATTCAAGTCCAGTTTTATTTTGCACGTGTCTCCAATGGGTCAAAATCAAATCTTTTTAAGAGGTTAATGTGGAGTTAAGAAAAAAAACACACCATTACAGAGCAGAAAACCTGGGTAAAGTCTGTTATTTTTAATAGCACTGGCATAAATTACAAAGATGAAAACTGTTAAGCGCTGACATGTTCAGGATTTATCTGTATCCAGCTGAGGAATAACTCATCCAGCCTGACCCATAATCGGTCTTCAACAACAGCTTAGCAAGAACTGAGGCCACTCATCCTCAGTGTTACTCAGCTTGATCCCATTTAATCCACAAAAAAAAAGGCAAAATAGTCTTTGAATACATTTCAAACACACACTCAAGAATGTTAAATCTTTAATGAGCTTTTGATTCTGCTTTTATGAAACTGGGGCCTTGCATCTGAATTGATTCAGCGTCCCAGTTTTCTCTAATAATGGTTTGATTGTGCTTAGACTTTAAGAGTAATGTGTCAATATTTCATCCAGTTGGGTCTCGCAGATGTTACCAGATCGACCGTTAATCCAATCACAACCAGAACAAAGCTCCGTTCAGTATCACTGAGTTCAACGTGGCTCACATCAGCATTAATTTAAATTCATCTGAGAGCGAATGACCTCAGCGTAACGCTCTTACACCAGGGGAGACAAACGGTTACAGTATCCATCACAAAATACTGCTGGTCAGCTGTGTGTGTGTTCGTGCGTCCATCTACTGTGTGTGTGTGTGTGTGTGTGTGTGTGTGTGTGTGTGTGTGTGTGTGTGTGTGTGTGTGTGTGTGTGTGTGTGTCGGCCTGGTAGGGTGTGTTGGTCAGCTGTTATTGATGCTGTCATGTCAGGGAGTCGCCTTTCTCAGGAGAAAAGGCTGACTCATGGGCTAACTGGCTGGCCTACTTTACTTGAACTGGAAACTGGATCACTGCAGGATACTCTCTCTCTCTCTCTCTCTCACTCACACACACACACACACACACACACACACACACACACACACACACACACACACACACACACACATTCAGGGGCCCAGTTACTGTGAACCAATTTGCGCTCAGACCTGCAAATGTTGTCCAGGTGCAGAGAACAAAAGTCACAGTTAAACCGTTGATGACAGATGAATATTCTTTGGGAAGAGCTGTCTTGTACCAAACCCGCATCCGTATTAGAGGACATACCGTGTTTGCAAAATAAAGAGTCTCTCTGCTGTTTTCATCTTGCATATTTTTGACTAGGACATCCCAAGGTAGCAGCTTAGCTTCACTCAATCACCAAACTCAGAATGCTTTGCTTTATTCATTCCTTTAATTAATTATTGCTTTATTCCTTTTTTTTATGCACCTCTATGGAGACCCCAAAAAAGGCTCATGGAAAAATACAAACCTGACAAAAAAAATCTCAGAGGGCCAACAGATAATGATGCATCTGCTCAACAGAGAGCTACCAACTGTTTTAAGCCCTCAAAACTAATTTTAGAATACAAGCATCGGTTGATGTTTTGGCCCCAAAGAGCAACTCAGAAGTGCCTGCAATAATGGAACTGGAGCAAAAATAAAACAGCGAGTAAACATGCAAAATTGTTTTCTTCAAAGAAAACAAGACACACACTATTTTTTGCTCATTGTGGGCCATCACACCCTCAGTTGCAGTGTCTTTTAATGTAATAATATAACAACATGCATACCATTACCTGTTAAAAGGCTGGTTAAACTAATGCCTTCAAGTTGCACTATTCAAGATTTAATATTCAAAATGCATAATATAATACATCAGACCTACAGTATGTTCTCCCAGTGTGCTGTCACAGTTTGCAAAATGAGACCCAAAGGCAGACAAACAGGCAGGCAGGGTGAAAAACAAAAAGCAAGCTTTATTGATGTAAACTGTAATCAAGGTGCAAAAATACAATATACAAAGTCCAAGCAACACAAAGGCAGGCAACAGAAAGTTCAAGGGAAAACAACCTGAAGAGAATACAAGAACAAATCGATGTACAAACCAGAAAACCACGAGGAACAAAGCAGCCACTTCGGGAATAGGCAAAGGAGGAAAGGAGATGCATGGAGTTAATGTTGTTAATGGTAGGAAATAATGGCTTCGAACAAATTATCCCTCAACACTCAACAGCCACTACAAAGGAACAAAGGTTTACAGTAGCTCCATTGAACGTTTTGTTTTCTGGACATTTAAAAGGCCCAGCATGGAAGATAATTTGTGAGTAATTAGGAGCATAAATCTACTGAAATCGGCGGAAAATAAGATTCGTTGTGTTCTTTGTTATCTTAGAATGAGTCTTTTATATCAGTATATTCCATGGAGAGTGTACAAATCAAACACCGGCTCCAGAGGGGGTCTTTTCATGTTTTTATTACATTTTACTGGCCACTTTAAGGGACACTGAACCGATAGGTGTTCGATCTGCAACATCAATGCTAACGCTACTAAATCCTACACACTGGACTTTTACGTGAAACGACAAACCCTGAAACTACCTGTCACATTGTTATAGCCTTACATGTAATGAAAAAAGCTTGATCTGTGGCATGTTTGCTTTATTATTTGCCACCAAAGGCTCAGCTGTAGGAGTATTTGTTGGCCATTTATTATGTGTCCTACAATGTCAGCCTATTTTCCTTTCGAATGACAATGAGGCAATATGGCGAGGTACATCTGGGAAATCCCAGCCCCGTGAAAGACCTCAGCAACGTGCCCCTGCAATAAACTCAACTGAATGAGTCAGACAGGAATTCCTGGATTTATTGAGGGGAGGGTGCATGGGAATATTGCAGAGGGGAGTGTTCCCATTGTCGTTATAAGTCAGCGATTTTCGAAGAGAAACCCTTCAGCTTTCACCAGATTGAATAAATTCAGAGTCACACTGGGAGCCGGGCCCATTAAAACAAACTCATGCTCTTGTGTTGAGTGGGAGCGCTGAGAAACAAGCCTGCTACACAGTTTCGGGTTGATTCATGGCCGAAGAACTGCTGATTTAGTAATTGGAAGTGTCATATCGTTTGAAAATGTGCAGAACACCCCGGGATGCAAACGCATACAGGCGCAAACACTCTCGGTGTAGTGGAACACTTTCCTCCACACGCGGCCTGTAATTATAGACATAAATTGTGGAGCAGCTGGGGGATGACCGCTCTTCTTTTTGGGATGACGGAACACACACACACACACACACACACACACACGGACACACTAAACACAAACTCTACAACCAATAGACACACACTGACGCGAGCTCATCAGGTGGCTGAGATAATGAGGTTCTCAGGGTTCTGAAGCAGGTGAGCTCGCCTCAGGTGATCCGGGATGGAAAAGATTATTGGAGTGCACGGATAAACACGCGAGCGCAGAGAGAATTATTAACAAAGCAATAAATTGGCAGATGTAAGTGTGCTACATGCGAGGCAAACACAGCTGATTTGAGAGACACCCACGAGTCTGGTTGGAGGATTCTCGAGCGGGAAAAAAAAAAAAAAAACAGCAACGTTGGAACGATCTGAACGGAGGATTGCGGACGGGGACAGATGGCTGTGTGGTGGATGGATGAAGGGATGTATGCGCTCATCTCTCTGGAGCAAAGACACAGACAGGAGGGGTAAATTACCCCATAATTGAGTTAGATGTCTGATCAATCAGCGCTGGAATGAATGAAAAACAAACGCAGACAGAGAGGGAATGAAAGAGGAGTGACAGTCAAGGGGCAAACGGGCAGCATCGAGTGTTTGTTCACGAGTGGCGTTTCTGTCAAAGAGATGTCAAGCAGAAGTTTGTCTCCTCGGGAATTCATTACGAGGGCTGCTATCCCGGAGACACAGAAAAATGTGAGACGAAATCAGACAGAAGGCAGCGAGAAGAAGGGGCATAGAGAGAGAGAGAGACAGAGAGAGAAAGAGAGAGAGGGAGAGGGAGGAAATATAGCACAGAGAACTGAAAGGCAGGTGAAGACGAGGCAAAAAGGAAAAGACGGGCGAAGGAGCAGGAAGAGATAGAAGGGAGGAAGGAGGGGATGGAGAGACATCTGTTTTGTGTCAGAGACAGGTTACAGGCTGATAGCGGGGGCTTAGCGAGAGAGAGAGAATGAATGAGAAAGAGTGGAGGGGGGGGGAAAGGGACAGACCGAAGAGGAAAAAGAGAGCAAGGAGTGTGGAAAACATTACAGAGATAGAAGTGCCTAATTGGAAGAGACAGACATTATCACAAGCTGCAGAACTCTGAGGGCATGTCTCACACTCCCTCTCTCTCACACAGACAGACAGAGAGAGAGTGTGTGTTTTTATGTGTGTGAGCTGGTTCGAGATATTGTTGTATCTCATTAGGGCGGCTACGTCCCTGCACCTCACTTCGGTGTGTTTTATGTGCATATGTGTGTGCGAGAGAGGCAAAGGATGTAAAGATAAGAGAGAGAGTAAGAAAGAGGAATATCTATGAGGCGACGAAAACCACAATAAAAGATGAAAGACAAGAGAGGCTCAGTGAGGGAGCAATAAAAGATGCCACGACACAGAGAGAGTGAGTGAGAGAGAGAGCTGGTTACTTATCAGGAAGCCACAATAATACACACTCTGAGGGAGGCACAAGGCTTGTATCACAGAGTTTATAGTTCAGATAAAACACATGCAAGTGTCACGAAATCAAAAGGATTTTCTGGAGTGCACTCCGATCTTTTCATATTCTTTAACTTGTTTTGTACTTCCTACTCGTTACATTTTTAAAATAGGATCCTGACCTTCCGCATTTGAGGGGAATTATCATTTGTTCTTTTTTACCAACATCACAAGACTGAATTCAACCTCAACAGACATAGCGGGTAGACTGGACTGGGGCTGTGATCGGGATGCATCACCAACCCAAAATGACAGTGTGCGGATGAGACTCAACCATCACTATCTGTCTGGTGTGCTTACGAACAGCTCGAACAAATCCTGCTGCTTCTACCTTTAAGTTTAATAGTTTTTTAATTGTATCACTATCGTCATGATTCCTGTTTTATTTTGTAATTCTCTCTTCATGTGTAATGTTTCACTTCCCCCTTCCTCCTTCTGTCTGTTTTCCCTTTCTTTTACACCCTACGCGCATGTCTGCTGACTCCATGTTTGTTGGTTGGTTCGCACCATCACGGCTGCAAATCAACGAAGACTGAAATGTAGATACGGAGACAGGCAAAGCGAGCTTTAATGAGAGCTGATGGTACAAAAAAAAACAAAATGCAAAAGGCAAGTAACAGCAGCAGACAGAGTAAAGTCAATTTAAGCAAAGGCAGGCAGTCCAAACTCAGGTGACAAATCAGAAACACAGAAAAATGAGGGGAACAGGCAACGGGAGGAATTGGAAAGAATAACACATGAGCAGAGAACTACAAAATCAAACAGGAAATAACTAAACCAAAAACTCAAATCATGACAAATACGATGTAACGTTCGGTCAGCTTTGCAGAGAAGTGGACGGTTGAAAAATATCTTTCTGAGGTGTACTTTTTATACTTTTCAGAGACTGTGCTTTCTGACTTGTACTAGACTAAAGAAGTTGAACCAGTACTTGTGCTTTTGCAAGAGTCTTCATTTTACACAAGGACTTGTTCTTCTACTGGAGGAAACAATGTGTGTACCACTTCTGTTGCCGTGTGGAGCCTGTATCTATAAATACCTACATAATCTGTCTCCCCTCGCCTCAGCAACACGGGGAACTGTAAGGTGCCTTTAAGTAAATCCTCATCAGGACAAACAAGGTTTTTTTTTGTGTTGGACCCTGGGACAAAATCTGTCTTTCTGTTTTGTGTCAGTTTAGGACTCCTCGATGTGAAGCGTTTGAAGGGCACTGGTGTAGAGTCTCAGTCCCAATAAATAATGAAGCAGCGATGCCACCGCAGGTTTGTTGTGTTGGCGAGTTTGGTTTGTCCCTGTTTGGCTATTGTAGAAACATCTCTTTGGAAGAGGACATGCTCCTTTTGTAGATGTATAAGAGTCATTGTTAGATAACAAAAGCACAGCCAATCTCAGTTTCAGTTGAGAATACCCAAATAAAAACACGATTATAAATACTATATTTAATTTCCTCCAAAAGATCTCCTTAAATCATACACACCAGTACTTTCAATTTATTTTTCCCGCCTAGTTTTAGTTTTTAGTTTAAGTCTTGACACTTTTTTTTTTTTCAAAGGGGTAAAAAGCATCTTGTTGAAGTTTTCCTTCAAACACTTATACAGTGGAATGAATAAGTGTGTCTAAAGATAGGGGGGATCCTCACGTACCTCTGCTGTTATTACATGTAAAACACTTATCTTATAATACCTTCCATACATTAGTTGATTCTATTTAGATGTCCTGAAAACACAACGGTGCCATTTTCATATTTATATATTTTTTCTTATGCGTGTCGGTGCAGCTGTGAAAATTAGGTTTCTTTAAAACACAATAAGAGCTGGGGGACTCTGGCGAAGGCCCAGGCACAGTAATTATGCTCTCCTCCTCTGAGAGACGCGGAAAGGAGGTCTTGCTAATGTAATCTCAACTTTATCTTCTTTCGAGGGCGGGCGGCAGGGTGGGAGATGGAATAAAAGGGAGAGAGACGGAAGGAGGGAGTTAAGAGAAAGAGCGTCGACTAGAAGGAAATGGAAAGACTGCCATTTCTGAACTCGCGATAAAGGCAGGATAGTATCAATCCCCAGTTAGCGGTGATGTCTTCTTATTCCCTTGTCTCTGTCGCAGCCTACATTTATATTAAAGTCACCGGAGCGATTCTCCTCACCGCACAATGACTTGTGGGGAGTGCATCAGATATACTAAATATACCCTCAGCCCCTTGAGTCTGTTCGAGCTTAAATGTTACAATACTTTTTACACCAGTGGCACGGCGCTGACAGTCTCTTCTGCAGTGACTTGCAGAAAAGCAGTGACTTATGGATCCTATGGCACAGAGAATATAGAACACAGGGAGCTCGCAACTGTTTGCAGCTGAAGCCAGAGTGTGATCCTTCTGTGCGGCGTGCTCAATGCTGAGGAGGGATGCTGAAGTACAAGAAGGATTATCTCTGCCAGAAAATGTTGATTAGCGTGAAATACGAATTTAATGAAAAGTTGCTTCTTAAAACTTTGGGGATTACCGACTCTTGGAAACATGACTTTGAGGGACAGGGGCCTTGAACATGTCTGGGACGCAGTTTGGGCTGATACTTATCTTGTGAAAAAAACAGCACATCACTGTGAGTTTGTGGTTCCCAGTGTTCTGTTTCCCCCCCAGTGTTCATCCCCAAAACCCGTCTCACATCAGCTCTGCCCTGTTCCCAGCGTCTCTCCACCTGCACCTTGTCCCGTCGTTAGTTTAGTTTCTATTTAGTTAGTTTGTTCCCTCGATCTGTGTTGGTTTGGTCTGTTTTTATCCACACGTCTCCTGTGCTCCTGTGTCTGCTTCCTGCTCCTCCTGTGTTCCTCGTGGTTCTCCGGTTTTCGCATCCCTTTTTCTTTTGCTCTTTGCTCTCACTTACCGGCCTGCCTCTGTGTGTCTTGAATTTGGGCCGCATTTTTGCATAAATGTGACAAAAGTAAAGCGTACAAATAGTCCAAACTGTACCAAATGCAGCCAGAACGCTGTTGGTACACACTGTACCTCCAAGTTTCCTGGGAATGCCCCTCTGTATTTAATCTTTGGTCTTGAGCTGACTAGTTGTCTTGGAAATATCCTGGAATTCCCACTTCCAAAGCAGCCCACCTTATTTGTTATTCAATGACGACTTCGCCTCAGTGATAACAGCAGGTTAACCCCTTCAGATAATCATACGACCCCAATTCCATACCTTTGGGATGCTATTTAAGTGATTTAATAATTTACAAATGTACTGTTTTTACCGACAACGGTTTTTAAAAGTGTTCCTGTGTCCATGCAGTGATATTTTCATGCAAGGGACCACAGGCTGGCAGATCAGTTGCACAACATTAATTCAAAATAAATGGGAACAGTTTTGACTGAACAGCAGGATCGAGGGACACCACAGAGTTCTTGAAAAAGACAGAACTAAAGACTGGACGTGAAAACAAACTAAACTAAACTAACGAGGGGATGGAGGAAATCAGTGGGGGATACAAGAGAGCAGGGAAGGAGACTGATTTTCGGGACATTGAGCAGTAGTTCATAAATTGGGGCATCCACTATGTTTGTAACCCACTTTTTCTTGCATTGATATAACGTGCATATAGTTTGTGGAAAATGCTGTTTATATACACAAGAATCCTGGTCTATGGGACCTTGTGTAGGACATTCTTATGCGACAAGTTCAGTAAAAGGATGATTACAAAAAAAGTGCCCTCCTGTGAGTAAACTTTCTGGACTTCAAACGCAGATTCAGTGTTTATGTTTGTGCTTCTGCATGAGAATTTGTGTAGGAGCGCGGTCAGGGTCCTCACATCCATGTCACACACTCTATGGAATCTGTGATCTTTGTTTTGGTTATCTGGTGTCTTCTTTAAGTATATTTTCACAAGTGTGTCATGTGTATATTGTTGTGTCATATAAATCCAAAGCAAAACAATCTGCTGTCGGCGATGCATATGAGATCCTCTGCACGTTGCGTGCAAAACGAACCATTTTAATCTCCGACACAAAAACACCGATGCCATCAAAACAGAACACGCTCAGTTCATGACTGCGGACACTTTTAGCGCGCCCCAAGATGTTTCGGACTCGGTCCCCTGACTCTCTCTTCGCAGGGTCGTGCTGAAGAGCCTCCCCTGTGTGATGTGGCGCACTCAGACACGGATGTTCAAAAGGTCTTCAGCCACATTTGACTAACACTTTCATGTCAGATGCATCTGCCAATAAGAACTGGAGGAAACATGAAAGCAGAAATGACACCAGCGAGGAGCCATTAAAATGATTTGTGGGGCACAAACTATTACATACAAGAAACGCACGCACACAACGGCGTTTAGACGGCAACGCATGAACACAAACTCTGCTTTGTGGATTTTTAAGCGGCCTGGCGCCACGTTGTGACCTGATGATCATAAACCTGGAAGTCGTCTCTGTAAATTTAGTGTCACCAGTTTGACATCCAAGTGTCTCTGTGAGCTGTAGGTCACGGCCTCTGACACAGGAGGCTTTCGGTTGCATTTTTTCGTTGTCCTTCTCACAGGCAGTGTGGGGCAGCGTTACTTTAACTTGTTACATTACAGCTGAGAAAAGTTACTTACGTTACCAAAAATTTAAACTCCTTTGCAATTCCTTGCACATGCCTTGCTGCTTATGTTGTCCAGAGGATGCTCGTCGTCTTTGAAATCAGTCAATTGTATCGACATTGATTAGCATGTTCTCAGTCCCATAATCAGTAACTCTGCAGGCTATTGATAAGAGGAATGACAGACACATTATCCCACTCACAGCTAACTGTTTTTCGTTTGATCAGAAAACATAAAAATGGAGTCAGAGCAGGGGTACCTGCAGCTTAACAAGTTTTTTCAATTGAACTGCATTGAAAAAGACGGAATCATCTGAAGTAGGTGACCATAAACAGAAATGGACAGGTAGCAGATGTTCAGATTTTTGGCCACTAACGACTAGACAGCTAACTTAACCGAGACGTACATCTTAAGCAGCTGCCTCTATAAAAACAAGCTCCTATTACCAACACTCATTTTGAACTTGCAACTAATGAACCAGAGGCATCCTCTCTGCTCTGACCATCCTGCTTGCTAAATTACACCTGCACACTGACGCCACAGAACCACACAGACACATCCAAATGTGGGTTAGGGTTGCAACAAAGAGAACAGGGAAATACCGAGAGCATTTTGCAGAAACAGATTACTCCAACTAAATAATGGATCGCCTGAATTGCAAAAGTAATGCGTTACATTACTCGTTAACACAAAAAAAGGATTCTGTGTACACTAATGTGCTGCCCCAACACGTCTCACGGGCATTTGATGGAACAGACATGTTATACACCTTTCTATGCAGCAGTCTGCAGTTAAATGTTAACATCAGCATGCTAATATTCTCACAGTGATGATGCTGACAAGCGGCAGGTGTATTGTTTACTTTGCTTGCGATCTAACGCACATGGCGGCAGGTGCTTTGGTGGCATGTGGTCATGAACCAAAGTATTACACAAATTGAAATTTGTACCTGATAATTGTGGCTAATACAAGGTAAAGGCTGCTTGGGCATTATTTTCTTATTAGAAATTGAGGCCTGAATAACTTTATATTTGCTCCTGTTTATGCTACAAATCAGAATTCATCCTGAGAGATTCATGAATGTCTATCCAACAGCTGTCGAGACAGTTGAAGAAACCATGAATGTCAAGGTCACAGTGGCTCAGAGGAAAAGTCAAGGATCACCAAAGTCAGTAGGATTGATCATCAAGGGACCATAAATGTGTGTTAAAATTCCAATCACAATCAAATAAAAAAAAACCTAATGAAACTGAATCACATTCCATTAAAATCCTCAGCCTGGGCTCTCAGGGCTGAAAAACCTGAAAAGAAATACAAAAAAACCCACTTTAGATCAGTGTTAGAGCCGCAAACAACACTGTTTACCACATTAATGTGAAAATCTTGCGCTGTGCAAGTCAAAGACATGATCAGATCAATGTGTCCCTGTGCACAGATGTGTGTGTGTGTGTGTGTGTGTGTGTGTGTGTGTGTGTGTGTGTGTGTGTGTGTGTGTGTGTGTGTGTGTGTGTTTGTTCATGCATGAATTTGTGCAAGTGTGAGTGGGTGCTTAATACGTAAGTGTGAGGATTTATTCAAGCATGCTTTAGTACGTGTGTGCATGTCACTCTGTGATTGTGTGCATAGGGAGATTAATCTGGGCACATTAACATTTGCTGTGTGTGTGTGTGTGTTTGTGTGTGTGTGTGTGTGTGTGTGTGTGTTAGTGTGTGTGTAGCGGGGTAAAGGGAGTGCAAGCAGTGCCATCAGAGATTTAACAGGAGAGGCTTTTGAGTCAGCAGTCCTCAGGGGTACTGACTCAACTCACGACTGGTGGGTGGTGTTGGTGTATGTGTGTGTGTGTGTGTGTGTGTGTGTATGTGTGTGTGTGTGTGGTGTGTTTATGCGTGTGTACAATCAGTGTGATGTCGTGTGTGAAAGAGCCACATGTTTGTTTCCAGGATGTGAGTACGGGGAAAGGGCAAAGGAAGATGTTTACGATCGTGGAGCGCAAGCGAAACGTGTAAAGTGACCGTCAGGATTTCTCATCTCGCCCTCTCCAAACACACTGTTACCTTCACCTGAGTTATATAACTTCAGTTCAGATGAATTACATACAAGCATGATACGAACCACATGTGATCAGCGGGGCTCGACTCATTGGCACGATGCTGCCATACTTTAATCATGTGCTCATCCTCAACTCAAACTCAAACTAACCTAATGGAAATGTGTATTATGTCACCGTCACGTTGATGATGCTTTTTCAGGTCACCCTTAGAAATAGCTGCGCTTCTCGTGGAATGAAATAACTTCAGCTAGGGCATCTCACGCAGAGATTAAGGACAGATGAGAACAAAAGGAAAAACTGACGTAAGGAAAGGATCACCCAACAGAAGGACAAGAAAGTGAAAAAGAGGAAGGGGGATGAGAGCGGGGACAAGGATAGCGAGACCCAAAAAAGAGTTTAAAAAATGTTTTTGAAAAAACGGAGCAGAGAGGAGTGGAAATATTCCCCGAAGCACTCGGCTCATATTTAGACAGACAGACAAACAGAGGAGTCAGCCTGCCAACTCTGCTTACCAAAGTGATTCAGATTCACTGGCTGCTGCCGACTTCAATATGCCGGCAGATCAAGCGTCCCTAAACATTTCAAGTCGGGAAAATTCAAAATGTATACTCCGGCCTTAGGACCCACCGTGACACAGTTATCTTGTCATCTGGATGATGACCAGAGTGCCCCCTTTAACCCCTGACCACCGAACACCCAACACTGCTTCGCTTCTTGTGTTTGTTAGTGGAGATCTGAGACTGGAAATTAAAACCACAAGAAGCACAGCAGTGTATGTGGGACAAGTTATTATGATGCATCCATTGTAATAATGAGATACTATTACGCCTGCAGTGAGAAACAAAAAGAGCATGATGGATTTTTTTTTTCTTTTTTTTTCTAAGTTATGTCACACTTCTTAGTTTGCATCACAACTGAAAGCAGCTCTGTTGTTCAAAACATTCCCCAGGCTGCTTTCTGCAATCTGTTGTTGTGACAAGTAACAATGGCACAAAAAAGGCCGTCCCTCTCCTCCAGTCTTGTGGTTGTCTGCGTTGCGAAGATCGCCAGTTCCTCTAAGGTGAAAACAATGAAACACGAAATAAGGAATGGATTGATTCATGCATTTTCCTTCACACAACAAAGATAGTGTGATTGTCTGCACAGGTGATAAAAAAAAAAACAACAACAACTCAAACTTCTGAGTGACTTTATCGACTGATGCTGTGACTTTGTGAGAGGTGAAATACAAAGAAAACGGAGCCGGAAAGGAATCTCACGCAATCGCTGCCAGGTGTCTCCAAGGACCAGTCAAATGATGTGTAACATCATGGTTATTGTCTACTAGAACAAGGGTTCACAAACACTTCTACTTAATGCATATACACCTCTCATCTCATATACGGTAAACCCCCATCCTTGCGCTGAGGAAACATTTATGTGCTTTGATAAAACTCAAACCTGTTTCTTCGATTTCAGTCACTAAGAGGATCACTTTTTATGTCAGATGTAGATCAGCTGACAATATGAAGGGTTTATGAACCTACAAAATCATTGTATCAAATACGTGACATTTTCTTTCCCCAGAAATGTAATATATGAGGTGCACTTGATCGAGAGTAAGATATAGCTTCATAATATGAAAAGAATTTAAAAACCATGTATATTTGTGTATATACATATCATGTCATACATACAAAATGTATGCTGACTTTTTATATGGTTTAATATTCTGTGGCTATACATGTTAACAATGTATGTGTAATTTATATATATATATATATATATATATATATATATATATATATATATATATATATATATATATATATATATATATATATATATATACATACGAAGGATACGTTTACAACATATATGAAATATATATTGTACCGTGTTTGGGTCAGTCGTTGAGGTTTCCCAGCATTCTTTGAAACAATATGTTTGAGGCCATAAGCCAAAGCAGGCTGTGTTACTGGTTAGGCACTAATTAGATGTGTAGTTCTTTACAAATGTTTCTAATAGATTACATTGACCATGTTGTGGTAAAACACATTTTTGCACCATGAGTTAAGTGACTCACACAGTTGGTGACATTCTGCCTGTGCCAGCTTTTTTAAATACAGACCTTCTGGAGTTGCCAGATTTCTCACTAGAAAAAAAGATTCACAAATGTGCACAAAACCCATTTGTGTTTTGGTCTTTTTTTATCAAATTTAATTTTTATCATATTGCATGTATATTGTGAAGAAAAGCATTTTGATATTATCACAATAAGCAGCTCGCCAAAATTGTATTTATCAAATGATTTTGATAACAAAGTGGTTGTCACGTATGGGAGCAAAGCTGGACCATGACAGAATCAGTTCGTATTATCTAAATGAATGGAAACTCTTCAGGGTTGTGAGTTCAAATTCAGCTCATGTTTTTAGCTATTTTAGAAAGTATAAGTTAATGCGTTGACTCTAAAAGTTAGAGAGGATTTTCTTCTCTGGGAGAAAAACTTTTCCTGTTTCCAGAGATGCCGTTATCTGACATCATGTCAATAAGGCCGCGCTGCAAACCACCACGGGGCGTATTTTTTATTTTTTTGTATGTTTATACTCTTCACATTACTGTAGACTTAAGTGATTTTAGCCTTACATAACTCTGAACGCCAGTCCAACTTAGAATCTAAACTCTTCCGGCAAGTCTCCAGTGATGCGGTGAGGCAGGTGTTTTCAATCAGCTGATCAGAGGTGCAACATGCCTGAGTGTCTCACAGAAAGCAGTGCAGCAGCGGCAGCTCTCTGCTTACTGTGAGTCATGAATTCCATGTATTTAATCAGCTTCTGTATGAGTGCATTCTTAAAAAACAACGTCTGCGAAAATTTTTATTTGTACTTATTCTGATATTGTTTCATGCTAATTTAGCTTAGCTATCGAATTTACCTGCCATAGCATTTGACGTAGAGATAATATTTTACGGGTAGCTTTGTGTCATACAGGACTAAATAAACAGTTTTATAGTATGTTGAGGGGTTAGTTGTTTTCTCCTTGATACAAAGAAAACTGTTCAGTGCTCTTCATCAATTTTCCTGTTGTCAAAGCCAGCAGCTATATGAGTGAGCACTACTGGCACCCTCCACCCTGATGAAGTTTAGCTAGTCTAAACGAGGGTGACAGATCGCCGTGGCACCACCCTTCTGTGTCCGACGATCGGGTTTAAATTTCTCCACGCTTGCGTCAGAGATATAGCAAGCTGAAGGGTATCATAACCACGAGACTGTAACGGATTATGTCATTTGGGCTCATTGCCCTGATAATACTATCTGTTCATTTAACAAAGAGCCCATTTGAGTCAGGCTGAGAGGAAGTCAGTCACACATTCTGGCACGAGAAGGAGGTCCAACAGGCGGACACGCCGACGTAAGGCTAATGCATGAAAAGACACCTGGAACACAAGTCCGAGAAAAAGTCATGGATATTGTTGAATCTTATGAGACTGCCTGAGAATCTGTCCATGGGTTTTGTTCAGTGAAGTGCTGGCATAGCTGCTCGACGCTCTAAACTATAGGCCGTAGTGGATCCTTTTCTCTTTGTTCAGCTTCACACACACACACAAACACACCCACACACACACACACACCCACACACTCTTTAATTTGCAGTCTTTTATTATATATCTCACACCCACATGCACTTACTGCTGTACTGCCTATCCCGCTCATATATGCAGCAGCCGACAGGGTAAAACATCAAATTAAAAAGCTGCATAACCACCGCGCTTTCATTATTCCTAATCCAAGTGTTTCTTCTTTTAATCAAGGCCATAATCTGTCCCGTAACCTCTACCAAGACCACATTTGGCTGGTTCAACGAACAATACAAACGCATCTTAGCAAATTTAAGTGTACAGTCATGCCCATACCCGTAATACTATTCATGCAAACCGTTTTGAGATAAAAACCAAATCAGCAGGGTACAATCAACAAACAAGCTGACAAACCCAAATGTACACACTCGATCCATTTCAGTAGCATATTTAGTCCCAAACAAAATGGCAAAAAAAAACAAACTTGGACGCTTTGTCACACATTTACCTGTAAATAAAATTTGCTCAACAAATGTGTATTAATCTGCAACTGAAAGCAGTCCCCCAACAAATGCTCTATTCACTCCTCTTTGAGTAACATTTGCTAAAAAAAACCCAGTGCCCAGCTGTTTCAGGAAACCACTGTACCATTTTTTTTATGACCATCTTTAAAGTCTAACACCTTTGGCAGAACCGGGAGAAGTCAGAGGTCAGGAGTCAGTTTTGAGGGATGAAACTGAACACTTGAAACAAGACACACCGCCACAATGTGATCAGTCATTTTTAAAAGGTTTTGAAATCGACAACAGTGTCCGATCAGACGGGCTAGAAGTGGAAACAAGACAAACTATTTCGTTGTTTAGTTTGGAGGAATCGTTGTATCACTGCTTAACATGCCACACACAGACACACACACACACCCAACCACACACACACACACACACACTGGAGGCACATTCCAACATGCTGTCATTACCAGTAAGAAACAGGTGTGCTTGAAAAGGGGAAAAAGAGAGAGAGGGATGACCTACATACGTCTAATGACAACAGAAGTATGACCTCAGTCCCACCACTCCCTTCTTAACTCTATTCTCTCCTCTCTTCCCTCGCTCCTCTCTCCCTGCATCCCTCCGTTCCCCCATTTTTCCCTGGCTCTCCGCCTCCTTTATCTGTTCTCACCCACTCCTGGCTGCCCCACCATCGCTCATTACCACCATTTTCCTCCCAACTGGGTGACTCAGCACTTTCTCCGCCGCCGTCTCCCTCGCTCATGTGTTTCTCTCTCAGCCATCACTCTCTCTCTCTCTGCAGGCGAGGAGTCACCCCTCTGACACTTCATCTCCCCCTCTCATTTCCTTTTCCAAATTGAAATATGCCTTTTTTCTTGCAACACCAAAATGAAAAAAAAAAAAATATATATATATATATTGGCAAAGCATGTTGGGTGACAGTGACAGCATAAATGTGACATAGAGTGCAAGAAACAAACAAAAACAAGATTTATGACACGTGAGCAGGATTAACCACATAATGTAATTGTAAGCAAGTATTGAATTTGGTTTCATTTTGACTCTGGTATTTGGGTTTGGAGCTTTGTTTTTTCTGTCTTGAGCTGCAGTGTAACAGGAAGTGTTTCTCCGCCTGTCTCACTGTTGGAACCGACAGTCTGTCTGAATCGTCTGTTTTTCAGTGAGACTCCAGGTTTGTGTGTCTGGAGTCTGATGGACAGATTTCTGGTATCTCGTCATAGTTCCCATCCCATCTGCCACCTGCTGTTTTCCGCTCAGTTCAACATAACCTTTAAAGGGGCCTTATGTATCACTTAACATGTATTAATCACCTTTGTGCCTGTGGATGATTTGTAGATTACTTTTGGACCTACACAGCATTAGCTAACCAACTGTGTATGAATACAAAAAGATAAATATATAAGCTAAAATATATATTTAACTACATCAAAGAGTATTATAATGATTAGGTGGCATTTAAGTAATTTAAATTGATGTTTGTTTACAAGAAATCAATCGGGGTGGGGGGCAAAAAAGCCATGGCTAACCCGACTATTCAATCCGACCTGTAAGTATGTAAGTAAGTACATAAGTATGCTTCTGCAGGTGGACTACGTCTTACGATTTTCTGGAGCACCTTGATCTTTGTCTTCTCTTCATTCACATTCGAGGCCCGGTTCTTTTTACAGATGCCATCATCTCTTTCTTTCTGATCTCCGGACAGAGCCTTCTCTAACAACCACCTCGCTCCCTCTGTCTGTACTCCTCTCTGCCAACAGACGGATAAATCACTCATGCCTCTCGGTCTCTTCTTCTTTCCCTCCCTGTAGATTCCCTCATCTGGATAAAAACTAGTACATTTGCTGCAGAATGGACCTCTCATCTATCCTGCATTTTTTTGTCCAGGGCATCAAAGAAGCATGCCTCTGTGCGGTGGAGTCTATATTCTCACTGGATTTCAGCTTCTCTCTCCCTGGTTTCCTCTTTTCTTCCCTCCATCTCTTCCCTCTGTGACTGTTTCCCCCTCCTCTCGGGCTCTCATCATTTCTGTCCCTCCTTGGCCTCGTCATCCCTTTCTCTTTTCAGAGCCAGAGGCTCTCTCTCCATCCCAAGCTGTCTCTCCTCATCTCTCTCCTCCCTCCTCACATCAATATCCCTCAATCTCTCGTTCTCCCCGTAAACAGAGTGACCCTTCAGTCTGCTGTCGCCTCTCCGCCTCCAGACTCTCCGCCATCTCTCTCACTCTGCCTCTCCTGTGGGTAAACATGACCCATGCTTCGATCATCCTCTTGTCATTTTGTCATTATTATGCCCCCTGAACCCCCTCTCCATCTCTCTCCATGTCCCTTCTCCTCTCTCCTTCACTCTGTCTCTCTCTCGCTCATCCCTCGGTTCGTCTTACTCTCCTCTTCTCGTCTCTCCGCTGATGACAAATACTTCTATCAGACTCCAGCCATCTCTCCAGAACGCCACCTCTCCTTCAGCCTCTCATGTCATCTCTCTTTCTCCTTCAAGATGAAACGTCGATCCCTTCTCTTCCTTTCATTTTCCCCCAACAGAGTGACCCACACATCTGTGCTACTAAACCTAAATTAACACCTGAACATAACACCGATACAGTATGTGTTTTTTTGAACATCTGAAACTGTTGGACAAGACTCTACATCCTCAACTCTTCTGGGAGGGCATGAGTGTGGTCGAGACAGACAAGGTCCTCTACACCAAAATAGACAAAAACACTTACATATAGACCTCGCTGGGCACAAAGAAGAAGTGTAACACTCAACGAGTCCACCTTCTACTATTGCCACAGAGTTGCAACATCGGACGCTATCGTCTACAACGTTATTGAATGCGGTACCATTAAGATTTCCCTCTGCCTGGAAATAAAAGGCTGACGGCCCTCAGATCTTTTATTTAATTAGAGGTAGAAACATAAAAGCAGAAATACCACAGCAATGCTAAAAGCAGGAAGTATTTATTATTCAGAATGACCCATTTCTGAATAATGTCTTGTCTTTTAATACATCCTGATCTCCTGAAAACTTGCCGTGTAAAACGTAAAAATAAAAATCAAACAAAACAGGATGCAATCATTTAACAGAACTGTGTTTACTGACAGAAGTTTTACGAAACGTTCCCGAGCATTAAACAACTTTCCGAACTTGTGTCTCTCCCGAAGGAAGAGCAAATTATCTCATTCTACTTCATTTATGTTTTACACAGTGTCCCAATTGTAGTTACATTTTCAGGTTTAACTGCTGCCAAGAGGACCATCATGGTTCTCCTCTGAGCCTGCATCGATAAAGGAATAGTTGAAGTATTTTAGGGGTATTGCTCTCACAGAAATACTGTATAGCTGTTGTGCATAAATTAGGGCATCCAAAGAATGAGGGAATGATAGAACATTCTGTTTTATTTCTGTATAAAACAGCATCCCAACTTTTTTCTTTTTTTAGAATCGGTGGTTATATTAGATTACCATGCATTATGTATTCATGTGTAAATCACATTAATGTTGCAGCTGGTCTAATTTAAATTTAATTTTCTCGATCTTCCCTACCCTAACCCACAGAAACGTGTCTGTTATTTCACCTTACAACATCACAATCTATTTGTTGATTATATTTTGTCTTAATTCATCAGAATCTGCAAAGTCACAGATGACTGAATGAATGAAGTGATATAGTGGAGTAAAAAGTATCACTCTGATCATATTTTCCAGGTACTACAAATGGGGAGGAGACCCTGGGGCAGACCCAAAACCCGCTGGAGAGATTATACTGTATATCTCGTCTGGCCTGGAAACAGCTTGGGATCTCCCAGGAAGAGCTGGAAAACGTTGCTGGGGAGAGGGACGTCTGGATTACCCTGCTCGGCCTGCTGCCATCACAACCGGAGCCTGGATAATCGGACGACGATGGATGGATGGATGGATGGACAACACTGTGCCTCTGCTCTAGTTAGGTTTAGACACAAAAACCGCTTGCTTAGGGTTAGAAAATGAACAGGTTTTGGCGTAAAATACTTGTTTTTGTCAACACAAACACGGCTCTTAAATGCCCTGATGAAAAATATCCAGTGGTTTGTCACTTTCAAAAGCTGCAACACAGTCTTGAACTGCGGTCATTGGCTTGGCAGCCTTCCACCATCATCCGCTTCACCTCCTCATATGAAGGGTTATAAACAAGTGATGTGAACATGATATGACGTGTTTTGTATAACTGTCAATATGATGCTGTATGTAACCTATGACACATACAGGTGTGAACAAATCAGCGGTTTATCCAGGGGACTGCTGCTTCTTCTGCTTCTCTTTTAGTTGTCAGACCTGCCTCTGCCTCTTGCTTCCTGCTTATCTCTCTTTTCTGTTTTCTCTTTCTGTACGACAGGACGACTACAGTTTCCCTCCGCTATTAGAGTGAGGAACTTATTTTCAGTCAGTCTCTTCAAAAGTGTCCTTTTCCTGCTGCCTCGGTACTGTTTCGTTTTAACTTTTCATCCTCCACCTCTAGAGTGAGACCCTTAAGGTTTTGATCAGCGCCTCGCAATTATTTTCTTTCTCTCCTCCATACTTCAGCCCGTCTCCTCCTATTTTCTACCCCGATCATTACAGCACGAGTGTTTTTCTCAGTTCCACCACCTGTTCATCTTGCTGTCGATACATGAAAGAGCACGACGAAGGCTGCGCTCCGTCTTCGGGAATATTTTGGCTCCCTCGCTCTCTTTCTCTTCTATGAGAAAAAAAAAAAAATGTTCAATTTGCCATCAGCCAGTCTGTATCATGTTGGTCACACCTCGAGCCCTTCTCCCATCGCTATGCCTCCGCTCCCTGTCCTCTATTCCCACTATCATCTGTTCCATAACACATCCCCCTCCTCCCTCCTTCGCTGACCATCACAGCAGTTTTTCCATTATTCATTCCCGCTCCGTGTCCCATCCCTCTGCTCTTCACCAGCCTAGACCCCTGTCAGGATGAGTTATAGAGGATATGGTCCTGTAGTTGCAAAGGCTTAAAAATGGATCAGCTGTATTTACATTTTTTCTTTCTTTTTTTTTTGCACGTAAGGTCTCAAACTTCAATATTTCCTCGGGAATTGGACGCTTCTGCCGTGTTTTCTTTTGTGAGCTTTTTATTTCCTGCTGTATTGATTCATTTGAATTTGTTGGCCTGTTTTGGAGGCACACTCTCTTTGTTGAGGTAATATTAACAAGTGTGTTTCTTTGTGATAACGAATTTGTTTATCTTCCTACGAGAACAGACCAATAGATCCTCAGATGAGATTTCTTTGAAATGGAAATCAGTTCCCTTTTTTTGTCTCCCCTGCAGCCACCTCCACTTCCTCCTCTTTGTTTAATTTCTATAATTAAAATCCATTCTTTCCTCCTTAAGTGAGCTTGTGTGCCATCAGTGTTAACAGAGTTTCCTTAATAATAATTAGTGTCACACATTTCCGAGCATTACTGTACGTATTTCCTGGGGTGAAATTCCTAAGGTGGCGTAGCTGCCCAGTAAATTCTTCCTCTTTTCTTCTCTCTTTCCTGCTCTGCCACATTTTCGTGGAAAGCCACATGGATTTAGTTTAAATCCAGTTTAAACAACTGCATTTAAACTAATTACTGCTTGGTTATTGCTATTTAGTGTAAAAAAAACAAAAAAAAAACAGGTATTTTGGCGTTCGTGTTTAAACTTGTGCCCAAAGCACCTAAAAAAAACAGAACTTGATCACACTCCGTGATCCTGAGAGAGTTCCACCAAACCATGTGGTAATTCTTCACATAATCTATGTCAGACTGAAGTAAGTGAGTTACAGAGGAATAAAAATGCAAACCCTGAGAACTGCTGTGTCCTACTTAGTGGTTTTGTAACCATTAAGTCGGATGAGTGAGCATATGCGGGCCATACGTGTAGTTCTCAGTGAGCCAGATCTACATGTTAACTGGCATCCGCGGTGTGTTTGTGTGTATGTGTGTATGTGTGTGTATGTAGGTCGAGGTGTCAGATGCGGGAGTGGGTCTCCCTTTGAAAACCTGTAATTCTGCTAAATTACACACACCGCTCCTGACGCGTCCCACTAACCGGGAGTAATTCAGCTTTTTGCTGCATGTGTTCTTCTCTTTCAGCCCCTGAATCAAAAGCGCGCCTCGGCAACGAAAAAGCCCGAAGGCTGTTCCTCTCGAGTGCTAAACTGAAAAACAGATGAGAGTGTCGGAGCCAGATCCTGTCAGTTCAAGAGGCAGGACAGGGGGAGAGAATAAGCACAGTCCCCGGGTGTGTGTGTATGTGTGTGTGTTTGTGATAGGCCACAATTGTCCCATTAGCCCAGTTATTCAGCTATCTGTTGTTCATCAAACCACACCTCACTAAACACTTCCTGCCACCAAAGAGAGCCTGTATGTTAAAGCTCGCGGGGGGCAGTGTGTTGGTTTGTGATTGTGAACATATGCAAGTGTGTTTGTGTGTGTGTGCACCACTGTAGCAATGACTGAAAGTGGCTTGTACATGTTGTTCTAAACATGCAATAGACAACTTTTTTTTTTTGCTTTAATGACATAGTATGTAGGAATTCAGCATTAAAAATGTCCAAAACAAACGCGACCTTCGTTATCGTTTTGTTGAGTTGTGCGCTCCTAAATCAGGATTGATAAATGGGAAAGAATAAATCCACTTTTTAATCCCAGAAGTTTACAATAATCTCTGAGCTCTCCTCCCGTCGGTAAATGGTTCTGGATGTGAGCAGCCCTCCAGGTGTTCTGTCTCCAGAGAATCAGGTGCTGCACCCGACCCTCCACCCAACTCTAAGCAGCTGAGCATTGATTCATGCCCCACTCTGAAAGCATTATGTGCCATTGCGCAACTGAAACAGGATCAGGGGTGTGAAAAGCCTGGTTGCTAGAAGGAGAATATGGATAGAAATCGAGGTCAAACAAATACGAGGAGACGGGGTTTCACTCAATGGAAAGCGCAAGGATACGCATTCACTCAGTGGAGACTGCAGGTGTTATGTCAAGTCTGTTCTGCTCTTCCACTGATGTTTCTCTGGAAAGAAACGGCCACCCTTTCTTCTAGATCAGTAAGTCAAACGTGCCTACTCATTAATATAACCAAGTGTTTTATTTTGCCTTTTTATTGCACTGAGATCAGAGTTTCTAGGTCAAATCAGGATTCTTATGGCTGTCTTTTACTTTGGACAGTAGCCAGGCTGCTAGCGTAAGTCATGTTGCTAACAATGAAGCCACGGGGAAAGTAGAAAAGTCGCCTATTTCTGCTTTAAGGTCGGTGGTTTTATATTATGTGTGCACATTGCGCATATTTCTTTGTGCGTGTGAACATGCCCTGCTCCCCGCCTGAAGTGCTGTCCTCTGTGTGGGGTAATTTTCGCCATATGGTACACAACACGACACATACGTAAAACCACAGACGCTGCACCACACTAAACACACAAATACACAAAAAACGCTACGTGGTCTGGCGTGGCACAACTCACCTGCAGGTCTCAGGGATCAGAGTGACATCTGCATTTAGATACAAGGACAGACATGCAGAGATTGAGAGCGGCTTAGAAGCACTTAGTCTTAGTGCGCGTGTGCTTGAGTGTGTGTGTGTGTGTGTGTAGTGAAAGTTCCCCAGCAGAGACAACATTTCATCCCCCTGGATCCCATCTCACATGGTAACAATTTGGCCGATTGCTGCTGGAGACACACACACACATACAGAATAATCTCACACAGATACATATACACAACAAAATCTGCCTCTGCTGAGCTGACATTTATGATATTAATAAGCGTGAAGCCACACACGCAAATACATTCACTTCTCTGCACTGTAAGACATACAGTTTAGTGCATGCACACACACACACACGAATCCATTTGGCACTAGCAGCAGTGTAAACACCTCCGCCCGCTCTCTCTAAAAGCCTCATTCATTGACAAACCTGACGCAGACTCTCTCTCTATCCATCACACACATTTTCCGTGCAATCCTAATGTAATAGACCTGTAATGTGTGTGTAATTGCTGCTTTGCCACGGCAATCTATCGTTGCAGGTGAAATCAGAAGCTAGATTAACCAGTAAGAGAAACAGATGGTTGGGTTAATAGATTCACCGAGGTTTTCCTTCTTGGACTGGTCAGTTAGGTGAGTTTGAGAATTAAGAAGTCTGCAGGAACCTCTACATCCGTGGAAAACTTTCCACCCGTTTCAACTTTTCAACATTTAGCCGTGTACATTTTGTTTAGTTCCCTGGTCATGTAGCTCCAGGTCCTTCAAGCCCCTGCAAACAACATTAGCTTTAATTTTGAGGAAATAATAAGAGGCACAAGAGGGCAAACAGTGCACGCTACGTTGGACTGTAGATCGTAATCGTACGTGATGGCTTTACCGCAGAGGTCGGCTGTGGTTTCAACAAAACCTCAGGCCGGCAGAACAGTAATATGGCCACTGAGCGGCCACAGAGACTCTGCCCTCATTTTCATGAATATAAATAGATTTTCAGTGTCTTTCCTTCCCACACTTCAACTGACAACAAACAGTGATTGTAGGTCTCCAATTATCTCCTCCCGTCTTCTCACGGTGACAGTGCTGGGGATTAAAATACACACAGGATGTCTTCCCGAGGAGGAGAGCTTGTTAGGTAAGTTTAAAGGGGTATTTCACCATTTCAGTCATTTCAGTTATTGATCAGCTGCGAAATATACAACATTTTTATTCTTCAGATAGTGTGAAACTCTGACCACAAGTGTAATTTCTTACCTATTTCGAAAGTTAAAGGAAGCCCCTTATGGTAATATGGATATCTGGTGAACTGAACGTCTGGTCCCCAGAATCAATTTCGACCAGTGACAACAGCATTTCAACAAGGAAGCTTAGCACTGCTGGATATTTTTAAGGAGACCTGGATGATTTTCCACTGCTGCAAGCTGGGACATCTCTTGCCATGTTGGTGCCGACCGAAGTCAAAACATAATGTTTTCCTGATCCCAATCAAGGAGTTTTTGCTCCTTAACCAAACCAGACCATAAGCACAGCGTTGTCTGAGCAGAAGATAGAAAAGTGAACCTGAACACAACATATACATGGTTTGCAAAAATGTGCATGGCAAACACTCATTCTGGTGATTGGGTTGCCCTGTGGCGGCTGCAAAAATGCATAAAACTTAGATCGAGCCACTGACCTCCAGGCTATACCGTAGAAACATGGACGTGCAACACCGTCAGCTGCCTCTATAAAGGTAAAAGGCTCATTCAAGGAAACAAAAACACAATGATTTTTCGCTTCAGGTTATCATGCCCTGATGGAAACATAATTATGAATATTACATTACCAAACTGCCAACAGCTCGCCCTAAATCCTCCACAATGGACCCTCACAGCACAGACAAGAGGATGATGTCCCTCTTCTCATTCAACTCTCAAAAAGAAAGCTAATAAGAACATTTCCCCAAAAAACTATTTATCTCAGTGGTTATTATTAGCCAACGTAAGGTGAGCAGTTCAGAACAGTAATCTGAGCAGACGGGGACAGGATGAAGCTTGTTTGTGTGTGTGTGTGTGTATGTGACATTTAATCAGCCTGCATCCGGATGTTGTTTTTTTTTTTTTTATAATTCAAACTCCAAAAGTGTTGCGAACACAACAAACACTGTCGGGGCTTGACATTGTCAGCAAATTTAGATTGGCGGTGAAAACTAATTGCAGAGACAGAACTTCCACAACAGAGATACCGCAGCTGACCGACGCTGTTAACGCTCTCCGGTCTATAATGACCTTTTTTCTTGGCATCATCCAAAACAATAAGCACAAACCCACAACTGCACCGAAAAGACAATGCAACAGGAGCTCTCAGCTGCTCGCGTTGGCGTGCCATGCTCGATTGCAGGGGAGCTATTTCCAGCATGTTTTGAGCTGCCACGCAATATTCCTCATCTGTCCGGCCTCTGTGTGTGTGTTTATGTGTGTCAAACAGAGGGGTTGTAAAAATGCTTTATGGCAGCTGCTGAAACACTGACCTTTACAGAAAAACCGGCGATCGGTTCCAAACAACATGGTCTACTGGGAGCACGCGTGTGCACGAGCATTACGTGTGCACATGTGACATGATGTACGGCCCGTAACGTTTCCATCCCACCAGCCATCATTAACTTTGATGTACGGCCAAACGTCGTTATGTATGGTCGGCTGCATGATTTACCGTTGGAGATATAATGGAGTGGCTACTGTAATGAACTGAGTGTTTGATGCACGGGCCTCTGCTGGAGGCAGAGAAGTAAATACTACGACCATGATGGCTGCGATTACTGTGTTGATGTTGATGATGATGGTGATGAAACTGCCCTCCTCACTCGCAGATGATGCGTGGGGAAATTTTCTGGAGGGAGAGGAGGAGGAGGAGGAGGAGGAGGAGGAAGAGGAAGGGAGGACAAAGGAATGGAAGAAGAAGAAGAAGAAGAAACAAAGAGAGGAGGGAGGAAGCAGAGCAATTATAGGCTGTAGCGCCGGAGCGAGCTTTGATGTTTTGACAGCCAGCCACTGCTGGAGGAAAGCGGCGTGAGTGTTGATGATGATGATAATCAATGATGATAAAGCCGATGATGGAGACGCTCAAACGGTCTTTAAGGTCTCTTATCAGTGAAAATCTGTGGAGCCACGGGGCGTCCTTGTGGTCAAACTGGGACATCCTGCTGGACCACATCCACCCTGCCTCAGCGTCCTTGAGCAGTGCTAGCCTGCTGATGACCTTCTGCTCTGACATTCCCGAAGGGCAGCGACCGACAAGAAAGTTCCCTGTATGATATCAAAAAATACTGATACTGACACCAAAGTAACATGGATGACAAGGAAGGGAAGGAAGAAGTGATAGTTGGGAGTTTTCATCAAGAAAACAGGAGGAGAGATGGCAGACATCAAGGAAATGGAGCAGCAAAAAAGACTTGAAGAGTTAAAAGCAAACAAAAATGCATAAGGGAAATGTTTTCTATAACCTCCAGCAGATCAATACTGATGTAATATTATGCTCCGTTACAGCAATATCAAAATATTACAGGCTTAACATCATGCTCATGTATGTGTTTGCCACTGGAAATATGCAAAATCCTGATTTTTAAGCATAACTCATGCCTTGGCACGCCAGCCCACAGTGACACACAGTACAGTTAACTATCCTCCAACCACAGTCTGACTCTGCCCTCTAATGGCACTCAGTCTGAACTCCAGCCTGAGGAACTCATCTCTATGCCAGGGCTCTTGCTGGTTCCCAGTCCTTCCCAGTGACGGACTGGGAACCAACAACAGCCCTGGCATTTCAACCCACCAGCACTTAACTCTTGACGCACGGAAAGAACATGCACTTATGATGCCCAGTGATGGTGAACGTCAACTCCCATGCTATAAACAACTGCATCTGAACATGGACACATATCAATGCACAACCCCAGTGACTAATAAATCATCAGAGCCAGCCACTCCGTAATAAAAACATGTCTTACCTTCATGCAGTTCTCCATGTCTACCTCTTCATCCTCCTCTTGCTCATATTCCTCAGTGTCCTGTCTTTCTCCCTGGTGTCCTGGCTCAGCTGTGTCGCTAACATTAGTGCTAGCAGTATTAGCGTTAGTGCTAGCTGAAGCTGCACTTGATTTTAAAAACAAATCAGTTAGTTTCCAGCATTTTTCACTGTCAGCCAACAGTGCTCTCTGAGACTTCTCTCTGTTTTTCTCTGCTTCCCCCTTGTGTCGCTTGACACCTCAATTCATGTTTTTGCTAGCTTAATCTCAGTCAACTTCCAACTTCCAATCTCCAACTTCCAACAACCACGCAGACATGGTCCACTCCAGGCCTTGAAATTCCCAGAAGTCATTGCTACATTTGTAACTTCTTTCAAACAAATAATACATTTTAAAAATGCAGGTATATTTGTTTTATTTCAAACCATGCAAGCTTTCGAACATCTGAACAACACATTTAGCTACAAAATAATACAGACTGATATAAAAGTTTGTGACTGTAGACGGTAACCATGACTGTTTTGTAGAGTCTTGACTGTGGCATTTAAATATTAATGACAGTCCCATAGTAGACATGGGTGTGAAATAAGGAAAAATACAGTTGTCTTCTATCCCCACAACCTTATTGGCCCTTGATGGGGCTGAGAGAAATGACCATGGGGTCACATGGCTGTGACAGTCATGCTGCTCTGTGATTGGTTGGCCAGCTCAAACAGCCCAGGAGGGCTAGCAGTACATCTAGCACCTGTAAAAATTCCAGATTACAAATCAATCAAAGGTCTTACCTTAAGTGAAATGTTTGACTGACTTATCATCAGTGAAAAAGTCATCCTTAACATGAAGGTTGCCCAGTTACTCTAATCAATTGTAAAACTGCAATATGAAATGCATTTTTTTTAAAAATGTGTGACAAAACAGCGTTATTATGAAGCACTGTGGCAGCACAAAGATGCACTGATTGTTGTTCACGCCGATTATCAGGCGATATTCAGCATTTTTCTGATTATCTGTATCCGTGTCTTACTATTAATAAAAAAAAAAAATAAAAAGTGTGTTACTTTGATTCTGTAGTCACCACTCTGTGCTCTCACTCAGTGTCCCGCCCACAACACTGAATAATCTGAATCTGCAAAGTAACTGGTGACTGAAGTTATCAAATAAATGTCGTGGAGAAGAATTATAAAGTAGTGAAATTATGGAGTTAAGTTGTTAAAAATCAGAAGCACCACTAAGCCTAACAGGTCTGATAACCTCACTGTCAGTCTGGAAGGAGGCCGAGGGACTGAGACACAAAGGGCCTCACAGAAATTAGAGGAAATAATTCAGATGAGATTACGGTGATGAGACAAAGATGAAAAAAAGGCACCAGCTGACAAAACATCATTTATTTAATGAAAAATACACATGTAAACAACAAAATTTCCTTCATATTAGTAACGATGCATCTTTTTCGCTTTAAATGTGCAGTGTAATAATGCACGAGGAACAAATTCTGTGCAGTCAATGCACTGTTCAGTCTTTATTTACTTTTGCTATATTTTTAATTAGTTTTGGGTCACTTCATCTAACTGAAAAGGAGGTAGCCTCAGTCTGTCTTTTGACTTTCTGGACTTCACACTCGTGTGTGTTTTGCTGAGTGTCGAGTGTGAAGTCGTTCCTAAAGAAAGCTGCCAGCGATGACGACAACTCCCTACAGAGCCGTAGTTTCTAGACACCGCAGTTCAAGACCCACAGTTTTACACGCAAGCATGTTTTTGGGAGCCCCTTAATGAACTGTCCGAAACTAGTAGCCTACTCTCATATTGCTATTGCTACTGATCAGGTTTTTAAAAGGCATATCTTTAAAATGGTCTTGGAACTGCTTCTCCAACCATGTTGGTTCTACAGCTCTGCAGGTGAATGATACTGGTGCTTGGAGGCCAAGCAACAGAACAGACAGGGCCACTTCACTAGTTTTAATTTTAAGTTAGTTCAAATTCTGTGCAATAACAGTAAACTTTTCACAAGACAAAGCGTTCTTGATAAGAGGAATGACTTGTTGGGAATCCAAAAAAAACACAGCAGGACAGTTTTTTTTCACATTCATTCAACAGTCCAAACCGTTTCAGATCACATGTTTTGAACACCTAAAAGTCATGAATGCTCAATACAAAAGTACAGTATCATGTTATTCTAGAAAATGTGAGAACACTGCAGCAGATTCCAGAGGAGCTTCACCAACCCGAGCTGTATTTTTCACCCTCATGTGACTATCTGATGGATTTTCCCCTTAAATTAGCGTTGTGTCCTCTTTGCAGCCGCAGAATGGAAAAGTCCCACAGCAGGGCTGCAGCCAGGGCCTCCACAGAATCTTGCTCCATGTCAGCTGGTTTTGAACTCTAGCAGCGTCTGTGTTGGTGTCACCAGACGTCTGTATGTCTGTGAGGGTGTTTCTGTGTCTCTCCACAGCTTTGGCAGTCCACTCAAGGATTTCAGCGTATCGCGGCTCAGTATCAGCGGTCAGTGGGCGGGACTCTGAGGGGTCGTGGAAAAGGTCATACAGCAGCGGTGGGTCGTGGTGCGTCACGTGTTCTCCATGACACATGCAGACTTTAGTGTCGTAGCATCCGCCGGCTCCCGGGGGAGAAAAGTTGGGAGTGAAAAAGTGCACCTTGAAGATGGAGTCACCTGGATGGAAACACAACAGGGAACTCGTGAATATAAATATATATAATCAGACCTCATAAAAAGGTCAAAAAATGTTTCTCCTAAATGCTTAAAATGCATGTCGGTGTCTACACTTGTGAACTTACTTCCAGGTGGGTGCCAGCGTACTGCGTTCAGGTGCATTCCACAGTAGTGGAACATGAATTCATGCTCTGACCGCTCTGTCCTCCCCTCCAACAGCGGCATCAGGTTATAACCATCTAATTGTCTGGGAGAGGCATACAATTTAGACAAAGAGAGGAAAGAGGGAGACAGTTTAACCAAAATACTACATGCAGAAAGATATTCTAGACCGTTCGTCTTATGATAAACTATCTCACATTGCAATTGTTATATCTTAACCGCCGTATTAAGAAAACTAATTGTCTTGCTATGCCAGGATCAATATGAGCTAAATTAGCTAAATCGGTGTCCACACAGCAGCCTCCTCCAAAACAAAAGCTGCGGTTGTTCACAGATAATGAAGTACTATTGGATCCGCACTGTAATCATCTGGCACCAGAACACTTTAATTATCATTTTCAAGTTTAGAATAAGTAATCGTACAGTATTTACTCCCTTCATTTTGTAAGTAAACAATAGTTTGTTGTGCAGTTGTATTCGATAAATAACAGACGCTTTTCAGCCTCTCTGGGAACAAAGCTCAGGGGAGACGAGGCGTCCGTATCAGACAGTCTTTACCTGTCTGCTTGTGTGTCCTCGGCCAGATATTTCAGTGTTGGGTACAGGTCCATGAGACTGGTGGGTTCGTCCACTACTCTTCCAGCTGCCAGTCTGCCAGGCCAGCGGAAAATCCCTGGCACCCTGATCCCGCCCTCCCAGCCACCCATAGCCTTCCCACCTATAGGGTGAGAAACATGGAGAAATCACACATCAACATAAATAATTCTGGTTTTGCAGTAAAAATTACGTAAGCATTGTGTATAATTGTCACTTAAACAAACTATAGACTAATATTCAGAATTACTGCACCGGTCTGTAACTGCAGTAGTTACATGCTTTTACTTTCCTGAGATTATCTAAACCCACAAATTCTCAAACTGTGATGGTGGTACACAAGTTCCCTCTAGTGGTACGCAGAGGAAACCCATAAATACGTTTATTCAATAAGACATTATTCTATAAATAAAATAGTGCTGAATTAAGAAAAGTACTAAAACTGAAATGCAATTCAAACTAAATTGTATCCTTCAATCCTGTCCTGTAATATTTTAGTTTTAGCACTTGATTAGCCACGAGCCTAACTCAAACTGTGATAGAAGTGTGAGTGTAATCAAGTTTTTCGACTACTAGCTTATGTAGTTTTAGCAAGCTGAGACCATGGATGCTGGAGGCATAGACTGCAGTGTATTGTTATCGTGTGGTCTTTTCTGAGGTTGCTAAAACTATATAAGCTAGTGGTCGGTGTTAGACCATGGATTCAATTTACGCCTGAATATTCCTTTAATCAGGCTTTATATACCGTTCAACAGTGTTTTGAGACTTTAAAAATAGTGTAAGATGACATCTACCTTTGTAGATGCTGTTCCAGCCTCCTTTCTGGCCAATTAGTGGATCAGCATCCTCGAGGTGTCCACCATGATCTGAGGTAAAGTACATCAGAGTGTTGTTGGCGAGGCCGAGCGAGTCCACCGTCTCTGTTATTTCACCTGGAAAGCATTTAGATATGGTGTTAGAGTTGAGTGAGATTGACTTTGCTAATGGTTAAAGGACAGTTCGGGTTTATAGTGGGGTCTAAAGTCAGAGTTCACTCATCGGGAAATATCTATTGAATATAATCATGTTTTTCTATTACGAATGATAATATAAGCTAATATAAACAGTTTAGGTGAGCAGTCGAATCTTTGAAAAATGGACATGAATTTCAGTATCTTTATACTTTTGCTGTAATGATAGCAATCAACCGAGTATGGTACTCCACAAGTTTGTTTAAAACCTGATTACTCATGTTATCCCAGCAAGAGTTTGACACTGTGCTATCACTTTCCCTCCCTTTTGTCAACGTCATTAATCGTTAACTTGGATTTATCAGTAAACAGGAGTTTTGTCATCATCCACTGTGTAATTCGGGTATTCTTTGGCTAAGCCCAGGCGTTCTGCGTTGTTTTCCCTCCTCACAAGTCATTTAGAAAGTTCTACTCATTCTCATTCTGAGACAGACACTACAAGACAGCACAGGACTTTTGCTGACAGAAGTCTTGACTTGTTTATTAAGAAAATTCTGTATCTGTGATGAAGTTTGTCTGTAAGGGAACAAAGCATGACGTACTGATCTCCTGATGGTGGGGTCACTTTGGGTCTGCCTGATCACGCAGGTTTTGAGTTAAATATTTAAGAGTTCCACCTTAGAAACCTGGAGTCGAGCCATGATTTGACGTGAAGAAAGTCCTTCTTTGCTTAGAAAAACAATTTTACTTGTGACACTTTCATTTATTTCCTGAATCCTCAAACTTTCTGATTGTTTCCAGGTTTACGTGAAATTTTAGAGATTTTCAGTGTGGTCTCAGACGTTTGGACCCCAGTGTATATACAAAACATTTAAAATGCCACATGTACAGAGTAGTTTAAGTATACATGGTGGCCACAGTAATGATGGGACGTGTACACTTTTGTGAAATGTTGCCAGCCATCACACCAGTTCTCTTTAAACTACAGGCCAGTATATAACATTTAACACTGCATGCCAATTTGGGCATATTGGCTTCAGAGCCCTCACTCACCTATCATCCAGTCCACTTCTTCGAGGTTGTCGCCGTAGCGTCCGTGGCGACTTTTGCCAGCAAAAGCGGGAGTTTTAAAGAGTGGCGTGTGAATATGGGCCAATGAGAAAAAGAGGAGGAACGGATGATCGACATTTCTGAAGAGGAGAAGAGAGGAAAACAAATGGAAGAGGTAATATGAGAGAAATGGCATCAACCATAAGTGTGATTTCAAATATTTCCATCAACACAAACTCCAGCTGGATTCTTTCAGTTGCATTTTTAAAACATAAACACAAAAACAAATTATAAAATGCCAAGCAAAGATCAGCCAAAGTGTGACTAAATTCAGTACTCAATTAAAGTACTATTTCACACACAGTCTGGTATCAGACAAGGCTGATCACTGATCACACCACAGATATGGTAAAATAAAGCTGCTCTGTTCGCACCAACGAAGATACCCAGAGGGTGGTGGTGGTGAAATCTGGGCTGCTCCTGCCATCTTACCTCTTTATAAAATTTTGTGCTTCTCCCAGCAACCTCTGGGGCACCGTCTCCACTGTCATTGGCTGTTCGATCACGTCTTGGTTCCTCATGATGATGCAGTTCCAGGTCGGCAGGAGTTTAAAGGGCACATACCACACAGCGGTCGCCAGGACAGCAAGAAAAAAAAGTGCTACCAGGAGCCACAGGCTGATTTCAAAGAGGCCAAACACACGGACACACACCTGAAAAGTGAACACACATATTAAGTATGCACACTGATTGAGACCACTGCTGCACAGTTCAAGGTGCAAGGTAGACTTTTATGTCTCATTTTATAACACTGGGCTTTATAACAAAACGCTAGCTGTAGTTATGCTATAAAGTAGATACAGTATGATATAAAGTGCCTGTGAACAGAACATCTCCTTGATACTAGACCAGTATTTAACATTAACATCTCCACAAGAACAGGATTTATTGCAGGGCTGTTGCACTGGCACTGCACTGGAGATGTAATTTCATTGTACCATGTCATTTCTTATTAGCATCTGGGGGAGAATTCAGACCAGCTATTACCATCCATCCTGAGTGATCCGATCACACATAGACAGCTTTCAAGCCCGTCAATTCCCACCAGATATTAAATGTGCTTCTATGTGTATCAAGTGACCGCTTATGATCAGATATCCATTCCCCCGTCTCTATGCAATATGTACACCTACATCACTGGAACAAATAGATATTTTTGTATAATGTTTGCTGAATTATCAAGTAGGCCCAAATAGTAACACTTGTTACAGACTATATTTCACAACGTTTATAAAGTTTCCCAGAATGCAACAAGTCTCACAATTACATGGGAGTATGGGGACTTTTTCCATGGCAATCAGAGAAGTAGCCCTTAGTAGTTACTGTACTTGTAAAATTTGACGTGATTACTGTCAGTATGTTATATTCTTTAATACATTTGGTGGAAATGGGGTAATCAGTTGAAACAGTGCCTTCAAACTGTGCCTGTTGGGATATAAGATGCACTTCAGACACAGAAGCAGACAGCGGGCTCTCAAGACATAAAAAAGACTTTTGTCTGTGAAAGTGATGCTGCAGCAGATTTGATTTGTTCATTTTCTCCTGAGGCAACAACTCTTAAAATCAAGTGTTTTATTAAAGCGAAACTCTCGCCAAAATGCAACCTAGGCTTTTTTTTGTGAATGTACCTGAGTCAAACCTTCATGTAAAAGCGTAACAGCGACGAAAGAGGCGAGAGACCGTATTCAAACTCATTTTCAATGGGAGTGCTAAGGGCATCAAAATCGCTATTTTTAAAACACTAAGTAGGCTTGACACAACATGAAACTTTGCTCATAGTATCACAGTAACTCTCCTCCATGTTAAGTCGCATTCAGAGATCAACACTAAATCGAAAATAATGTTAATCTTAAAAGTGACTCTTTCGTCGTAACTATGATTTCACATGAAGGTTTGACTCGTATACATTCACAAAAAAAGCCTAGGTTGCATTTTGGCGCTTTAAGGGAGTGTGGCGATAATCATGGCGGTGACTGTGTCAATGGTCAGTCGAAACAGACAGTATGTTCACAAACATCTGTGTGAACTACACGGACATCAGACAGCGTGTAATCCTGTTATTGCAGCCTGTTCTTCAGTGCTCAGACCACCTCTGATCGGATCTCAAATGCATCCCCAGCGCTTCTTGGGGGTGTTCACAGCTGCGCTGGTTGGATGTATGTTGACATCATATACGAACATGGTCTGGGGATTAAACACTAGGATTTTAAGGCTGTTCCATGATTTCACCAGTAGGTGGTACCACAAACCATTACTAAGTTAATTATTCCCACCAGGTAGTACATCATGTCCTTTGTACAGGCATGCTGGATGTAATTATCTAAACTTGGATATGAAAATAGTTTTAATGACTTTTTGCTGCTGCTCATTTCTGTGCCTTTATTTCTCTTCCTTAGAATAAGTGTTTGTTTTAAGCTTCTTCTTCTTTTTTTTTTTTAAACTGTACTTCAGTATCGATATGACTTTGCTTTCCCCCTAAAACAGGTTTCTGGCTGCCCTGACTATGTATTTCACAATTGCAGCTGCTCCCAATCTTTTTTTCAGCCCTGTGGCTCATGTCTTAGTGATTACACATTCATTATTTTGCCTTGGGGTGAACGGCACAGCAACTCTTTGTCTTCCAACTTCAGCTGGCAGCCCTAGTGTACCTCACAGTTTCGTTCTGCTTTTGTGCATTGTTTCCTACCTCAGCCATCTTTCTCTCATATCATATGCCTCGTTTTCCAGATGTACCTTTGTGTGATCATATCTAGGGAGAGGGAAGTAAAAAAAATCACCCTCACCAGTGTGAGAAGTCCAACTCCAAGCATCATGGAGAGACTTCGGATTGTATGCTGAAAGTCTGCCAGGACATCACTCCCCTCTCCGGGCGCACAGTCATTGAACAGCGTGAACGGCAGGCCGTAGAAGTAGCTGAAGCCGTGCTGATTCGGGTGGTGGCAGTGGTCTCCTCTGTGTTCACAGTTTACACCTAAGTGCCACTTACCTGCAGAGAGACAGTCAAAAATCAGCAGGAGTGTGATCACATGTCTTCCCTTGTACAAGTCTTTCCCTGTACATTTCCTTACCCACTAGTCCGGTGGTGTATCCTTGCTGCTGCAGCCTCTTCGCAAAGGTGGTCTCACTGGGCAGCAGCCCCCCTGAACCTCCGAGGAACAGCAGCACCTGCACACGGCCGAAGCTGCCCATTCCTTGTCAGACACACGTGCAAAAATACAATGAGACAAACATCATGGACCCCATCATTGCTGCACAAATATGAACAGGAGGCTCCTACTTGCATCGGGTGCACAAGTATGAAGGTATCTGTTACCTGAGCGGAGGGGATAACGCCCCGTCATGAAAGCGGCCCGACTCGGAGTGCAGAGAGGAGCTGCTGCAATGTGCTGAGTCAACTTCACCCCTTCAGAGGCGAGTCTGTCGATGTTAGGAGTCCTACCAGGACAGAACGGGTGTGAAATACGTGAAACAGGGACAGAGACAATGAAATCAATTAAACTTTGTCACAAAGTCACAGAATTAAAGACGGGACTTTTGACGAGGCATTTCAGGGGCAGTGTTTTGTGTGGGAGAGAGGAGCTTCTGTTGGTGCAGACTTTGACGTTTTTTAAGTTTCAAAATCAAGCAAGCACTGAAGGAAAAGAAAAAAAAAAGGAAAAAGCATAATAGGTCTCCTCTGATAATGAAAACTTTATGTCTGAAAATAGAGAGAAATGAAGCAGACAATGGGTCAGCAGCTGAGGAAAACACACACAGGCACAGAACTGAGACTCATTTTTTCAGGACTGACCTGATGGTGTCATTGCCGTAGCAACCTACATCACCGATGCCCAGGTCGTCTACCATCATCAGGACTATGTTGGGCCTCCTGCCCACCTCCTCCGCTGTGACATCACTTCCTACTATCAGGAGCAGGGAGAGAAGAAGATGTGCCAGCAGGGAGGACCTTCGGATGAAAGATTTAACACGTAAATGGAATTTGACTAAAAATTTGGGCTGCATTATACATATATATTGTTTCAGCATCGACATCTGAGTGAGTGCATGTGCAACAGCAACGTTGCAGGTTGTGCAATTTCAAGTAAGGCAAATTAACTTAAACAGGTCCTGCTACAACTTCTTCCTGCTGCACAATATAGAAGGAAAACTCTCATGGTTCTCATTTCACATGATGACTAATCCAAAAGAGAAGGCCGTCTAATATTTCACAATTTGGTCTGATTGGGTTCATGGAGTTTGTTTCTTGTAAGGTGCATTCAGGCTCTGCGCGTGTAGCTAAACAACATTCAGTGACGATTCTTCATCAGTTCAACTTTGGCTGTCTGATAAAATCCAAATCCACCCCAATCATTCTTGAATGAATATATGAATATTTCCAAACATTACTATACAAGTTATCTGGTGAAGATTCCTGTACATCTGTTATATTATTCCAATATCATTCAGTAATACTGTCAAGAACAACAAATATTTGTTCACTCATCAGAATATTAATCAGCAACAATTCTGAGAGTCAATTAAACCTTAATGCTAGAACATAATTACACTTACTCAAGTACATTTCCTTCACTATCTCTGTTTTATGCAAAGTTTTACTTCAACTCAACTACATTGTAGCGGAGAATCTTTTACACCACTACATTTGTCTGACAGCTTTAGTAAATTGCTTTTGAGAACTTTCTGTCCAAGGAAACCCACCTATCTACAAACGTGATTTTTTTCTGCTGAGTTGAAGAGCTAAAAACCTCTTGGATTATCCATAAAAATTCATAGTCACAGAGCAGGAACATGTCAACCACATTCTTCTGTGTGTGTGTGTGTGTGTGTGTGTGTGTGTGTGTGTGTGTGTGTGTGTGTGTGTCTCAAAGGGCACTGACACTTAGAACACATAATAATCTTACACAATATCATGCAATATCAAATTGGCTCAACTAGCAGTCAAACACAACATACATACTGTAGTCATATGAATCTAAAGACATCATATATGATCGTAAAACACTGCTTGGGAACATTTTAATGCACAATGACTACTTCATGTGTTGCTAAATATTCTATAGGCAACGTTTTTCATCAGTCCCATCAAAGCTGACACTCAGCAGTGAAGTTATTTCTTAAATTATTTCTAGTTTTTGCTCTGGTCTGACCGCCATTTGGCACCATGTCAGAACGGACTGATCTCCTGTTCACTTTGTGTGCTGATTTACGAAACAATGACATGTTGCATAAACGCTCCTGAGTTTGTAACCACACGTGAACAGTCTGTACTGTCTTCAAAGTTGGACCTTCGCCGTTATACAAACGCGTCGTTCACGCTTTTTTTTTTTTTTTTACTTCCTGGTTCATTTTTGTTAATTCGGATGTTTTTCTCACGGCACTTAAGTCGAAAAACATCGCGTGTGTTGTTGTTTTAGAAAGGCAAAGGGACTCACCTCATACCTGCACAATGCACTGATTCATAAACCTACAGAATGTCACATACATACTCCATCTGCCACGAGATCAGCCTCTCTCGGGCTACTGTAATGGCTGGAGTACGAGCGCACGACCAAATTCCCCCCTAATGCGCAGAGTAAACGCGCACGGGAAAATGTTCTGCTTTGGAACAGTGGTTCCTTAAGTGGGAAACCCGCTCATGACTGAGGAGGTTTGTAATTGACGCTTCCTTTTTACAGGTCTGCTCATGGATGTTAGCCAAGTTGCACCGGGCTGTGGAAGTCTTGAGCAGCTCTTTCAGCAGCAGACTCTTACACCCAGTGTGTAAGAAGGAGCGCCACTGCAGTCACTTTGTGTGTGTGTGTGTGTTTTTTTTAAATAAATATCCTATTTTTTCTATTTATCTTTAATTTTATGTGTATTTGACTCTATTTCCTGTACTTGTTGCACCTCGAGCTGTTGTAACAAGTGAATTTCCCCATTGTGGGATAAGTAAAGTCTATCTAATGTAATCTAATCTAATCTAATCTAATCTAATCTAATCTAATCTAATCTAATCTAATCTACCAAGTGACATAGCCTCGTTGAAATGTCTTTGAGTTGTCCACAATAATTACCTCATCATTCATTCGAAGCACCGCATCGTAGACGACTGGATGCGTTTCAATTTCTTGAAGACCTGAGTTTCAGAGTCGTCATGGCCACTTGTCATGACTCTGCTGTCCACTTTCATCTAAAGGAGAAAAATCATTCAATGAGCACAACAGTGCAAACATGTTGGGTAGAAGTATCCATCTATGTCAAACTGGAATGACCGTCTTTGAACGGAGGAGGTGGCCTATGACATTACTTATCACCCACTTACAATGCAGCACAGAGTTCAACAACAATTCACCCCTGGGCTCACCTAGCACTTAAGACCCACACGAAGGCCAGTTGGGTCAACGACTCACAAGTGGCCTTGACGACTCTGATTTCAGCTCACACGTGTCCTTAACGACTCTGAAAGGACACTCCCGCAAAGAGATTGGCCTGCAACTCCTCTCCAGTTAGTTAGAACTGAAGAAGCCTGTTGGATGAGAGGTGAAATGTCCAGTTGCCTCCGATACAGCACTTAGAGTTACCATGACCTGGATGACTGAGAACCTTCATCAACATGTTTACCTCCCTAAATTTCTCTGATGGGTGTAGTCATTTGAGATCATGACTTTACATACCCTATGTCAACTCAAATTCAACTTTATTTGTCCCCAAAGGGCAATTTGCAACACACAAAAAAAATAAAAATACAAAATCACATTAGCAAAAGTAACAAATGATGTCAATAATGACCAAACAATACTGACTATCCTGTCACGCCCATACATAAAGCATTACCATAGCATTACAATTAGAATACTAAGGATGGACAGTCTACCTCCTTCTTCCCTGCACTGAGGAGTTTGATGGCTGTGAGAATGAATGTGTTTGTATCAGTTTGTCTTGACTGAGAGGAATCTGAAGCAGGTCCTGATTGATCCTCCTGAAGCAGCGGGCTGGGTGCAGTCAGACAGGATGGAATTTGCCCTTTTCACCAACAAACAGGCTGCTCTGCTGAACACCTGCAATTTTGTACTCAATATTATTTCCCCCCGAGTAGCAATGTAATACTGGGTTATTTTGGTTAAAAAACACCCAACAGAATGGCTGTTCTGATGCGTCCCAGTATCAGTCAGTCCAATATTGTGTCGGCGCTATATTGATCCAACGCTGAGTCAATCTTTAACCCCAGTGTGTTTTTATTGTATGCAGGAACTACAAAACAAACGGAGGACCGAAATCCCAAAACAAACAGAGCAACAAATAAATGGTTAATAATTGAGAGGAGCCGCCCTCCCAGTGAGGTTTATAATTGTGGCGCTAAACCAAAGTCATATAAGTTTCCAGATGGATGAAGGTAGACAGACACACCTCTTCAAAACACAGATTCATTGTGACATGAGGCCGAAACGTTAGCACGCAACGTCTGCATCATCCATTTGGATACGGAGCAGTTGAACATGTTATTCAATGTGCTAAATTATTTTTCATAATACTTTCATAATTCTAAAATACTTTAATCAGTTAATTGATTAATATCACAATGATATTTGTGTTAATTTTCTTTTGTAATTGTTTGAATGAATGAATGGATACAAATTCATGTGAAAACAAAAAAAAATGAATTAGTTCGACAAATAAGCATAATAAAATGAAAAGCATGTTACAAAGTGTATTCCATTAACAAGCACTGACATGCCCAAACAGGAGCAGGAAGAAGTATACACTATTACATCTGTTATGATTCATTTACTGTTACTTATTGCAAAAGCAAAAGGGAAAATTCATAAATAAATGATAACATACATTGAAAAGGAAATAATCAATAAATTAAATGGAAAATGAAATGTGACAATAAATATGTCACATTTTATAAATTACTAAAACATTCGCTTTGTAAGAAAGTTAATTTCAGAGTCTAAAATGCTGACGCTTTGGGAATGTGACCGACCCAGCCAACAAATTCAAAGTGTCAGTGTTTGACACGTTAGGAATGAAACTCAAAAGTCAACTCTGTTACAAAGTCGACCTTCAATGCCCTCCTTTCATTTTCTGTTATATTTGGTGAATTTATTGAATTGGTGAATGGTGAACACATTAATTCATTAAACCAATAACTAATTTCTTTATTAATTTATTGAAATGGGCAGTTTCAGTTCTGTATAAAAGAGAGTCATCAGGGATCTGTTTACATGAAACTTTTACCTGCAGAAAAGTTGCTGTTGTTCGTCCCCACAAACCGTTCAGTGATGAAAAACTTGCTATTCATTGATATTTCAAATAAGGTGATTACACCTTACGATAGACTGTGACTGGGAGGAGGATGGCATCTGAAGTCTATGCAAATGTCCTCGTCTTTAATACACTGAGCTGATGGAATGAGTTCTGTCACCTGATAAAAAGCAAAACTTCAACCGCATGATTATTGCCCACATGTCTCATCACCATCACAGAGGCGAGTCATGATCAGTGAGTCATCCCCAGCATCTTCAGGATGTATCGGTTCTCACAGTGGCTCCGACTTTCATCTATAAACAGAATGTGAGAGTAGCGACAGGTGACAACCCCCCTGAGGTGAACCTGCGCGTGATCTATCTATGACCATGTGTTAGCCTACATATCTTTGAAAAGCTGAACTGAACTGATCTTTCAGGTTTTGCCCTGTTTTAACTACTCCTCAAAGGACAACGTCACGGCAATGTCAGGGCCACTGGCCTGTAGCTATCTGGGACCTTTGGGTGCTGTTGCTCTCAGCAACAGGAATCACAACAGACTGTTTACATCATTTTGGAATGCTCCACCAGCTGAGTCACGACGTAGAGATATAATTAAAAACGGGGATGCAGTCGCTCGGCGCAGCAGGTGAGCAAGGCAGCTCCCAGTTTTATCAAGGCCAGGGCTCGTCTTGTGGCATTTAAGTTTTAACCGCAGCACGTTCATCAAAAGCAGAAACAGGGCACGAGTTGGAAATGTGATATCGTTAAACATAGGGAACTGCTTATTACTGTTTAAAACCACTCATTCCCAGCCTCAGTGGCTTGTGAGCGTTTATTGCCAGGCAATCACGCTCCAGAAAAATTGTAGGATCTCTTGTTATTATCAACTGTTTTTCATACTCGCGCCACGGCTGACATTTGTGCAGGAGCTCAGTCAATAAAGGGCCCTTGTGATCCCAGCGCAACAGAGGAACTGAGAGGCAAGTTTGACCTGTTTTTTTAAGTCATAAACAAAGGAGAGAAAACAATTTAGGCCGCGCGTAGAAAATGGATGACTAGAATTGTTGTCCTTCCTTGTCTCTCGGGGCTTCTACATAATAATGTTTTACGCCTGAGCAAAACTCAGACCATATTCACACGGCAGCCATCTTCCTCAGAATGAAGCTCAAACGTCCTGCTGCTGTCTTCCAGGTTAGAAGTCGTATAAACGCGGGAAATATGACAAATCTTTATTATTTCACCGCCTCCTGGTGAGTTTGTCGAACAAGATGTAGATTTATTAAGCCTGTGTTAACCACAGACCTTATTTCATGCGTTAAACCAAAAACCTATCCAGGAAACCCCTTAGAGACGAGGGGAGGGGATTTCTGGGTTTTAGGACTCATTACTCCACCACTTATTACTATCAGCAGATGCTTGCTTTTATCCTGTGGTCCATTATTAAGTTTCAGTTTTGGGCACTCCTGCTCAAGAACTGCCATCACTGGTGTCTGTGAGCTGTACGCATGTGTCCACATTGGGCCATTTCAATGGATTTTATAATTCTGACGAGTCAAAAAGCAAAGAGTTGGAGTAACTAAATAAAACGTCGTCATGCAGTTGTGTTTTGTCATCTTTTTTGGGAACCATCTTGCGTCCCTAAGAGTTTTGTGACCACATGGGGGCCCCCTGATCCCCAAGTTTTGGGATCACTGGTTTAAACAAGAACAGAACAGAAACAGTAGGTTGACACACATACTGCTTTCAACCAGTTAAAACATCAAACTGTTGCTGTCATGTTACAGAAAAACAACAGCGACCCTGTACCACTTTTACTTGTAATGCAGTCACACCAGGATAAAGGTACTTTCGCTGAGGTGAATGATCTGAGGGCCTCTTTTACCTCTGGTATTTTTACGAGTACATTTCAGACACCGACACAGCTGAGCTTTCTAATTTCAACCACGAAAGATAATTTTGTCTGATTCACTTGGAACCAAATCAAATCCATTACTGAGTCAATCGCACGCCACAGAAGCCCAGTTTAATTAGAAGGCTTACAGTTGGTGTGGGTGTAATCGCTGCCGCATATGAAATGGATACTTGAGCAGGAATTTTGTGTGTGTGTGTGTGTGAGTGTGTGTGGACGTCTGGCAAGAAAAAAAGGTTCCCACATCGCACCTCTGAGTGCTTCAGGTGTATCTTTATAGTCCTGTCACTATAAATCACTCACGACGTTTATGAAGCTACGTGCATGAGCTTCCTTCTATAAATACCTGAAATATCAAGCATTTTAAGTCTTGCGGTCTGTCTTACGGGGCCTGTTTGTTCCCTCAGCTTTCCAACGGCTTGCCGGCTCTACCCGAAGTCACAAAATACTCAATTGTGTATATATTTGACACACACCTTACTGTGAAGATGCCAGCATTTAAATATCATTCTTTAAAATCAGTGAAGCAGCAAAAGTAGATCTACTGTGACAGAGCTTTCTTAACATTTCGGTGAGTTAAATAACTTAATTTCATGTTTGAAATCATAGTGAAAAAAAAACACACGCACGCACGCACACATACACACATACACACATACACACAAGCCAAATATATCTGAGAGAGAAATAAAACACAGAAATGTCCCACGAAAACTGTTTAATTGACTCCTCAAACATTATTTACACAATTCCAGAAGAACAACACAAGTGCCAGATGACAAAAAAACTGAAGAAGACAGTTCCTATACAAAAAAAACACAGAATATTTAAATAAAAGCTAACAGTCACTAGTTGAAATTTAAAATAAATGAATTGCCTAAATATGGTGTAATGAATCAAGATGTATACAGGATAGGAAAGTGCTTCTCCCATAGAGATTGTGTTATTAAAATCACCTGCAAAACATCTCCGCTTGTGTCAATCTGTCTGTCTGATGATTTGTTCTTTGTTTTCCTCTCTGGAATATTCAAGAGGTGACATTTAAGGCAGGACTGGTCAGCTCAATGATTGATGCCCACTAGCATTGTCTGGCAAGTGCACTTCAGGACCCAATGAGTCTACGATTTCCTCGTTTTTTTTACATTCTGGTTTGGATGCTGAAGCTCCGATCGTTTGTGTTCACAAGGAATCTGACTGGCTCAACCTAAAAGTAGAGTGGAACATAACGCTCAAAACAGGCAGCAGGCCCCGTTCCATTTTTGTTTTGTTGTTGTTTCGGTCTCCTTAACATTAAATCAGTCCCCAGGGAGGTTTGTGAATATGCACAGCAGGACAGCTGAGCGCTTTATTCGATTTCCCTTTGGACTTATTTAAGTGCACGAAGCGGGCGGGTACTGCATCGAAAGGAGGATTCTCCGTTTTGAAGGCATCCGTGGCTGTATCGCAAAGCTTGTACTGTTATTTGACGGGTGTTTTGTGCATCATCATTCCAGGCAATTGTAGCTACGCAATAAAGCGATTCCAGACAGACTTTCATTTGTTTATGGAGGACCAAAACAAAATCAAAAATAATTAAATGGCTCGATAAACGAATTAAGATGCCATTAAATGGCACCAGAAAACATAATGTAGGTAATAATTAATTTATCAGATGTGACAAAAATTGATATTGATTGAATTTGTTTACTTTTGTATTTGTATTTTGTATTTTGTTATTTTGTATTTGTTTTTCATTTGATTTATTAATATATTCATTTTTAAATGGATTCATTTATATTTTTCTCTATTTTCGTTTTACATTTCTATGAATTTTTGCTTCACTGTGCATAAATTATTAAATAAAATGGAATGTTAAATGAGAACGTATATAAATAGGTGAATTGATGTGGAGGTAAACAAATACAGAAGCAAATTAAAACAACAGAATTGGAATTTAAATTAATCAATGCCTACATTTATTTCATTTATCGTGTTTTTTGCACATTTATGGCATTACACTTGCTGAGCCATGTATTTGCTTTTGATTTTGGCAGTTTCAGTCCTCTGTACTTGTTGTTCAGAAACTCAGTCCATCACAGGTTACAGGATAAGAAGGCATTTTAAACAGAGCTTTGACCCGGCGTCCAGCCCACAGTTTATACAGTAGGATTAATCAATATGACATGTGACATCACAGATTATTAATATTTCTCATCTTGAGGCTAGGCTGTTCGCAACAGTCTCTGTCCTGTATTGCAGCTATATGGTGCTTTACAAGTAACACAGTTTAGATGAACTGCAGCACTATGCAACCTCTATAACCCTATTTCAAAGTTTAAAGGGAGCAGAGCAAGTACAAAAACTGCAAGGCAACAAAAAAGACATTCAGAAGTTAATATTTTTTGTGCTACAGCGGCAAAAAAGAGAAAACTGTTGGGCTTTTTTTTTTGTTGTTGTTGTTGTTGTTTTGAATGCTGTAGCGCGGATTCTGAAGGCATTTCACAACCATAATCACAAAATACCACAGCAAACAAGTCGACAAAAAGGACTATCAATGTCAGCTCTGAGGCACCACCGCTAAATGTAAAATTCATATAAAAAATCACAGGTGACTGGAAATATGAATGGTACAAAAACACTGTGACAGCAACTGGCTTGCTCAGCTGAAGAGACACACGACGAGGAGAGTCAGGAATGATATATTGGCTTAAAAAAGTTACCGGAAATAAAACAGCAACAGCAAATGTGGACATGATATACAGCAGCTGTTACAATTATGTACAATAATGTACAGTACTCACATGTCGAGCGGTTCAAGGTGAGGCTTACCAACAGTTATGAATTCAATATATTCCTTAATTTTTTGCTCTCATACATTTTGACAAATTCGTCTGACATCTTTTTTTACTTTTATTCGTTTCTCTTCCAGCTCTCTTCCCTGTGTGTCTGTAGATTGGCCAAGCCAGGCTGCGACAGTAAAAGGCACTATAGAGGAGAAATTACTGCATCACAACTAGACTGACACACACTACATCAGAACATCTGTCTAATACATTTCTACATCACCGTTTTTTGTTTTTTTTTTTAAATTCGTTTCGTCCATGTCAGCTGAACGTTCGTCGGCTGAGAGAAACGGGGTCGGACTAGACTTCACCTCAACGCACTCTTCTAAAAGACATCATACTGTCGAATAAACAGATTTTGTTGTAAAATGTTTAATTTACATTATTTTGTGTTTAATTGGAAAATTTCATCGAAGTGGTAGTCACCCAACAGGATTTAAATCTAAGCCCCTTCACCGATCAAAAAAAACACACAAACACACACAACCGTACAGTGACATTAATCGGCCCACTGAACAGGCATCGGGCCGCGGAACAGCGTCCCCAGAACCCCTAGGTTTACATTTGTCCCGGCCCGAGTCCAGGAAATACAGTGGTAGTTACAGAAACCCCCTGTTATCCGTCTGTCCCGCATTTGCGCTGCAGGAAAATTACAATGAAAAAAGGACAAATGCGCTTCACTAAACAATGCCAGTGGAACTCATAAATCATATGGGGTGGCTCAAAGGATGACGAGATATGAGAGGAAAAAAAAAATCCATTCTTATGAATTCAGTACAAAGTTAAACGTCTACAACATCAATATCTGTCACTGGTTTATATTCACACTGAATTACTAGAGCTGGATAGAAGCCATACGAATGAAATTAAAAAAAGTAGTTCTATAATTTAGCCATCTCATGGTCACACGTCATTGTGAGATTTAATCTCTTAAAACAGGTTGTCAGATTTGGTTTAAAGTACAAAGTTTGACTGATTATTTTCATAAATTCCTATGTCGTGACAATCATAAAAGCCCTAAGGTTCACATATATCTACTTGCTTTTTCTGTTCTAAATCATTTTCCCCCCACATATATGCACACACACACACACTCACACACACGCACACGGATAAACACACATACGCACACACAAACATACGGACACACACACACACACACACACACACACAGGCTCACACAGACCACTCAATCAGACAGAAACACACACACAGCCCTACTCTGGGGCCTCACAGTAATTTAGCTCTACAGGAGTTCGAGCCGAACAGTGAGATTGCCACTCTGCTTGCCTGCAGTTGGTCCAGGCAGTCATGTGATCATTGCTGGTCTAGGAGGAGGGCAACAGGTTGCTAAGGACTGTGGAAAAGAAAGAAAGAAGAAAATACAGTGTTAAAATCAAGAGCACTGAACGCGTTTTATCTGCATTTTGCGCATGCTTATGCGTGTGCGTTTGCTCACCCTGGGGATCTCCCTCAGCCTTTGCCGCATCGGCTTTGCGTGCAGCTTCTGGATCGGCTTCTAAGTGAGACAAAAAACAAAAAGGAAAGACAAAATGAAACAGGCGAGCCATTGCATGTCAGTTTAGATTTTGATAACTGACAATAAATGAAGCATGAGAGTAAAAACACCGAGGGAGTGTTTCATGTTTCTTGACTCCGACTCATCACCACCATGAACATTTTTCATTTCTTATTCTTGACTGTTGAGGGGGGAATCTTAGATTTTCATAAACACTAGCTGACCTGTCCATGAATAAGATGAATGCGTCTTTAAAATTGATGTTTGTTTAAATTCAATACACTGAAAAAAAAATCTATTAAGATAAACCCTCACAGCATAATCCTTATTCTCAATCTGACGTTTGCCCCACATGGCCTGGGCCTATTGTTCATGTTGACTGTAAATGAAAACTTTGCTGATTTGGTGGTATTGGTATGCAGGACGTGTGTGTGAGTTGAGTGTAATTGACAACACTTTTCCAAGGGATAGAGCTGAGTCTGCTGTGTCTCAAAGAACAATCGCTGACTTCCAAAAGCCACACACACACACACACACACACACACACACACACACACACACACACACACACACACACACACACACACACACACACACACACACACAGACACACACAGGCCTTACCTATCTCGCACTTGAGCCTGGCTAATGCAAAGTGTAGCTACAGATGCTAGTGGCTTGAGATTGCATCTGGGTGCTCTGCCGCTGTGTCACTATTTTGGGCTACAGCAGCCATTTTAATTTGACTGACGGCGAATGCAAACTCTGAGGTCTTTGCCAATTTAACAGCATAAACCAGAAATACTGTACGTTACTGTGAACTGATTACATGGCTGTGGCAAAAATGAGCCGCTATATTTTAATAGTTGTTTGTGCTTAATATAATTAATATTGATCATTCTCTACGTGCCAAAAGAAGTAGAGGGTTATATTGTAGACCCATGTTAAAGGTGCAATATGTAAGAATTGAACGCGCAGCTAGCGGCTCGGACTGGGAGCTCGGCAGGTGTTGGCATTTACACCGCTAGCACAGGCGCTTCAGACCAGGATGGGATTGGGGCTAGCTGGTTAGCATGCTAACTTCCGTAGATAATACAAAGACACCATATTGTTAAAACCGTTCTGTCTGCACATTCTGTTGATAATTAAAGCTCCTTTTGATATTTTCAACCTAAACTGAATTGAACTGAATTAAAATTAACACCATTCTAAAAGCAGGTGTTTTATGCTGCTGCCATGATCATCAAGACTCTTTTCTCATTTGTTTCAATCTACAAGACCAATCTGCATACCTCACTTACTCAGTAAAGTCATCGACTCACCTGTAATGTAAACTTACATGTACTGACTGGCCACATCCCACGGTTTAGCATTTTTACACTTTTTGCAGATGGCCTGAAGCCACAGATCTCCTATTTTAATTTGGTAAAGTAAAGCAAATTGCCAACTGTGGGATTTTTTAATTTATTTACTGCAGCAGTGTTTAGGCACAGTGCCACCAAGTTCTTCGATTTGGTGCTCTGACACTGACTACGCTTGTTCTCACCCATAATGGGGTGTGTTTGCTCCATTGACAGGAATGTGATGTATGCCTGCTCTCATCTACAGAAACTCAAACAAAATCTTGACTTGTGGGTCATTGTCGAAGACAACTAAGGTCTAAAGAAACCCCTTGTGTAGGTGCTGCAGCCAGGTCAATATCACACCTTAAGAACAGCAGTAATGTTTCACGTTGTTTAGCTTTTTTTTAGTTTGTTATTCAGTCAGCAAGATAATTACCCTGTCTGTTGCTGAAGCAGAGTTTCTTCTTCTGATAGGTGAAGTATCCGGCGACTGCACCCACTGCAGCCACGCCGATAGTGCTCAGGATGGCTGCTATAGAGCCGGAGCCAGCCTCTGTAGGAAACAAACAAATAAAATAATTGGTACAGGCTGATCGCAGCTGCCAATGCATTCGTCAGTATCATCTGAAAATACCCATTTGAACTCTGAACACATTAGTATGAGCATGTTCTGCGATGACAATGTGACTGCACTGTGTAACACCTACTTATGGAGATTGCAACGTTCAGTTTCACCCCCGAGTGCCATTTTGCATTTAAAATGACGAATGGCAATTCAGCAGCAAGGCTCAATGATGCGTCAATGTGTGTGTGTGTGTGTGTGCGCGCGTGTGTGAGAGAGAGAGACAGAGAGATGCATTGCCTTGTTCCGGCATTTTCCGATCCACTTCCCTCGCCTGTCCTATAATTTAGATGCCTAAAAGCATGAACCTGTCTGCACCTGTAACCCAGGTACTATGACATCACCGATCAGAATAGTTTTCATGCTGTGTCACACCAAACAACAAATACCTCTCACAGCCTATTAAAGGCACACAAACAAATACACATATACAACCTACGGTACAGTGCCACGTGGCTGTGAAATCTATAAATCCTTCCTACATTAGAAATACTCCCCAAAAAGTCATTCATTCACATTCGTATTGAATGTAAATGAGTGTTATTAGCAAACTACAGTATTGTGCACATGTAACGTGATATAAGACAGTAATACAAGTGCAAATATCATAAAATCAATCACTTTGTACGTAAATGTAATGTTTGACATTTGATATCGACAGTAAATAGATTCAATGGCTATCCATAACCTATATATTATAGGACAAAATCATATCAATATTTACAGAATATGTTTTGCTGCTAAAGTCCCAATCAATTACTCTAATCTAGTAAGTAGTTAAGGGAAGATTACAGACTAGATTGGTAACACCTCATTTCACAGATCCACACATTCTATGGCAAACAGGTGGTGATTCTTAGTAGTGGTGATTGGAATTTCTTTGAATTAATTTCCAGTTACCACAATAATTACCTCTAAATATATCAAAATAACCCAAAGGGCATTTAATATAACAATATTCAGTATTTTTATTGAAAAGAAAAATTTGTCAACCTGTTAAATGAAGTGTAACCACTAGATGATAAGGCAGAGCATACTTGGCTGACTTCTGACTGTTTACTGTCACTGCAGTGGTTTCAATCAATGCAAAGTAATAATGACATGATAAGCTCAAGTGACAATAGAGAGGTAGCTGGAGGCAGGAGGGGGTGTTTGGCTGTTATGAATGAGTCACTAAGGTAAACCCACAAGAAAGATTTATAGAGTAAACCGGCTGGTTAACAAAGTTATAAGTCGAAAAATAAAGCAGGGAGTGGTGTGAGTCAGAGAACTTGTGTGACTCAGTATAAATTATAAAGTGTGAATGAGTCAGTGACATTAGCTGGAATTAAATGGGAGACGGTAGTGAGTCAGTGCATGGAAGTGGAGGTGGGCGTACACATGTTTCAACATGCATGTGCCCAAAGAAAAACCCACGACATGGAGACACCAGTTTGTCTGGTGTAGAAATGTCGCATTATCACACACGCATACATACAACAGAGATAAACTGACAGACAGGATGCACCATGGGAAGAAAAGTCTATGGGAACTATATGTGGTCAGCAGCCACAACCCCTATCACATGTCTGCGTGTTACAGGGCTGGGAGGTCAGAGGTCAGACAAGCTGAAGTGGAGTTTTTCCAGTGGAGCAGGAAGTACTCTGTGCTCATTACACACTTTAAAAATACTCTGTTAAAAGTAAAAGTCCTGCATTGAAATTTGTACATGAGTAAAAGTTTCCAAATATAATTAAGGAATACTTAAAAGTAAAAGTATTCAATGCAGTAAAATGGGTTTGTGAATGTTGCTCTATCATATATTATCTCAGTGGATGATTATTGCTGATGCTTTACTGTGAAAGCAGGTTTCATGTCATAGATGGATATAATCTAAATGAGAGTGCTGTTATTGCTGCCTAATCGCCTCAGCTTTCCTCACATGTAGGCACCAGTTTCTGAACAGCGGTCCACTGGGGAAGCGCTATACTCCTTTAACACGGCCTCACCCATTATACATGGATTAAAAAACAAACAATCACAATCTAAAAGCAGAACCAGCAATATGACCTTTTATACCCACACATTCTTCTTCCCCCTTGGAACCTTCATTACCCACAACGCAACTTCGCTACTGAGTGATATCACTAGAGGAACCTCATCAGATTACATGCAGCTTCCTCTGGAGCCACAAAAGGTTTTAAACTACTTTTTGCCACATACGCAGTCATACTATAAGACCAGTTAATGTACTTTAACCTGTAAAATGTTGGACACCCTTTAAGTAATGTGCTTGTATAAGAATTATCACTTAACTATGTCACTGTAATTGTATTATGACATAGAATTACATACTTATTTCTGTGGAATTGTTTTTGAAATACCACAGTATGAGCTTGGCTTTCAGTTTTCATGCAGTCAAACCCAAACTGACGCATGATTTTTAACACTTAAACACAGGCAGTCGTAACATGCAAAACTGAGAGGTATGTTGACAATCAAGTCCTACTAACCTTCCCTATAATACACATGGTGTCTTAAAACTTCCATTCATTGCCATTTAGAGGCACCACCACTGGCCTCCTTTGCATCAACTTGTCATTTACAAAGTTAGATCAAAGCTTGAGGGAAAGTTCGACCGTAGAAAGAAAAAAAAAAAGATTGTAATATGTCATGCGTCAGCAGCTGCAGACACATGCCTGCCCTGGGCTCTTTGCGTAACAGGAGGCAATAGGGGAATGCTTATGTTGCAATGCATGTGTGGGTGCTTTAATGTGTTCAAAACACAAAGAGAGAGGAAGGATAGCTCACCTTTGGCTTCAGTTTGGTCTTCTGTAAACGAACAGAAGACATTCAGTTAGCAACATTATACAAACAGGCTCAACAATCATGCATTAGGGCTGCAGCGGTTCACAAACACCTTTGGAATGGCTTTGGTTAAGATGATGGATCTGCATGTCAACAATACGAATGACCAAATGTGCCACAAGTATCTGTTTATTTAAATAAGCACAGACATGCACCTGTCACTCTGACGCATCTGCGTTCCAGTTTGAGAATCAGAAATAGAAGTTACTTCCGCTGCAGAAGAGCATCAGAAGTAGCGCCTCCAACAGATGTGGCATGACTACACATGAGAATTCAGTGTACAATACTGTAAAAGAAGGCCAGTTTTTAAACTTGCTTCAACTGAAACAATAGAAGAGAAGTGCTTTCCGCTGAGTCTTGTATCCTGTTTTTATTGTCAGTGGCATGCCAGTAATATCCTGTGTGTTTCACCGAGATTTGGGACAGTGCAAGTCTGACTGCTGCTGCTTGAGCTGAAAATCTACCACTATATCTGACTGTGATTTGGACAGATGCGATGATTTTTGTTTGTGTTACGCATATTCTGAAAAATGTCTCACCTGATCCTTTGGCCTCACCGACATGTGCTAAAAAAGAGAAAGAAAGAAGGTGATTAAAGGAGGATGAAAAGAAAAAGGCATCCCGAGTTGAAATGTGTTACACAAACAGGGCTGAGTCAGACAACTTGCAGTCAGTTACTACATACAAACTACATGGCAGTTAGTAACGTTGTCCATTAGATTATGAAAACAACGCAATCTGATCTAAATGCTCTTTAAATATTTCAAAATCCATCAGTGAAAATGTTGCAAATTTTAGCAGAACAAAAAGGGCTTCAAACTAAAGTGTCCTGTATGTTTTCTGCAACATGTGGATGCTGTTTCTTCAATCAAACGCCACATGAAGGACTTCACACTCGTGACGCGAAACGAACACCTAAATGCTCGTCTTCCATTTTCAAAGTAAATAAAAAGGCACTGAAATGTTATCCGTAAATATAATAATAATAAAAAAAAATTAAACAAATGTTATTGACCTTGAAACTCAAATAGCAAAGGTGGTGTTTGCAGACAAAGTGTGGAAGTATTTGAGTTAAAAGAGCATCGGTTATCATGGAAAACTGCCATTCATTAGGGACGTAATAAAAAAATGGAACCAGCTAATCCTCGACGACATAACTACAGTCTAATTAAACAGTCAAACAGTAATTGACTGAGAGGGCAGAGAAGAAGAGAAGAGTGAGATTATCCTCTCTGCGTTAGTCCACAACAACGCAGGCATAAAGAGCTCTCGAGTTTCTGTCCTAACTAGACACACACACACACACACACACACACACACACACACACACACACACACACACACACACACACACACACACACACACGCTAACTCTACATGATGTTCAGAACATGCATGGGGAAGCTTTCACCAAAGAGATAAAATAGAGAGAAACACACCCTCTGTGTCTCTGTGTCTCTTTGATGGTTGATTTCGATATGCAAAAGAACCCTCTTATCTCAGTTCCCTCTGCCTGTTTGTATATGCCTGTGACATCATGGCCGCCCTCTACCTGCTTCAACTCGACAAAGCTGATAATGACAGAGCACTAAAGAAGAGTGCCTTTCACTAGATCATAATGATTATACCGACCTAGATGAATCAGTCGGAGAATAAAGGGTAAAAGCTTAGAGGAGTTGGTTCGGATAAATCAGCATTGAAACGCTGCTGTCAAATTGCTCTGCGGCTGGCTGATTAAACTTTTTTCATGAGCTGGGGGGCAAATGGAGTCAATTGGTTCTCTTGTAATGGGAACAAAGCTCAATAAATTAGAACAGCATTGTCGCAGTATACAGATCCACCAGAAGAACGTGTTTATGAGACACTGTCTTGAGGTGGCCTCACCCTACCTACAGTTTACAGTAACAGATAGTGGTGTTGCAAAGCCACATTTTAAAGGTGAAATATGTTGGAATTTTAGTCGAAAACATAGATGTGTCGTGTTGCAGCGATATCTACTGATGCTATCCAGCTAGCCCCTTTGCGCAGCAAGGGAACGGCAGCTTCATTTAGCAGCAGTAAGCGGTTTCTCTACTGATATGCTTCCGTCTATTTATTTGGAGTATAATTCTCACAGGTGGCCAATTATTACACATCACACCTTTGGCTAATGAGACTGAGTCCCAACAGGAAGGGCAAAGACAGAAGCAGGAAAAACTCATGGTGGCAGGAAATGCTCGGTGGTGAGATGAGATGTGAGATGTTAGCTCGACGCTCAAATACGCACAGGTTCAGTGAGCTAAATCATTTTAACTTTACAATTTAATTATACAGTCATTCATTTTAGAATTTAAAAAGAAACTGGACTGAGCGAAACAAAATTGCAGTGCAGGCCAGCAAGCACAAAGGCCCCCTTGAACCCTCCGTGTTAGAGAAGATGTTATTTCGAGAATGGAGATGCTGTTGATTCCACGGAAATTCGGTTGCTACGATAAACAAGCTAATCTCACTGTTCCACGGAGTTTCTGATGGTATGCGGAGTGATAAAAAATGGCATTCGTGAGATTGTAAGACAGTAACATTCCACTAAATATGACTATTGCTTCATCATTGTCTGTTTTTGTTGCTAACTCTGTACCCAAATGTCCTTACGTGTATTTGGTAACCCTTTGCGTTAAGGTCCTTGGAATAAGCATGAGCTAACAGGTGTAAGTCTTTATAAGATGCTTATTGACATTAATTAGGCTGTATTAACATTAATAACAGTATCATAAACATGTTCATTGAAACATAGCACACATTTATAAGCACTTAAAAGTCTGTAGACCGCTGAAGAATGTTCAGTTGAAACCTAATGAGTTTCTTATACTCATTTATAATCCAATACAAACATATTTATTGATTTTAACATATTGTGTCATTGTTAAAACTTTTATAAATAGTTAAGATCCTCCAATATGCACTCATAGAGTTGAGTATTGAATATCTTTATGCTCAGAAGCTCAGGACACTTTGCACATGTGGTGGAAATTTGTATGTATTATGGTTCTTGTCCTCGGGCGGGGTAAATGTGTATCATACCCAGCTCTACAAAACAGCCTCTATTATGACTTATAACATATAACATATACGTATAACAGCAGCAATAGCAGAAGACTGAAAATAAACCCAGGCTACTGCATTAAGCACTAACACTATGATGCATCCCTACTTACTTGGGACATTATTGGTTCATGGGTTACAACAATAAAATCATCTGTAATTGTTCAAAACAGTTACAAACCCCGAGCATTGCGGCTGTCCCCTGAGTCTGGCTGGGTGTCCGCTGCAGGAACTTCAAGAGCATCACCCAAGTCAAAGCCTGCACCTGAAAAAATAATTAGATATCATTGGTGACAGATATTGGATATGAGTCTCTGTGGGGAAATTCACCTCTCAAGGTCCCACCCAAGCGGGATATCTTCCAGATGTTCCCCAAATACATGTCGTCCCCAACACACTATACATTCTACATCATAAATTATTTTGCGATAATATGAACCATCGTGGAAGCACTCCCTCACTTCATGCCCTGCAGAGGTGTCCTCGATAAGAACTCTGAAACACTATCTGCAGGGTGTGACACTGATCTCCTGAACTCGTCTTGTCAGGAACAATACGTTACCGTGACTATATTCATTTGGGGAAAACCCAAGTGACTTATACAACATGTGTGAGTCAGTTTTATCGGCCGGGCTGGGCGAGGTAGAATCTGAGAATTTTTCAGGCTGAGGCACAATTATCCAGTGACCTATTCTTTCACCACAAAAAAAAAAAAAGGAGTGTGAGAGTAAAGCCCCATTTGTCACAGATGAGCACATGGATGTTAAGTAATGAAACCGTCTCTCGAGCCAAGTTTTACACCGATACTCTCAACTGTGCCTCCCCTCATGCCTCTCTGGCCTTTCCATTAGTCTCATCACCTTCACCTCTCCACTCGTCTCTCTTTATCTCTTTCCTTTTTTTGTTTCTACACCTCATTTCACCTTTCTCCCCTCTCCTCTCTCCATCCCTCCTTCCATTGCTCAACTCTTTACCTTGTTAAACCACAAGAGAAAATGTTCCCTCGCCTATTATCATCACATGAAAGAAACCTTCCATAGCAACCATTTCCTTAACACACAACAGCAAACCTCCCTTTCTTAGCTGTTAGCTCGGCTGGAGAAGCAAATAACTAGTCGAACATAAAATGACATAGTGAAGGTAAAGAAGACGCACAATAACACTCCTTTGGAGGGGACACGCCGAAATAAGATCAGCGTAAAGGGAAAGAGCAAGAATTCAAGCATGAGAATGACGAGACAGTGAAAAAACAATGTGTGAAAAGATAAATAATAGAGCATGACACTTCCAAAGTCAAACCATACCACACCTCATTTAGGAGGTAAACTTGTGTGGGCCAAAATCAACCTCATAACCATCCTAAGTGATTATATGTTCCAGCGGAAAGGCACATCTGCCTTCCATTAATGTGACAGTAAAATAGGGAGTCTGAGCAAAATGATACATGGCATCCAATAAAAGAAGGACATGTACAGTTTTTCAAAATAACTGATAACACAACATGATGACACAAAATAATTTCATGGAGTCAGAGATCTGATGTGTTTCGAAAAACTGCAGTATGTTCAGAGTCTGAGGGGAAAGACACGACAGAATTGGGTGTAAAGGCTCACATGCGATCTTCAATCATGACTGCAAATGTCATTGTTGTTCCTGCAATAAACCGTTTTTTAATGCTGTTGTCCTGATGTGCCGCTGTATAGTCAAAAGAGCTGGTGAGTCATACTCATGAGCAATTACTCACCTTTAGTGATTTGTTTAGCTGTGGTTGAGGTTTAGAAAATGTGGCTGAGCAATTTGTTTCAAATGACAGTGGAGAGAAGAGTACATTTAAAAAAGTAAACAATAATTTTTTACCTGCATTCAATTCAGGAGCGGAGTCCACTTTAACTGTTGAAAAAGACAAAGAGCAACATTGTGATTTGATGAAAAACAATCTAAAATCGACCTTTGTAATTGGACGAGGCTGGAGAGCATTACAGCTGTAGAAAACCTTTCAGTTCCTTTGATCCTTAATACAAAATTTAAAAGCAGAATTGTTCTTTTCTCAAAAGGAAATTGTGCTTTCACAATTTTATTATTCATATGAAGCCTCTCTTGTGCTACAGTCACAGATAGTCCCAGGTACATATTTCTGGTGTCACCTTGATCGAAGTCCCAAATGAGCTGAGCGAAATGAAATTAAAAAAAGCACCCGGTACCAAAAGTGAGTCCAGTCTTGTCAAGTTGAGTCAGCATTGATTATGATGATATTAGGTGTTTTCTTACATGTAAATGAGAAATGAGGAAGTTGCATACTGACAACAATGCACTGCACTCAATAGAGCCACAGTGACTATGCATTTTTGGAGACTAACGCAGAAGTTAGCATCCTTCTGCAAAAAGCCTATTGTATTTTTTTATTGTATTTTGGTTTAATGATGAAAATATGCTCTGTGGAAAACACAAGCTGACAGATGAACACCACTTTTACAATAAAAAGCTAACGTTGCGGCCACATGACATTAACATCATCAAGCCAAGATATAATAGTTTGCAACTGAAATCCGCCACCTAGAGAGTAGGCTAGATGAGTCTCCCTGTTTGGCATAATGACATTTAATATAATTTAACAACTTCCCTGCTGGAAAAAAACAGCATAGACCAGCACCAAAACACAGCATAATGTTGTATTTTCGTGCCGGTCTGTGCTGGTTTTTCCAGCAGGGTTCTGTTGTCCTAATTAGCCACTTGTTAGCAACCACTTTAGAAATCGAACGTGGGGCATTTACAAATCTTGTGTTAACAACAGACCTTATTTCAGGCATGTATCCAAAAACATGTTTAAAAAGAACCCCCGGGACTTTAGGAGGAGGGAACCTCAGTAGCCGGGTTGCATTTTCAGACTGAGGAATGTTTGTGACCACTATTTTGCTTGTGTTCACATGATTGGAACAGACTTGTTCATTGACATATCCAAGGCAGCTTGTCAAAACATCGCAAACTAGCGTAACTAGCAAGCTACGGGGCAGTTACTGTCTGTGTAGTCAGTTGGCGCATGATACGTGTGTTTTCGGCCGGAGGCCCGAGGGGAACGTGTGGGAATTTTCTGTCTTCATGCAATTTTCTCCAATCCTGAGACCCCTATAGCTTGAAGGCATGACATACTTTGCATATAAGAGAGTGAAGCCACTTAAGGCTGCTGCTACCGTGTCACAGCATGACATGTCAGTTTCGACATAACGTAGCAGAACAAAGGGGCAGAACGTTTCGTTTTTACAAACAAGTCGGTGCAGTTTCCCCATGTAAAGGACACATGCTGAAGAGCTGAGCTCATCTATAGATGCAAGTGTTCATCGTTCTCTACAATTCCTCTATATGTTTGTGTACTTTTGACATACTGTACATGCTACTACAAGTTAACCAGTCGGTCCGAAATGCCTCAGCATGTGGCAGTAAGTTCTTATCCTGTCTTGCGGCACTATACTGTATTAGGGGGTAATGAGGAAAGAAACATGGATACAACAGACATGTATGTAAATTCTTACTTTCAGGCTCAACAACATCTGGGTCTACTTTTTCTTCGGCGGTTTCTGCTTCTGTGTCTTCTGCGTCGGCAGCAGGTGCAGTTACTTCCTCTGTATCATCTGCGGCAGCTGGATCCATCTCTGGTGGTGTGCTGTCATCTGGTCCACTCTATTAAAAATGTATGATATTGCAATTAAACATATAGAGAGGAAACATTAATGTCTCGTTAGCGTCGCAGCTGCTGAACGGTGCCAGCGTTAAACACATGTTGGATTACGGCGTATCTGTCAGAGCAGGTGTGAATATGATGACACTGAAGACTTTCTGAAACTCCTACGGACCTCCTCTGGAGCAGCTGCTGCGTCAGTGTCTGAGGTGGGTTCCTCCTCTCCGGCAGCTGCTGGTTTATCAGCCTCTGGCTCAGTGGCCTCCGGAGCAGCTGAAGGCTCTGGGCAGGAGAGTGAAACAGAGGGGAGCGCAAGCATTAGATCACCGATGTGTTTTCATCGCCCGTTCATCCAACATGTTTTGGCATGGGCCGTGTCGTGGCTTGTGTTACGGCACAGTTCAATGCAAGGGTGCAAGTGAAACCAGAGAGGTTGGGAAAGTGCTTTGCCACACCTTGGCACGCTGTCAAGGTGAATATAGAGAGCATGTACAGGAACGCGTGGGACTGGAAGTTTGAGGAATAAATGCAGAAAGGCCTTCTCTGTAAAACTTGGCAGATTTGTTCTTACTACTAGAATTACCGTTGCTTCTCTATAATGCATTTGCCCTGCTGGAGAGGGAGACTAAGGAATAATAAAAGGAAAAGCAGGAGTTACATGTCAAATTGAATCTGCACACTATTTTTATGCTCCAGGTTGCTGTGCTAAGAGAGGAGATTTGATTGATCGAAACATTGCCCGGCAACAGTGATCATCAAAAAAAAAAAAAAAAAAAAATCATTTCAGGAGCAAAGAACAGCGCAGATTCTACTTTCAGTCAGTGCAGGACTTCAGGTTACAGTAGCACACGGAACGTTAATTCAATATCACTTCAATTTCTAATGCGCATATTTGAACATCTGGTGCTGCTGGAGTACCTTCATCTACGTCCCCGTCGGCAGCAGCATCCTGATCCGCGTCCACGTCTGCGGCAGTCTCTGGTTCAGAGGTCCCGGGTTCAGTAGCCTCTGGTTCTCCCTCTTCGGCTGCGGTATCCTCTGGTTCTGGTTCTGGGTCTGCGGGCGCTGGCGTCTCAGCTTCTGTGTCTCCATCCACAGCATCTGGTTCAGCAGAGGGCTCAGGATCACCGCCCGCTGGTGTTTCCTGTGTTTAACACGAGATATACATCTCTTGAAATAACATTCACATAAAGAGATTGTCCAGGAAGAACAAATCTGTAAACATCCGTCGCTAAGAGGGATTTGTTATCGGCCAACCCTTTCTTTCTTGTACAAAACACCCCTGATCTGCACAAAGCTCTACCACAAACAACTAGCATAAACATTAGATCAACAAGGTCAGCGACAAAGAGTTGCCATTAGATTTCAAGCCAATAAAATTATGCTTCTTATAAGGCAAGACCCAACCAGCTAGATAGCTAGCTTGATTTAGCTAGATTTTTCAGGTCTTGGATCATCAAATGATAAAGATGTAGACCTAGATTTATGAAGACCTTTACGGAGCTTGACTAGAAAAGGGTTGTACGTAGCCACAGTACTGTGAAATACTGAATAATTCTGGTGGACCACACCTGGACAGAGCTGCTGAGTTTATGGATCAATATTAGTGCTGCTGTTTTCAGAGGGCCCACCCTCTTTGCTATGCCGGACAAGGGTTTGGAGTTTAGAGTGAGAACGAGGGCTATAGACACCCTTCACACTATATTTACCATTACGTAATTCACCAATACATTCCTTGGATCTGAAATTAAGATACTTTTTAGGTTTCTGTTTGCTGAGACCAGCTGATACAAAATCAGACACACACACAGTCACTTCTCCACCAGACACTGAAACCTATCCTGACTCAAAGAGACTGACAAGTTACCTCATCGGCGTCCGATGCTGCATCCTCTGGAGCCGGGGTTGCATCATCTGATTCTGGGGCTGTATCATCTGATTCAGGGGCTGCATCATCTGATTCTGGGGCTGCATCATCTGCTTCAGGGGCTGTATCATCTGCTTCAGGGGCTGCATCATCTGATTCTGGGGCTGCATCATCTGCTTCAGGGGCTGTATCATCTGCTTCAGGGGCTGCATCATCCGATTCTGGGGCTGCGTCATCCGATTCTGGGGCTGCGTCATCCGATGCTGGGGCTGCGTCGTCTGTTGCGGCTGCGTCGTCTGTTGCGGCTGCGTCGTCTGTTGCGGCTGCGTCATCTACACGGAGAGGTGTCGAGACAGAAAGTTATAGATTAATGAAGCAAAAAAAGCACGGTGACACACTGATTATCGGGACATTTCAATTTCAAAAGCTGTGGTCCAACTTTGGTGACATTTCGGTGCATGACTTTCACCAGGAAAATAGTTTGAAAATGAAAAGTGATCATAGCAATGGGGATTTAGGAATCATATTCCCCACATGTGCTAGGACGGCATAAATACCAAACATCTTTATCCTTTACTACATAACACTCTCATCTTTATCATGTGTGAAGCTTGAAGAGTAAATCCCTCTGTGCAGTGACAATTTAATGTGTAATTCCTATAGAATGAATGCCTAAAGCCCTGAAGGCCAAACTGCATTCTCAAAAAGACACATTTCTTAGCAACATTTGTTACTTTTGTGACATTTCAACTTCGAGATGAGGGTAAAAATAGGCTATCCTGAAACCTGGTGGTTCAATATATATTACGCAACTAACGGGGCCCATCGCAACTATCATTTTCCATCCAAAACAAAGAAAGGAGGCCGACCTGGCAACCCAAAATCACCATATCCTTCAAACAGACTACACTGACCATTTATTGTGTCACAAACATGCAGAAATATGGCAAGTCTAACCTAAAGCAGAATGTTAAAGACTGGTAGTGATTAGTTTAACCATTCATGGTTCATGGTGATGAAAAACGGGATGCCTAAATCCATCTGTTGCCATTTAAAAAAACCCCCATCAAAATCATCCGTCTGAGTGGTCGTTAAGATGTTGTGGACTCAACACTTTTTTTCGAACACGACTATCACCACTGACACAAACACGCGGAACCTCGCCCTGATCTGATTGGCGCCTGATGTTAACGCTCCAGCCACAACTGGATGACAGACACATAGATCACATCTGACCCGCCTCAACAACACATGATGTCGCGGCCGGAGACCTGGCATCGCGACTCCGTGCTAATGAGAAAATACAAAGAGCGTGTCTCTGTCACTCTGTGGCGAGATGAGGGCGGCGTGTTTGAGCCGGTGCTGTGAGATTCCCCTGCTGCACGTGAGACGCTGAAGCAGCAAACTGTGCTCTGACTTGATCGCTCTCTGCCCTGCTGATTTCAGCAGCGCCCCAATGCTGGTTCATCTGGGCCGCGCCTCTATCTAAATACAAGTCTCAACCATTAACTAAGAGATAGAACCATCTGGAAATTATGGTTTGAGCGGTGCTGGGCTTCCCTCAAGAAAACTGTGTTTAGAACCGATTGAAGATACAGGAGGGCAAGGGCACGACTGGAAAAGCGACAGACACGACGCTCCTCCTGAATTCTTCTTTTTTTGCAGTCGCTCGCTGCCAGGCGAGTTTTCCAATGAAGGATCACTGCTCCTGCCAAGCGAGATCGTATCAGAGTCAGTGAAGCCTTGAGGCAGCGCGGCACGAACGCATCTGAAGTATTTCCATCACACCGTAAATTTTCTGGAGCCGAGCAGCACTGGTGACACCCTGGCCCCCTTCACACACACACATACACACAAATTCATACGCAACAAAAATAACAACAAAAAAAATAACATACACTCACTCATGCACAGAAACGTGACTCTGAAACGGGCAGACACTCACGCACAGGTGCATGGTTACTGACGGTGGTAAAAAAAACAATCATTCATTGTCGTTACAGTGAACGTCACCGTTCCAGTGAAGTGCCCGGGATAAACATTAATCAGAGCCCTCAGTGCTATTTCATTTTTTTCTTAACAAACAGCAATCAGGGCCATATAAAGTGTGTATGTGTGAGTCCAGGTGTGGTATGTGTGTGTGTTTCTGTCACACCCTCTTGCGTGTTCTCATGCACAGCGAATGTGGAAATGAGTGGGCACATTTTTTCATGGCATTGTGCTTACAGTACATTTACGTGTGTGTGTGTGTGTGTGTGTGTGTGTGTGTGTGTGTGTGTGTGTGTGTGTCTGTGAGAGAGAGAGGGTCCCATTCAAACTCTCTCTCTCTCTCGCAACTCCATAGAACATTCTGTTCCCATCTATCAGTTTGCCACTTCCTCCTCTAACTACCTCCGTTACAAACACACCCCTATACATCCCCCCCACCCGCCAACACACACACACTCACACACGTGCGTGCGTGCGTACAAACTCGTAAAAACACCTTCTCCTCCCCTTTCAGGCCGAAACATACAAACAACCACATGTTCTCACACACGTAAAGCGAGCCAAGTTCGCAGCTCACTCTCACACTTGGCATAAAGCGCCGTCCTGTTTTGTGTTAGTGCAGCAGTGAAACAAATTGTTGCACATCCAAAACTTCTCTCCCTCCCTCCTTCAGCTTCCTAACTTTAAGTCTCTCTCTCTCTCCCCACTTTCCTCCCTCGTTCTCTCCCTCTTCCCAACTCTTAGCTCTCTTTGTTTCTCAGCCACTGCTCTCCCTGGAGGCTGATGAGTCATCTGAGTGTCTCTGACATGGCTGCACGCTATTGTATGAGACTGTACAGCATGTGCAGAGTTAAAACGGCAAAAAGGTCCCCAGAGGAGGGCTCTTAAGTCGAAACCAGTTTACGCATGTGGGAAAGCATCATGCCGTTGGTTACATTGTGTTCTTTTTTGAAAGAAGTCAAGTGGCTTGATGGATCAATAGATGCGCTCCTCGGCAACTTTATTAGTCATCTGCACGACTGAATTTCAGCCAGTGCGACAGCTCTTCCACATCAGTTCATCTTAAACTCCTTTGGACGTGTGAATCAAAACTAGACTCTACTATCTCTGTGAAGGTCAAATTTATGACTGTGCTGTTGGGTGAGGTTTTATAGGTATACCTCACAAATTGGCTGCTAAGAGTAGATATCACGCTATCTTTATAAGGTGTTGAATCGTAAAAAAAACAAGCTCTTTTCACTTTCATGCTGAGAGTTAGATAAGGGGATTGATACCACTCTTGTGTCTTTTGTGTGAATATGAAGGTTGAGCCAAGAGCACATTAGTTTAGTTTGGATAAAGTCTGAAAACAGGGAGAAACAGCTAGCCTGGCCCTGTTTAGAACTCACCACTCCATGTTTTATATATTATGAGATGTTATGTTATATATGTTGATGTCAATGCAAGCATCCTGTCATTTTTTTTATTCAGTTTTTGTACTAAATAAAAACAATTAGATGTATTCTTCATGCTAATTTAACCAGCTGCTAATGTAGCTTCTGGGAAAAGGAAGCAAATAGGCATGTTTCCCATAATGACATGCTATGCTAATTCCTTCTGATCTGAATTTCATCTTTTACCTATATGTGCGCATGAAACTGTGAACAGAATAGACAAACATATTCTAAACATATTCTAATATTTTAACCTAAAAGGTTCAATATTGTGAGAAATGGCCAGAATTTGAATGTAGCTCCAAAACTATAGGGGGAAACATAAACACTCACAGCTGCTTAGTATACTCTTTGCTAACTTTGGCTTCAGCTACTAACTGCCGTTAGCATGTAGATTAGGATGCAAAGTGGCCGTGTTAGCTGACTAAAGTCAGAGTCACAGCTGTCAACAGGGTCTGTCAACCAGTCTCCAAGTAAACGTGGCTGGATGTCAGACTGGGATGGAGGCGATTTACAGCAACTGTGACAAGGATAATGACTCCAGGGACGAGAGGAGAGGGTTGGTGGACACAAGAGAGGCTGAAAACAGCAGAGGCGTGAGAAAGAACAGTGTGTAGAGCCAAAATTTTTACACCTTACTCTGCTAATTGAGGATCTATTTGAACTGTTTCATTTCTGTCGAGTTTGAATGAAGTGTGTTTTAAGAGTAGTTAACAAGGCAATTCATTTTTAGTTCAGTAAAAGAGAGAAGAGAGAGACATTGTGCGGTTGTATTTTCCTGTGAAGTAAGTATCTCCTGCCTTGACATTTTGTTTTGTTAAAAGACTTGCTTATTTACCGCTTTCACATCGCCCAACTGTATCTACAGGGGCTTTTGGACTATCGCCTCCAAGGGTACAAAGTAATTAACTAGCTAGCTGGTTATCATGCTTACTTCAGTAGACATAGACATTCAACCTCAAAATTGTCATAGATGATATTACATAATTTTTTGAATGTTTGAAACAAAAATCCTGGCTGAAGAAATGAAATTTCTTTATACTGTTATAACAAATCTAGCATTAAACGAGGCGTGAAACCTTTTTTAGCGGCATGTTCTCATGCTATTCAGTCTACAGCAGATATCATGAGTGTAGCTTTAACCTGTAAAACGAAAATCTTCCTGAGATTGAAAATTCCTTTTTGTGCTGAGAACAGATGACAATCATGAGGAACATTACTTTATATTCCCCTTATTGTTACGCTTGAGGAAGCAGAACTTTGAAATCACATGCAGACAATTGTCATTGTGTATAATAGATACACCCCTGACAATTTGTGCTTCTGTATGAACAGTCACGTGTTAACTAATTACCACTTTTCAGCAAGCTACACTGTCTATGTGAGCTACTATGACAACGGCCAATACAGCATGAGAGCTGGCCTTGGAGCATTAAATGTATCATGTTTCGCACACTTCATGGAAGTTTTAGGGCTGTGCCTGATATCTGCTGGTGATCCAACAGGTGACATATGATAGAAGTGTTTTCTTTAGCACCTGATACCGCTTTCCTCTATTCTCATGAGACAAATCATTTAACATTAAAAGGGAATTCCCTTTCATTTTTTTTCGGTCACATTCACCTTTTGTTTTAGGAGATTATGGAAGAGACAGGGAAGTAAAGTCACTTCACTTTTTGTTATGTAACACAGACAGAGAACTGCACGGTCCGCATTACATAAATTCAGGTCTGAGGTGTGTTATTATCAATGCGAAAAAGAGAGGAACACTTTTGTTTCCTGCCGTGAGATTGTGTTTGAGGTGCCTGTTTTGTGTGCGGTTGAATGACTAATAATGCGTGTACATGCATGCGCGTGTAACCGCCAAGCCAGCCTCCCCCCCACCCACCCACCCGCCTCCATGTAACACTACACCAGAAACTGAGTGTGTTTGTGTGTCAGGTGATACAACAGCCCCTCCAACAGCATATTGTTCTGTCAGGTATGGCTCTATTGTGTGTTTGTAGGACAGAAAGTGCTGTTTACCCCAATCATGCACACCTTAAAACTGCCCCCATGGGTGAGTGGAGAGGGAAAGTGAGAGTGTGTGTGTGTGTGTGTGTGTGTGTGTGTGTGTGTGTGTGTGTGTGTGTGTGTGTGTGTGTTTGTGCTGTACTGATCCATCATAAGAGTGATTTATGTGCTGGTAGTTGAAGGTGTAAACAGAGGCAAGTCTGTACACACATCACACGGTCTCGTTCTGTTGCTTTTATCTACACACACTCACATTAATGAAGCACTCCCACATGTTCTGTACCTTAAGTTATAGCCCACACCCACCCCCACACACGCACACACACACTCACGCACGCACATACACACAAACAGATGCTGAGGGCCCTGGGGGAGAGGAAGGCGCTGAATCTAGTTGTGTGTGTTGGGTGTTGTCTACAGCTGGAGCTGGATCTAGTTACTGAGACACTCCCTGTCCTTCACTTCTATAGCTCTCTCCCTCTCTCTCTCTCTCTCTCTCACACACACACACACCATACTGTACATGATGAGGAGCACACATGACCTGACCTTTCATCTTTTTATTTTTTTCTTCTTCCAGTGCTATGAACTATGAACTGGCAGGCAGGCTCAATTCAAAACTTGGGAAAACTTTCCTGTACGTCCACCAGCATCCATTATTTGGGGCTCACAGCTGAGCAATTAAGAGACAGAAGTGTACGTGTGAAAGCAGGAAAAAGAAGAAGAAGAAGAAGAAGAAGGGAACATGTGCGTGTGATTGAGTGGGTGGCTCCACAGTTCCCTGCTAATGAAAAAGAAAAAAAAAAAGTGAACCGGTAGGGTGAGATTACCCCAGATCGCATCCCCCAGCGCACCAACGTTCAACTGAAAATTTGTTTGCATAATGATGATGTCGCTCGCTGTCGCCTCTATCACTTGTTTTCCCTCTCGATTTCCCTTTTATCTCCCTCCAACTTCTCCTCCACTTTTTCCCTCCGTGCCTCCTTTCTCCCTCTGACTTTTTATTGAGCGTTTGAACAATCTCAAATCATTGCATGCGCCTGAGGGAAGGGCAGGGGCCCATGGGCCAGCTGAAGAAGAGGGAGGAGGAGGAGGAGGAGGAGAGAGGAGAGAGCTCGTAATGAGGAATGAAGATATGGAGGAGGAAACAAAAAAAGGGAGATCTACAAAGAAAGAGGGGAGGAAAAGGCGATTGAAGGAGAGGAATAATACTTATGCAGGGACAATGGGTCCACCACACCCCTGTGGGCCCAAAAACTCATGTCCAAAAAAAAAAAAAGATATGGCCACATTACATGACACACCTATTTCACTGATAACGTCTGCGCTGAGGCAGAGGACATGAGCAATCAGGGCAGAGGAGACGGTGAGCCCGGGGATGCTTTATATTTTCTAATTTTTTTTATTCATTCGATCTGGACAGATTGCAGCGAAAAAAAGGTGAATTTAAATGAGATTCCGACAGACTGGCAGAGGAGCCTCAGACACACACACACACACACACACACACACACACACACACACACACACACACACACACACACACAGGCAGCAGACATGTATGGGTGAGTAATTAGGCAGACTGGCAGCAGGGGGAGAGGAGGGGGAGAGAGGTGAGAGACAGAAGGACATGAATGAGGGGAAAAATGAGACAGTGAGATGATGACAGACAGACAGACTGACAGACGGACAGACGAATAGACAGATAGATAGACAGATAGATAGACAGATAGATCTGGAGACAGGGGCTGAATTAATTGCAAAATAAATCACTACCTTGTGCCTTGGCGCTCGTAGCCAGCAGGCTTCCTAATAGCAGAATCCACAGGTATGACATCATGGGAACACGGTGTTCTGGCTGCGATTGAACCGGGGCTCAGTCTCCCTTCTCTCGGCCTCCAGACAGGACAATTAACCGGCGCGCGGCGGGTTCTTTCAGGTGGATCTGGAGGGCGTGTGCGTCGGTGTGCCGGTGCGTTCTCTGCGCGTCGGGATCTCAAACCGGTGGCGTCTCCAAGGTGCTGCTCAGATGCTCCGCTCGGTCCCTCTCCTTTTGTCTGGATTGGAAGAGAGAAGGTCCAGTCTTTATTAAGGTGGGCGGGTCTCCCAAATACAGGCAGGCAGGCAGGCAGGGCTGCGGAGGCATTACCTCCTCGACTAATCAGCATTTTCTTTCTTTCTTTCTTTTTTTTTCTAACCATTATCATTCCGATTGCGTGACTGTTGCCAACAATATGGATCGGCGTCGTCTTTTTTCTGTTTGTTGCAAGAGAGAAAAGCTTTGATATGTAGATACACATTATCTCTGTCCTTGAAGGCATCAGCAGCTTTTTTTTTTGTTCTCCAGACAGTGAGATTAAACAATAGAAACATGTGTGAACCTTTAACTCCAGGTAATCGTGTCCATTTCATGTCGAGGACTGTAAAGATCCATCCGTGTTGTGTGTAAAGGTAAGAAGGGAATAAAGGAGACCGTTAAATGTGATATAATGCCAGCAGTCCTCTGCCTATAAAGCACATTTCCATATAAAGTTATATATTCCCAGTGATTTAGGTGGTCTGCACTGGCTTCCTACAGCCTAAGAAGACTGTGGTCTCGCTCGGATTTATTAAAATATCAGGTTTGTGAAGGGGTACACTGAATTACTGCATGTGGAAAATTTAAGGCTCTGGTCTGTTTTAAATGTTAAATTAATGTTAGGTTTCCATTTGAGAAACCCGCAAATGACCTCATGCAAACCAGCCAGTAGGTGGATCTGAAAAGAGGAACATTTTCTTTCCCTCTACTCAGATTCCTCTTCTCTTTTTTCCTCACCACTTTGTTAAGTCGCGTCTCTGCCAAATTGATTTTTTTTTTCTTTTTCGTGCTGGTGTTGGTCAGCAGGTGGCGCCATTCAGTCGAAATTTCACACTTCTTCAACCTGTCTTTTCCATATGAGGCGTTCACATCCAAATGCAAATCAGAGGCTCACGGGCCCAATACAAATACTACAAACGCCATTTTGAGAAGTTCGAGATAAATGCGTCCAGAGTGCCAATGTCCCTGTTTTTTCCACTCATATTTCTATATTATTACATCACATTTCAGATTTTTCTTTCACAATGTATGTCATAATTGGAAAATGGTAAAAGGAGCGTAGTAATGGTAATAATAATCTTAAACACCATACATCAAAATCCAATGTTTTTATTAACACCTTAAAGGTGCAGTGGACCTCTGTACGAATTTAACTCCAAAACATTCCAATAAATTATTTAAAAAAAAAAAAAAAAAAAAGATTGACAAAATGTGAAGAAATAATACGTTTGACGTACGGACATCTTTTGATGGTGATGCAGAGAAGTTAGCGCGCCCCCTTCCCATCCTATCCTATGCTAGCCGCTAACACTTCCCCAGTGCTCCAAGCTCCCAGTCCAGGCTGCACAGCTAACTGAGCTAACTAGTGAACTGAAGCTTCAGTTTGTAGCAGTAAGCAGTTATACTCTGGTAAAATGCTGCCCTCTACTTGTTTTGAGTGTAATTTCAACAGGTGGCAAATCTTTACCCATTATTAAATATACAAAATTACACAACATTATTCATTATTGCGAGACGACTGGATTACATGTAGCTAAACGAAGATCATAGACGTTCAAAACCGTTTATCCACTGTGTTTGCAATAACTCCATATTACTTCTGTTTCCGGAAACAAAACTGATACCTCTAAACACTGTCACATGATAGTAAACACACCAACACTCCCATCTGATTTTCATACACCATAACGACAGGTGTGTCATGGAAAAGACCGTATTTGCATGGGGTAAGGCCGTGTGTGTGTGTCACTTGGACACAGATGAATCGAGCCAGTCTGACCTTTTCCAGCGTTGCTCATTGAAAAACCAGTTTCTTTTAGATTCATACAAAATGCCATGTAACTAAGATGTATACATGAAAACATCCTCACTAAGTAATCTGATGTGAAACCAGCAAAGGGTCCCATACACATTCATACATACACTTTCAGTGTCATCACTGACTCCTTTGCAGACCACTTGTTCTAAGAATGCAAGGAAAATGGTTTTAGAAAAGAAACATGTTTATTAGTGTCTTAGCACATTGATTACAGAAACATAAAAACAATTTCTCATTGAACACATTTATTATAAAAACATACATAAAGCCTCAATTTTGGGATTGTTTCAGTAAATTGATTAATGCACGTTCTGAAAAGGCAGGGTCAGCGCACATGAAATAATCTCTGCACAACTTTTTACACATTATATTCAATCTGCACCAAAGATCCTCCTCAGGTGGATATCATAGAGGAAGCGGTAGTGGCACATGTATCGAGCCAGATTTGGAGGATCCAACGTATTTGGTCAGTATTTCTTCGTAAACATTGACCTGAGGCGTTCTTGGAGCTTAGGTCGATTAATTTAGTGCAGAAGAAAGGGGTGAGGCACATTGACAGTGGCAACAAAGCTGTAGAGAAAAGACTCGACTATTAATCTCTGGGTGTTGCTTTTGACTACACTTATGGATGCACTTGGTAGATTAGGTAGTTTGTAAGGGTGCCATGTTTCCAAAAAGTAAAAGAGTTGAAGAAAAAGAGGCTCCACTGTAACAGAAACCGCAAGGCCTTCAGGACTGTACCTAACTCATGGCTCTCTTCTTTTGGCACAAAACAAATGAAAACTACCAAAACCACCCCAAGCTTGTCAACCCATCCCTCTGCTCCCCACATATGATCTGTACTCTACAAGTACTTGGTCAAAAGCACTTTGGTCAGCTGATTAAAAGGCAGCATAAACACTGACTTCAGCACAAAAAAGAAAAGAAAAAGAAGAGATGGAAATGTGAACGTGTAGTGGTTTCCTGAAGCGTGGTCCATGTTTCCTTTGCCTTATTATCTGATTTCTTGTTTCTGACTGATCTCCACAGAGTGTTTTTATTAACCAGAATTTCAGTGGAATCTGTTTATTCAGTTCCATTCTCCAACTTTTTTATGCTACATTTGGGAAGCCTGAGGATATCATTTATAAATTCTCTTGCAGAGAAACTATTTCAAATTTTAGGTATTTTAGCATAGGTGTCATTCAATCTATCAAAGTAAGGCCCACGTCACTATAGCATGGGGTTTGTTTGGTTGTTTTTTTTTCATCCAGAAAAGCACTGGCTGATGGTTGAGATGGAGCATGTCTTGACAACCACTGCTGCATAATCGACACTGCCCCTTTGCTCTAAACAATCTGTTTTTTGGTTGTTTTTTCTTTTTAAACAATGCACCAAATGGAGGATATTTGCGCTCATACTTTGAAGAGACGATGAGCCCCTTTGAGTTGAGAGATTTTCAACACGAAGTGCTTCAAGCAGGTGAACAAAAAAGGAGCTGGGTGCAGCTCCATTTCTCTCATCTCATGCTGCAGATGCTCGCTCATCATTGGGACTAGTGCTAAGAGAACAATGCTATTCAGGCCTTCAGTTCAGTGTCACATTTTCTTCCCACTCTTGCCCCACTTTTAAAATATTATCATCAGACAACTTATTGCAGTTTTGGTGAGAAATCTCAAAGAAAACCAACTGAAAAATGGTGTCAGCTGTGCAACCAACAACGAAACAGCATTAAGAATTTGGATCATCTGCAGAATGAAAATCACATCAGCAGAATGCCAAGAGAATAGTATGAATTAGAAACTTGGATTTAAAAGGTGTGGATCCACTTAATGACTTGGAGGCTCTGCGTAACGTGTGTGTGTGTGTGTGTGCGCGCGCATGTATGTAAGAGACAGGGAGAGAGGAAGAGACAGAATCATTCCAAGTAGCTTCAATTCAGCGTAGCAAACAAAGTGAAGGCAGCATTCGGGCTCCCGCGGCCGTCTCCCCTCGGCTGATGGTCTCGCTCTGAACAATCTGATTTTGGTGCAGGAGAGCTGGATTGGCTGGAAAGTTGCTCACATTTTGTTGAAACACTCCTTGGCGTTGGACCACACCTGGATTCCCTAAGACATCGAAAGGAAGATACAATATCATTTTTAATGTCACAAAACAAATGCAGACATCTTTTTAGTAGAGGTTATCAAAAGCAAACAAAATGTGCAAAAGGAAAGGACACATACAGAACTGCGTACCTTCTTACACATGCTGATCTGCATAATGGCATAGCTTATTAGTGCTTCGCGCAAATCTTTGTCCTTCTGCTCTTTGAAACGCTCAATGTCTTCCCAGGCTGTTCGCACAAACTCTCTGAAGACACAATCACAAACAAAGACAAATGTCATTTTGTGTGGAGGAACAGGAATGGGCGGGGGAGTGAACAGAAGACTTGGTAGAGGAAGAAGAATCTGAGCAAACAACGTGGCAGTTGGCACAGTTAGTGCCAGCTCCTGCTTTTCTTTATTGATACAGGTGGGTTCAGTACTCTATCAAAACAAATGAAAAATACCACTGATGTGTTTTTAATCATACATAGTGCCTGATTTTGACTCTGGTCTACCTGATCAATGATTCAGACTTCAAGGGACTAAATTCATCCATCATTAACTGCTGGGAAAACTGATCAGGTGTCAGTTCTTCTGCTACTGAAGACTCTGTCCCGGCAGCTGCTGCCACCCACTATATGTTCTGAAGGTGTGGTGACACATTTATGATATTCTGTAGTGTAAAATTATGCAAATTGAGGATTAACTCAACGTTGTTGAGCTTACTGGCACTCGGTGTTCTTCTCTTTGAGCGACTCCTCTCCCTCCTGGATACCCTGTTCCAAGGCTGCCAACCGGCTCTCCCTCTGCTCCTGGCTCTCCTGGCCAAACAGTTTACTGGTCATCCCCTTCAGAGAAAACACACGCACCGTCTGCACACACACGCACAGAAACACATACACACAAACAAATTAAGCAATTCATTTTTTTTTAAAAATCAAATCAGATCGCAAAAATGTTTTTAAATTCTGTTAAGTGTGTGTTACCCCGGTAACGAGCTCCTCCTTCTGTTGTTTCTTATGGGCGAGGTCCAGAGCTGCCATCTCCAGCTCGTACTGGATCAACTCGTGTTTCCTACATACTGACCTTAATTTACACACAAAAACAGACAACTTTTTAAAACTTGATTACCATTTAAACCCCAAGCATTTCTATTGTTGCACCCTGTAACTAATACTAAGTCAGGCAGCCCTTCCATTATTACTAATAACAAAGTGAGATATTGAAGATCTCTACCCAGTTAAGAAGCCCAAAGATTAGTGATTGTTGGTCACTAGAGGTATGCATTATGTGCTCTGTTGAAGGCTTATGTTTGAATATGCAAACAAGCATTGGCACTACAGGATAATGTTTGATTTGAAGATACAGCACAAAGGCAACATGAGCCAGAACCACATGTGAGAGTTGTTTTTAACAGACACAACTACCCAAGTGCTCGTGTCCACTCCTGAGTGCACAGCCAGTGCTTTTCTGCTCAAAAAAAAATGCTATGTGGACACGGAAAAGCTTTAACCAAACATTAAAATATGAGTACAGAGTATGAATGGGTTCTATCTGCAAGAACTCACATTAGGTGCCTGACACCAACAATGACCTGTGTGCTGGGGACGCATGTATTGTATAAAACAGTACATATTTAGAGCTGCATTAACAATTGTTTACTGTACATTATCAACTGATCTGCAGAGTACAGTCAAAATTAATAAATTAATTATATGATCTATAAAACATCACAAAACCACAACATCCTACTAGAAGGCAATATCATAAAGTGTTTTGTGTGAAAAGCAGCAAATTCTCACATTTGAGAACTGGAACTGTCACACATTTTGCTATTTGTGCTTGAAAATAAGTCAGCTAATCAAACACTCCAGCAGGATTTATATACATCTGTATAATATCTCAATGTCTACTCCACCTTAACAGATATGGTAAGATTTATTCAAATGGTCATAAAGTCTGCTGACCTAAAAAGGCAAAGTGGTCATAAAGAGACTGAGAACCAATCTATGGTCATGGTCTGTCAATCCTGATAAGAGTGTGAGCAAAATCCACCCATACTGCTGGGAAGATTCTTGTTCGGCCTCATAAAGACACACCTGACACTCACCTGACAGCTTCAGTGTAGAAAAGGTATTCTTTCAGCTGATCTGCGTAGTGCTCTTCTTCCTCCAGAATGTCATCTATTGATGCAGCATACCTGTGCACATACACAGTCGCATTTATTAACAACAAAAAAAAAGAATGACGTATGACAATGTGTCTGAGTTAATAGGTCAATGATTGGTCTATTAGTGTTTATACAAACACATTTAAGGGTATGTGAGAGGTTTTAATTCACTACTTACGTGTCCATGTGGTGGCCCGCACTCTGTAGACCATCTCCCATCTCTTTTTCTATCGCGCTCCACTCACTGGACACAAAAGTCAAAACAACACCCTCTATTCAGTCAGTACTTGTAGCCATAAAGCCTGTCAGCAATCTATTTATTAATTAATACAGCATTATTTTGTTTGCATTTATAGTACCACTCATGAGGCTTCAAACATTTCTGATCATGGGTTTTTATTACCCGCACAAATCAAAAACAGAATTTCCTAACCTCAGGTTAAAAATGACTGAAAAACTAAATGAAATGATGAAGATGAAAAAAAATGTCTCCATGAATTAATGAATTATACTATAGTTCCCTTTTGAAACAGACTACATACTACATGTAGACAGCCTGTGCCCCGAATGTTTTAATTTTAACTCTTGGCCTTTCGTAAAACCCGTTGATAAGAGTAATCACTCTGTTCGACAGGAAGAGAAATCAAGGGAGAAAAGGAAAAGCCCCTTGAGCCTGAGGCTGTTGTGTCCATGATCTCACCATTTTAGCGCAGTTTCTCCAGCGCCATTTGCAACTTTTTGATCAGACACATTTTTAATTAGAAATGGTTATATTTGCAAGAGTGGTTAATAAATACACTGCTATCCTAACTGCAGCTTGTGTATCCACAGTCCACCTCACTCAGTTTCCATTTTTAATGACAAATACAGACAATTACCACCTGGTGGTATGGAGAGGTATTTCCTCTCCCATAATTGACTGCTGGCTGTAGTATTTGTGACGTATTCAAGTGCAGTCCACATCAAGCGACAGAACAGTCAGCCTTTGTCTCAGCTCTTTTGCTGTAATGCAGAAACAACAAAAAAGCTGTTTCTCACCTAAAGACTCTGCCGTAGTTGCCATGGACCTTGTAAACTCCGTACAGCCTGTCTGCTACTTTCTAGAATAAAGACAATAAAATCACTCATTAAGAACACATTATTCCACCTCAGATGATTACCAATTTAAAACCCTTTAGTCAATACTGTATGTTTGCTATCAACACTGACATAAATAACATCAGCACGCGCTGGCGATCACACTGGGAATCAACACAGTTACAGCCTGATGCAGCTTTTAACTTGCTGTTGAGGATAGCCAGAAAAGTAAAACACTAATGGCTCGTGAATAAACATAGGCAGCACTCACAGTACAAGAGCTAACACAAGCTAACTGTGTACTACTTGCACAAGACAAAATGGCTGAAATAACTAATGAGGGAAGACACAAATCTGCCATGCTAAATGCCCTGATAATTTTCTCAGGAGTTGTCAAACTAAATATGGGTGAAATACCAATGTTACACAAAACAGTCTGCAAAAAAACAAATCCAAAACTAAGCAGACAGTTAAATATAGGTGTGTGTGTGTGTGTGTGTGTGTGTGTGTGTGTGTGTGTGTGTGTGTGTGTGTGTTCATGCCAAAACTCACCGCCCGCACCCTGAGTAACTGAGAGATGACAGTGTTCAGTTCATCACTGTATTGTTTCAGTGCTGTGAATCGCCTGGAGAACACAACAAATGGATCATAAATCAAACAGTGTTTAACTTAATCTGTCTATTTGTGTTGCCCTGCAGAAGCTCTAATTATCATACCTCCAACTAACTGTTGTGCCACAGGGATCATTCATATTTAATCCAGTGTTTCTCATCAAAGACTCTTGAGAAACTATTCAGTGATCTAACTTAATCTCCCACTTTGTATAAATCCAAGCAAAATGTTGTATTGGCAAACGAAAAGGCAAACCCAACGGTCTGTTTTTAACCTACTTGTCAGGGTTCTTGACTCTGAACATGGCACTAAGAGACTTTAATCTGGAGTCGACCTGGTAGGGAACAAAATCACACATGTTAAAGAAGGTTTTGATTCGACAGAAGAGAATTTACAAAGACAGCAAGAAGAACTTGATGTATGTTGAACTGTGCACTAACTGTATACCTTGTCTTGAAAACCTGTGTCCAAAACAGACTCCCTCCATCCCTTTTCCTGAGGATTGACAGATAACAGACAGGATTATCGACCAGACTGTGTCAAAATGTCTTTCCAGCAGACTACAGCAAAACACAACAAGAGGCTGCACTGGATTAAGCATGTTGCTACAGGCTAGAGGGAGACAATAAAATATAAAACCAGGAATCCAATTTAAAAGGTGTTCCTAGTCTCCACAGCACTACATCCGCGCCAGAGACAGGTCTGGCTGCACCAATTATCATTCTGGTACTGGGGGGAAAAACACATTTTTGCTTGTCTGAATTTTTTTTAAAGGAGAAATATGTAACAATTGGCCACCTTTCAATTAAAATCCTTACATTTTGCCCCTTTAAACCAATCACAGTTATCTTGTATAGAGCTAAACCCAGAGTGTAATATTGGCACTCCTGCAAAATAGCATCAAGGAAACCTTGTTTTGCACATGGGGAGGCGAGCCCTAGCGCTTAAATGGCAAAATCCCACAAAAGGAAAGGTAACAGCAGCTATTTCCTTTAGATTTGTACCATTTGTGACCAGGTTAGGGTGACTTGCCATTTGCAACATATAGGTAGCTGGCTCAGAGGTTGTTGTTGTTGTTGTTCCCCCTTAGCAACAGGGATTTTTCAGGAACATGTAGAGAGCGGAAAGGAGCAACGCTCTTCATGAGCTAGTCAGCCAACAGCCTCGTTGGTTAGACTAAATGAATAAATGACAAGACTATGCACAAAAGGACTCATTTTTCAACTTAGGAAAGTTAATCATGCTGGCAGCTATTTCTACCTCCATACTGAGGGTTAAAAAGCAAATTAGAATAATGTATTCCACCTTGTATGGGATAATTTAAAGGCTCTGTCATTGATATCAATGAGATCACTATGTTGGTCATGACAGAGGTGTCATTGTAGAGGGCCCCTACAGAAATCTGGTTCAGCCTCTATTTTTTCCACTGCAGCGTGATATGCCATTTTACTGGAGTTCTTACCCTTTGTCTGTATCCACCCACCGGCACAGCCTCATGCATTGTTTTGCCATGGTGCTATCAAAGTGCTGTCAGTGTGAAATCTGTCAGACTGTGAGGGTTCGCGGGCATGCATGTCAGCATACGAAATGGCAGAAGACTTCATTGTCTGGAGCAGGCTCGAGCACTAACCTCTGTCAGAAAGAGGAAGAAGATTTTGTCATTGGAGAGGACGGGATGTGATGCAACGCGCAGCAGGAAGTTTTCCAGGCCCACTCTCCGTCGCTCAACAAAGTCTGGGTCGAGGTTGTCTGCCGACAGCTTGTGCCACACAAACTCTGCCTATAAGAGACACAATTCACGGAGTAAGATAAAAGATGAGGGTGTATTCTACAACCAGGAGGAAACTGAGAGCAAACTAAGCAAGATTCATTGACATTAACTAATTAAAGATGAAGCACTTCTTTCACAAACTTTCAAGCAGTTATACTCAGCAAATCAATGACATGGAATGAATCTTACTCTATTTTTATGTGTCACTCACCCTTTTCTCTGGTAGTGGAGGGATGATGATGTAGGGGTAGGTGACCAGGAGGTATGTTCTGAGCAGCTCAAACTCACTGTAGCGTCTCCACAAGGTGTCAGGCGTGGCAGGCGTACCGCCCTCGGGGACAGTTTCAGCTGGTCTGCAGACAGACAAATCGGAATAAATTGTATTTTCAGATCTTATCTTAGAAGTGACAGACATTTGAAAAAGCACCTTGCAATGTATCGCATCCGAGTCTGACTTTGATAAAGGAGTTTTCTGAGGAGGGCAGGTGAAAGTAATCTTGTCACAGGCTGTGTGATTATCATTTAAACGAGAGAGTTCTCCAAGTGTCATCTGAATAGTAATCGCCTTCGTCGTAGTAATGAAGTTACAACCTTGCAGGGGGTCGAACGAGGTAGAGGGGTAATCAGTTTTTTCCTAGCCACCATTCTGTTTCACAGCAGGTGTGTGGAGGAGGCTTGTTGGTAATGATGTAGCCTATCAAAAAAAACGATCCAAACTACCATTCTACCATGAAATTAGCTTTAGCGAGATGCACTAACAAAAAAAAAACACAGCATTAAACAGAAACAGGACAAACCACAGTCACAGCAAGTGATTCCATTTTTTTAAAAATCTTGTATCACTAAAACAAATTTAAAAAGCTAATCTTTATCCTAAGAGTTGATCAAAGCACCAGTAAGGAGCTTCAAGTCGAAATCCATAACTTAAATAGAAAAGCTGCAATCATATTTGGTCAAGGTAAATACAAAATATTGTCAAGATGAGAGGGCTGGTTTTTAGTTTAGTGCTCAATTTGCTCAATTTAAACACCTCTATCGAATCCAGTCAAAGATACCCAGAGATTAGGGACATGATGAAAAGAAACCATGAACAAGAAAGCAGCTAGAGACCATCTTGCGAGAGACCACACCTGCCGCAACTGTATCGATGGGTCGGACAACATTTATCTTCAAACTCAGCCTTTGTTTTTTAATCTTCACTACACCTCTTAAAAGTTTTCGTGGCTGCATCAAAACAAATGGCCGGGGGGATAAAGTGTGGAGCAGCCAACCCAGACATCCACCCGCTGTGGTGACCATCTCATGACACTATCACACTGACAAAAATGTGTTTCCACAGACAGACATATAAACACCTGGCAAAGCACTCCACTTCTGCTATAGTAGTTCCTGTGACAAAAGGTGTCTCCTGGACCTCACTTTGCCATGATGACACAGACACACAGACAGACTCACAAGGTGAAGACATTACAACACAACAATGCTGTGGCAGGTAGACATGTCCTGTGTGCTTTTAATATCGAGGAAGTGTAGGTGAAGTGGTGCCACTTTATTCTTCCTGTCACTGCGTTTTGTTCTGCACCCCCACACTGAGATGTTTGCCTATGTGGTAACAATAATGTGTTTATCAAAAACAGCAAAAAGTCCATTAAATGTCAGCAGAAAACCAGATTCCCAGCGTCCCACCTACCGTATTTCTATGAGGTAGACTGTATAGGTTTCCTGCATGTTCACCGTGTTCTTCCCTGTTCTCTTCTCTGCCTCTGCCACATTTATTTCCATTTTTCTCAACAGAGCTGTGCCTCTCTCCACCATCTGCACAGACAAGCGAGGAGAAAAAGTCAATTATTGAAAGGGAATGTAAAGCTCATGTGACAGATATAAGAGGGAGCAAAAACATAATAAAAGTGTGCAGACAGATGAGTTCATAGAAAGAGAGTGGTTCTCTGGGACTTTAGTGGATGATTAAGTTGTGTTAACATTCAAATCTAAATCAGACAGACGAACATGACACCAGATGGAAACTGAAGGTTTCCATCTGGTGAAACTGCTGAAGTTTACACAGGGTAATGACAGGAGTGTGCGGGTCACAAGACATGACAGTAACACCACCACAGAAGTACTAAAAACACGAAAACTGTCTTTTTACTGTCTTGACACCACGGTAGTTTAGGCTGGACTTGTCGGACGCTGATTCAAACGAGCTAAACAAAACTTTAGGACTTAGCGTTGAGACCTGCTAGCTAGCATGCTAACATCAAGAGTAAATAAAGTTTACAAAGTGGAGTTAGCTCTGAGCCACTGTTAGCAACAGCAACTTTCGCTGAGATTCTAACTTTGACGTTACCGTACAGAGCAAATTGCTAAATTCAGATTTAAAAGCCCTTTAATGTTCCGAAAGCTTTTAGAAGAGGTGAGTGTGAAAGTCTCCGCGGCTCCCTGTGACACAAACTCCACCTAGCTAACACTAACATTAGGCCTGTTTGGGGAAAGTTTTTAACCGGTGAATGCAGGCTTTTAGACCCCAAACATGTTCGCCATAACGAATAAAAGAAGTACGACCGTGTTTATGAGGTTGTTTTCGGATTCCACTGAAGTGATATCGGTGTTACCGATCACAGCTACTTCTTCGCTACTTGCGGAGTCTGCCATCATCCTCTGCTGCTGTTGTCAGCTGAGCTGGCAGAGTGGACCGTTTCCTCCGTTGTGCGCATGCGCGATCCAAGCTGAGGCCAGGCATCTGTGATCATCATGATGTTTAATTTAATGACTAAATTATCACATTTTTATTAGATCATTGAGGACTGGACGAGTGAAAATGAATACAACAAAACACCATACGATACATTCAGTTATTGAGGGGCTCTGTGTGGTTTCGGAGATTAAATTCAAACACAGAATTTTAATATTTGCAAAAAAATTTATATAAGCTGCCAGAACACTTTTAAGGCTTTAGAAAGTTGGCAGGGTCCGCCAAATATAAACACACCAAACAGTATTATTTTGTTTGCCTTTGAGGTCACTTTGTTTATTCAGTCATGAAAACAAAGAGAGTGTCAGTGAAGATCTTCAGATTAAAATCTAATCTACTCAACTATCTACAAATCTAATCAAAACTACATAGTGCACCATTAATAAATAAATAAATACATTCATGATTGTGCACAAGGGTTAAAAATAATTTAATGTCAGAATCACCTCTTACTATAGTCTTTTGTTTAAACTAAAATAAAAATATGCTAAATGATTATATGAAGTAACAACCACCATTGCACTCAGCATAAACTCAATGGTAGTAATGAGACCTTAAAGGATAACTTCACGGAAAAAAGGACAGATCCAGTTTTTATGCTGTATACTCACCCCCGGGTGGTGAGTTGGAGTCCACCAAACATTTCTGGAGCCTCAAAGGGAAACAGCAATGCAGCATTCTCCTGAACAACTGAATCCTTTATCCTTTAACAATGTTATAGACCATATAAAAATTTCAGTTCAGCAACATGTAATTACCTTGTGTTTCTGTGCAGGTTTTACAAAAAGCAATGCATCAGATGAGCCTCAATGATGACGATGGTTCCTGCTGGCTGAAACCAGTCAACTGACAGTTTCTGACAGTTTCCATGCAGCTGTGCTGAATTGGTGAACCCATTATCCTCCTCTGGCATCATTTGCTGTTTCCTTTGACAGCTTCCCTCTGCAAGGCTGACATCTACTGGTGGGATATTGGTCTGGGATTTGTTGTTTTCCATCCTGTCCCCAGAGCCCATGCTTTTGGTCGTATTATGCGATTTCTTATTTTTGGCAACTTTGGACACAATAATGAGCCTAGAATATTTGGAAGATGCCCATTGGCAATTATTTCTGTTTGCAGAATCGCAAGTGTTTTCCCTACTGAATGATTACCAAGCAGTGACACAGGAGACAGTATGATGGTTGTGTGTAGACAGTTATCCGTCCATAACAGTGGTCCTAGATTGGTGCTCGACGATGCTGTTAGCTGCCCTCTAAATGGGGATCATCAGGGTTTTGACCTATCAAAGCTATTAGACCTTACAGAATACATTCGAGACAAAACACACCTTGTTGTTTTCATGCTGTTCGCTATTGAAATTCCTAAAAAGGTGCCATAGGTGATGAATATCCTCAATGTGGTGATATAATTCGGTGCCCCTCTCATTGGTTGTAGATGGCTGTGGTTCCAGATGTGAATGAGAGGGATGCGGTGCGCCTCAGGCTAGTAAACAGCACAGAAACACGGCCTTTTAGTTCCTGTGGTCACGCTGTTGTGCAGCGTTTAATGTTTAAAGAGAAGGGTGGAGCAGCATTTAGTAAGGAAGCATTTTATATAGATGCCACTGGGCATGGAGCAGGCTGCTGGGGTGTTGTGGGACGCAGGGTGGACGAAAAATAGAAAGGGAAGGAGAAAGGCAGTGGCAGAGAAGCTGTAAAGGTAAGATGAAGAAATGATGACTGAGTGTAAAGTGACAGTGACACACAGGCAGCAGGTATGGATGGATGGATGGATGGATGGATGGATGGATGGATGGATGGATGCGGTTTCGAACTGCAGCGTGTCAGGAAACCCAGAGCCTGCGCTGTGACCAGCCGTAGTCACAGCAACAGCATAGCTACCATTCTTTCCTGCCACTGACCTCAAACCAGCCACCACCACTTCCTGTCCGCACACACGGGCACGCAGACAAACACACATATGCACAAACACACGAAAACACAAACACACCTATAGTCCTGTTTTGGTGACTGTAATCAGCCATTTGACAACTTTTTAGAGCCACTCTGACAAACACTCTTGAGCACTGAGCCACTAGAATATTCAGTCCGAGCGTGTGTGTGTGTGGGTGTGTGTGTTTTTTCCTGTCTTGTCTATATTTGGGAGTTCTGACCTAAAACATCTGAGTGACCATAATTCAGACTGATGTGTGTTTTACATAATAAGTCATGATATTAATGTAAAAAAATAAAATAAAATAAAATAAAAAAATGGAGACAAACAGGAATAATAATCATGGGTCTTGATATAACTGATAAACTGGATATTGTATATTGCAAAAAAATCAAATAGAATTGCATTAAAAAAATGTACAAGAAAAATCTAAGAAAATCTTTTTGTTCACTGGAGTTTTTGACTATCATCTTCTGTACAGTAATTATAATCACCTATTTCCTTTGTACATTCATTAGATGGAAAAGAGGATTGTTGAAGTTTAACTGTTGAACAGCAGAGGGAAGCAAACATCCAGTAATGTTGAACAACCCAGAATCCTCTGGAACTTGACAGGTCTGGGAGTGCTGTATATATATATGTGAGTATGAATGAGTGTTACAGGTCTCTCTGTCAGAGCAGCTGTTACTGTAACAGAACAGAGCCATTGTTATTCAAGTTAACCATGACAGGGCTTAGAACTGAGGCAGCTAGGTTTAATTCAGCATAACTGATTAACTGTCTCTTCTATTAGAGATGTTTGTGAATGATCTGTCACTGAGTCAGACTTGGTGAGAACTAATGTTTTTCACTGCCTGCTCTAAATCTGCTCCCCTTTATGTACGTTTATCAACATATTTCAAGGTTCAAAGGTTGATTTACCTGTCATTCTACAGCACAGCAGGGTCTTACAATGAAATTCAAGTTGTAGTCTCTTTATGTCACACAGGAGTCTGTTGTCTGAGGAAAGAACCTGCTTCATAATCTGGTGGTAAATACTTATGTATATTTTGGCAGACAGAATCAGGGTGAGGGTCATGTTTCCTTGCAGAGCCTTTTCTTTCCTTTTCTTTTCTTTACGTTTTTTTTTTATTTTTTATTCTATTTTATTTTTTTAATTTGACCAGGGCTGTGATGAGCACTGATTGGGACTGATTTTCTGAGATGTTGACTTCCAGGAACCTCAAACTGTTCGCCTGCTCCACCTCAGCTCCACTGAAGTGGACAGGGGTGTGGGGTGTTATGAGTGCAGTCTTAACTCATGATTTAAAGTTATCAGAACATATATATATATATATATATATATATATATATATATATATATATATATATATATATATATATATATATATATATATATATATATATATATACATATATATATATATATGTTGGTGCACAACTTTTTCAGTGATGTCACCTCCAAAACAAAAGCCTTGAAATTTGGTTGATGGTTCTTTACAGCGGCAGCATCAAGGCTGTGTCCTCAAGTGTTGCTGTGTCAGCGGGGTTGCATTGATAGTGTATCAAAGCCTGACAGTTTTATTCATACCGTCCCTTTGCAGCCATTCGACTTTTTAAATTTGTATTTATTTAAATGTTTTGTATAATTTGAGATAATGTCATCATTGCTTTAGAAAGATTCAAATATGTGACATTTTTATCAGATATCTGGTTCATAGGACGTTTCGGCGAGTTGCACTTTGCGTGCGTGTTTGTGTGTGTGTGTGTGTGTGTGTGTGTGTGTGTGTGTGTGCGTGTCTGCGCTGTATACAAGGCTGGTCACGAAGGTCATAAAGAGGAAGTCCTTGTGGTCAGTAGAAAGGAACACATGGTTCGCTTCATGTCGTAGCCTCCGTCCTTCATTTTCCTCTCCATCATCTGTCTATTCTTGCCTTTGACAGTGGTGGAAAAAGTCGTGCAGTGTGTTCAGTGGGCCTGCATTTGTGTGGGTGAACCACCATGGGACCTTATTATATTTTTTATTTTTACCTTGTTATGCAAAAGTGTCAATCATCAGTTTTCCCATTGATTGTAAATACAGACACACTCAGTTTTTTTTCTTGGTCATCTGCACTTGGGATCTCCTACAATTAAAGGTGCACCACACAGTTTTGCAGAAGAAATAAAAAAAATCAGAATTTTAATATTCACAATATTAATGAGGCCATAATAAATAATAGAAACATTTATTTTTCGTGTAGCTGAATAAACAAGCTGTTCTCAGAAGAAAATAGGGTCCCCAGAATACAGTTTGACGCTATAAAGGTGGCGGGGTCCGCCACACGCAAACAAAGTGAAACAGTGCTGTTCTTTGTTTGTTTCGGCTTGAAAATCAGTAGCTAAATATCTTTCTCCTCCGGCTTAAATTTTTTCCCCCGCACTACACAGTCGAGTTTAAGACTTTTAGCCGTACGAATCTCATTCTAACATCCACCAACATCCAGATCAATGAACAAACTGAGGGCTATCAAATTGTCATTTGATAACTTTTCATGTGAATTACAAATGTGTGAGATGCAAATTAGAAGACTTGGACAAAACATTTTCTCACAGATACACCTTTGAAACTCATACGTCTTTTTAATTGTGTTACTCGTGTTGAAACATTCGTAACGCTGAAAACTTCGTTTGTGTCCCGTCTCTCCCGTTTCTCCTCACATTTAAATTTTTTTTGGTTTCTCTCTCCCATCCATCACCGGAGTGTTGACAAATTAAGACATGCAAGTCTCATTGAACGCTTCTCTTGCATGACTGATGCTGCTGTCCAACAACGCTTGCACACTTGCATGTGTGTGCATCTAAAGTACATGGGCACTCACTCTCTCTCTCTCTCTCTCTCACACACACACACACACACACACACACGCACACACACACACACGCACACACACACACACACACACACACACACGCCAACACACATGCAGAGTGTGAGCAATGCAGTATAATAAGCAGCGTGGCAGCGATGTGGTCAGCTTTACCCCATGTGCAATCGTTGAGAAGCCACATGAAGGCTTCTGGGTATTAAAGGACAAGCCTTGGTTGGCTGGGAGGGAATCTGTCATGCAACAAGAAAACTGTGTTTTTCACCCTTTTTCCCCCTCTTTCATTTCTTCCTCCATCTCCATCCCCCCCTTTTTTTTCTTTACCTCCTCTTCCCAAGTTCTGTCTTTCACCAAATTCTCTCACTCTCTCTCTCTCGCTCGCTCTGCCCGCTTTTTTTTTTCCTCCCTCCTCCTTCATTTCTTTCATTCTGTGGCATATTAGACGCAGTTGTAATACTCTCCAGCTTAAAATGCTTAGACCACTGGAATGTTCCGTCAAAGAGGTGGGCGGGCCCGGGGGGGCGGGACAGACCAGCATAACCAATTAAGGAGGAGATTGAGGTAAGACGGACAGCTTCTAAATGGTGTAATAAAAACCTACTAAAATGTAATTACAATGCAATAGCAATAGACACTTCTAATGACAGGATGTATATGCCAACGTGATTTCCTAATTATGGCCTACGCATAATGGGTGACTGTTAACATGGCGTGGAGATTATAGAGAGGTGTCTGAATGCAGAAATCCAACCACAGGGACTTGTTACAGCGTTGAAGGGCATGATGGCCACTCAGAGGTCTTGCCAGGTATCGATTGCAGCAGGTTAGGTGAGCTTGTTTGAGACTGAATGAGTCAGGGATTTGTTTGTCCAACGAGCCACCTATCCATCCATCCATCAAGTCAATCTTTTTTATTTGTCCAGCATCCGATTATTGATTTGACCCATTCCTCAGCTGAGTCCAATTTCCTTCCCCCACGACGTCCATCTGTCCCTCACTCCGTCCACATGTTGATGCTGCCATCCATCTGTCCATCCATCCATCTCCATCCATCCACCCGTCCTTCCATCTCTAACAAGAGGAGTGGATGGTGGCGTCCATTATTACAGAGCATCCCAGAATAGAGTCTCGTTTTATTACAAGTCCCTCTGGTCGTCGTGGCTACCCAAATTACAGGCCAGGCTTCTCACACATAAAAAAGGTTGCGCTGCCGAAAACCAGCCACCTCAATAAAGGATGGATTAGAAAATCCTTTGCTTTTTTCCCTTCCTTCCCTTTTTGAAAGGTTTTCTGTACATTTTTTTTTCCCTCTGGTGTTTTGTTTTATGTTGGGGTGCAGCGGTCTTCTTCAGTGGTTTTGCTCCCCGACCCTGCGGCGGGAAAATACGCTCACTTGTGGGTTTCTGGGAAGGCAGCGGTGGACGAAACATCTGCTGGGAGCAAGATGTATGTGAGTATGTGTGTGTGTTTGTGTGTGTCTGTGTCTGTGTGTATGTGCATGTCGGGACACTGCCATGGCATCCTGTTCAAGTTTACAGATCTGTTTGGGAGTTTGCAAAATAGAAAGAGATAGTGAGAAAAATAAGATCATTGTGTTTTTCGAGAGAAAGTTTTAAATGGTGCGACATAAAGTTGAGGTTCCTTAATAAATAGCTATCTAGGGAATAATATAGAAAAGCAAATGTGTTTGAAAGTTTTCTCTCACAATTTTCAAATTTAAAACCTTAAGATAACTGATGCACAAGTCAAGGATTATCCCTGCAGCAGCCATGTTAGGCATATCTAACCAACATTACAAATGTATACATTAAGCGTTTCACATTTTTCAGTGCATTCAGTTCATTTGAGACGGTACCACTGTTTGAGCTAGCGTCAGAAATCTTAAGTTAACATGTCTCACCCTCAAAGCGCTCTCATTCCAAGACATACAGTCGACACCTTAAGGTGTAGAGTAGATGGTAAAGCTTTAAAGTTTGTAGTTTTACGGGAAGAATTTTTCAATCAGAAGAGAAAGATCTTCATTGACTGATTTCAATTTTTTATGCCTAAAAAAACTAAATAAAAAAGCTCTTTTTCGTTTTTCATGATTGATTAAACTGAATAAACAAACTAACATTAAAGGGCAACACAATGTCATACTGTTTCACTTTGTTTATATTTGGCGGACCCTGCCACCTTTCTAGCTTCAGACAGTATTTTGGGGGCCTTATTTTCCTCTGAGAACAGCTTGTTTATTCAGCTATGGAAAACAAATATGTCTGATGTCATATCATTACCTCATTTATATTATAAATATAAATATTCTAAGTTTCTTCTCCAAAACTACATAGTGCCCCTTTAAAAAATGTGCTCATGTGTTACGTTTCAAAACAAATGGCTGGTTCTATGGCTGACATGTACATCACACATGCCTGTCTTATAAGTACTGCTTACCAATATTAAAGTCTTTGATGGTGTAAAAGTTCCTCCACCTCTTACACGCTGACATCAGTTCAGAGCACATGGTGGATAATTCATGGAGGAGCTGGGAATGTGGAGAATTACAGACACACACACAGAGCTGAGGCAGCCTTATCTGTTTAGAGTTTTTACATCTCAGAATGATGGGAACTGACGCAGAGAAGCCAGTAATCATATCAAATCAAATCAATTTTATTTATATAGTCCAATATCACAATCGCGTTGCCTCAGCGGGCTTTACACTGTACAGTGAACGCCTCCCTTAGACCCTCGATCCCAATTAGGAAAAACTTGTAAAATATGATGAGGAGTGGATATTTTATTGTAAAGTTAATTAGATATTACAATACATTAAAGAGGCTGTATGTAATAATTCGTAGCATTTCGTATGTATAATGTATGTATATGTATTAATCAGTTTTTTTAGTGTCCATATGTCACGTGAAAAATTACACCTCCCTGTGGATGATTTGCTCAAGTTGTTTAATGCAACAAGGATTTTTGCCTCTCTCCGCTCCGCTTACAGGGACAACAGTAGCTAACGTTAGTTGAAAATCAGAGTCTGCCAACATAAACTAACGACCAGCACAACACAGAAGTTCCACAGATCCACTTTAAAACAAAGGATGTGATTTCAACCTCACAAGTGCATAAAATTCCATCCTTCGCTTGCCAAATCTTTGACTTGATCAAATTTCTGACCAAACTGAGACCTCTATTTCATAGTCTCAGTCTCTGGCCAGGACATAATTCCTGTTAAGTTCATTTTGACAAGTTTGTCAAAACAGAAGCATCCCTTTGTGGGGAAAAAAGGGACTCAGTTGTGTTGGCACTTTAAATGTAATCATTTTGAGGTTCAGCTTGTCAAAGCAAATCTAAACTTTTAAGCAGATCAAACTGTCTCCAGGTCCTTGGTGCTTTTTTTTTTTTTTTTTGCAAGCTGCATGGTATTTCCTTACAGCCTAACTCCCCAGTAACACATTAAGATTATTTCCATCTTCCCTGATAAGTGTAAATATTTATAGATCCATACAAGAGAAAGCTTTTGTCTATGTGTGACTGTGTTGTAATTATACTGCTGTCTGGAGATCCATTTGATCTACTTGGAGATCCAGTTGACGCATGGTCTGAGTCATCTTCCACCAGTGATTCAGAAGCTGTGATTCTTAATTGGAAAAGCTACCGGCAGATATATTCATTTCATGTTGGTTCACCAAAAAAACGTCGAATGACAAAGTAAACCCTCTGACTCAACCCTGTTCCCGATATGGACAATATGCTGGCGGATTTAAATACATTTTTAACGGCTGGGAAATTGTAGCGTGTGTAAGTCCAATAGCAGCCAACCTGACGGGTGACTGATGTAGTCGTCTCCATGGTAACGGGTTGCGGTCTTATCTTGAGAGAGAAAAATTAGAGAGATCCGAAGGAAGAAATTAAAGGTAGAGACTTTTTGATGAATAGAGGAAAAATGGGAGGTTGGGGAGATCCATCACCAATAAAAGGGACGTTTATGGCAGCGTCTTTTCACATCCTCTGCTTTCAAAGCCAAGAGGAGAAAAATAGACCGGGATGCAGCAGCCTCATTAAACAATATGAGGGCTCTTTATCATGTGGCAACCCACCGGAAGTATAGGGCTGCGACCCATCTTGGGCTCTGGCCCATCGTTTAAGAAAGCCAGGGTTTTACGGGAAGTGTGAATGTGGTGTGCGATGAAAGGATGGGATGAGGTGTGTGTGTGGATGTCTGTTTGTGTGTGCGTCTGCAGTGCACGCTATTATTATGTTGCTGCGGTTGTAATGATGTAAGATGCTCGCGAGGGAGTAAACAAGAGCAGCACGCTATCGACAAACAACATGTGAAAACATCATGTTTCTGTGGGTCTTCAGTGATTAAGAAATCTTTAGAGGCAAAAGATAAAAGTAATACGATTCTGGAAATACCTTGAAGCATTGCTAAACAAACCCCTGGAGTTATCGGTTATCTTTCTGTGTGTCTAATTCAGTATATTGTTTAGACTTTTTAAAACAAGTTATGTCTTCTGTATGTATGTATTCTCTATGTAGTACACGATCTGCTGCTTTCTACTGGTCCCCGTTTTTCTGGTGCATTCGCAATTACAAACGTAACATTTGGTGTAAAGATGTCAGGCATCATCATTTGGTTCACATTATTGACCAAATGACTCGACAGCTATTGAATAGAATGAAATGACATTTTGCATAGATATCAAGGGTGCATAGTTGAATCTTCATGACTTTGATTACACCCTGACTTTTTATCTACTGTAGCATTACTAGAGGCTTAATCCACCCCAATATCAGGGGGGCTTAAAGGTATATACAGTATACAACATCTGCTACTTTTACACCTTTTAGCAGGTCAAAGTTTGGACAAATATTTATGGTACACAGTCCCCTCAGTTTTCCTGTAGCAGCACACTGACACTGACATTTGTAGTCATGAGTGAAAGGGCTAGACATGGAACGTGCGACAAACATTCATGCTTCAATACATTCAAGCTAATTAGCAAATACATGATAAACTGAGATCTTGAACATGAGAACATCAGCATGTAAACACTGTCAGTGTGAGCATGTTGGCATTTCTGAGGTGGGCATGCAGTTTACTGCAGGCCTGGGCCGTAGTATATACCCTCACAGAACAGCTAACTTTAGTCTTTTTTAAAATAGGTTTTATTGTTTAAACCGAATGAACTGTTTGCTGCTGCTGCTCAGCGGTCACCCATCTACACCTAAACACACACTGCTAGATACGATGCACCCAAATAGGGCTTTTACATCGCTTCATTCCTGGCGATCCTTCACACCACTATTGTATACTGTGTGTTACATATACTGTATGTTACATGCTGTATGCTTGTGACTTCATCTTCAAAGATTTAAAGGTATTCACATATAACAAGTGCAGAAATCATACACCTTTTTATTGTAACACTTGTAGGAGGAACGTAACCCTCATTATGAGATCAAAGCAGCCGATCAGGTGTCAGCTGCTGGAAACCAGAATGAGGGCAAAGAGCCCAAACAGCAAACCAACACCTGTCGCTGGCTCCAGTGTGGTCCTTGCAGAGCATCACCAGAGAAGATACTGAAGATGTTTTGGGATTATAAATCTCTCATGGCCTTCATCAGTAAATGATCAGGTGTTATCAGAGGACCTGCATGTAAAACAATGTCCATGTCTGAGCAAAGACTAATATTTGAGGTTTCCTCCCCACTGTTATCATTTTGAATCAAAGCAATGGGCTATACAGATATCTACTCACTCATGACTGCTTGCTGTCGCATCATTGATGTGTATTCATGCACAGGAGGCCAGAGGATGTCTTCTGATCCGCCTCGATTCACTGGTCAGTGAATTAAGATGTGGGATGCTGATGAAAGTCCAGAACAAAGCTAGTAAGTTGACCTTTGGGTTAAGGTCATGAATGAACTCCCAACAACACAAAAAAATAGTTTCGCTTCATACTTACACAATGCACTGTGTTTTTTATTATGTGGCTGCGAAATTTGAAGAAGCCATTCACGACAAACCAAAGTCTTTTCAACCATCCGGCTCGATTGATCAATATTACAGTACATTTGCGTGAAGAGAAAGTGAGCGACTCTTGCTCTTTCTCTCTTATCCACCACCACCCCTACCTTCTGCCTTGTCAATCAGTCGAAGGAGGAAAAAGTCATTAAATCTCTCTGTTGGCCATACATGTAATTACAGTCTGCCTGTATGTTGCTAAATACGCCCCGGCGCTAGTCTGGTCTCCCTGGTCATGTTTTTTCCTCCCACCGGCCGTGTTTCAAGCCCTTATAATTGGCAGAGGCAGCATGTCTGGATTAGAAGCTGCTGGTTTGAAACCCCGACACCCCCCCACCCTTTTCCCCCTGGCCTTGCCCCCCAGTGCAGAAAACCGCAACCTTAAACCCAAAACTCCCTGTTACCCCTCTTCCTTCTCCTTGGAGGGAACATGTTTGGATTAAAAAGTGGAATATTGTTAAAGCCAAATGATCAGGCCCAATGATACCATAATGTACATTTGCGCTGTGGTACTTACTTGAGTATTTACATTTTCTGCTACGCTATACTCCCAATCTACTGCACTGGAGGCAAATATTGTACTTTTTACTTCATTACATTAATTTGATAACTCTTGTTATTGGTTAATGTGGAGATTAGCAATCTGATTTTATCAGCAATCGGGTAAAAATGAAAAACAGTGATTCAAATAACCAGAAAAATGCTAAATATTGGATAATTAGACAGGAAGAGAATCGGTTGACCATAGCACACAGCTTTATAATGTACTTTTACTTGACCTTTTGATACCTCATACTACGTTGATTAGATATTTTAAGGTCTGCAGGTCAGAATTTGCATTAACATTGGGAATCTGACTAATTGTAATCATTTCATCACTTACCAGTTCAGTAGAAGCTGCAAAGTTATTGGGCACTGAAAGCCTGCAGTGAAAGTGGGCAACATTTTGAGGTAAAACACCATATTACACCTGTTAGCATCCAACCACTTCCCTATTGTTTTCATTACATCTAGTGAATTTCAAGGCTTAAATAAATGTTTCCAACACGCATGTTGATATTTATGAATTAATTCTGACTCGCATCATATTGCTGAACATTATCAGTTAGCTACCATTTGAATGTTAATGTTCATTGTTGGCTGATAGAAGCTAATAGGTCATCAAATGTGCTGTTTTACCAAAACAGCACATCCTCCTTATTTAGACTGTCCATTATCTTTTCAGTTGCTGATCAATCTGGACGCAGTGAATGATAATGATTTGTCTGATTTCCTGCCTTTATATGGTTTGAAACACAGCAGTACCGGAGATGAGCGTCCCGCCCAGAGTGTGATGTCAGAAGAAAATGGCTGCTGTGTGAATTTGGTCTACTAATTAAAATTTTTCTTGTTATATCTGACTTTTTCCATTTGATGTTAACACAACAAATTGACATATAAGTTCCTGGCATTTATCAAAACCCCTGTCCTGTTCAAAATACTCTCTATTTATTCTCTTTAATCCTCCATGTTTTTACCACAACCTGCCCACTGAAAAAGCTGAAATCTATACGTCCACAGACCTCTAGGTAATTACCTCCCCCTACATAGTGTTACATTATATATGATCATGGATCACATTGTTAGCCTTGTTAAGGGGTTTTTACAAGTGTTAATTAAGAGGGTGTATATTTGACTGGTGCCTGCAGGACGCCTGTGGTCAGTTGTCTTCCTCTCTCATCTCACACTACAGTCTTCCACTCTCCAAGCTGGCAGCCAGTGCAAAAAAGAAATAAACATTAGATTGAAACCCATCATTTCATCAATATTTACATCTTCAAACTAGAATTTTGCAGTGCAGTCAAATAATTTGACTTAAATAACATTTAATATGTTTTGATGAAGCATAAACTTGCATTTTTTGTATATATATATATATTTTTTTTACAGTGCTACAGGGCTACCCCTGTCTCAGTGGCAGTAGTAAAACCCTTGCGGGTTCAGACAAATGAAGGTTGTTTGGGCCATCAAAGCGTTTAAAGTCGAAATGATGGAGCTGATGGTCAGTGATGTCAGCAAGGATGTTGACTTTGTCTGAGTCAGAGCAGTTTCTGGTCAGTAGAGCCCCTAATTTCTCGGTCTGTCCGTCGCTGTCTCCCTGTTTCTGTCTCTCTTTTGGCCTCCCGTACTCTCACATCATCTCACTCTGCTCTCTCTCTCACACATCTAAAAACTGCTGCCCTCTCATCCAGGTCAGTGTGCTGCTGACCTGAGCCAAAAGTGTACGCATCCGCAAAATCTTAAATGCGAATTATGTGAGCCTCCTCACTAAATTACATGCGTTATATGTTTGTTAATGCTTGATTTGTGCTGACGACGGGCGAAATGTTTATCAGTAACAAGGGGCAACATTTTGCTCTCTGTTTTTCTCTTTCAGTTTAAGTTTAAAAGTGAACATTGTAAACGACAATTATTTACTCTTTTAATTTGATTTTCAACCCTGGATAGTGGTGTATTGCACAGGAAGCCTAGTCTTATTGACAAAAGTTGCATTTGCAAATGAGAAAAAAAAATTATCTAAATTATTATTCCTGCAGGCTACATCAGGAGGGCATTCCTGTTTGAAGTCAAATGTTAAAAGTTCATGTTACTGACCGTGAACTAGGAGGCTTTGCGGTTCACTGCAGCAGCTATGCTAATTTCTTTCTCTCTTTTTGGACTGCTGCCGTGTTTGGCCGCGCGCATTATAATGCTTTGACTGAACTTTGTCTGATCAGACGGGAAATTGGACCAAAAGTAGGGTTCACAAGGTTTCTTAGGCTATGCTATATTTATTCGGCAATAAACCCGATTTTGTCCTCTATTTAAAGTAACATCAAAACAAGAGGACATGTATCGTTTCCAGGTGTCAAGACGACAAAAATCAAATTGATATAGACGTGTTAATCAATTCCAACGTGGATACTTTCATCGACAATGTCATTTTAATGAGATGCTTGATGGAAATTGAGCGCAGATGTTGCTGGGGAAAGGAGGCTGGTTGAGGTATAATTATGGGAAGGTAAAGTGAGGCTGTTGATGGTGAATGCAGTCAAATGAAGACGTTGACTGGGGTGTTATTTTCAGTGAGGCCTCTGTATGTGTGTGGCACAGACATGTTTTTGAACAGAAGCCGGGAGGGGGGAGCGGTACATGTATGAACTCTACGATGAAGTCAACACACACACGTTTCACACATGGTGTGCGAGTGACGCGGGTAAAATATCTGATGTGGTGTCATTGCTAACGCTCTCAGCAACGGATGAAACGCATTAAAGGAGACCTGTTATGTTTTTTGTTTTTCCTTTCCTTCAGTGTTTTATATCTTCTTCTGCATGTAAAAGATCTTGAAAGTTAAAAGGCCCGAAATCCACACCAACGGAAGCTCCCCTTTCCAACAGAAAACACACGGATCCTGAAACACCTAGCAGCTAGTTTGTCACGTAAGAATTTGGCTGCATTTGTGCGCTCCTCGGAAGTTCCCGGTTCCCGCGTTCGGAGGTCAATCATCTTTGGTGTGTTCATGTGCGTCAAGTTGGAATGTTGGAGCAATACAGACAATGTATTGCATTTTAACGCTCAGAGCATTTAAACATCACATTGACATCTGTTTACGTTATATGAGTGACAAGGAAGTGCAAAGGAAACAATAATGTAAGCCATGACATATATTTCATGAATATGTTCATTACCGTCAACCCAAAGTTTACCTTCATCCACCACGTTTCAGTGTCTCACAGCAACTTGTGTAATTTTACAAGTTGTTGTGGGAGTTCATGTTTTCGGATTACTCCAACACCTCATGAACGCACCACAAATCTAGCCACAGCTACTTTGTTGTTGTTAGAGTATCTGGCTCCGGCATGTATGAGCTGACCAATCAGAGCAGACTGAATATTCGGGAGGGGGGCCTTAAAGAGATGGGAGCTAAAATAGAGTGTTTCGGACTGAGGGGGAATACAGAGCTGCAGCACTGGACAGTATGAGGAAACTGATATGTTTAGAGCATTAAAAAATGTAAACCTATTCTAGTGGTAACACCAAAATAAAAGTATGAACCTGAAAATGAGCAGAATATGTCTCCTTTAACCAAAGCTTGGCAAGCGTTTGTGGAGAGTTTGGCGCAGAGATCATCAGTGATGTTGCCTCTACTCACGGAACGAAGGAAATCAGAGGAAAACACTGTCCTCTGTATTCTGCACATACATGCATATATGAGGGAAATCCATCAGATGTTTTCAGCACCTCTGCACACACAGGTCATGTATGTTCCACTCCTTTACTGCTGGCTCACTGAGTAAACATGCAGCATGCACGCAGTTCACAAATCAACACATCCAGCAAACCCCAACAATCTCCCATCAGTAAATTCATTCATAGGTCAACCACAGCTTCTTCTTTAACACAGATGAAGAGCTGGGCTGAAGTGGGAACTCTTAGCGGAGGCATCCTTCAAGAACGTGGCCTCGCTCCCTATATAGAAACAGCTGAAGGCAGGATGAAATATGTGATGTTATGGCTTCCATATGTTCAGACTACATAATGAATTTTGCTTTATTGAGGCAGATTTCACACTCAAGTGCCTGAGACGTTAGTTTTGACCTTCTTGCTTTATACATCCTTGCAGTGAAATACTTTAAGTCGAACTGCTATGAAAAAAACAAATCTGTAATGTGAGAAAATGCGTCTGTTGTTGTCAAGTTTGAATGAGAAACAAGTAAGAGGCACTGATACTGATATTTATATGTAAATTAAACAAAAGCACGCAGGACTTTTCAAGGTTAAAACAAGAACTACCTTGAAATACCTTGAAAGGAAGAATGTTACCTCTTTGTTCTAATCGGCGTCACATCCCTTAAGCAGATCCAGGCGTTTGGAGCTGTAGGACTAAATCTAACGATGAGACATAGCAGACCTGACCACGAATTCAATTCCAAACTTTTTGCTGCTCTGCACTGCTGAGACAATTTGATAACCAGGTTTCAATGTTTGTCCAAGCACCCCCCGATGGCCTCATGGCTCCCTGGGTTCCACTGTAAACTAACACTGTAAGTGAGTGATAAAGGATATTTTTACAGTTCAAGCAGCAAAAAAAAAGAATAAAAAAGGATGGGAGATGGATATTAGACTGTTGGGCCTTGGGGAAAGTATGCGTGCTACTGAGTGCTTTTCCAGTTATTATGTGGGATGTCTCATGTCTTAATTCCTGTTTTCGTTACTCATTTCTTCATGTCATTATCATATATAGCCATGCATTTTGTTACAGTTGAACCTTATTCAGTTATTTTTCACCTCCTCGTCAAGAGGCCTTGCCTATGTCTCTGTGGCCTTTTCACCCTCACTGCCATGTTCTACACGGCACGTAGTCTCCGCCTGCTGTTTTGAATGGACTTTATGAAAACCATTGTAACCGTGTGAACAATGGTGAAGTATCTAAAAGGGCCTCTGAATGGGAATGTCTTCATTCAATAAACAGCCGAACAATAAAAACTCCATGCAATTTCCCCGAGTTTCTGTTTTCCCCAGAATAAATATTTCTCTTTTTGAGCATGTGAGTGTACGGGTGGTGCCAATTTAAGAATATTTAATTTGTCTGTTTATTTCCCCTTTGTGCATTGAGTGCGTTGTAGTGGCAGCGATATGGATTGTTATTATTTTTTTGTGTCATGTTTTCTAATTCTCACTGCCCCCATTTACTCACTGCGTGCCGCCACCTTCTATTTCTTCCTCTCAGTGCATCAACTGGATTTCCTCTTTCCTCCTCTTCTATACGTCTCTGTTAAATGCCCGTCCCTCAGTCTTTCCACTTGTTCTCTGTTACTCTGCGTACCCCCCCTCCCCTCCACCCTGCCCAAAGGCCAACGCCCCCCACCCCCACCCCAGACAGCTGTCTCGCCGCAGCACAGAGCTACGATGTGACACCGCGCTATAAATATGAGTACACATAGACACACACAAACACATACACACACACACACTATAAATACCATCTCTGTGCAAAACACACTGCTGCAGTATAAATATTTAAGTATAAATGCGTAATGAATTTATTGATATGTTGCCCATGCCAGCAGGCACTGTTTTGAGCCGCAGAGTGGTGAACCAGTGTGGTGGGATTGAAGTGGTGCTGAGGGATTGTGGGAACGCATGTTCCGAGTTAGGCAGCTGACCAATCGGTGGGCTGGAAGCTGGAAGCCGCATCACAGAAAGAGCTACTGATCAGTACCAGTCTTCGTAGCCATCCATCTCTCTCTCTTTTGCTCTTTCTTGCTCTTTCTCTTTTTTCACTCCCTTGCTCTCTTTATCTCTATTCTTTCTTGTTCTTTTCCACTGGTATCGACTTTTTGATCCCTCCCGTCTGCCCTCCGCCTTCTCTCTCCAACATTTCTCCATTCTGACATACACTTCGTCTTCCTTTTGTGCTTTTGTCTTTGCCACCTAATCTTTTATCTCAACGACAGAGTTACTCTGTCTTTACCCCCACAATCAGTCTTTTTCCTTCACACTTCCTCAAGCTGAAATTTCGTAATTGATAGTCTCATGTGAGCTCTGTGAGCATGCTTCTGATTTATGAATGAGGATGATGGGTTTTTTTTTTTTTTTTTGTCTGAAAAGTTGTGCAAAACGAAGAGAAAATTGTCCCCACAGTTCCACCCAGACTTGTGTAAATAAACATGTTTTCCAGCAGGCAACAAGCGAACCAAGATGTTTGTCTGTACGGACATCAAGTGACATTTTTGTCTGTTGCGTAATTAATAATGAACAAGCGTGAGAAGTGTTTTGTTACTCAACTGTGGAGCCTCATAATTCAATGGAATTAAACAACCAGATGAACTCAGACAACGAAAGGAAGAGTCTTACAACTAAACTGTCCCTGAAAAGGGTCACTGGTGGTTTATTGACAGTAATGAAAACTGCTGAAAGGTGTGAAAAAAATAAATAAAAAATGCTCTCACACTCAACACTGTGACTATTGTGGTCCCAGTTTTATTGGGAGTAGCCAGTATCACTTCCTTTTGATAACAATCTCGATTAACCCTGCTGTTTGTTCAATAAAATTGTTCCAATGTCCCTATTTCCTTCCTCAGTAGTAGCTGTTCCACTGTGTTAACTATTAGCCACATGGGAAAGAGAATGTCATGTAGGTTTCTTAAAATACCTTTCTGTGCAACAAGTGGTGTGGAACAGTTTTATTTCAGTTCTATTGATAAATGAGGAAAAGCATCACAGGCTCGGTTTGAATGCACAAGATTCAGATTAGGCTGGTTCTGTCCCACTATTTAGAAATGCCCACGACACTTCCATTGATCGGGTATGGTCTTACAGGTATCTTGATGTCAACACTGATGACATTAATGGCTTTTCTCCAGAATAAAGTGTGCACTGTACTTTGTTAACGAGGCAGTCTTGGAGAAACTAATCAGGAACGGGACACAGGCATTGTATGGTTACCTTTCTGTAAATAGCTTGTTCTGTTCAGACCACCATTAAGGTAATATGGGATAAAGAATACCAGTTCCTTCAGTCTGTATATTCTCAGAGGAGCACTCTGGATACAAGCTTTCACCCTCTGGTGACTTAATTGTTTTAAAAACTAATTTGTGCTTTCTTCTGTTAAAATGAAGAAATGTTATGAGCCATAGAGAACTCCCCAACTGGTGTTTGTTAGAATTGAGGGTTTGTGCAATATGTTGTTTTACAGTTTTTATTAAAGACCCTTGACTGTGTGTAACTGAACATGAATACTACTTTATGGCTGTTTGTGACACATGTCCACGTAATCTTCATGTCAAATGTAGAATGACGTGTGTTAAATGCAGTGACAGCCAAGACAATAAAGTATGAGGTATCACATCACATTGCATTGTATTGTATTGCATCGTATCGTTTCGTATCGCATCGCATCGTATTGTATCATAGCACATCACAATTCAAATTATCGTATCGCACAGTCAGTTTCTTTACTGTGGCACTGATTAAGTTGTTTGTTTAGGAGGGAATGCAGTCATTGTAAGCAGCTTTGGACAAAAGTGTCTGTCAACTAAATACAATGTAATGTGATTAAAACAAATATGACTATATAATATGATTAAATAACATAATATAAATGGAGATTCTGCGCGGGTTGCAGTACTGACTGTCTTCACACCTCCCTGCTGTGTTTGCATCCTCTCCCTCCACTCGGCCAGATCCTCCTGTCATCCCTGTTACCCTCCACTGACCTCCTCCTCTGTCCTCATCTACGGACTCTCTCTCTTCCTCATCTCTCATCAACTCACCCCCTCTGCGTCCCTCCCTGCGTTCTTTAAAAGCCACGTCCCTCTGTCCTTTTCTTTCAGCTCCACTCATCAGAGGTCACTGTTGTTTTTCCTCTGATTCTGGCTGTCCGTATGCATGTGTGTGCCTGCGAGTGTGTAAGAGTATCCTCTTGTTAGCCCATTTTCTGTGTTTACCTTTGAGCACCCAGGGTAATCATATTGTCACAGCCTATTTCAGGATGCCCACTCAACCTCTCTCCATCCGCCTCTCTGCCTCACTTGCGCTTTTCCACCCGTCTGTTAATGTCTTCCACTTTCACTTTGCTTCACTTTGTTCTCCCTTCTCTTAATTCACCTGTCTGTCTTTCTCTATCCTCTTTTCCGTTTTGCTTGTTGTTTGCCTCTCTCAGATTTTCTCCCTCTTTCATTCCTTCCTCTCTCTCTCTCTCCCACTCTCTCTCTCTTTCTCACTTGTCCTCCTCCCCTTTTGCTTTCTCTCCCTCTTTCTGCCCAAAGCTCTGCAGCCCAGCTGGCATGGTTTTCTGGTGGTGTAGTAAAATATAAATATAATAAGGACGTTTTTGAGCTGGTGAATCCATTCTGAGCAGAGAAACATCACCACAGAGCCCACAGATGTGGCACACGCTCAGGAGAGAGAGAGAGACAGAGAGGGATGGCGAGAGGGAGGAGGAAGAGAAAAAAAAATCCCTCATTTGACATGGAGAGAGTGCAGCAGGAGCACTGAAAGCATTATTGTTGGCATTGCCCAGCTACTGGACTTGTTATTAGGACACTTCATACAAATTTGACTCAAGTCTTCGTCAACAATCTTCAAGCAAGTCTGTGATCTTGAATCTCAGTCAGCCCTCAGGTCTTATTTTAAGACCAGTAGGAGCTTCAGTAAATATATCAATGTGTAATTAATAAATATGCCATCCAAGTGCAATTATGTAAAGCCGAAACTGCTCCCTGAGGTAGAAGTTTTCCCAGCTGCAGCTTCTTTTAAACTGATACATTAGTATCAGTAAAGGGTAACGCCACCAGTTTTACACATTAAAGTGTGTTAACAGATCTCGGGGAGTACTCCTGCATCTGTGGAAAAAAGTATAATAAAGCCTTTTTGTGGCTCACGAGGAATCTGCATGTAATATGATACATCTGCCTCCAGTGATGTCACTGAGTGGCTTAATTGCATTGTGGGTAATGTAGGCGTCAGATTTAGAAAATAAAGAAGAATGTGTAGAATAAAATTCATTTGTTTTGAAACTTTTTCATAACGCGTCCCGACAGTGTTGAAGGAGTGCAGTCCAGACCTGCTTTAGCCACTGAGTGACATCACTGGAGGCAGTTATTCAGATCACATGCAGCTTCCTCCGGAGCCACAAAAGGTTTTATGCTACTGTCTTCACATATGCGGTGGTACCTCCCACGACCTGTCAACACACTTTAATGTGTGAAATTGGTGGTGTTACCCTTTAATTGTGGTTAGCTCATGGATTTATCTTCTCTTTTTTTCCTCCTCTTTTCAGAGCAAATAGTTTGTAGTTCTTCTTTTCCATCGAGGATGGACAGAAATGTTCTGAGAAAGCAGTGTGTGTTTTTGCACATTTAAGTGTGTGACTGCATAAGACTGTTTGCTTATAATAATGCAATTTTGTACTCATGCATCAATCCTCAGCCAAATGTTGCATGTGCATACTGTGCTTCTGTGTGTGTACATTTGATGACCTATGCCTGTGGCTACCTGCGTGCTTGCCTACCACCAAGCATATGTGTTTAGTGTCAGAGCGCAGCATTCTTGAGTCCCCTGGGCAGCTCTTTGTTTGCTTTAGCCATGCGGTGGCTAGCCTAGCCCGCTAACTCCAAGACACATTTAGCCTGTGCTCCACTTTTATATCATCCTGCTTTTATTTTCCTTCTGTCTGCTGCTCTCTGACCAAACACGCTGCACTCAACTGGCCTTTAGCAGCGAGCCTAGTGTCGGTGCCACTCTCGCCCGTTGATCGACAGATTCGGTCATTGTGGCTTTCACTGGCTGCCATGTTAGCGTCGGCTAAGCTTCTGCACTGCTCGCACCGGCCAAGCAGCGCCCGCTGCCAAAAATGTATGGCGAAATTTGGAAAGAGGAAGTGTTATCTACAGACAAAACCGCTCTGAACTGCAAGGAAGCCTGGTGTATGGTGTTAGGTGTTTATTGTGGTTCTTGGGTTGGATGCCGGAGTGTGTGGAGTGACAGAAGGAGGAGGAGGAGGAGGAGGAAGAGGGATGGTGGTTTTAGCCACCAGCTGTTGTTACCTTGAGCGTAACGTCCTTTAACCCCCATTACAGTGAAGCACCACAAGCCACAAACACGCTAGCTTCCACTGAGTGCAAAACAACCCAGACTCACTTGTTTACCAGCTAATGTGCCATGTCTTCACTCTCTCTTACTCACCCAACCATACTGCCATCTTTCTCCTTTCTTTCATCAACTTCTGCATTCTCGCCTCTCCCCAAACCCCTTTGTACATTTTTCTCACGCTCTCTCATTATCGCACTCTCTTTCTGCATCATACTTTTTTCACATCTATTTCGATTCATCTCCGTCTTTTTCTTTCATCTGTGTCTTCTTCCTTTTTGCCCCACTTGGAGCCTTTGTTGGTTAGGGCGCCGGGTATGCGTGGGTAACCCCGATGCCCATGTGAAGGCCCTGTGCTGTGGACTCATAGAGCCCCAGTGCCAGTAGATGAAAGCAGGGAGAGATTGTGGGGCTGGCACCCATCTCCCTCTGTCCTGCCACCGTGGCCTCTTATTTCACAGAGAAAATTAATAACTTTAACAAACATCAATGAGCGAGGGCCTGATGCTCGGTTGGCTCGTCGGCTGGCCTGGCGTATGTGTGAGCGTGTACTGTGCACACATGGCTGGATGTGTGTATTTTTTGCTTGCGTGTTCGCGGGCCTGCACATGTGTGTTTGCGCTCGTACCTCGTACCTTACAGCATGTGAACCATTACCATTGAGGCGTGTACAGTGTACGACAAGCTGATGAATACTAGCAGAGATAGAGGATTTTTGGGGATGTGTGTGACTGATTGTTGTGCGCTTGAAAGGCCATGGTGTCCTTTCTTGAGGCGAGGAGGAACTGAGAGACGGATGGATGAAGGGAGGAATGGATGGATGGATGGGAGAATGTGACCACTTCTGAGGCATTGTCGACAGCCACGCTGAATAGGCAGCCGGCCGGCCTGGAGCCACGCCTGTATTTATGATCTTCAAAGGAAGGATGACACACACACGCACACACACTCACTCACGCACAAACCACAAAATGCTGATAGTTACAGGAAAACATATGCCTTCTGCAAACGTGGGTACACAGATATTTGCATATGGATTTCTGCTAAAGCACGCACACAACCTTTGTACAGACACAGAAATGCTAATCGAGGCACACTACAGTGACGCACCTTAAACCTTTGCAATGCCTTACGTATACAGGCATCCGCATGGCAACTCTGGCAGAGCTGCCTGCAAGGTGCTGGCTTGCTCATTGGTTGCAGTTTGGGGTTTAGTGTCTGGCTCTAAGAACATTTACTGTGAACAGGTCGGAGCAAGAGGTCGACCTACCAACCACTGAAGATATAGTATGTAACGTTTCTGTATTGAAATGTCTGAAAATGACTAGACCATTGTCATGTGTTTTGTGAGTTGTTTACTCGGATTATCCACAATGTGTTTAACGCTGTTCAGACTCAGAGAAATCTGGCATTTTGTTCAAAGTAAGGTCGCGTTTTCACTTGCTTCACCTAAATAGTTTGTCTTAGCCATAGTGGTTGTTTAACAATGAAGACATTGACTCCCATGATACAACGCTACTTGCATGCTTTGTTTTGTTTTACTACAAGAGGTAGAAATTGCATACAGTGTGTTTAGAGGAATAGTTTGATGTTTTAAATCAATCTGGTTTTGGCAGCCTTGCATCAGAAGGTACATGCTGTAAGGTAAATATGAAGTTACCAAGAGCAACTGAATAACTTAGCTTAACATAAAGACTGAAAACAGATAGAAACAGCTAGCCTAGTTCATTCTGAAGCACTGACCTGTACTTTCACCATCTTGGCAGCACCTGACTCCACCTAAATCACAGCTAATAAGGCAAAGAAATGGAGCGTGCATGGAGTTAAAGTGAGCTTAGTTGGATAAACAAACCCATCTAACTGGAAGCTACCAAGCTAGCTAACACTAACAAGCGCTCAAGTGTTCACACATAAAGAGAAGAGAGTTTAGGCTTACTTGCGTGAGTTTGATTGCGGCAACAACTGGCACTGAGGGTGTGTGTGTGTGTGTGTGTGTGTGTGTGTGTGTGTGTGTGTGTGTGTGTGTTTGTGTTCAGTTTTGTCTCTGAATAAAGTTGGCACTCACCAGGTACTCTTTCTCTCTGTTATCCTGCACTATTTTTTCTTTTGCCCATATCTTATCTGTACATTTAAGAGTCAACTAACAAATAAAACTGTACATTACATGGTATTCTGACACCTCTGCAGTTCATTAATGCAGACAAACATTGTGCTCCCCTTGACTCTGGGTGTTTATTCCTCCACGGAGGTCTCCCTCGGAGCTCGCTAGCTCCAGCAGCTGTCTGCTAGTTAAAGCTAACAGAGTCACTCATTAATCCACAAAGCTGGCATCTTTCCCTCCACTCCAGTCTGTTAGACCATTGACCCCACAGTATCAAAAGGCACCAATGCCACAAATACAGTCGGGAGGTGAAGATCAGTGACTCAAACTAGTTGAAGTGAAGCCGAGCAAACACTTAAAGAGGCTACGCCCTTAGTTATACATAACTTTCCGCCTTAATATAATTGGAAGGAGGGAGTTAAGGGTTCTTTCATATTGTTGTCACAACCAGAAAATTAGCTAAAGAGACCAACAGCGTTTTTTGTACCAGGCCGCAAATATTTGTTTCTGGTTTAAAGTTGGGCATTATAACATGGGCTCCTAAGAGGACTGACTTGCTTTTGGAGCCTGCCTCAAGTGGCCAATCGGGGGAACTGCAGTTTGTTTAATACATCTGTGTTAGCGTTGCGTGGTCTGAAGGTAACAAAATCCACCTACCTGCACCTCGTAAGTGCCGTAATGATGTTATATCAAGTTGTTTTTTCACGGGGGTCACGTCCTGGACTTTGCCAGTTCTTGGCCACGAGCAGGGACTTCCTGTCACTGTACGGCTGGCAGCCAACCACTGGAAACTCCAAGAAGTTACTTCCCCTGCCAAGGAATAGCCATTAACACAAATCAGTGTTTGTGCGGATTAAACAACCAAGATATAATGTGTTAATTAGTAACTCTTCAAGGTGCTAGCGGCTTTGGATGGAGCCAGGTCAGCTGTTTCCCGTCTGCTTTGAGTCTTTGCGCCAAGCTAAGCTAACAGGCTGCTGGCTGTAGTCTTGTACTTACTGGACAGACGTGAGCGTGGTATCTGCGTAGGTCACAACACAGAGGGCAATTGACTCCAGTGTCACCAAAAAACAAAGAGCATCTCCGTATTTCAAAGCATTTCCATCTTACAAAGCTTCCATTAAAACACTGACACCTCTATATGACCAATTTCGATGTCTTTTAACTGGTCAGTATGTTCCAGAGCAGGAACGTGCTAATGAATTTACACAAGTGTCGGTCAATGTTCTATTTTGGCTAAAGGGTAAACACGGCTATAGATGGCTGTTTACCGTGTGTGAATCTCTCTCTTTGCTTTTCTCTGTCCCGTCGAGAGACATGAAACGCGGTGGGGCAGCGAAAATACTTTATGGTGTTTGCCCTCGCAAATAATAAAACATAAATTGTGGAAACCCTCAGCCTTGTACAGTTCAGCTCATTCAAAGGAGGCTGCCCCGAGAAACAGGGGTGAGACCGCTGATTTTCTGCGGGCAAATATTTGAGGAGCTAATTTGGAGGGGCTGGTTTTGCTGCCGTTAAACAGTGTGTGTGTGTGTGTGTGTGTGTGTGTGTGTGTGTGTGTGTGTGTGTGTGTGTGTGAGCCACATGTATTCAGCTCTGCCGGGGATCCAGACAGCCAAAAGTTATTAAATTCAAGATGCAATTTATCCATTTTAGGAAAGTTATTATTCTTGTCAATTAATTGGGTCAGTTGTCTAGACTGATTGGAGCAGCTGTAGATCAGCCAATCACAGAATGAGTCAGTCAGCAGGTCAAACAATCTTTGTGACTGTCAGTCAGTAAGTCAGTCAGTCAGGTCCACCTGCCAAACATCTGGGCGACCAGTAAGTCTCACAGATGTAAATTACCCCATCACACAGTCAGCCGGTCAACCAGTGACCCTTGATCTTATTTGATATTGGAATGCAGCCAGAAAAAAAAAAAACTAGTGGCTGCATACTCCAGGAAATTGATTGGTTTAATTGATCCTGATTGCCTGTTGTTTACAGTCTAAAAGAGAAAGAAAAAAAGAAATGGGGTTGGGAGCATCCAGAGCTGTCAAGGGCACAGACAGACAGACAGACAGACAGACAGACAGACAGACAGAGACAACAACTGGAAATGTGAAGTGGCAGCAATAAAGGGCATCGCTTTGTGTTCGCTGCTCGCCTCCCTGCCTGCCAGCAGAGTGTGGACAGGACTCTCCAGTGCGCCCGGGCTGTCCCCAGGAGGGGCGGGGTGGGTGGCAGTGCGGGGACAGAGAGGCAGGAGAGGGAGAGAGGAGAGGAGAGAGAGAGAGAGAGAAGAGAGAGAGAGAGAGAGAGAGAGAGAGGAGGCGAGGGCAGGACTGGCAGGGTGCGGTCTGAAGTGGCAACAGATCGTTTTGGATCACTCAAACCCTTTCAATTCAACTGGAAAGCTGCAGCTTGTTGCGCGCCGGCCGCATATGGAGAGGGAGCCGCTTTGAATCCAGAGAGGGCACCAACCAAACAGCAGGCGACAGTGGCTGATGTTGTGACAGTTTCCCAGGGCAGGAAAGAAAAGAGAGGGAGAGAAACCACAACACTGCAACTTGGATATCAGTCACCACTCTCTCTCTCTTTAACTCTCTCACCCACCAAATCGACTTTGAACCTGTTTGTTTAAATACACGGACTTTACAGCCCTGCACACTTACTGTTGATTCTGTGCGGCGGAGGGAGCGAACTTTTCCTCAATTGGGCTCATTTTGTGTTTTGCTTTTTTTAATTTTTTTTAATTTTGTTTTGGAGCGGCTCAAAACTTTTTTTTCTTTCTTTTTTTTTCTTTGGTGTCCTCATGGTTCCCGGTGCAGCCGAGGTGCCGAGCTTCTTCAATCCGAGCTTTTCGGACGTGATGTCGCGGCTGTCACGGACGATGGAGTCGGGAACTGAGCCGGGGAGGTACTGAAGACATCTCTCTCCCCCGGGAGAGTCCTCCCTCCCCCCGGGGCGATGCGGATCTCCTTCCTCCTTCTCACCGCCTCTCTGTGTGCCTTGGTCCTCCTCCTCGCACCTGCCTCGGAGGGCTGCGGGCCGGGGAGGGGGTACGGCAAGAGGCGGCTCCCGAAGAAGCTCATCCCGCTCGCCTACAAGCAGTTCAGCCCCAACGTCGCCGAGAAGACCCTGGGAGCCAGCGGGAGACCCGAGGGCAAGATTACGCGCAACTCCGAGCGCTTTAAAGAGCTGACGCCGAATTACAACACAGATATTATCTTCAAGGATGAGGAGGACACGGGCGCCGACAGGCTCATGACACAGGTAAGGAGGGGGAGACGAGCGAGGACAGGGAGGGACGCGTCTGGCACAGATGCGCAAAGGTGGACCATCGATCCCGAGAACAGCTGCATTTAAGTCTTAGTTGGTTGATCCCGAGCCGACAGCTGCAGACCCTCAGCTGGATCACGTCCGCAAAATTGTGCGCTGAGTGTTTGCAGTCTGTTGAATGTTTAAACCAAACATTGATTTCATTGACTCTCGGCCATTTGTTTCACCTCTGGATTTTGCTTCTTGACGCTTGTACTCCCAAACTAAGCCTAATTCTTTCTTTTCTTCATCAATCATCGCAATCTGTGCTCCCCGTCCGGCTGGGCATATAGGCGTGCGTAAAACCCGCTCATTTTAGGGTTAAACCGAGGCTATTCGGATTAAATAGCCAGTAAGGTAAACTCAGTTAAAGTTTCATAACATAGTTTCCACGCTGACCTGGCCCACACGGAGACACCTCTCACCCACATAGTACCGTTGAAACAACCACTGAAGTGGCTTCTTCCGCACAACGCGCCAAATCTGTGCGCACCCAAACACCTCAACCTGGCAGCAGCTCAGTTTATTCATTCAGCGCATCAGACGCATCAGTCAGGCATTGCTCCACAGAGGCTTCTTGACTTCAAGCCTTATGTAACTATCTGAAAAAACAAACTGCTCAATCATCCCAAGCAAGCGCACATGGATCCATGTGTGTGCACTTTGACCATTCACCTGATTAAACTCACCTGACACAGTTATTACCCACATTCATTTGTGTGTTGCTGAGAGGAACCTCATGGCCCCATCACGTCCGCCTTCGTACCTGATGGGCATTTAGTTTGTTTGCTTTCAGTCACTATTTATTTCCAAATCTTCCCTGTCCTCATTTTAATAATGACACTAAGGTCTCTGAGAGTATCTGGCCCACAGTCAATCATGCCTCAGACTCATCAGCACATCCCTCTTTTCTCTCAAAACATCCTTCTCGCTGCTCATTTTGTCATCATATTGTTTGTTTCTAACAGCCTGCCTTCCCTTTCCCTCCCTGTGTCCCCCTCTCTCTCTTTCTCCAGCGTTGTAAAGACAAGTTGAACTCCCTGGCCATCTCTGTGATGAACATGTGGCCCGGTGTGAAGCTGAGGGTGACCGAGGGCTGGGACGAGGACGGCCACCATTCAGAGGACTCGCTGCACTATGAGGGACGTGCTGTCGACATCACCACCTCAGACAGGTAGGCCAGACGCAAGACCAGGCAGCATGGGAACTGCTCACAGTCAGTCAATCACCTTATCAGCAATGTGATGAGTCACTGGATTGGTCAGCAAAAACTGGCTTGTTTGTTCTTGCTGCCTCAAATGTGGACATCAAATGATCAGATCCAAGTTTGTGGCCAAATGTCTCCTGAAATTCCAACATCTTAATTCCATTAAATCACAAAAAGTCATAGATTTCAGTCTAAAAATATAGATATTCAGAGCATGTCTCAAAAGGTATGTAGTGTCAGTAAATCTCTGAATCACATTTCGAGTTAAAGATGTAATAAGCAACATTTTTTTCATTAAAATGTCAACAAAAAAACCCCAAAACTGCTGGAACTGTACATTTTGCCAAATGCTTCGTAGGATGTTCAAACCAAGACAAATCAGTGATTTTACAGAAAGAAAAAGTGTGTTTCATTTGGTCGCCTGTGGCTATGAACTCAAGGGGAAAGGAAGGAAGTCATCATTTTGACTACACTGAGAGACCCATCACAGCAGAAGTTACATATTGGGCGTTTAACAAAATCTTTTTATCCTTCCACAGGGACAGAAATAAGTATGCCATGTTGGCGCGGCTGGCTGTGGAAGCGGGATTCGACTGGGTCTACTACGAGTCCAAAGCCCACATTCACTGTAGTGTCAAGTCAGGTAAGAAGAGATGGATACGAGCGACAGTTTGTGTGTGTGTGTATGTATTATCTGTTAGTGTGGGGTTTTTTTTGTGTGTGTGTGTGTTTGCGGCCAGCTGTTATTACCAATAATGAGGTTGATGCCAGACCCTTTGTTGGCGTTTCACTAATGGTTTACCTCGCCTTCCAGCGCCACCGTCATCAGTCTTTGTGTGTGTTCATGTGTGTGGCCTATTGGGAGCCAATCAAAGCAGGGCGTGCACCTGTGCTCTCCGCTGTATTCAGTCTCACGTCTTGGTCAGATCTCATCCTGAGGTGATCTTCCTTTGTGTGTAGGATATTCAGCTGCATAATCTGCAGAAAGAGAAAGTAACTGTATTATTTTAGACACAATCTGTTTAGTTAGTTTAGTTTATCATCCTTTTGGAAAGTCTTTTTGCCTCATTACATTGCAATAATTACAATCAATAAATAATGTAAATACACTAAAATGTTAGTGACACACACCTCCTTTAAAGGAGACATATTCAGGTTCATCAGTTTGTTGTGGTTTACTACTGGATTAGGTTTACAAGCTTTAGTGCTCAAAAATCACATCAGTTTTATCACACTGTCCAGTGCTGCAGCTCTGTATTCCCCTTCACTTGAGACACTCTGTTTTAGCTCCTGTCTCTTTAAGGCCCCCCCTCCCAAATACCCAGTCTGCTCTGATTGGTCAGCTCACACACGCCTGAGCCAGCACCGCTAACAAACACAGAGCAGCTATGCTAAATCAATCAATACTTACATGTCAAACTAGCACAAATTATGTAAATGTGTGACACAATGACGTAGTGTGATGCCACAGAGTCGCTGAATTAAAGGCGGGACTACTGACGTGGCGTTTCGGGAGCAACGTTTTCTGTGGGAGAGAGGCGCTTTTGTTGGTGCGGAGTTTGATCTTTTTAACATGCAAGATCTTTGACATGCACAAGAACCTTTAAAACACTAAAGGAGAGGAGAACATTAAAAAAGCACGATATGTCTCCTTTAAGAAGAGGAGCGACAAACAAACTTTAACAAACTAATTTTGGCCCTTTGATATTTTTGTCGGTTTGCAAATTAGCCCAGTAATTAGCTTTGTCTGTTGCTAAGCACAAAAATACTTTTATTTAATTAAAAATGGTTTAACCTCTGCTGTTTTTAAGCAGACAGAATTTCCAAACCGACAAAATGCTTACAAGGGTGCATTGTTTTTCTCCTGTACTTTTGTATATATAAGGTTTCTTTTATGATCATGAAAACTATTAAAGAAAGCAGAGAACGTAACTGATCTCAATTCCTTTGCACTTAACCATTTTCGAATTTTGTTAGTTAAATAGGCCTGGTATAAAGACTCTTTTGGCACAGCAAGTCTGCAAGTGTGGTACCTTATACTTCTTCCCTGATGGTTACAACTCATATTCGCCATAGAGAAGGTGTAATACGAGGATTTCTGTCATTTCCCTGCCACTCAGATCTCACAAAGCAGTGACCTACCATGCAATCTTTTGCTCAACAGATTGTTCTCTTTAACCACAGACAGTGTAAAAAATCTTTACAAATGTATGTTAAAAACTGTCGAATCTTCCTTATTAAACACAATCATTGCAAGTCTTTCCCATATATGACAAGTGTTTACTGGCAGAGCATTGCAGCAGCTGTTATTACACATAAAGTAGCACATTTGCAAAAACTAATGGAATAATATCCAGTAGATAGTATATAGTATACAATACTTACAGTGACATCTGACTCTTCTTTTGCCATTTCTGGGTTTGACTGATTTTATAGTTACACATAGTTTTATAGTATTTACAATATTAATAAGGTAATAATACAACTCAGAAGTAGTTATTTGATAAATTTCCATACAAACAATCTGTCCTCAGGGGGAATAAGGTCCTCAGAACACGTTAGAAAGGTAGCTACTTAGAAAGGTCTGGCTGACATTAACAAAGTGAAATGATATGAAATTGCATTATCATTCAATGACAGTTTGTTAGTTCTGTTGATTCAGTGATGAAAGTCAGTAAGAGAAGATGTTTCTCCACTGTAGTTGATATATTTTCATCACAACAGGTAGCTAGCTAGCTATGTTAGCTAAAATGATGGCAACGCTTATGGCAGCTTTAAAATTTCCACCTTGAAAATACACAGTTGATGTGAAGTGGCCACACTGCAGCACACACTGTACCAAACACAAATCAGATATAGTCCCTGAGCAAACAATACTTTGACTACCGCATTCCACCTCCAGCTATTCTAACGTCCCGATACATATTATAAATCCATGTACCCACGTCTGGTACCACCACTTATTTGATGCCAAACTGCATTCTAGCAGAGGTTAGTAGGCTGTGCGATGATTAACTCTCTCTTTGTGTTGCTGTTGCTTTTCCTTCAGTAGGTCTCTCTCAGATCTCTTATCTGAGTCTTATCACCTCCCGGTCACAGCCCTCCTTTGCTGCAGCCCTCGGGCATACAGACACACACACCTTGGACAAATATTTGGCTGCCTTAAGACTGCTTTAAGACAGCCCTCCCACACACACACACACACACACACACACACACACACACACACACACACATTTGTACTGATTCACTTTCTTGTTTCGAAACTGATTTTTGCTTTCAATAGATGGAGCAGATATCTATTCAATTTGTTCAGGTTATCACCTTTTCCCAGTTTCATTCCACTCATTCTTTCCCAAAATAGCAGGATTCATTGTCAGAAATCGAGCTCATTACAATGTACCAGCACTCTCTCCCCGCGTGGAGTGGTCATGTGACTCGGTTTAAAACACAAACTCTGCTGTAATCCAAACAGTATCCAGACCCATGTCTGAGTCTGTGTGCTTTCCTGTCTCTGTGACCCCGGGCCGTGCTCTGACTGCGGTGATACAATCAGCTGGTTATCCATTAGCTTTTGCTGACTAACTCTTCTTGCCACCTCGTCTCACTGCATCTTAAAGGGCCAACTGTGGCTTCTTAGGCAGTCTAAGTGACAAACAATGGCATGACACAACTGAAGCCAACACGCTTCTCTCATAATGTTGTGTCATTTTTTGTCATACTGATATCACCATGTCAAAGAGCCATATTGTGCTCATTTTAAGGTTTAGGTTAAGGTTATAACATTTAATTTCACTACTATTAGAATATGTTTACATGCTTTAGTGCTGAGAAGAACAGAACTGTGCTGGAAAGTTTAGAGCCGACCTATTCATACAGCAACCCGTGGGTTGATTACAGCCCTTTAAAGGAGCCATATTATGCTCATTTTCAGGTTCATCATTTTATTTGGGTTTCTGCTGGAATAGGCTACATGCTTTATTGCTTAAAAAAGACATTTGTTCCCTCAAACAGTCCAGTGCTGCAGCTCTGTATCCCCTCTCTGTCTGAAACACACTGTTTTAGCTCCTGTCTCTTTAAGGCCCCCCCCCTCCCAAATACCCAGTCTGCTCTGATTGGTCAGCGCACACATGCCTGAGCCAGCACCGCTAACAAAAACAGAACAGCTGTGCTAAATCATTTCTTATGAGCCAAACTAATTGCTTGGCATTATTAGCGAATGCATCACATGGTGATGTAGTGTGATGTCACAAAGTCACAGAATTAAAGGTGGGACTAATGACGAGGTGTGTCAGGAGCAGCGTTTTCTGTGGGAGAGAGGAGCTTCTGATGGTGCAGATTTTGACCTTTTTCTTTTACATACACAAGAACTATAAAACACAAAGGAGCAAAAAAGACTTACATGCCATAGCAAAGTGAATGGAACCATCTCCTTTGAGCACATTATATTAAAAGAATTACAAGACGAGAGCCACCGATGATTCACAGAAAAATACAATAATAATTTTAAGGCCTTGGTATTGAAGAATGCTTCGTGGCCACCTCAAACATGCTGCAAGAGTTCTGGTGACAGGTCCAGTCACAAAAGAGAAGAGATAGTGAAAACTGTCAGAAATCACAGCATTTAGTCTAGAAAATCAAACTGAAATGCCGCCATGCTGTGTGTGTTTCTGAGTTTGTGTGAATGAGGACGAAAAATAAGCAAAAGACGAGGTTCGAACACGAGCCACATAACACACGTATGTTAACAACCTGCTGCTGATCCACTGAGATAAAGCTGTCCTTGGGTCAGTGTCAAAGTCTCAACAGTTGTATAGATCACTCAGCGATCATGCAGCCGCTGTTGTTCCGTTTCTCTGAGAGACGTTCAAACTGTATTCTTCTCTCTTTGTGTTTTGACTCCTCATACTTTCATCATTATCGTCAAAAAAAAAAATCTGAGCTGCAACAACTAGATTGATTATTTGATTAAAGACAATTAGTCACCAGCTATTTTGCTCATCAATTTGTCAATTCAGTCATTGTGAAAGCAGAAATGTCATTTTGCTGGTTCCAGTTTCTTAATTATAATGATTTGCAGTTTTTCTTTGTCATTTATGATACTAAGTGACAGTGATGGACTGTAATTATAATAGCATTATTTTTTGACATATTTATAAACAGTTTCAATCAACTAATTGTGAAAAATAATCACACAAAAAAATGGATCATAAGAAATCAATTGTCAGAGCCCTCTTGAAAAAAAAGCGCAGACTGGATTAAATGAAATAATCATTCCTCTCTTTCTTTCATCCCTTCAGAACATTCCGTGGCAGCCAAAACCGGTGGTTGTTTCCCTGGCGATGCTCAGGTCGTCCTCGAAGGTGGGGTTACCAAACAGATGCGGGACCTTCACCCTGGCGACCGCGTGTTGGCTTCTTCAACGACAGACGGTCACGGCCCCCTTCTATACAGCCCGGTCTTATCCTTTGTTGACCGCCAACCCAACGTCACGAAGATCTTCTACATCATTGGCACCGACAGGGGACTTAATATCACCCTCACAGCCGCTCACCTGATCTTTGTCACGGACTGCACTGCAGGGCTGCCTGAGAAGGAAGTGACAGCTGAGGAGCCACTTTGGGGCTCCGTACGGGGGGGCAGGCCGAGCCGGGAAGCAGGTCTGAGAACAGTTTTTGCCAGTGAGGTCCAACCAGGACAGTGCGTACTTACGTCACAAGGCAAGGTGGACTCACAGGCAACGCTTTCAGTCGTGACCTTTGTGGAAGAGCAGAGGAACGCCGGGCTGTATGCCCCACTCACCCAGCACGGCTCCATCGTGGTGAACGGTGTGCTGGCATCCTGCTATGCTGCTGTGGACAGTCACCGTTTGGCCCACTGGGTCCTGGCCCCGCTGAGGTTCTTCTACAGCCTGATGGGACCTTCAGAACCGCAGACTGACGGCCTGCACTGGTACCCTCGGCTCTTACAGAGGCTGGGGCAAACACTGCTGGACGCTGGACACTTCCACCCTTGGGGGATCGAGCAGGTGCCACAGAGACATGTATCACACTGAGGACTTCATTCACTCACCTGTATTCAGGAGCACCAAAGCACAGACTGAGGGACCACCAAAGACAATTCATTTTATAGTGGAAATGTGTTTTTATACACTCAACTTGCCTGTATTTGCTGTATTTCTACAAACTCCTTTATGTAGCACATGTACAACTGTGTGAGAAAACCAGTAGAGGAGACTGGGGAGATTCATTTTATACTTTTTAAACTGATCCCAGAAGATTACGAGGACCGGAGAGACTGAGATATGACAGAAAATCACATTTTAGATTGAGATACCAACAGAAATGCTGGCATAAGTATTTCTCCCTTAAAGGTGCAATATGTAAGAATTGGCCACCTATTGAAATCAAACTTAAAACAAACCAGGCAGCATATCAACACTAGCTGTAAGCTAGTTAGCTTGGTTAGCTGTGCATCTAGTGGTCTGGACTGGAAGCTCGGATCACCAGGGGAGTGTTGGTGTTTACACTGCTGACACCGGAGCTTTGACCAAGAAGGGTCAGGGCAACTGGTTAGCATGCTTACTTCAGATATTTCGCTATCGCTGCAACACAACACATAACTTAAAAACTGATATTTGTTCCAATTATGTTGATAATTTAAGTTAATTTGTGGATGTTTTGTCAATATTATGTCAATATTTTTCCCTTCAGAGCACTTCAGAGATCAAAAACAGGGACTGTGATTCAGAATTCTCTTATTAAAACAAAAGTGTAGGTGGTAAAGTATGACAGTCAGGTTTCATCATTCATTTTTGTACTGTATTTACAGCCATCTGACAACATTAGAGTTAGAAGAAAACAGAGAGGAAGTGAACAAGGGGCTCCGTACATACATATTCATACAGATAAGTCATTAAAGGTGCAGTATGTGAGAATATTAGTTTAAAACCTTCAGAAATTTACCAAAATAATCAACAAGAATGCGAAGATATAGCAGATGTCTATGCATTGTTTTGCAGAGATATTCACAACAGTTAGCATGCTAACTAGCTAGCCCCATGCCCAAAATCCTGTTTCTCCTAGTGGTCCGAAGCTCCTCTACTGAGCTAGCTGAGTTAGCGGCGGTTAGCAGTCAGCCTTGCTAGCCTGGTGAAATGGTTCCCCCATTTGTTGGTGGAAATAATTCAACAGGTGGCAAATTCATACATGTTGCACCTTTAAGAAGGAAAGAAAGACAACTGCTTACGAAGAGAATCATCACTGCAGTGAATCTCCTTATTCTTTACCCTTCTTTTATTCAGCCTTTACTGTATATTTGCGAAATAATATTTAAACTGGACGATGGGGGAGGAAGTTGTGTGTATGTACTGACTGGCAGGGACTTACCAAGCACTTCAACTTACTGTTGTACGTACTTCAATCTGCTTTCAGTTGACTCGACTGTCTTAGACTAAATCACAGGGTTCATCTACACATCTTCATGTTTTTATTTTTATTGATTATTTTATTTAAACAGTTTTAATTTGTGACATGTTTTTCAGGTCAGTTGTAGCTAGTTAAGGGCATACACGACACTCAGGCTGTATTCAACTACTGTATTAAGCAAAAGCTATGCATCATATTAAATAACAGATAATAAATCTCTTTTGATCTTGAATAGTAAGCAACCTGATAGCTCTCCTTTGCATGGTCTTTTTTTTTTTTTTTTTGTATTCCATCTATCAGCCAAGACTTGAGACCTAGATTAACAGAGGTACAGACAATTTTGTTGATGAAGTTAGACACACAGACTCAAACATCCCATGCAGGACATCCAAGGCATTATTCTACATACTTTCAAAAGGATTTGTCACATATGTATATTAAGCTATTGTTGGAGAGACTATTTAAAGATCTATTTTTAGAGAATAATGTAAACTAATATTATTTTCAGCAACTTTGTGCATACCATTTGTATTTGAAACATAAAGTTGTTGTTTTTAAAACCAAAACTGCTCTGTGCTTTATTTATTTTTTGCTTTATCACCAAAACACGAGACGTGTTTATGCAGTGAGGCTTCTCTTTAGTTGACAGAAAGGGTTGGGCTGATGCTTTCTTTTTTTTTTTTTTTTTCCAAGTCAGAAACACCAATGTGAGCCACCAGCTGGGTTTGATAATCCCCTGCTACGTGCTGATACATAAACAGATGGTCTTCGTTGTAAACAGTGACGCATCGCAACTGCCGAGACAATGTGAACGCAGCATGAATAGCTGTGGTTACAGGGTGGGCTGCCGGTTGGTTTCAGTACCACGGACAGCAGCACACAGCAACACTCCTCTTTCCTCCTCATGATGCCTCCATGTGGTTTTTTTTTTTTTTTTCTTTTATCCAGGATGGAGAGTAAGTCCTTGAACACAGCACTCCCTGCTGCTCACTGCAGGACTTGCAGAGAAGAGAAAGATATCCACAGATCACAGTTCTTCCAAACGCATTGACACATTTCCTGGAACTATAGCTCACTTAACACAAACCTGGAACTCCACAAGTCAAAGCATCAATTTAAACACTGCTGTGATACATTTAAACGTGTTTCCCTAAATAAATTTGAATTTTATGATACACACAGTATAAAGACTGTTTTCATACAGAATTACAGAATTCAGCTGATGAACAACACACATTATGCCTTCCACTTTTACCAGAGTTAGTTTAACAAAATATCTTTAGTTAATCAAAAGAATGACTTTTGGGAAGTGAAGCAAAGGTGAAAACAACATCAACTAAACATTCATTAATAAGGGTTATTAAAGAGCATTACTGTAATGTGGGAATTTAGTCTCATGGGTCTTCAAGGGATCCATAGTTTCCCCCTGTCTGTCCAAGCCCTGTAAACAAAGGGAATAGTAGCTCACTTTATTCCTTTCACAAAAGATCAATAAGCAAAGGGAGAGTCAAAGTAATCTTTATTATTATTGGTCAGTTAGGTACAGGAAAAACCTTTTTGTCATATCCCATAGCTCATCTGAGGAGACGGATCCATACAGACACACAGAACCCCGGACCCCGGCGAACTGCTCACTAAGTTACATATATTTAAAAAAATAAAAATATGAAAGTGATTGTTTTTTACCTAAATGTGCAGGCGAGGCTCTCTAAAATACACATGGAAAAACTCATGCACATCTCAAGTGGTTAAAATACTGAAAACCATTACAAAAATCCGTCCACCTGGGTCCAGTGGTTCAAAATGTTTTCTCTACGCATCGCGTCTCCACTTAATAATGTTTATCTCCGGTTGGACCACGATACCCCGGCAACATTCTGAGGCAAGCAATTATAATCAGGACTGATTTTTAAAAGAGGGACCAGTGGAAAAAAAACACAAAGCGACCAACCCTCTTTACCAAGATGAAAACAAAAATAAATAATAAAACAAATTTAAAAAAAACAAAATTGCCTCAAAAGTGCCCCAGGTATCATCGTCTTCAAATTAAGGGTGTTCACACAACAACACATGGGAATTCAGCATGCTCACAGTAACACACATACAGATATGAATGTCTTTATAGAATATGTATCTGTCATCACAGCTTGGCAAAATTACACTTATACACAACAAATGCACAATAACACCTGGAACCGTAATACCAGCCAGCGGGAAAAGACCCAAATACGTTTTTTTGGAGTTGTCTTCATCCGGTGGGGGGGAAAAAAAAAACTTCCTGAAAAACTTGACGACCTCGTCCCCTGGTAGGTGGTGGTGATATCGTCCAAGAACAATAAGCCTATAGATAAAGAATTTATGTTCCCAAACAACCCATAAACACACACACACGCACACACACGCACACACATACAATCACACACATACAATCACACACATTTCCTCCCACACTTATTACATGTTAGTAACATCATGATAAATCTCTTTTGAGTCGGTGAATAGTTGGATGACTGGAACGTGAGATAGTCAGAACTACCTACGGTTAAGCGGCTGTGTCAAGAGCAGTAAACCTGACAGAAGTACAAAACACTCCATAACATCCTAAGTTGGCAATTATGTTGACATAGTTACATCAGGCTATATGTAATCATTGCTTGGCAGCATACAAAAATAAAAGAAGTTGCTCTGGTGCATATTCTGAATCATCTGCATCGTGAGTTCCTCTATGCAAACGGAAGGAATTGTTTTTCGGCACGTTATATTCTTTCTTTTTTTTTTTTTTCAAAAACAAAATGAGGCTGGCTCAGTTATCATATATTCGATTAGGATTAGGGTGTAACCATATCTGCCTAACTATTATTATACTACCAGTAGCAGCGTCTCGTTGCCGTGTAGTTTATCGGCTGGCTGGCTGTGAAGCGAGCCCGGTTGATGCATATTTGGAATCCCTTGTGGAAAACAAAAAGAATATCCTTGAAAAGGTTTTTCACACACCCACGCCACACAAGTTCACACAGATTCAAACAACAAGGAAATAAAAAACATGACTGTTAAGAAAAAAAATAATAAAAACACTCATGTTTTCTCTATTCTGTAGGAATTCTAGGACCAGTATTTCTTCCTGTTTTCATATTGAATTCGTGCTGTCATTAAAGATGCAATGTGTAAAGATTCGCCGCCTGTTTAAGAAATACGGAGAAGTACGTCACCAGATTAAACACTATCTAAGATTGGAGCTTCTAGTTGCCGTTAGCCAGTTAGCCCAGTTAGCCCAGTTAGCAGTGCAGCTAGCAGCCCTAAGCTGACTCGAGTCTCTGCACACCCAACACAACCGGGCAGTTTTACGCCAGGGAACACAGCGCTGAGGTGACTCTGACTGTGACAGGACGATAGGGAAAAAAGCAGCGTCTAGAGCAATGAATTCATTATTTATTTCAACCGGACCAGGGTTGGCGCTGTTGAAACAGCAGAAAGTCAATCCAAGGTTGTTGTTTTTACTGTTTCATTTTGTTTCTGTCGGGTTTTCGATGAGGAGTGTTTTACGATGCGTAAACGAGACAATGGAGCTCGTCTTAGTTCTGTACGAAAGAGAAAAACTAGAAACTTCCTCTTCAGAAGGTGAGCCGTTGGTTGAAACCTTGTGTAAAAACATTTCCTCTTGTGTAAGCTTGTGCAACTCGCCACTCTGTGGGGGGAGGGGGAGCTGTACCATCAGAGGTACAAACCCACATCTTACACATTGCACCTTTAACTAAGTTGCTCTCAGACTGGTTAACTGCATTTGTCATTTATTTGGATTTTAACAACGGGTTCAAACTACATATTCAACCACTGAATTCAAACTAATACAACGATCTAGGGCCCATGTTTCACAAGTAAACAATGAAAGTAGGAATTAGAAGATGGGCTGCATATGTCCAGCCCCTGGACTTATTAGATTGATTGCAGATCAGTAATTATCAAATACAAATCCTGGCACCAAAATAGCAATGCTTCATTTTTGAAATGACACACCCTTTGCTATGCTCCACCTCCACTTACGTATGGTCAGAGTTGCGGTTAGCCACCAGAAAATGGAACAGATGATAACAACAAACCTTCGTGACCGAGAAAGAAAATGACGACTGATGGCGACACACGTGTGGCTAAAACAACCAACTCCCGGTGTTTTGAAAGATCTCTGAGCTTAAGAAAATGAGATTGCTAATTTTGTTTTTGTTCATATAAATTCCTCACTATTTATGTGCAGTTTGGCCGGTTAGACTTCTGTGTGTTCAAAGGTCTTTTTGGAGTTGAATGGGGCGTAAAGTTTTCATCTTTATGAAACAGCTTCCAGGGCTTATATATAAGGAATACTCTGCTACACTTGGCATTGACTTTTTTTTTTTACACTGCTTTCAATCCCTCAGCATCAGATGAACAAAAGCATGTCTCAGTGGCCATTTTCTCTGTTACGGAGGTGGAGAGTTTAGGATGAGATGTGACGAAGAATAAAACATCTTAACACCATTGCAGTGGTAGCCATTGCAGAGGCGCCCGTGCCGACATCTATCCTGTATGATGGGGACTCTCTACTTAATTCCTCTGGTATAGTGCAGCAGGGAGTGGGACCTGTGAAATGGCTACACCTGCAAATCCATAAATGTTGGCAGAGATCCACAGAAACGCCAAGATCCACTTTTAGCACAGTGTAGCAGACCTTAGAAATGCACGATTTCCACCAGGGCTGTGACAGCTCCGCTTGTATGGCCAAAGTCCTGTAAAGATATAGCATCAGGGCAAGTCGAGGGGGGAAGGATTGAGGCAAAGAGGAAGAGAGACATCGAGAAGGATGCTGGAATGGCGTCCTGTCCTCCTCTTTCACAGCCTTTGGGTGAAGTTTTCAGGGAACACCCCTTTAGCTGCATTTTCTTTGTTCTGCTGCCAATCGTCCTGCTTAAAGCCCATTAGCCAGCCATCATCCTGACCACACACACACACACACACACACACACACACACACACACACACACACACGGAAATTAAGACATATCCACCTCATCGCAGGAGGGCTGTAACCGACAGTTATTTTCATGATCCAATAATCTCTTGGATTAGTTTCATGATAAATCATTTGGTTGAAACAAGGGTCAAAGAATTATGAAAAATGCCCCCAAAATGCGCAAAAATGCATCTTTAAATTGTATCCTTGGTCCATTTAACAGTCCTAAACCCAAAGACTCTTTATTTACTTTCATAAATGCCAAATAATAGCAAAAAAACTTTCCAAAGCTGGACAAAAAATGAAGCACTTGCGTGTACCTGTTCGTCAGGGTTGTCAAAGGTGATTACTAGCACCACATCACCAGCCTTCATCTCCAGTTCATCTGTGTCGTTGGCTGCATAATCATGCATCACTTGGACCTACATCACATAAATAATCCAGTCAGTGATCTCCATATATGTAAAGCGAATGTTCAGCACAATTGAGATGCTCTTTTTCTGTATGCTGATTTACCTTGAAAAGGAAGCCGGGTGGCATTTCTGCCGTCGCCGTCACTTCTTCTGTTGTTTCTGCTGCTGCTGCAGGTGCAGATTCAGGTGCAGGTGCTGCAGGTTCAGGTGTCTGGGAAAAGAAAGGTTCCATTTACTGACGTAATGTGCATGGTGAAAAACTTAAAAGAGACAAGAGACAAAAAGTCCTGTAGCACAGGAAAAACTGTTTTATATGTTTTTAATCAAAGCAACACTATCCAATTCAGCATTTCTTTTTATTTAGTTAGAATCCAGGGCCCCACACCCTGCAGAGGATAATCGGTTTATGTAATGGATGGATGGATACCCAACAAATCAACTATCTTTCTGCAGAAAGTTACAAAGTGTTGCTTTAAATGTAAATATATGTCACAATCTTTCCAGCATTTGCAAAAAGTCAGGTTTACTAAATAATTTAAAAAGAACAGAATGCTAAAACGGACTTAAATGAAACTCGTGGCTAAGCATCTTTGTAAGACGCCACATCCAGTCACCTAAAACAGAATCATGAGAGCTTTAGAGGTAGTGTGAGCTCTTTAAAAAACACTTTGTATTATTCAGTCTTTCTATAAAAGCCTTGGCAGCACCTCATTTTACAGGTTCACACATTTCATGGTAAGTAGGTGTTAATTAACAAGTAACATATTTTTTTTTTAATTACCTCAACATTTCTTGATAATTACCCCAACATGATTTAAAACTAATAGTCAGCTATTTTCCAACAAGCAGTAATATATAACAGGTCATTTCTTTGATATATTTCCAGGAAATCCCAAACAGCTTTCTGCTTATCTTCTGCTAATTACGCAAGATCATTTTTTCTACATTGTTAACATTCTACATTAGTTTCTACATTGAAATATCAGCAGAAATGTTCATTTCGGGTCGATGCTTCCACTTCATTTTAAGCAGATACTGACGACATGCTGATATTATCCATAAATCCATAAAAATGCTCATTGCATGTTACAGTAGTCCCTCTTTTGCTCACCTCCTCTATCGCTGCTGCTGCTGCTGCTGCTGCTGCTGCTGCTGCTGCTGCTGCTGCTGCTGCTGCTGCTGCTGCTGCTGCTGCTGCTGGTTCTTCCTCCTCCTCTGGTGCTGCAGCAGCTGCTGCAGACTCACCCTGGCAGCAGAGAGACAGAACAAAGAGAGGTTAGAGAACGAAATCGATGAGAGGCCCAAAAAGAGGAGGTAAGGGAAAGAATGACAGAGAGAAACACAGACAGACAAGACAAAGACAGACAAAAAGACAAGCCACACGGCCTCAACAGCAAAGTTATGGCTAATACAGGCAAGTGTGTTGAATAGACGGTAAGCTTGGTTACTGATGCACAGGTGCCATTAAAGGTAAAAGCTCTTGCAAGGCATTACTATGTGCATGGATTTGTGATTAGCAGTGACTGGGATTACTTGTGTGGAGCAGATGTCTACACTTGTTTCTTTCCCTCAGCAGTTACTCTCCAACTTTACCTCTGTGTCACAGCTGATGCATCCATGCTGCTGGTCCAGATGCATCCTAAATCTCTCCAGCCTAAGATTTCTCCATCTTTTCCGCCTTCCATTCACAATCTATCATCTGTTCATTTCCAGTACCTCATGTTCAAACTTCCTCCTCAAAAAAATCAATGCATCCGCCATTTTCGTCCAGATGCATCTCTCCACTTTTTTTCTCTCTCTCTCTCTCTCTCTCTCTCTCCCGGATTACCTGACCCTCTTCACCATCCAACGCCGCATCAGCTTGTGAGGCTTCTTCCTCAGCTGGAGTCTCAGGTGGAGCCTCAGTTGGAGTCTCAGCTGCAGGTGCTTCATCCTCAGCGGCGGCCACCTCTGTGACCGGCTGGCTCTCGTCATCGTCCCAGGCCGCCTGGGCTCCAGCCATGGGATCATAATGCGCCTGCTGGATCTCATCATCATCCTGATCTCTCTCTGATGTCACAGAGTCATAGCGAACCGGTTTGGTTCCGTCATCCCCCCAGCCCTCCGTGGCAGCCGCGATGGGGTCATAGCGGACGGGCCGCGTACCATCATCCCCCCAGCCCTGCGTGGCAGCTGCTATGGGGTCATAGTGCTCCTGGGTGTCCTCTTCCTGGGCACCACTGTCCTCATGCTGAGGGGCAAGGGTCAGGTTTCAAGGAATCAAGAGGTCATAAGAGATATTATACCTTTTGGGTATGATAAGGGGTTCATAAATCAAATGGCGGGGGGGCATTTATCGGGGCATAAAGGCAAAGTATGAGGAATATTTAAGGATAAATTCAGTGGCTCACATTCCAGTGGTAGGAAGGGTTTGGGAATAAGCAGCACCAGGAGAATAAACCATTGTTGGACAGTTGGGGTTTGTAAAGCCAAGGTATGAACAAAACAGTGGACAAGGAATTAGGAAATTATATCGCATATATCAAAGGGGCGCATAAGGGTTGTATTATAAGCTACTTAAATACAAAGTCTATTTGCTATATCTTATGGCAATGTCGGTCAACAAGTTTATGATACTTACATGTTTTGCTCAGCAAGATAATCGCAGATTTAGTGATTTTTAAAGAGTAAATAAAATCTCTTAAAAGAAGGTAAAAAGCTAATGCTGGGCTATAAACAGAGTACACTGCAGTTGCATGACTTAAACGTTGCTATGTTTACTTTCATTTGATTTTGTTTAAAAGGATCTATATGAATAAAGATGTTAGCATTGTCACTGTGAGTTTTCCAGCCATGTTAAAAAAAAGTCTGGCGATGATGTGAAAGAAAATAGCCTGTTACTTAAAGGTTTTAAAACCTGCGAGGACATGAGAAGCGCCTTTTAAGGGACTCGGTTTCAAGCACTATTAAGGTCAAACTTAAAAATATCTAGGGGGAAAACTTAGCATGGGGACGGGGCCAAGGACATCAATGTGAGGAGTTCAGCGGCAGATGTCAGCAAGTTATCATCATCATCACCATCATCATAATTATCATCATCATCATGAGACCCAAGACGGTTGATGTAGAAGGATAAAACCTTGACAGAGAAGGTTCAGATCAAAACAAAAGACAGATGAAGATAAGGAAGGGTGGCAGCAGAAGGCAGAAACGCAAAAGCTGTCAGCCTTTTCCCATCAGAAAATAGATGTCGGATCTTCAGTTTGTAGTTTGCAAGCGTGGCTCAGATGCCCACGGCTATGTTTCGGATGGAGAAAGAGGAAGGAAGCTTTGTAAGAGCAGAGGTGTCGTTCCCTTCTGAGCTATCACTGCGTTGCCTTAAGCTCTGAGACACGTCTCTCTCTTACAGTGATGGGGATGAGCAAAAAGGGTTAGTCAATGGTCAGGATGCCGAGTTGCAAGCGAGGTGTCGTGAAGTTGCCCACTAGCCTTTCGTTTCATTTTCGCTGAAACAACCCCGCGGAAAATGTGAGCAACTTCACTTTCACTCTCAGAACAAAACCGTTCCCTGTGTGTCACATGGAGCATGAAGCTAACACGTACCGGCTACATGCTCTGTCAGTGCAACATGTGAACATACAGCGAGACGAGTGGGGAAACTCAAAGAAAGGAGGTTCATTCAGTTACAAATCGTTTCACACAAAGGAGATTTTTTTTTTGATGTCCAGATGTGTCTTTTGTGGAGGTCAGTGGTGTCTTACAATCAATCCTTTACAGGCCGTGGCTCTACAGTATGCTGTATACCATCAATGCACACACACTGAAGAAAGACAAAGAGGAGGACTGCACATCAGACACCATTTATATCTTTAAAGCACATGGGTAAAAATGTCAATTTGAAACTGAATCGACCCACGCTCCTTCCCAGGTTCTATTTGTGCCATACGACAATCTCTTCAGTGTTTAGTGGTGACACATAAAGCACTGCAGACACAAAGACAACGCACAAACAGATTTGGGACGGACAAATGAGAAAGAGACCCACTCATGGAGAAGCTAGTTCATATACAGAGACGGCCCATTATAGAAGTCCAACCCAGCAAGTTCTGCGCGTGTGATGCAGGGTGCTTTTCAGGCGTACTTTGAGGGTGGGGCCTGTATAATGAGCAAGTCATCAAGTAAGAAGTAAACGTAAACAATGACAAATGAATTGCTGGTAACCGTGAACACAAATAAGAATAAACACGCTGATGAGGATGATGATCATAATGCATAATTTCCGTGTTTTGTTTTGTTTTTCGCAAATCAAAACAAAAAGCGTTGAGGACGAGGACGCCGCACTTACCCATGAGTCCCAGTTCGCAGGCTGTGGAAAACAGAGGAAGCAACAGAGTGAGAAGACACAACGACACGGGTCACAAAGCTCTGGGTTATGCTCAGCTGCATTCAAGGTCCCATGCTCTAAACCTACAAGCCCGTAACTGTTAGATCTCAAAACAAGTAAGTACAAGCAATTCTAGGGTGACGTCTGAAGTAGCAGGTGATGTATGTTTAAGAGGTGGCCACTGTTTCTATGTTAATGAACGTGTGTGAGAGGACGGTGCGCTGCGAAACAACCTTTATTTTAACATGATGGTCTTAACTTTTGAATTTCTCATCTGTCTCAACAGATCATTTCATTCATCGCATTTCATCAGAACTGCAGGTAGATATTTAAACTAAAAACAAAAGTCGGGACTCAAAACTATAATTTATTTGTACCAAGGAAATCATCCAAGAGTTTCAGATTTAGGCTCTGGCAGTCATACTGTTCTTCAAAAAAATTAAATTAAATTAAAAAAACATTGCGACAACGGCAATATAACACCTCGTTGACATAAAGCTAAAGTAAGACTGCTTGCGATGGAGAGGTTGATGTACAACTAACCAAAGTTGTACATGTAATGTACCTAAAGACTGTAACCTCAACCTCAACTCACACAGAAGCACAAGTAGAGCCAAAAGCCCTGCGAGGGAAACTCAACAGCAATACTGAGTTCTAAACCAAGTAGAGGAACTACATTGGTTTGTCTTCAGCAAGTTGTACTTATTTACCTATTTTTTGTCATTATCATGACAAAAATCACAGAAATATCAATATCACAGAAACATAACCTGAAATATTTTGAAATTATTTTAGTGTCAGATAGCCAACATCCTACTGGAGATGACTAACTACAGAGAATTAACTACATATCAGTTAAAGAGTACACTATATATAATTTAGGAATCATTATCATTCATTTGGAGTTGTTGTGTCTGACCTATGCAACTTGCACTCCCTCAGTCTCCACAAATTCCTAAGAAAAACATCCCTCGTTAACTCGACTGTGCGCTCAGATAACGTAAAAGCAATGCAGGTCATCCCAGCATCTCAAACTGCTATTTCTGCTGTACAGGTTAGAAGAGACAGAAGTCAGAGCAGAGCGGGGCTTCAGTCTACAGTTCATGCCATGAGCGATCTGTGGACAGCGCCGAAAGCAGGAGGAAGTGGTCACTAAAAGCAGGTTTCTACAGATCATCATGCCATCATCCCACCTCGCGTTCGGTAAGTTAAGTTGGAAAGAAGCAGAGCAGGTAACACCTCAAACCATGCCAAGCTTTCCAAGGGATTTTTATTTTGTATCCAGACTTATCAAGGCTACTGTCATCATATTTAAAGTCACGCAGCAGCTGCATTAACGAACTTGTGGCGAAGTACTCACGGGCTTGAAATGAACGCTTCTGAATACAATGTAAAATCTCTTGCGAAGCTTTGCATTTCTTGCAGTGGAGGGTCTCTACGATCTATACGTTCATGCCATGAGTCATCCACCTGTGCGACCGCGGAGGCTTTGGCTGCTGCACTGAACGAGTCCAGGTCCATGTCCAACAGGCTGCTCACTGCAGGACTGTCAAACTGATAACAACAGGAATAGGAGGGCTCGTTGGCTAACTGGATGTAACAGGGAAGGCTAGGAACAGAATAGAATAGAATAGAATAGAATAGAATAGAATAGAATAGAATAGAATAGAATAGAATAGAATAGAAGGGGAAGTATACAGGAGGACAGACAGGCCAGAGGAAGGAACTAAAAGGCTCTGACCTGTGCAGAAGGGGAGAGTGTAAAGTTAGCGGTCTGCGGCTGCGTGTGGACGGCAGCTGCTCACTCACCTCTGTGGGGGAGGTGACGCTGATGTCAGGAGTAGCTGCAGCATCAAACAGGTTGATGATGTTCTCTGCTTTCATCTCCTTCGACGGGGTCACCTTGGGTGGAGGAGGCACTGCCGGTCTTAGCTACGACAGAGGAAGGAAAGACCCCTGCATTTTAAACTCACCATTATGAATCAAATATTTGTTGCACAGCGCGATGGCTATAGGAAGATGAAACCATTTGTGTTTGGTTTGGTTCCCTATAACCTCGCTTTCACTTCCACGTGACATGTAGTGTGACGTGTATCCGTTTTATGATTTTGCACGATCTGCTTACTTCCCGTCAGCTCAACAGTGCTGTTACTCGTGCCACCAAACTAAGTGATCACAGTTGATTTTTCATCCTCAAGTGAATCACTTCAGCTGTCACATTTAGCTTTGTACACATCAAGTATTTCCAATTTGTTTTTGTATATGGTGTTTTTGGTCGTTTTTGATAATCACCTCCCAAGCCAGGTTAGCCAGGTAGTTAACCTAGCTTGCTACTAGCTTGTAGGAAAGCCCCGTCAAGTTTGTGATCAGTGAGGTGGCAGCTTTACTGTTCGCTAGCTAATGTCAAAGTTAGTTACCTCACTTTTCACATTCAATCTAGCATTGTTCATCTTGTTAATGTTATTTACTTTATGTTTTTCATTATTTTAAAGTTGTTACTACCACCAAGTCTGGAAGAGGAACGCCAGGTTTGAAGCCAACTTTCGTAGTTTCGTAATTTTCAAGGAAGTTTCACATATGCTGCCATGTTAGTAGGTGGCAGCATTAGCTTACAATGACAATAGCTAAATAGTTTCAATGCTGACTACTTTTACGTTGGCTCCTGTATGATTCGCAGCCAATGCTGATGCTGTAAGTCACACCTGCATCCTCAGTGTGTGTGTGTGTGTTTACCTTGGATGGAGACTTGGGGATTGGCGGCGGTCCCCCTGGCCTTAGAGTGTGGTTAGATGCTTCTCTTCCACTGTGTGAATGAGCGATGGAGAGAGAAAGAGAGAGGTGGAGGGCAGAAAAAAGACAATACAGACAAATTACAGAGACAGTGGCACGGATGAGAAACAATGTGCGGGAAAGGTCAAGCAAATGTCGAGACAGAGCAGCTAAAAGCTACCACAGGCGACAAGGCATGCTGTACGAGAGTCCGACAGGAGGCTGTTGCTGCGGAACTGTCATGCAAGAAAAGTGAGCCTCATTTCCCTCCACTCCCTCTCCTTTTTTTCCTCCCTCCGTCCCATGCAAGCAGGCTTTGGTCTGTGCCTCCAGTGCATCTTTCACAAGCGAGCAGTGTTAGAGGCATTCAAAAGCAGCCCCAGAGCTGTAAATATGAGTCGAGTTGAAAAACCTGTCACGATTGCTGGACCGGGCAATGGTGTACGGTGGCGGCTCCAAACGGCCGCGAGGGGTAACTCAGTTTGTCGCCCTGCGTCAAGCGTTTCAGCATCTCTCCTCGTGCTTTTGTTCTCCTGTTGTTTTTGGGATATTGGCTCAGTTCTCCAGGACCTTGCCGGTTTATTGGATTTTTGATTCTTGCCTGCTCCCTGCTGGACTTGTTTTCAGTCATGGTTCTGGTTTTCATTTTAGATGTTCTAAAATTTTAGATGTCCACATCTATTATGTGGGATTCATCCACACGTGTCATGTTACGACTTTGTCATATTTCCTGCCCTTTTTGGTTTGTACTTCATTTGGCTTGGTATTTCTCTTTAGTTTCTGTGGATTTGCTCCAGACAGGTTTTGTCAGTTTTGTTGCCTGCCTTTGATTTGTTTGGACTAAAGCTTCTTATCATTAAAGCTCAGTTTTTGTGTCTTGCGTTTGGGTCTTTTTTTTGATAATCCACAACAGGATTCCTGGGTTCAACCCTCGCCTATCTCATCGTCCCGTAAGCTTTTGTACTTTTTTGTGTAAATATGATCACTGAACTGCACAAGCTCCGCCTTAGGCATCTGCATATAGGTGATATCGCTCCTGTTACTGCTGCCCTGCGTGCACAAGTGTAAATTCAAATTAACACATAGCAGCTGTTGAAGAAAACATGTAAATTACATAGAAAAGTATTCATTTCCAAGCGACTCTTTCCAAGTGCTGATGTTACAAAGTGGTAACATCTGGTAAAAGATCTAGATCTGAAAATACTCTCCCTGCCGCAATAATTGTAGACGAACGCTTCAATGCATCAGTGAATGTTCTTAATCAAGTCTCCATTAGACGAGATAAGATCCTTCGTATCTTGGGACTTTGGTTGCACTGTTCTGAAACGCTCTTTGCCTGGTGCAGCGTTAATCATACAGGTTTGCTCAACTCTCACACACCTGCAGCTCTGGGAGCTCAACTCTCTGATCAGTGTGTCTATGATTCACTCCCACATCCAAGCACTACTTCTCCCTTCAGATGTCCAAAGGCTGCAGACTGACTGACAGACAGATAGCTGGACAGACAGGTCAGTTGGACAGACAGACAGGAGTTGTGTCACCATGGTTACTGCTGGTTACCTCCTACTTGCTCCTGACGATGAGGCGCCGCTGCTACTTTCCTTTCTGTAAGGGGTGGCTTCAGGTTAATACATGCCATATCGTTTTTTTCTATTCCTGTAGCTCAACATGATTTTTATACCCGGTGTTTTAATCCATGACTGTCAAAGGACGTCAGTGAAATAACAAGATGGACACTTTTAGGAAAACAAAACTCTTTTGTACATCTCTCTTGGGCTGCTTTCATTGTTTCAATCTGTCGTTTATTTTCTTGATTAGTTGTTTGGTCTGTAAAATATCTAAAAATATATAATAATAATAATTATTATTATTAGTAGTAGTAGTATTATTATGATAATAATAATAGTTTCCCAAAGTCCTCAAATGTTTTGATTTATCCACAAACCAAAGATATTCATTTTGCTGTCATAGAGGTGGAAAAAAAATCTGAAAATTCTCATTTCCAAAGTCTGTATCAGAGGATTTCTACTTTTCTTTTTCTTAAAGAAATATACAAATTGATTAACTGAATATCACATAATTATGAAGTGACAATCAATTCAGCTCTAGCTCTTCTTCTCCCTAATACAATTTATCCCCAAGGAGTGCTTCAGATGCTGCAGCAGCTGCTTCAACTTTTGATGTTTAAGAAAAAACTATTTCTGGACCTTTCTGAATACATTAGTTCATAACTTCTCTATCGCATGTTGTGCTGGCAGTAAAATATGCTGTTTTTGTGACTGGTAAATAAATCTGCCAGTCTTAAACTTTTAATTAAAAGAAGTGTTGTGAAGTTTTATCTCTTGGCTTACCGCTAACTTTCTAACAGGGACAACGCAGAAAAGTGTTCAAAAATAATCCTATCAATTCATTTATTTTTATTTTCACTTTTCATGCAGCACACAATTCATTTAGTATGAAGATTTATGTGCTCACAAGAGGTTTTTAAATGTTTGTTTTTGCCCAAGTCTAGAAAGAGCCAAGTATTTTCTTTGATGGTTAAGATCACTTGAGCTCTAAAATGACTCCCAGGATTTAATATAAACTGAGTAGATTACAAAAAAAAGTAGAAAAGCCAAAACCTTTCACAGTGTCCGACTACTTTAGTCTGAATAGCATTATTGTCACCTACTGGTGTTTATATATGCTGTTCATAATAATAGTTTTCAAAAGATCTTTATAGGCTGAAAATATGTTGCGATCTTCAATTCCAGCCTGAATCAAAATCTTTGGTATTAAAAGAAATATGCATAAAACATTTTCAGAGACATTCAAGTGATTTATACGCTACACATATTTTTATAAGGAGTTCTGCAGTAGAAAGTCTTGACACAGTTTACATGATGGATTATTGCTCACTAACCTGGTTGGGTCCGTACTCTCCAGTTTCACCAAGACATCATACAAATCCTGATCCAACTGCAAAAAGGAAGAGACAGGGAGCGGGATATTACACGTAACACCAACAGCACTGTATCATCGCCCAAAGTCTAAGAGTATAAACATACTCTTAGATTTTGGGTGATACCCATTAAATTCCCATAATCCCGTTTAATTGCTCTGTGCACAATCATATACAGTATACTGTGTTTAGTGTTCCTCCTGTTCTGTAATATCAGAAAAGTCTGCTGAGGCTAGTTTGCATCATCATGTCCACATTCAGAGAGGCTCTCAAGCTAAGGCATAAATACAGGGGATAATCTCCGTGCAGTCAGCTAAAACCCAAAATGTCCTACTTTTGTTTGACAGTGGGGGAAATAATAAGAAATGGAATACAGAATGTCCAAGTTTGCGCTGCATATCAAAAACAGTGCTGGCAGCACGAAGTTGACATTTACTAGATTCAATGGCAGCCCTCGGCGATGCAGACAGAACTGATACATTGCATCAATCTGTTCTGTCTTGGTCTTTATATAAATTTAGCATTAATGGAGAGTCTCACCCGGCTGATTTCCTTGTGAAACTTCTCCTCGAATCCAGCCAAACTCTGGAAGGTGCTGACGTAAAACCCAACACGACTAAAAATAAATGGTAAAGAAGAGAGAAAGAGAGGCAGTCAGACATTATTGACTGGCTAGATTAATATCCTGCAAGGGTAAATGTAGCATAGATGTAAGCGAGACGCAATTACAGCGTCGATCCACCAACAGGAAAATCATCACACACACACACACACACACACCTGTTCCAGAGTGATGGCAGCTCCTCTTGCAAGTCAATATTAATCTCCTCGAACACCTTCTGGGCTCGTTCCAGCTCTTCCTCGGCCTGAAACACACACATACACAAACACACAATGTGTTGGCATGATGCACTAGGGCGTGTTCATGAGAGTCTGTGTTTGATGACATGCTGTATGTGTGTGTGTGTGTGCGTGTGTGTGTGTGTGTATGTGTGTGTGCGTGCCTAAGCTTTCCTGCCACTATGCTTCAATGTGTCTGTCTTCAGTTTGCTTTGTTGTTAGTAGTTATTTTACCCCAAAGTCTGATCTTTGCCTAACCCTAACCAAGCTTTTTTTTTTTTTGCCTAGCCCTCAACAATAAGTCGATTTTTCACCTAAACCTAACCAAATGGTTTGTTTTGCTAACCCTAACTTTGCCCAAGCCAAACCAAAACCCCAACCAAACTATGAAGGTTTAAAACACATTGATAAAAGCCTTTGTTTTGAAAAGTCTTACCAAACATTGCTATAAAATCTTAGTGCTGACTTCACCGCGGCGCCTTTCATCTGCAAAACTGATGCTAGAGTGGCAGGCAGTGCCTCATAGCTAGATGCCTAAAGTCACTAACCAACCTCGGAGCTGGGAGTGAGGACACGTTGCATTTTTATTTTGACATCATTAGATATTCAAGAGAAACAAGCGGCTGGGATCACGGTGAGAAAAAGAGAGCAATGACATGCAAATACAAGTTCGGACTGAGGACTGCTCGGCGCAGAGGACGCCCCTCCTCGTAGTTTCGCAGTCATCAGCACTTGTCGGAGGTGCAGTAAGACGATCACGTACCTGGCTCCTGGACAGACTGCTCTGGGCGACGTTGTGTGCAGACAAGATACCCTGAGCCCAGCCTGGGGTGGCCCTCTCTAACAAGGAGGAGGGCTGGAGGAGAGACAGAGAGAGAAGTCATGTGTTAAATGCTGTGAAATTTAATACACGTAAATGCAACACATCTTTTGTTTTGTTTTTTTTGTTTTACCTTGGTTATTTTGATGCCACCGTCCTTTTTCTTAGTCTTGTGTGTGGTGGCATAGTTGTGCCTGGCGCTGTCGTAGTCGACCAGCTTCCTGTCCCTCTTGGCTATACGTGCCTGAATGAAAGACAAGAGAACGGGTATTTGTGTTGGTGACCTGACGTGAAATGTCTCAGCTTTCTCATCGTCTCTTGAGCAAAAACTTGTTTTTTTTCATTAGCTTCCAGGTGCGGGTAATCTTGTAACTTTCCAACAACCATTTTTCTGTTAAATAACTGAACTGAAATACAAATACAGGAGTGTGTGATCATTAAAAAAAAGCCAAGCTGCTGCTGTATAAACATCATTTTAACTCCTATCAGGGATCACACAGCCTACCTTGATATCAGGGAACTGGCCCAGGTAGGTATCCATGGAGATGAGAGCATGATCGACCAACTTTTGGTGGTAGTCGGTCCACAGCACGTCGCAGTCCTGCAGCATGGGTGACCACAACAGCGCAAACACAATCACGAACACACAATATCAGAGAACTGAATGAGGCAAACTGTATGGAGGGGTTGTTTTATGTTTCCTGGATTGATGTTCTCCATCGCTTTGGAGCTAATTGCTATTTGCTTGTGCGTAAATAAAGAATAAGCTGAGGCTGATTGCAGTGTTTGTCTTCCAGCCCGCTCGTAGTTTGACTGTAGATAAGACCCGTTAATCAGAAAGTCATTCCAGGAGTGAAGCTTGTGGTGTCGGAGGAGAAGTTAATGAGCTACTCGACATCTCTCACAAGAGATGCTAACGGATAATTTAAGCTGTCGAGAGGACGGTTAATCACACACATGTGCACTCGAGGAAAAATAGCTGATGTGTTGCATAAGCATGTACACGACCACTCAATCAGCTCACACACACTGTGATAAAGTGACGCCTCCACACTCTCACACATGCATTTGATCTAAACACAATCATTACAAGCGGTCCTGACCTCCACGATGGAGTCCACTTCGTTCTTGCCGTACCAGTCGGGCTCGTACATGTCGGCCAAACACGCCTGCACGTTCTTGGAGGACTCGTGCATGGCTGAGGACGAAACACACGCTCACCATTACAATCAGTGGATGTCTGCAGGTTGAGGTGTGTGTCATTTTATCATGCACGATCTGTGCGTCTTGGCACATGCACATCTGAATCTGTGTGAGCTTGAGTGTGTGTGTGTCACCTTTCACTGCCTCCAGGTACGCTCTAAGGTCTCTCTGCAGTTTGCTGCCTTCAGCCTGGGGGTGAAACATAAAAAAAGAGGCTCAGAACACAAAATCAAACACAGCGAGCTGAGTCGGTACGAGCGTCAGTCTCAGCAGACGTAAAACCGCGCCCAAAAACCCTCGTTAACCACGTTCCCCAGGGAGCCTTTATACACTCCAGACTCGCTCTGTTTAACAAATCCTTGTAAACTAGCTAGGTAATATTTTGCTTTATGTTGAGCTCAACTGTTATTTACAGTAAGTAATAAGTAATTTGACGTTGCCATGCAGCATGACCGCTCTCACATATTGTTTGTTGAAGTTGATCACTCCCTCCTCGAACGCAACATCTTTGGTCTCGTCGGCTTTGCCAAGCTTCTGGAGAACCTGTCAGTCAAACAAGAAAACAACATCAGTGAGAATACCGAGGACATGTTAAGGCTTTTTTTTCTTTTTCTTTTTTTTTCTTTTTACTGTTTGTTGCTTTTCCCTTCATGTGAAAGTATGTCACAGTCTTGGTCAGGCCTCTGCTGTAAAGGAGATTTTAAGGCTTAATGGGGATATTCAGCTTCAAAATCCATCAGTGTTTCATACAAATAACTTGGAGTTTTTGGAGCATGCAAGAATATTATATCACATTTTTATAGTGCTACCATAGACGAGTCAAGTCTAAAGATCAGTTATTTAGTCTGGTCAAGATGATCAAGAAATCTTGGAGCACTCTACTATTTGGAAGGCCAACAGGATCCTACCTGACCCTTCCCATGTGTTGGACTTATTAATGGGCAGCTTCTGGGGAGCAGACAGAAGACGTGGCTCAGCTCCAAGATAACTGCAGGGCTCCATCTATCGCTGTTTGTTTGTTACCATGTAAGTGAGTTATATCGTTGGTCGTGTGTTATCTCTGTATGGAGACGTGTATGTTCTGCAAAATATTCTTGACTTTGTACGTTTTAATAGTGTGAAAGACTTGTATTTATCTTAGGTGGTTCTTAAACATGTGCTCTAATGTGTTTTTACTGTAATGTTTTGTCTGATGCTGCAGTTCCCTTAATCCAAGACAATAAAGTAACCCTAACCCTATTAAACATCAATGCTGGAGTGCACCGCAGGAGTCCAACAAAGTCGATGCACTCAGTAGTCTTTTTGATTTATGTACAAAACATTCTCAAGATCGACGCTCTCGCTGCCCCTGGAGATATATCAAGGTGTTGATCTCCAAACGCTTCACTTCAGTGCACAGATGTTTTTCACTGAGTGTTATTCTTTTGAAGTGTTTGAACTCTGCATACATGTGTTTTTAAGGAAACCTCGATGATTTTTGAGAGAAATATAGGTTTCAATGAAAATTCTTTGAATAATGAAAGGTTATATAAAAAAAAAAGGTTGGAAATTGATTTTGTTCAAAACAGAAGACAGAACGTGATCCCCTGAAGTACACTTCAAATACAAATACAAACTCAGGTATATATATGATTTTTTTCAGTAACTGAACAAACAAGATGTTCTCAGCAGAAAATAGGAACCATGTTTAAAAGCTAGTGGGGTGGCAGGGTCCGCCACATATAACCAAAGTGAAACAGTATGAAACTGTGTAGTCCTTTAAGGTTAGTTTGTTTAGTCATGAAAAAAAAGAGTATGTTTTTTACTTTGTTTAGGTAACGAAGATTTTTCTCTTCTAATAATGTCTCCCTCAAAACTACACAAGTTGAGTATGTTTTCTTTGCAATGATTCTTAGAATGCTGCTTAAGGTCATAATAAGTAAATAGATAACATCAATAAACCACACTGACGGTATATATTAATGCCTGTATGCACTATAGGCTGCACATAATCGCCATAGAACCTTGATATACATGACATGCTCACACACTGGGTTTACAGTGGTAACATTAACTGTTTTCTCCCTGAAGACTCACGGCACATGATGCATTATGGCAGACAAATAGCGCCCCCTGCCAATTACTGAGCGCATGACGCGCAGGTGCATTAACGCATAGAGCAGGCCTCACATCTGCCACCTATACTCACTGCAGCATGGGTGATCATTATCATCACAGAGGCAGTAAAATGCAATAAAATTGGCCCTCCTGTGGTCACTGTCTCTGTGACACACTCCGGCTGAGACACCAGGTTACTGATTCAGAGCGCCTGAAGCGCATCAGTCCCGCGCTCAGCGCTGACAGATGGAATCACGAGGCCCGTACAGTAAATCTCACTGCAACACGAACGTGCCCGCTGTGTGACATTGGCTCCGGGAGAGGGGGGATGAGGTCTTAGAAGGGGGCATCCCCAAAACTCATCACCCCCCGTCCGTGTTGTGGTGATGTCGTGATGCGACACTGCGCCTCGCTGGATTGGATGGATGGACGGATGGATGGACGGTGGAGGCTGCGGCATTAGGCCTGAATAATCATCTCCCACCACACCACCATCACCACACACCAGCACGTCAGCGAGCAGCTCTTACCTTCTCCTGGGCTCTCGTGAGTTTTTTCTGAACGTTGCTGGCCACTTTCCCCGCAGTCAGCCCCTTCCCCAGATTCAGCTCAGCCATCTTGGAGCGCAGATCGGTTCTTCGGATGCGGGGAGAGAGGAAATACGAGCAATAACGATCGGGCGGACCGCTACGGCGAGCGTTGGGGCAAATTCATCAATGTCCCAAATTGGAGAAAAATGATGGCGATAATAAATGAGATGTTGTGATGAGTCTCTGGGAGGATGCGTGCGTGCGGAGAGCTAAGCGCTATTCTCAAATTCTCATTGAGCGGCTGTGTGCGCGTCCGTGACAGCAGAGGAGGATGCTGTCAGAGGTGCTCTTAAAGGCGCAGATGCTGCTGCGCGTCCACACACGAGACCCAGCACACCAGACTGTAAATTAAACGAGATAAGCTTCGATATGAACAAAATGTACCACTGAGGAAGAAGAGGTCTGCTGTATCTCTTTTTTTCCTTTTTTAAAAAAAAAAAAAATAAATAAAGATTTTAGTCTCAGTCATTTTTATTTATTTATTTATTTATTTCATTTTTTTGTTACTGTAAAATCTACAAATAAAAAGCTTCAGATTGCTCAGTCAAGTATTTATGTGTGCAATATAATAATTGAATCTATGGCAAACAAGTATCCTGGTATTAACAATCAACCCAAACGTCACAGCAAACAGTGGTAAGAAAAAAAAGCCTGGTTTGTATTAACGCTTCAGGGACCAACTGTCTCAGCCTGATATCATGTCGTTACGTAACACGACAACACCATGGTCATCAGCGACACAATATCACTGGAGAGCAGCACAGCAGTCGAGGAAAACACTTGTAAACACAAGAGAAGACACCCAGTGTCATTAAAAATCATTATTTTCTGTAAGTGATGAGCCAGGCCTGAGTACCAAATCAACATTTTGTGTTAAGCGTTAAAAAGAGCCATCAGTTTTGTCCCTTAAGATCATGTTTACTTACCACTACGAAAATAATGAACTTTCATCAACCTAGATTACATTTGAAAAGGTGTGCGATTAGTTTATAGATTCACTGTAAAGACTTTCACTGTAAAAAAAAAAAAAAAAAAAAAAAAAAAACAACAGTAAAATACTGGCAGCAGGGACACCAGTATTTTACTGTTATTTTACAATGCAACAACTGCTATTATTTTAACAGTATTAACATATTACCATTTTTTGGATTACACTATATGACTGTAGAATAACGGTGGGTGTTGTGGTGATTTTACAGCGCATCTACCGCAATTTATCGAACAATATAATACCGTTTTTTTTACATTACAGTACATGATGGCAGGATAACTGGATTATGGTCATTTTACAGTGCATCTACCATAATTTATTTTACAGTATATTACCGTATTTTGGATTACAGTACAGTACAGTCAGAGAAGTGTGGGTTATGGTCATTTTACAGTATATGCCAGTGTGTTATAAAATCTGTTATTTTTGCATTCGTATTAATATACGTATAGTATAAATATAAATAAATATAACATAAATATAAAATTAAAAAACAAAGTATGCAGGTCTTCTAAAATACCCAGCCCTAAGCTACCTCATTCATCCCAACAGTCAGTCAACATCCAAAAGTCCTGCTCTCCAAAGTCATGTTCAGGAATAACCAGTTAGGTTACATACTGTCACTCAAAAATTAGTAGTTTGAGGAGTTTGATCAGTAAAGAAGTGCTATCATCAAAATAGAAACATAAGCCCACAGTCATCAATAAGATGCTGATGGATAATGACTTGAGAAGGGATTAAACAATAATACATGTTTGTGTTGTCTCTTACAGTAGGTTGATATATAACCACTTCAGCTAAAGTCTGGTCACTCTGCTGACGCCTGGCAAGAGATACAGAAGTATCCACTGCTGTTTCATCATACTACAGAGTTAGCACATGTCTCCACTGCTTAAAATACTGTTTTATGTTGTTAAATTACAGTTTCTTATTGTTAACTGAGCATTAACTGTTAATTTACATGTAAGCATGAATATTTAACAGTATTTTACAATTATTTTAAAATACAGTAAAATACTGTTGTAATCCACCATAAATTTACAGCCATGCATTACAAATGCTGTTTTATGCTGTTAAATTACAGTTATCTACTGTAATTGTTAAATGACTGATTTAACTGTTAATTATATGTGAGAGATGAATGTTTAACAGTATTTTACAATTATTTTAAAATCCAGACAATTACGGTAGGGAACAGACCGACATAGATATGTACATTATATGACCCCACGTCAAAAAAACGGAACCACACCATTATCTCAGTCAGCCATGCAGCTAGCGGTTGGCACTGGGAGCTCAGAGTCCAGGGAGTCCAGGGAAGTGTCACTTCTAACACAGGAGCTTTGGACTGAGACGTGCTGGGGCTAGCTGTTAGTATGTTAATTTCGGTAGATATCTCTGCAACATAACATAAAGATGTCATAATGTCAAAAAAACATGTTTAAACTCTTTGCGCACATTATGTTGACAATTTCTAAGTGTTTACATTATAATTTCAAAAGTTTGAAGTCATTTTTTAGTGTTACTGCTCCTTTGACCATGTCAAACAAAAAGAAGAATACATGTTTGTGTCATCTCTTACAGTAGGTTGATATATAACCACTTCAGCCATGTGACTAGTCTAGTCATGTGACCATGTTACACTCATTTACTTTTAAAATCTGGTGACCCTAACCCTAACCCTTAAACATCAAAAACTAAAACTAAAACACAGCAAGGGACACTATGTACTTTTTGGAGAAGAAATTCAAACTCAGAATTCTAATGTTTACAATATTAATGAGGTAATGACACAAACTCAGAATTATTTATCTTTCCCACAGCTGAATAAACAAGTTGTTCTCAGAGGAAATAAGGTCCTCAGAACTCTTTGAAGCTAGAAAGGTGGCAGAGTCTGCCACATATCAATAAAGTAGAACAGTATGAAATTGTGTTGTCTTTTAAGGTCAGTTTGTTTATAAAAACAAAGAGTTTATTTAGTTTGTTTAGGGATACAAAATTATTATAATGATTAACATTTCATCTGCAAAACTACATACTGCACCTTTAATAAATAAACAAACGAAATTGTCACCATACACAAGAGTCTTTAGAGTCTTAACACTTTAGCATCAGATTCAACTTTTTTCAATAGGAATAAAAAGATGACAAATGGTAAAATGATGTTAAATACCACTTTGCACTTTGATATTTCTCTTCTGATCATAATATATTATCCAGTGTTACATACTCAACTCATTAACTCACGTCACGGTGAGCTCGGGTTCTCTCCGGGAGATGGCGCTATTCGCCCACTTCACACCTAACAGACACCAAAGCAGCAGCAGCAGCGTTTCTACTTTTACTCTTTTTCTGTTCATTTGGCTTTTTTGTTGTTTTTTTGTTTTGCACTAATCTGACGAAGACTGCGTAGACGAATAAAGTGGGAGTCTGTACCATCATCGCACCATCCGAGCTGTTCTGAGTGGCAGCAGCACAGTGACCTGAACACAACCCACAACTTGGCTTTCCATTTTTATCCCGCTGCTCCTGACGCACACCAACCCCTACAGTGCTCTACAAATATAATCGCTTTGGTGTTTTTATTTTATTATTATTATTTTTTTAAAATTTGCTTTATGATAGAGTTAAATCTCCAGCTGTTCGTTGACACAGGTGTCTGCTGCCGGGGCCGAGAGCTCTCCAAGGTGCTGAACTGTAACAGAGGATGGATGCTGAGGAGAGGTGAGGAGCACAAAGCTCTCTTGTGTTGCCACCACACTGTTGCGTGAGAGACTGATGGTGGTGGGGGGGTCACAAGTCCTTTAAAATGTATAATATCGTCTTTTTCACACCTACATTTCCGGTCTCCCTCCCCTCGTCCCTTCCTCCCCGACAACAACAACATTTGGCCACGAGTCACCGAGCCAGCACACTCACATGAATAGCTCCTCTCTCTCTCTGTCTCTCTCTGTCCGTCTCTGCGCGCACCTCCACCACCACCACCACCACCCCCCTCTCCCGCTGCGGGAATGGTTTAACCCATTATCCACAGTGCGCGACACACAGAGAGAGCACAAAGGAAGCGCATACACCGCTCGACCAGGGGGGTGAGAGGATATAGTGAAGCGACGAGCATGATGTAAACATGGAATAGAAGAGCGCAAGAAGAAGCGATTTTTTTTTCATCCCCCCCCACCACCTCCTCCTTTCCTTCGCTCGCTCCATTATCGGTGTTCAATATTACATGAGCTGCCCGGGCTCCTCCGTCTGGACACCGAGCGGCGGCGTGAGAAATTGAAGAGGGGAAAGAGGAGTTGAGCATTGTCTTCTTCTTCTTCTTCTTCTTCTTCTTCTTCTTCTTCTTCTTCTTCTTCTTCTTCTTCTTCTTCTTCTCCCTGGAGTTGCGCCGAGAACACAATGTTTGGGTTTGCGAGCTAGCCGACAAAAGACAAAAGAGGGAGACTCTCCTCCTCCTCCTCCTGGACTCGAGGGGTGACAAAAGGAAAGAAGAAAGGAGCTGAATATGTTGCGTTTCTGAGGTGAGTGAGTTTTTTGTTTTTTTTTCTTTGTTCCGCCTCGCCAAGTGTGCACGCGTTTCGTTAACGGTATCTCCACCCGCTTAAAAAAAAATGTGTTTCCAGAAAAGAGCAAATTATGTTCCCACACCGCAGCTCGTGTTCTCCCATCACCGTAAATTGCCTCTGAGGGTGAGACACACCGAGAAGCAGCCTCTATTGTTTTTTTGTTTTTGTTTTTGTTTTTTTCTCCCCTCTATTGTTTTCAGTCGGAACATTTTGGTGACGGGTGCCCGAGCGCTTCCGAGAGACTCTCTCCGAGCAGCAGCCGTATCAGTGACAGCCAGATGAATCCTTCATGGTGTGTGGGGATGAAACATTTATGTAAATATATAAATATATAAAGGCTAAACTCTAGGATGTGATACGCGCGTGCATAATCGGGTTGGACAGTGTGTAAACACTGGGAGGGAGGATTGATTTGCAGTCGCAGAACAATCACGTGCGCCCCATCCCACATCTGTCCAGCCATCCATCCATCCTATCTGTCAACAGCACATCTGGAATTTAAACCCTATTGGGGAAAAAAAGCAAAAGCAAATTAACAAATGCTTCATTCCTCCTCCTCCTCCTCCTCTTCTTCCTCCTCCTCCTCCTCCTCCTCCTCTTCGGGGCACAATAACAGCACATGAAACATCTTCATAATTAGTAGTTTTGCTCGAGCAAAGAAAGGAGTAATTATAGGCAGCAAGCCCTGCTGTGAGAACTGTGCAGGCATTTTTTTTTCTTTTTGTACTTTTATTGCCTTTTGTTGAACATGCAAATGTTGTCTTTGTGCCGCGCTCTGGAAAAATGGCATCTCAACTTGTGTGTTCTCTCTCTCTCCCCTCTGCATTGTGAGATAACATTATTCACAAAAGAGACCAAAACCAAACCTTTCAACTTATGGTAGAAGATCATCAGTCCTCATATGTTTTGGGAGACTAATAATGTGTTTGGTAGCTGTGAGGCGAGACAGTCAAACCAGCATAGAAAAAGAAAAAAAAAAAACAAAACAGGACATGCGGATGATGACACACTCAGCTTTGATGTTACAGGAAAGGATGTGAAATACAACCATGAAATACGAGAGCAGGAGACGCAAAGGGCATAAAATTGAGAGTGAGATTACGGCTGTTTTTGTGGTTTTACAATTACAGATTATAATGCACACTTCAGCCGTCCCCACGCATGAAAAATGACCGGCCGAGCCTTTTTAGATAAAAGTGAGACTACATCCCTGTAGATGGATCTCTGGAGGCTTGTGCAGTGTTTGAAAAGAGGATGCAGAGAAAAAGACGCCATGGGGAAGACGTGTTAGGAAACCACTGTGCAGCTAGTTACTGACTGTGCTTTTGTTTCGGCTGTGTGATGCATTGAAAAGAGACCCACAGAGTATCCTGCTTTGTGTTGCTATTAAGATTTTAATGAGACTCGGCTTCAGTTTGTGAGTTGCTTCCTGCGCTGAACTTTGGGTAATGATCAGCGCAGTGAACCTACAATGGAAATAACAGATCTCTGTCATTTCTTTTTAACCTTCGTTTATCAAATACAACATGACTTATTTACATTCAGCTCAGTGCACTCTGCTGCTGGATGCTGCGTGTTTGGTGGTCACCTATCAGGGAACTGTTACAGGACATGTGTAGTAAACATGGGACGTTATAAAAATGTCCTCTCATGGTTACCCTGGCCTGAATAATTGCACCGAGGGGTAGAGCCAGCGTCTTGTTATCAGAAGGTCGCCGGTTTGATTCCTTTGATCTGCATGTCGAAGTGTCCTTGGGCAACATACTGAACCCCAAACTGCACCATATGTACTGGGCAGCCACCGCCATAAGTGTATGAATTACTGTAGGTCGCTTTAGACGAAAATAAATGTAATACTCTTCCGATAATCATCAAGAAATGCTTAAAGTGGCACTAAATCATGGATTCACATTTTGTTCAGAAATGACAGCAACAGAACGTGATGGAAGTATGTATTCATGTGGTTAACTTTTCTGATTACAGGCTTAGCATTTTGGACTGACTCTAAAGATGCCGGCTTCCCCTTGCTGCATGAATGGATCAGGAAAGTGTAGGGCTGTATGTCAGTGAGCTAGAGCTGTTCTCGTCCCCCGTGTAAGGATATTCGCTATTATGCCTGTAATGGAAATTCAAATCTATATGAGTTTCTCCTGAGTGTTTTTTGTTTTATCCAAATCTTAAGTCGTCCCATCCTCAGTCTTGAAATAGCAAAAAAAAAAAAAAACACATTGAAGTGTTGTTGAACCACAACATTTTTTTCGATGACGTCCAAATGGTCCAGCCAGCAATTTTCCACTCGAAGCCTCATTTCTCTAATATGCCCAGTGGTATGAAAACTGTAGTTACACCAGTTGACAGGTGTTTTTTTTTCATTCACCATGCTCCACTGATGACAGCTCTGGATATCAAATTTAAATCCCAGTGTCACGTAATGAACGGTTAGGTCTGTGTGTGGAGACAGAATAACGAGAGAGAGAGAGAACAGCTCGGAGGGCAGAGAGTGGACAGAAATGTGACAACGTACCATGCACTGGGATCTAATCCCACACCTTTTAAAAAACTGTTTGATTGAGGCCCCCATATGGCGCTATGCTGATAGTTATGTAACCCTAACGGAGAGCCAAGCAGTCCTCAGACTTAGGACTTCGGCCAAAGGAACAGGCTCTGAATTGATGAGAAGCCTGGCCACAAGTCAAAAATTCAGTCTCCTTATTTTACCTTTCTCCACAATGAGAGCAATATCTTAGTTTATTATCTGAACTGCTCCAAAATATCATTCAACAACACAAAGTAAAATATTTTTGGCATGAACAGAGATACTTGTATGTTTCAAACATTTGTAAACAACAATAAAAAATGGCCTCACTACTCAGTATCAGTAATCAGTATTAAGATAGATCTCTTTTAATAGATCTCAGTGTGGCGAGGCTGCGTACCAGTGAGACTTTCATTCATACAATTAATGGATTGCCTGTGTTCCTACGCACTCACTGCGCAGTGCTTTGACGACGGGTTATGTAAGTGCAGTGAACACAAGCGAAAAAAAAGAGTCAGACTCAAGACGTCGACAGAGGCTCCTCCGTCTGATGGAGCAAGTCTGCAACAGGCCCCCATGTTTTTGATGTATATTTAAGAGAAAGACGGATGGAAGTTATAAGGGCTGTAAATATTAGGCATGGAGGGAGAAGAGGGAAGGTAGGAGGAGAAATTTAGAGGAGGCAGGGTTTTGACTCATGGAAAGTGTGTGTGTGTGTGTGTGTGTGTGTGGGTTGCAAACAAAAACAAAACAAAAAAAAATGAGAGAAATAGACTTGATGAATTACTGACCAGGGTGCAGGATAAAAAATGAAAGCAAGAGTGTGAAAGAAGAAGGGAGGGAAAAGGGTAAAGTCGATCTTAATCCTATTAATACACACCACTACTGTCCTTCCCACTGGCGTATTACATGCACACGCACACACGCGCACACACACACACTGGTTCAAAGGGCTGGTCAGATATATGTTTGCGTGCTGCACTCCTGACATCCATTTAATGATTTTAGCACTCTGCACACTAAATGTATGGCAGTCAGGACGACGTCAGTGTAATGAGGACAGCATCAGGTTGAAAGCGAGCAGTTTCAACCAGATCTGACTCACACTGGTAAGAGCCCTCCAGCAATGTGGTGTGAGAGAGTGTGTGTGTGTGTGTGTGTGTGTGCGTGCTTGGCCATAATGTTGGCTTGTAGCTGAAAGAGACTCTCAGTACCATGTAAGCAGACACATCTGCAGCATCTGTCTGCGTTTATGTCGTAGATGCAAATAATATCTGATAAGTATGTGTTTGTTGTTCTGTGTATGTGTTTGTGTGTGTATACGTGTTGTCTGTACAGCATGCAGGGCTCGAGGATGCAGACGTTTTTGTTGCACATGCGCCATATAAACCTGTCAAGTGGGACTTAACATTTTCCTTGGTCGTACTGATGCGCCTCATGTTCAGCAGATCAAATTAGAAAAACAGACACCACCTGGATGTGTAGAGGAGACAGCTATCCTTTGAACAAATAGTACCCAAAAGTCATATTTTCTTTAGATTATTACGGAAACCTATATTGTTTTTTCTAATCCCTCAGTGATGTCAGTTTTTTTTAAACTCAAAGTGTGGTTAATGCAATTTCTTGTTGCATGTGCTGTGATTTAAATGACGAAAATCATTTATTTCCAACCATACAATCATTTACATACTGTGTGAAGTAATTAAAATATGTTATTGGGTGAACCTTAATTACGTACGTGAAATGAAGAAGTAAGGCGCTTGAGTGCAGCCAATGTAAAAAAGTCAGCTACGAGACTTGAAATGGGAAACACTGGATTGTCCTCATGAGAGCTGTGACTAATGTTAAACTTCAGTCTGCTCAAGGAATCAGTGAAACCACTGGAGATTCCCCCACAAACACTGTATACTAAATACTAAACAAAGAAGTCCACAGTCTAGCAGCGTTAAACAACTAAAACAAATCGTCCACAGGCAAATAAAATAAACGTAATTAATACATTCAGACTGCTACAAATTGTTACATAGAGAAAGTTTAGATAAAAGATCAGTATATTTTCCTCACCACCGATGTTTACACTATGACTGGCACGTCATGCTTACAGAAGAGCATTTTAGCTTCCTGTCTCCTCTCACTGCTCGCTGAAAGCAGAAACAGCTCATTAAAAGAAGCATAACAATAAATCTGTTGGAAATGAAAGTGTAATGGGTTTTTGAGAGCAGTGGCAAATGGTTTTCTGTCGTTAGAAAAGTTGTGTATTCATCTGTGCGTCAAATAGATTGACCTCAGTCACCTGAATAAAAAACGAGCGCATGCCTAATTGTTCTAAAAGTTAGTTTTCAGTTTGATGTACAGTCCTGAAGAGCCACTATCAGCTGACTGGGGACATTTGGAGAGAGACGATGCAAGTGTCAGAAGACAAATTTACCATTGTGTCTTAGAGCAAGGTCTAGTGTCCAGCAAGAGAGACAAGGAGAGAAAGAGCGAAGGGTTTGAAAGCAGCAGTGAGATAAATGATGCTGGACAGAGAGACGGTGAAAGACAGAGAATGAGCTGTAATCTGATGAAAGCCTCTTTACTCCCCTGTCACCTCACCTTCAGGCCACAAGCAATGACCAAGGCTTAGAGAGGGATCAATGCCGAGGCCACCAACACACTGGCACACATACATCCTTCACATCGCTTGACTTAAGTGCAGAGAGGCCAGTGCACATGCAACAACAAGACACACCTGACATACTCACTGCACTGCAAAGCAGGTTATGCTCACCCTCATTTCATAGCAGTTTAGTCGATGGACAAATAGATGTGAGAATGATCCGCTAGGGATGAGCTGAGGATGTCTAGAATAGTTTCTGGATATACTTTTCTCTCTCATCGTTTTGTTTTTGTGTTTTTGTGTGTGTTTGTGTGTGTGTGTGTGTGGGCGGGTGTGTGAGGGGTCTACGGGTCACAGAGACGTCTCAATAGACTCGCAGCTCAAAGGGAGAGAAGGAGCGTGTGAGGAGAAAGTCAACAGCTCCCATACAAATCACCCTGCTGCTTTTAAACCTAATGACCCGAGCAACCAAATGACCCAGGCCGAGGCTGCTTCGCCACAAGCGTCCTGATGTGTTATTTTACAAATACAGAAAAAGGCAAAAATGAAATGCGAGAGAGAAACTTAAAGAGCTTATCTTGACACAGATAAAAAGAAATGATGAACTCGAGCCTGTGAGCGTTTAAAGGCATTTAAATTGTTTGAAATGTAACTAAACTTGCTTTTGTTAAAAGCTCAGTTTCACACTGACACGGCCTTGAACGCTTGTCTCTAAATAACACAGACATGGAGAATTGTGTTGTCAACATTTCATGCATCTGCTTATCTACTAATGCCAGTGATTTAAGTATTAATGCAACTGTATTTTGTTAAAAATGCATTTTGTTTGTTCAGAAATGTGTATTCATCTTATGACCAGGCACCACAGAGTGTAAGATGTGATCAGCACAAAAAAAAGCTCAAAAAAGAAGGAAATGGGCAGAAAGGAAATTGGTTTGGAAAGAGAGAGAAAAGAAACAATCAGGAGACACAATCACAGTAAGATAAGGATGCAGTGATAAATGAATTGAGTCTTTATACTGGGTATAAAACATCAACATTAAATATCTGTAAAAATGACCATTAACTGTTGAGTTGCACTGTTTCTGCAGTTCTCATATTTGCTGTACCAGCAGCTTTTTATAGTGTACAGTACTGTTTTTACAGCTTTGCAGTCAGTTAATCAGAAAATACAACTGTGGAGGCATTTCCAATGAAAAACAAGGCCATCTACGCCTTTTCTGGTTACTATGCCAACTGAATAGGGAGCTAGTTCAGTGTAACTGCACATTCAGGTTCTGCAACAAACGATTTTCCTCATCTTCAGGAATTTGTAAATGAACACATTTATCATTTAATCTATAAGATGTCAGTGTTTGTATAACATACATTTCAAAGGAGCCCTAAATGTGCAGTTCGCAAGGTTATAAATCAAAGAAAAGCAGCAAATGTTCCCATTTGAAAAGACGGATACACCTATTCGCAAGCAGCTTGGAATGATTTCTATTCACCGCGTAAGCACTTTAAATGGCAAACATGTTGAAACCATTGTAGGCAGTATTGCTGCACGTTCCTGCACACTGTCACACCCATCATCACAGTGAGTTACATCCTCCTGTGTATAACAAAGGTCACCAGAGAACAGGTGCTCTTCTTTTCTTAAATCGCTGCACTCACAGTGCTCTGTATTGTCACATCCACTGCCAAGCTCATTACTGTAATATGACTGTTCGTCTCGTAGATAGAAATAGTAGAACTGGGATGTATTTATGCTACATCCCATTGGTCTGTAGAATAACCGTAACTGCAATGTGAATTAATCACTCAATGTCTTTATTTGACAGCAGATTGCGAGAGAACAGATGCTTGATAGGGCTGTTTTTTTCCCTATATGTCTGTATCTGCCTTGAATCCAAAGCAGATTCAAACTCTTTAAGTCTCTCTCTGCTTCCCCAACAACACCCTCCTCTCGCAACACACACACACACACGCACACACAGTAGTAGTCTCCAGAGTGACAGATGGGCTCGATGGAAACACAGTCATCCTGTTAGTAACCATGACATCAGCAACACTGTTACTCACTGATCACATGCAAACTCTTCCTCGCTGAGTGTCTAAACTGGAAACGGAACAGCAGAGTGAAGGTGCCAACAGATCGTTCCCAGGACAAGACAATCACTTTCTGTTTGTTCTGAATCAAGATCTTAAATCTGGTTGGGATAAGAGTCTGCAGTTTACAGTAGGCACATAATGAGTTTGTAAATGGTCCGACAGAAGGACTCGATAAAAAGCCAAACTGACAGCGAGCCAGTGTGATCTACAGTGAAGCCCATCTCTGTGAATATAAACATGATGAGTCAGACAATGCAAAGACTCTTCCAGTCTTTGCATTACACATCAGCTACCCATCAGCACTGACTCTCTGCTTCCCAACATTAATTAAACACTTTTCTGGTTGAGTAATGTCACATGCATTGGCATGAGAATGAGCAAAGAGCAGTTCTGAAGAAGCAAGTAGAAATTTCCTTAAGCTTTTGGGTTGGGGTCGGGTGTGGATCTACAGCCCAGTCGCCACAACAATATATTGGCAGTTAGGCTGCAAACTGCTGTCATAGGCTTCATACTGTATTGACATTTTGACAACGTTATTCACATTAGGCCGCCAAGCCGATGACCGCAGTTCAAGACAGTGTTTCAAGACTTGTAAATGTGAAAGTGATGGATATTTTTAAGGAATCCTCAGGAAACAATTCCAGCTGTGTTTGTGGCAACAAAAACACATATTTAAACCAAAACATGTTGATTCCCTAACACTGACTATTGCGCCAGATGAAAAGATATTAGATGATTAGAGTTCTTACAGATCATCCTCACAGTGACATAATCATCTGAACCTGTTATTTTGCCAAATCATCCAACACTCATTGATATATGTCGGTCAAAATACAGAAAAGTGAACTTCATGGTAGTGCTATAGAAAACGTCAGGGCGTTAATGTTAATCTTTAAGATTCTTCCTCCATCATAAGCGTTGTCATTTCCTGGTTATCTTCTGAACCAACCTTCAAAATATTGAGATATACACCTATTGTTATATAGCCTGAAAATATTGTGTTAAGGTGATATCACACAGCCCGAGACCAAAGCAGTGGATCAACACTTCTAGCAAACATAATTTGACTTCTGTAAATTCATGCAAGATGGACTCATATCAAAGGAGAAAAGGTCGCTCTCTTTACTATCAAGTGATCCTATCTGTCTCATTAACCTCACCAGGGGAAAACACCTGATATCTCAGTAATAGCTTTAGTGGTATTAGTAAGGGTTACCTCCGAACCGGTTCATCTGACATTAACCCGGCTAAGTCTCCATCCTGCTTTTACCCCACTGAACTGTAACCCAGTGAACTCCACTCACCCTCACCGCAGTTTGTATTGCTCTGTGTCTTCACACAGGAATTATAACATTGGTTACAGCCATGATCTAATATGCTTCCTAATAATGTGATCAGCTAAGTACACTTAGGTGCATTTAAAAATCAATATCACGACTTCATACCAGAATTAGGAGACACAACTAGAGAATAGCGGAGAATTTTCGGAAAACTGACTCTAAAAGATAACGGATACACAAAACACTTGTTAGAAACAAGCTGTTCCTATTTCTCTGGATAGGGCACCACGCATGCTGTTGAGAGTTTTCTGGGCACTGTTTCTTCAGGGGAAGGTAGTTCCAGTGTTGATTTCCAGGGCCGAGTCTGTTTGTTAGCTAGAGTAATGAGCACGATGTTCCTGGAAAGGCACTTTGCTGCTGACAGTTTCATTCACAGTCGCTGTATTATCGTCGACGCCAAAGCCATTGAGACAAAAAACCTCAAAACCGGAAAAAATGAAGCCAAGGTGAGGAAACTTTAGGTGTAGAGCACATTGTGTACATCAAGGAAATTCAGTGTGCTTTACAGGATACAAATACAACAGGTGAAAGATTTACTGCTCTAAGGTCCCTAGAACAAAACAACAAGTTAGAGAAACCCGAGAGATTTGTAAAGCTGACAAAAAATAACATGTCATACCTCTGACTGAACCAAACCTCAGCCTTCAGGGCTTTCACGTACCAACACTTCTGTTGTTTTGTCATGTCTCCTTGGCGCAGGACTGGAGGTTGACTTCAGTTTGGTTTTGTCGAGGATGAGTCCTCACCTTGCACATGCTGAAAAGGCAGGAAGCTGACCTCAGGCTGCCAGGAGATAAAAACTTTCTTCTTTTGATTTCTTTCTTTTTTTTTCATCGTAAAGTCAGACTCACTGTCTGGATTCGTTTTTTACTTTGTTGTTCCCTGCAAACACTCTTCAGAAAAGAGGACGTGCTTCACAGACCTAAACTGAAGAAACTTTCTCATTATGTGATTTTTTTTTTCTTCGTGTGTGTTGAGTCGTCCTGTTTTTCCTGCTGATTTTTCTCCATTTCATTTCTTTCTCTCTGTCTTTTTTGTCTTTCTTTCTCCTTCTCCCTCTTCCTCTCCGTCCAATCCTCCCAATCCCCACCCTGGAGACCAGTGTGTCCTCGTTCTGGTGATGCTCTGTCGCCACCACTCAGCGTGGGGCCTCTGAAATATTCATGCTGACACACATACACAAACACACACCTAGAGACACAAACACACGGGTACAAACATTTTTCAAACCCTTCATCTCCTTTTTTCTCCCTGTCAGTTTGCACATATCAATAGAGGATTAGAAAATATAATTTCTCTTGCAGCATGTTTGGGTAGAAAAGCCTTACACGTGCAAACACACACACACTTCACAGCTGAGGCGGAGAAGACTTCACTCCTCTTCACGTTCCTTGGAATTTTTGCATAATACAGTTTGATGTGTACCTCACATTTTCTCGGTTTGTTTTTTAGATTATGTGTGCAAGTGCATTTATATACGCCATGCAAGGACAGCGGCATGTTCTGTGTTAGCTATTTATATCATTTGCTACAATAGATAAAGATCAAAGATCCAAAGATCACAGATCTGTAAAAGTCGGCACACTCACAGAGGTGAAGGTAGAGCCACACTGTGAATGGCAAATGCAGTTTCGAGGCCAGAACCGGCATACAGCAGATCAAATCAAAAAAGCCTTATTACAGCGCCAGCAGTGTTCAGATTTGATCTGTGACCTCAGACTGTCTGCTCGTCTGGAGGAGAGAGGAACAGAAGTGAAACTCCAGCGGCGAGCACATCAACACGCAGAAAGGTTATTACACTGCCAGCGGTTTTGATATGTAACCTAACATTATTGGCCTGTCGGGCTGACACAGGCATGCAAGCAAGGATATGGCTGAGCAAATCATCGTGTGAACTGTGATTTGTGTCAGAGGCACTGTGCTGTGATTCAGTGCTCCGCGTTTGTCAGGAGGGAGGAAAAGCGAGTCTGTGAAACAGCATTTAGATGTTGGTTTCACTGCTGAGTTTACATACTCAGGCTCTCGAGTGGAGCTGGTGGAATATGAAATCTTTCAGGTTATTTGTCTCAGTGGGAACACTGTGACCTGTGTTTAAACCAGGGGCGAACTTCATCGAAATATTATGGGAACGCAAAATGGCAGTGTGCAGTGTCCAAATTGCTGGAGCTGCAATTTTTTGATAAAGGTGAAATCTGTCACAGCATACAGCATTAAATATGTAGCAATGTGGTCAAATGTTCTCACTCTCAACCTGCCAATTAAGGCAGCTTGGTCAATGGTCTTGCGATTGAAAATGTGATGCTCTGCCTACCTCAATAATAACACGCTAGATACCCGAATATTGAGACGTATGAAACCATTTGCCACCGTGTATTCTTCACAATATCAGCTGTTAGAACGTTTTCTTGCTTCATTCAGAAAAGAAAATGCATGCGGAGCTGTCATTGCGGCAGAAGCAGCACTCACTGATATTTGCGAGGTTACTTCACCAATGTGGCAGGACATCAGGTTTTAAAGTGGGAGTAAATGGCGAGCTAAGGGTTTTCAATCACCATCTTTGCCATAAGAAACTGTTACCTTATGTATAATGTATAACTACTGTGCACTGTAAGAATCAGATCCACAATTCACCTTCTGTGTGCCACAGTGAAGCAAATAATGTTTCTGCACCAAGCATTGACCCTTCGGTGTATTTTTGCCGTCTATCAAGAAGAAAAACCAACAGTAATTCATAGCTCCTCTTCTCTCCTGCATTAATATTAATTTACAGTGTGATGTCTTCCTCTGTGTGATTTTCGAAGCAGTCCCACAATGATTGTCGATGCTTTTGAAAGTGGTAGTTGGCATCAACACATCTGAGACAAGCTCTCACCTTGGTAGGAAGCTGCAGATATTTCATAAATGAAAAAAAAAGTGCAAATTTATACAGTCGAGTGTGAAAGTGAAGAGATTCCACTGCTGTACGTATGGCTTTAATCTTTTTGTTAACCAACCTCCCTGTTGATTAGCCTAGACTTTATATTTTGATCCATCAAAGCCCACGACTCTGAGCTTTTGGGCAGTGCCATCGAATATATTACTAGATCTTCAGTTTATTAGTAGTTGGTAGTTAGAAGTTGCATCGTCTGTGTCTCACTCTCGCTCTATTGGGGGCTGTTTTTGGCCATAATATACTCAGTACACTCTGTTCACTCTGATGTGTTGGTGAATTATAAAGAGGCACTAGCTGAATAGGGTCAAAGGTCAGGGCCGTCTGCTGCCAGGGGCCTCTAAGAGACCATCACGGATTGGCTCTTAACATGCACATTCCCATGGAGACGAGCCCATCTGCAGGGTCCTTGTACCGCTGCTGGTTGTTGTAGCAACAGGCTGGACGTGACATCATTGCCTAATATGTCTGTTTTTTTTTTCCCCTCGTCCTTGTTCTGACCTTATTTGTTGGCTGTTTTTTTAGTATGTCGACTAGCTGTGGATGTAGCACCGAGCAGAGGTCAGGTCACCACAGAGTGTGAATTGACGAATGCTTCACACAGTAAAGTCGACAATCGGCTTAAATAGTCATGCAGTGCAAACCGAGGATGATAAGTACGAGGTTTATTTAAGGCTTACATTGGTGCAGTGTTTTGGAAGAATGGCATGGTTCACATGCTGCGGCTTCATTTACCGTTCACGTTTGGAATGATTTGTATGTTTTGGATGCAAGGGACATACACAAAAGAATGGGGGCACAAAGGAAGAAATAAAGAAATTGCAGTGTATTATAATCTCCTGCAGACATTTCACAACACCTGGCTAATCACAGCACAGCCAACAGTTAAAAATACCATAATGCCCCCGAGAAGAACAAAAAAGTCCTTCATCACTCCGGATGTCTTGATTGATATTCATTGTAAAAAAGAGAAAGAAAGAAGAAAAGTAAAGGCCGCTTTAGAGACCGAATCCTTTGTGCACATTTTCACTTCATCATTATTCTTTCTGGCGGTGCGGTAGCGTCCCCTTGTCACGCATTCTCAGTTGGATCCATCTCCTGAGTCAGGTGCCTGTGGTGTAGGTAAGCTGCGGTCTTCACAATCTGTTTCACCGCTGGAGTCCGTCGTTCTGAGAACAAGCAATTATGAACTGGGATTCCTCCGATTGCTTTTTGGGGTTTTGACAAACTCTGCAAGGAATGTAAAGGAGTGCAATTTTCATGTGACAGGCGCATATCCAAGATTTATTTTATGTTTACGTTCAGCTGTTTTCCTCCGAGCAGCGGCACTGAACAGCACATGTATCCCCCACATGTAATAAATCTTATTTTGATTCTTTGATAAACAAAAAACTCTTCTGATTTCATGAAAAGGCAGCCAAAACACAGGCTTTATCATGCTCGCTGTTTGCCTCTCTGCTCTGCCCGTGTATTTGTGTGTGTAGCTCGCTCTGCGCCACCTTCAGTCAAACAGTCACACAAACCTGCAGCTCTTTAGGACAGCCCCAGAGCAACGATTTGACCTGGTTGCTGCATTTTTATAGAGGTCCACCATCACACTGCTGTTAGCTGCAGGCCACACACCCACTGGCCAAAGGTAGACACCTAGAAACACTCTGAACTTCGCAAAGTGCTAAGAGAATAAGGAGAGGCAGGCAGAGGGTAGGTAAGGTCTCCACAGATACAGACAGCACCAAACACTTCTAGTGTGTCGTAACATGACGATTGAGATTGATTATTTTTCTCTATACATTGTTTTTCTGGGAAAATCCTGCAAAGTATACCTCTTGAAGTTTTTACTACATTCGCTCACCTGCAGTGACTTATAATGAAAATCAATCATCATGGAATCCCAAGTGTGTCGGGCAGCAGGATTGACCAGACTGAGTTTCTCCTGTCAATAAGTACCTGAGGTGTCCTGCTCCAGTAGTGCTTCTCTGAGCTTCAGGTTCAGGATTTATTTTTGTATTGAATTATAGCATCACATAGTATCCTCACAGTTGTGATTATCGCACTTGACATGGAAACATCATAGTATATATAGGACACGGTTGCCAATGAAGACCTCTTCTTGCAGACACCCTGTGGTGAAGATAATCAGCTTCTCTTCGGCTCTGAGTCACGCGCTCCCGACCTCTTCCACGGGGAGTGTTGTTTAAAAATGTTTAATACAAGCTTATAGTTCATCTTAATCCATGTTAATGCTTTTAATTCCGCGTAAGAAGTGACAAGGAGGTAAACACTCAGGTGGGCGTTGCTGACGTACAGTAGGAACAGATCTGATGAAAGGGCTTAACAAGCAATTAAGCAGAGCAGCTGACATTTAGATGTCTTAATGACACCTGGAAACTCAGAGCAATTATTTATGGGGACACTCCAGTGATTACATTCTGGCGCCTATTCGTATGACAACTCGATGAATGTCAGTTGTTAATTCTGCCATTAGATTTTTGCAGTGTACGGTAGACTTTTTAAAAATGTTAATTGCTCCTCGCTTTTCACTCCACAGATCTTATAGTATGTAAATAACTCAAGTCGGTTGCTGTTTATGGTTGCGTGCTACGCGTGCAGTATAACATCTGTTGAGCTTTGGATGCTGCTGAGAGGGAGCGTTCCCTAATAAATAAAGTATTAGCTCAGTGGATAGACTCGTGTGCTCACTGATACTGATTCCAACTTTTAGGCGGCATAGGAGGCATTTCCAATGCTGGTATCAATATTAGAACAACCCTTGTTTTTGAAAGTGAATGCTGGCAGACCTTGACCGATGCTGTGTGAACCAAGTTGCTTTTATCTGTTTTTCCCTTCACAGTTCACTTCTCTCTTCTCTAGCTCGCCACATTGTGATGCTCACTGCATTTGAATTTCATTGCTTTCTATCCCACCTTGACCGCTGGAAAACTTTTCTTTGTCATTTAATTTCAAAAATCAGCCGACATATGAATAGCCAATCTATTTACTCATACTGGTGCTGCGGCTTCGCGGGGAATTGGACCAAGATGTGTTTTTTTCATCAGTGGAAAAAAAAAAACATTTTTTAAGTTTTAGTTACTGGTTTATTTAATAGGCATGTTAAGTCTAGGCATTGCTGCATCTAGATAAAATGCAGGCTTTGCGATGTTTATAGAACTCCTAGCCATGGCTAATGTGAAGTCCTGGTCTCCGGTTAGGCTTTTTAGGAATAAAAGTCTCTCAGTAAAACAGACAGAGACAGGCAGCCGCTATAAACAATAACTGTGACAGTGTTGACAAAGAACAACAATTCACAGATTTGCCTTTGTTTCAGTCAAAGTTCAGCTTTAACATTGACAGCAGTGAGATTAGTTTATGTTTTTATTCCTGATGGCAGGGTGTTTGGTGAAGGAGGACCCGATAGCAGGGCACTAAGACAAGACTGGCTGAAAACCAAAAGGCAATTTAATAACGTAAAGCTGAAGTCCAAACAGCAAAAAAAAAAAAAAAAAAAAAAACCAGACAAAAAGCCAGCTGAGGCAAATACAAAAACAAAACTGAGAACAAACGGGAAGGACAAAGGGAGCAAAACCAAAAAACACTCAAGACACAATGAGCACACGCAGAAAGACGTGAGCAGCAAAACAGGGCTGAGGAACAGATGTGAAAACGCAGAAGTGACACGAACCAACAAAGAAAAACACAGCTTTATATACACCAGGGAGGGAAGATTGATGAGAAACTGGTGAAAAAGACATGAATCATGAGGATAAAAGCTACAAAATAAAACTCAGGACCATGACAGCAGGCCACTCTAGATCTGTGGGCCTTTTAACTGTAATAAAAGGACGAACCAAATGTTATTTTGTGCTTTGCTGGTTCTCAGTCTTCACTAACTGCACCCCTGGTAGTGGCTGTTTTGCTATGATTTTGTAGAAGCAAAAGATTTGTTTGGAAGAAAAAGTTGAAGGATTTGGAGAGGATGCGAGTTCGTCGTCTGTGCTCTGACATGACGAGTGCGGTGACCTGGAAGCGAAATAAGTAATGGATCATGAGTAACAAAACTTAATATTTCAAGCCAAACCTGTCACCCACAGGGGCTGTAAAAGTAGGTATTGCGCGCATTCTGTAAGAAGAGAAAAAGCTGATATGCCTTTGGGGTAGTATGAATGCACAAATATATGACTGAGTCTCCAGTGTGAGTTCCTCAGAGCTATTATAGTCAGCGGTGGAGAATAAACTGCAGTGAGTGAGAATAAACTGCACAACGATTTTTACCTCTGTAAGCCGTCACTTTCAGGGTTTCTGTGTTTCTCACTTAGTCCGGTGCTTCACCAGACAGACAGCACAGATGCAGATTGGCGTGAGGAAGACGAAAACAGGTCTGCGTCTGCGTGCACACAAACCTCTGCATGAATGACTCGGCCTTAACCAGAGGTGTCATGACGGTTACGGAGAGAACCATCGTGGCTGCATTAAAGATGTAGTGCAGTACTTGTTTCATGAAATAATGATGATGCAGAGTAAAACAGTGCCATTTATGCCACTTTAAGCCTCGTATAAAGGTGTCCACCGTTGAGTGAGTTTATACGCTTAGCAGGTCTTAATTTGTGTCTCAACTGGAATGAATTAAACCAGTGGGATTAGGTGCCTGAATAAGTGTGGCGCTGTGTGTGTGGGTGATGGAGTATGAGTCTATAATTCTTGAATCACACACATTACGCTGGAACCAAATGGTTTTTCTGTGCACAATTTACTTTGAAATGTGCTTTTAGAATCCACTCTAATGCTGTTTCTTCTGACTGAAACAAAGTCTGTTTATGTAAAGGGTTGACTAAATTCGCCCTCAGCTATCCTCGCGCGAAAAATGCGTAACACAGCCGACTTTGATCACTCTTATTAGGCTGATGGCTCTAACGCTTAAACCAACAATAAAGGACCAAAGTGGAAGCCCCAGGCACATTTTCATCCTCTAAAAAAAAAAAAGCGGGGGGAAAGGATTGGAATCTCCAAGCAGCACACACACCACTCTCCTAATTGATCTCCTTGTGACTCTTGGCAACCCAAAGGACACAAGGAGATCAATAGAGACTAAAGTTGTCAATACCGGGCTCCTTTATGTAACGGTACATCTTAACATGCAGCTCATCAGATGAAAGGTTTTAATGTACGTTACGCCCACAAAATGAGTGACAGTCAAAGCTATTTTTGCCCTAAAGCAACATTTACAAGTTAATCAAATGACTAACAGCCAGTGGAGTCTAATTAAGGTATTCACACTAAGTTACTGCTGCCACACATTAATATTGTTTGTTGGATTAGGTTAAAAAAAAGCAATGTATGATTTGTTTTCATGTAAAATGAACAAACCGCTGTCCAGATTTTGTCTTTTTCTTCTTTTGATGCGATGTGCTTCTAGTTTAGCTGCCGTTGTCTCTCTTGGGTTTTTGGTTCCTGACATTCTTATAATACTAAAATCCAAAGCAGCCTGATCAGTTGATAACGTTTTAAATCTTGATTTGAAGCGTACATTCCACTGATTGTTTTGTCTTATTCGTCATTGGAGTTGCAAAGCTAATCAATATCTAAACAGAATCACAGTGTGGGCATGTGCAATATCACAATCGCGACTCGTTTTTTCTCTGTTTAAATGTAAATGTGTGACAAAACAGCATATAAATGAAGAACTGCAGCGCTGTAGAGATTCATCCTCGGCAAGGTCAAAAATAAAGTATTAGTAAAATATTTTTTTAAGGCAGCCACGAAACCGCAAATAACGACAGCGCCAATAAAAGAAAAACCACTCTCAGCAGCCAGCCGAAAGCGAAATGCCACCGCCGACGATGTAACAGAGCACCTCGGGTTCTCTCATTTAATAAGAGAATATTAAACGGGACACATGCAGACACAACTTTTGTTCGCTGAGCTGCAACAAGCTTCCTCTGACAGCATCTGTCAGAATAATTGTAATATAATTTTTACCCTATCATGCAGCCCTGTTTATCATGAATCTGACATATGATGCACTGAACTCTCCAGCAGAAAACACATTGACAGCAGTGTTTCACAACAGCACCGAAACAGTATCCATGATCAATACTGCAGCACTGCTGTGTACCATATAAAGTTACTATATGACATAGCAGCCTCGCAGCCTGACAGCATACCAGCAGTGGGTATTTGCTGAAGTATCACTTTAAGCGAGCGAGCGAGTTAGAGCGGCAGCAGATCAGGAGTGAGCACAGATTTAAATGTTTAAGGGCTTTTGTTTTTAACCCCCTCTGAAAAAAAACTTCAGCTCGGAGGCTCCCAAACCGCCTTGTACTCGTGCCACATGCAAATTCATGCAAATGAATTCTGTCTGCCTTCCCACGGCAACCATTATGTGTGCGCTGAAAATCTTCTGCTACCGGTCAATACTTTCAAACTGCCAGCAACAATTTGTTGCAGCCTCTTTGCTGTATATCCAAGTGAATGATGGGAGCTGAATTGCATTTTTTTTTTTTGAGAGATGTTTCCTTTTTCCAACATCGTAATGCATGCTTACTGCTCCGTCAGCACTCACAGCTGTGTACTTAAAATGAGTAATCAATAATCGCTCTCTCCTCTGTCTTCTCTTTCATTTATTCATCCTCCACTCTCCACCGCTCCATCTTTCCACGCCTCCCCTCTGCAGGTTGATACGTTTCAATGGGTGAGGCCCACTGACTCAGTTGTCCCTACACGTCCCCTCCGCCTCCGCGCCCCTCCTGAACGTCGCCAACATGACTTCCACCAGCCAACTTCTGGGTTTGGCTGAGGCGGACCTGAAGTGTGACCAGGAGATCGAGAGGAGATACGAGATCGTGCCCTCGGTGGTCTGCTCCATGTGCTGCCTCTTTGGAATCATCTACTGCTTCTTTGGTGAGTGATGATGTAGTCACAGCTCTGCCCACCAGGCCCGAGGTGGTGCTCTCTAAAATGTATCTTCAATCTTCTCCTTCATTACATGGGATCGGCAAAATTGGGATTCTGAATCAGGCCCACTTGTTAAAAATACAGCTTGCCACTTGTGTCTGTCAGTGCCAGCTGAGCGGAGCTAATCATCGTCAGTTAAGGGTGCCGTAGCTGCTCTACTGTTGCCATAAGAGGTCTTGTGTCTTTTCCCGTTCAGTTGACATTTAAGAGAAACGTTTGACATTTCAACAAACTTTCTTTTTTTTTTTCTTGCAGGGTTAAAGAAAAGATCAGTAGAGCTCTCATGTCTGTGCTTTAAAGAAAAAGCTACCACAAGAAGCCAGTAATGAATGAATGAATGTATTTATTCATTTATTTGGTTTACACACATCTTGAGAGACAAAGATTATATCACAAAAAAAGTCTCAAAGGCTGAAACCCAAGGCTTATTTTTGCCTATCCTATATAAGCCAAAGTATAACCCAGAATATCAGCAGTACCAAAGAAAGAAAAGCTAAAACAATTTATAAGTACATACATTATACTGCCCTTATATTATAAACCTCAGTTATTTTACATTTGAATATTTTTTAAATGTTCCTCTCCTATACATTTAGCTTTGCTTGGCACAAAGCCTGGGAACAAACTAGGCTTGCTCTATGCTAAGAAAACAACATCAGCCTAATAAGCACATCTAAAGATCAATAATTAACACAACATATCTTGTTTGTTAGGATTCAAGATTCAGTACTTTCAACGTGGTTGATTGGATTTGTCTGGGTGAGCTCACCCAAACACAGAACACTCACACACTAGCACCTGTCGGGCTGTTTGCACCGACACACAAGATAAAGTGCTTCAAGTGCGTAAACGCATAATAGAAACAAAGGCATCTGCCACATGCCCAGTTATTGTATTATTTCAAAGTTTAAGAGCGCTATAAGGAGAGAAGGTGCTGTAACCACACAGAACTCTGTGTAAAACCACAATGTGTTGCTTTTACACTTTGGTTTATATATGTTTAACAAAGCAGATGTAAAGAAGTGAACCTTAGAGCTGCTGGTGGCAGATTTTGTGACCATTTGGCAGAGCCTGGTGAGCTATTACCCTCTGTTTCTCGGCTTCATGCTAAGTTAAGCTGACTGTCCCCTGACTGCAGCCTTGTATTTACCCCACATATGTGAGAAAGTTAACCATCTCCTTATGTGTCTCTCAGCAGACTCTCATCTTTGATATTAGCTTGACAGAATAATTTCAAAACGTGTATAGTCCACCAGCAGCCATCATAACAACTTTTCTACCTGCTGTGCTTTAACATTCTAGTCCTTTAAAAGCTACTCTTGTGCAAGAATGCCTGCAGCATTAACTTAGAACATATTGTGAACAACAAAGAGTGACATGTTGAGATATGTTTCCTATATCTTTAAGTGCCAGGATATAATTTGAAAGCGTTGCCACAACACATAGCCAAGGAGTATTGAAATACCTACTGTTGATCATTTTGCTTTTATTTGTAGTGCCTTCTGCTGTGCTGGTGTATGATGTATTGATTTAAGAGCATTAAAGATTCGCTTTCCTCTTTCATGCTACGTGAATCAATATTGAAAGCTCATTCCTGTAGACTAAGCCGCTGTGGCACTGCTGTAACATACAGTATATCCTTTACGTCAGGGAGTACGTGTCCTGCACTTATCCTGTGCTCCCTCAAATCCTTGAATCCTCTCTCTCCTCCGTCACTCTCCTTCGTCCTGTTCTGAACTGCAGTCATCATCAAAGTTGATTCTAAAAAGACTGGACCGCCTGCTGTCTTTTAAAAGAGACAACATGTTATCTTATGCAGCTTACGCAAAGGCATGTTCCCATTTCTTTCAACTAAATGTTGAAGCAGCCCCGCTGTAAGAAAAACGCAGCACATATTTAAGATTCAGATTTTAAAAAGAAATACCGGGCCTCACTGGGAGTGGACCCCCTGTTGTATTTTTATATTTATTAAATCCTCTGTGCCATCAAACAACCAGACTCACACTCACACATACAGTACATGCATGGCTCCACTCATATGTGAAGACACAAAGTCCTCACTTGAGACTCCATTTTGTGCCCAGAGAGTGACTGTGTTGGATTGCATCATTAGTATTAAGGGCTCATCGTAATGAGTTTGGATGCAAAGTCATTACAGGAAGGTGTAATCAATAAATAATTCGAGAGAAAGATCTGCTGTACAAGACATTCACGGTAAAAAATGATTAAGATTTGTATTTCCGCTTCAGTTGTGAGTGGAAGAATTGCATAAAAGTGCTCAATTAATGGCACATTTCTACAGAGGTGCAATTAACTTCTGTGTTTCCGTACAGTGAATGTGTGTAATTACTTACTCGTAGCCATTTTCATCCTGCAGTGGCTGTAAATTAATTATTTTTCTTATTGCGGGAGCACCGTAGGAATGCAGGTTAAGCAGATCAGATACATGCAAACATTTGTTTAATGTTCTTCTTGCCTTTACTGGACAGCATACAGTTAAGAGAGACTTGAACTTTATTCCAGGTATCCATCAGTAATCCTTTGACCACCAGGATTGCTACAAATACTATCAGAGAGTTGATCCACATGACTGAAACAAAACATACTTAACACTGTGGAGCCATGCAAGTTATTAACATACCTGCCAACCTTCCGTATTTTCCCAAGAGACTCCTGCATTTCATTACCATCTCCCAATTCTTGACACCTTTTCCCCTTTTAATTATCAGAACCAGTTTCTGGCACTGTATCGCATGTAGTCTGCTGTACCGCTGGCGGATAGAGAAATGGAGAGGAGAAAGAATATTTAAATGAATTCCAGATGCCCTGGAGAGAAGAACTCCTGTTTCTTACTTAAAAGTTTTAAACGAAAGGGGCTTTAAAATCTGCCATGTAGATTTTCCTGTCAATAAAGGGGCTTGCGAGTTATCATCAAGAGGCTGATGATGAAGTCAGTGGGGTTCACAGACTTTCCAAGGGGCATGTTGCAAGAGATTAATGAAAAGTGTTATATGTTACTTTCTGCCACAGATTTAGGCAAGTGTGCGTGAGAGGACAAATTATTCTGCAATGTCTTCTGAGAATTAAAAGTAAAATTATTTGACATTAAGATGCTGTTTCCTTTTCACCTACTTTTGGGTTGTTTTCATTCTTTAAGTGTCACCAGAATGTAGGAAACACAGTCCCTTAATCTCCTGAATTTCAGGAGCGGCATCTCTCCCTAACTGTGATGTTTCAAGGTTAGCAAGTATGGTTATAAATGTTCCCAAACTGCGAAGCATTGCATTTTCAGCTTGTACGCATTGTCTTTTGATCAGTCATCCGAGGACTAGGCAATATGTTATTGTTATCCTGATATGGCAGAAGTGTTGTCTTTTCCTGGTTTTAAAGGCAGCATTACAAACTGCATTACACTGTACATTACAGTAAAGTGAGGTCATTATCTGCCTGTTCTACCACTCACCCTTTTCCCGCTTAGTCATCATGTCCACAATACTGATGGTTGTTGTTCAGAAATCTTATTGTGTTATTAATATTTTATGAAAAGTACCAAAAGTCATCCTGACAACACAGTCACAACGTCGAGGTATTTGGTCAAAAACACTGTGCTGTATGAGTTTGTTGCCCAGTCGTTGCATTTTATGATGTGCTTTTTAGGAGATTTCCTAATATCTATTTGTAGCGTGTCTCACCGTCAACCCAGGCACCAGAATAAATGTTAGCTATTCACAATTTTTGCAGAACCATAGATAAATTAAACTAAACTAAACATTTGTTTAGGTTGAATTTCCTAATTTCGATGTTTTCATAATGCAGTGCGTAAGCACTAACACCACATTGTTTAGGGTAAAAATGATTTTGTGGTCCCACTTCCTGTAAAAAAAACTAAAAAAAAAAATTTTTTAAAAAGAGCTAATTTTGATCACCAGAAATAAGATTATATTATTTTCAGGCCGTATTGTGTACCTTTTAATCATCCATTGTTAAATGTCTTGGCCATTGCTCATATATAAAGTACTGTCATTTAAATAAACTATGAAACACCAGTAAAATCACATTCCTCCCAAAATAGATTATTTACCTGCAGACCCACACAGGGATGTTAATATATGTACTTCCAGTAACACAAGCAACAAAATACATGCCGGAAAATAAACACGGTAATGTTGCACATAATAAAAAAAACAGAATTGTGTTTTTATTACGTGGAAGATTACCTTGTTTATTTTCCTGTGTGGAAAATATATAGAACTACAGTTTTTTTGGGGGGGGGAAGCAACCCTGCTGCTTTTGGATGAATATTGATGCATGTTGAAGCTCTGCGCAGATGTGTGGCATACAAATGGACAGGGGGAGAATCACTGAAGTGTACAGACGGCATTAACATTCACTGTCCGGGTGAAGCATCGGCAGCACCAGACCCTGCATCGCAAACAGGTTACCCAACAACTTTATTTTACAAAAGCTGACAACATGCGAAAGAAGACGGTGGTAGCTCTGGAACAAAACTGTTGGGTGGATAACGAATGTGGAGAACACTGCTATTGGAGGAAATGTCAGGTTTGCCCTCAGGGTGGTGAAGGAGAACAGAAGATGTCTTATCCCACTTTAATTGGACATTGCTGTACTTGCATGCACATTTATTGCATTTAGCATTCTCATGATAGCATGTTAATGCTTTCAGATTTTGCTCAACTAACATAAGCTTTTAATGTCTGTAGTTGACAAAAACTTCATTTTATTGAATCACACTAATTGTTTCATACGCGGTTAAAAAAAATAGCAGCAAGGCGTCTCCTGGCAATTGCATCATTTTACTTGAGATACTTAATCTCCTCAGTTCCTCACCATCTGTTGTCTGTTTGTCTCTCTGTTTGTTTGACAGCAGAAGGAGAAAATAAAGAGGTGCATTTTCCCCCTCAGTGCCAGATCTTCCTCAATAACCCAACAAAATCACTGTTCTGCAAATGAGCCTCAATGCATATTGTCGGCATTGCTCAGAAACCCCACAGTCAACGTTTGAATAATTTTGGGAAAAAGACAGTCCTGCTGCTTTTCAGCAGGGAAAAAATGATTCTCCCTGCCAACACATGTTGCCTGTAGGATTCTGTTTAGTCCGAAGGTCTTCAGAAGAAAAGGTTAGCTGTCATTTATTCGACCCAGAAAAACAGCAAAGTTACAGCAGAAATGACGGGTGATGTTAGAGAAGCAAGATGGATGAGGCAAAGCAAGAGAGAGTGTGGGGAGGGAGAAGGGAGCTGAACAAGCCAGGGTGAACAGATGGGATGGAGGGTTTGATGGCTGGAGGAAAAGTAAGGGAAGCAACGAGGAACAAAAGAGGGAGTGGGGGGAAAGGCAAAGAGCGGAGGGGTGGAACAATAGGGGGGATAGAGGGCCAAGGGAAGGGTCAGAGGGCCAAGAAGATTTGGAGCAGCCAGGGAATGTATTATACATTTTGAAATATTGCCTTTCCCTGGCTGCTTTTATGGATTTGATGTGGAAAAACAAAGTTGTGAATTTGTCATGGCCGCTCACCAAACAAATGTTCATGAGGCTGTGGACGTTTTGTCAGACATGTATTCATGCTTTCACTGCACTGTTTCATTGACCGGCCTGGTGGTGGCTGAACGATATCTAAGAAAAAACACATAAATGAGGTAAAGTCACAGGGGAGGAGCGCGGACGGTGGGCTGGAAGAGTGGACGAGTATTGTACAGCTCAGCTGTGCGATGCCTGATTAAACAAAGATAACAATCTGAGGCTGGATCCCCCGGAGACAGAGTCCAGTCAGACAGAGAGAGAAGGAGATGTAGAGCAAAAAATAAAGGAAGGCACAAACATTAATAAGCACAGAAGCAAGAGCCAAGGAGATTCTAACTGTTGATGATTAAATTTTTTTAATGCCGTGGCATCTTTTTCTTCCTTTTTTTTTTGTTGCATTAGAAGCACATTAAAATGCGAATAAACCTGTGAGACAGAAAAAAAGAGAAAGCCAAGGACACGAGAGAGCAAACAATTGGTGAGGAAAAAAAAAAGTGGAAGGAGAGCAGCTGTTCCATTCAGCAGCCTGTTGACTAATGAATGTGGATGACCTTTTGTAATACGACGATTATCATATTTTAAAGCAGTTTTACAGAAACAGTTTATCTGCTCTCCACATCATCATCTAATAAGAAAATGCTTCACCCACCACAGGAAGGTGGCTGTTCATTGTCAATCTTATCTACCTACAGATTCTGTCTACAGAATTTAAAGATGTATTTAACATTTCTCTATTGAAATGTGCAAAATGACTAGACCCTTGTATTTATATTTAGAAAAATCGCCACAACGCCCAGGTAAGCATCAGATGAGGCGCCTGAGAGTGAGAAATGAAGTCAGCAAACATGACTAAATATAACGCGAATGAAACATAACAAGATAACCTCATCTGTGAACATTTCTGAGTCACACAGATAGATTATCTTATGGCTGTTGAACGTTGTCGACATCAACTCCTATCATCTCATGCTGCTTACATGCCCAGAGGCAGAAAAGAGATTCAAGATTCACTTTGTTGTCCTATTTATCCACTAGTTTGACATGTAGACATTGTTATGTATAATTAAAATGCAACCAATGCAATGTATATAGGTCATGGCTAATTTTCAGTCCTTGCTTAGGCTCTTGAGGAATAAAACACATGATTCAACAATCTAAAGCAGACATAAACGCCAGCATTAAAACAGACACAGAGAAGCGGCCACTTTAAACAGTGATTATAACTTTGACAGAGGCCAGCAATTAAGGACAATGACTGCAACTAACGATGACAAACAAGCTAAAAGAAAAAAGAAAATGCCAAGAAATTTGCGTTGGGCTTCTCCCGCGTGCCGCATTCACAAGAAAACACTCCACACACATAAAAGAGCTGCTGGGATCAAGAAACAAGTCTAGGAACAACTCGTTTCAGTTGCAACTAATCGCTCAGTTGCTCGTCATTAAAGAATTTATCATCATACATCAGACTTTTTGCGTTGCCTTCATCTGTCAACGTGTTCCTGCAAATCATTTTCCAGATGAAAGCTAGAGCTTGTTAGCAAGAAAAAGCAAGTTGTGATGAAAGATGATAAAAATCAGCCAAGACTTTTAGGAGTGACTAATCTTTAATTACTGATCAATAAATAATGTATTAATCCTTTAAATGTTAGTCATACCATGTGGAAGGATCTTTTTGGTAGCTATAATTGTGCAATCATCCGTCAACTGAAGACTTAAAAGGTAATAAATTCTCGGCAAAGTCATTTTTGCTCCTCCGAATCGTCTTCCAGGGGAAATTAAGAAATTGGAAAAGACAGCATACACCTGTTTGTTTGTTTGTTTGTGTGTGTGTGTGTGTGTGTGTGTGTGTGTGTGTGTGTGTGTGTGTGTGTGTGTGTGTGTGTGTAGTCCCTCTGGTGTTCATCTCTATTTCAGGCTACAAGAAATGTCTCATATGCACTCAGTGGCTTGTTTGTTGTTTCCATGTTGTCCTTGTAATGAATAATGGTTTTCACGTGTGTTTCTGGCTGTAGACTCCCGCTGCAGTACAGATACTGTATGTTTCGTATGCGTGTGATTGTCTCACGGTGGTCTGTTTGCCTTCCCTCATGCAGGCTATCGATGCTTCAAGGCCGTATTGTTCCTCACAGGCCTGATGTTTGGCTCTGTGGTTATCTTCATGCTGTGCTACAAGGAGAGAGTGATGGACACTCAGCTGAGCGTCGAGGCATCAGTGGGCATCGGCCTCGGCATCGGGACCCTGTGTGGCCTGGTGACCATGTTGGTCCGCAGCGTGGGACTGTTTATGGTGGGCCTGCTGCTGGGCCTGCTGGTCGGAGTGGCTTCACTGGTGGTAAGGACTTTTATTTTGCAATGTTTAGATTGATGTTTCACCTTTAAGCAAAAATAGTTTCAGAAATGAAGCAGAGTGATATTAGCACAGGGAAGCCTTCAGTGCTTGCACCCTGATTCTGGCACTGTCCAGTGTGTAGTCTGCTGTACTGCTATGTGAGAGACTGACAGACAAATGGAAATTTTCAGACACCCTGGACAGAAGAATTTTTTTAACCAAAGTTTTGAAGGAAAGAGGCTGTAAAATCTGCCACGTCGATTTTTCTGTAAAACTCAGGGGGTCACACCACGTCAGTCCTCATCGAGATGCTGGCAAACACATCGTAGTGGTGTGCACAGACTCTCCAAAGGGCAGAGGCAAAAAAAAATTAATGAATAAATGAAAGGTGAAACTTATTACTTAATGCCACAGATTGATGCAAGTTTACGGCAAAGGGCAAATTAATCTCTGTTGTTTTCTGAGAATTAAAAGTCAAACTTAGATTGTTTTAATACAAAAGGCTGTTGCACTTTACCTATCATTGTGTTATTTTCAGTGGTAGGCCATTGAACTCTTGATGTGGATCTACTCCACTCTTGTTATTAACTACATTAAAATCTATTTGATTGTGTTCATATTTTTGCCGTCACAATTGTTGATTTGACCAGGATCTGATTCTTCTTTTTCTCTCCCAGGTTATGGAAGAGTTCTACCACCCCAGAACCGTGTGGGTTCCCCTTGGTATTCTCCTGGGCTCTGGGACGTTATTTGCCGTCCTCACCCTTCAGTGGCAGCGCTGCTTCGTCACCTTGTCCACCGCCACTTTCGGCTCTGCCATCATCACTGTCACCGTGGATTACTTTATAGAGCTGTTCGCCTTGGTCCACTACGTCTACGAGAGACTCAGGGTAGGCTCGTCTGTGTGATTGTCTTATAAGATGCTATTTGAAGTCACCTTCAGGCCCGTGTTTCACCACGTGAGTGTTCGATATATTCGAGGGTGATCACCTGTCCCTCGATTTTGTTACTGGACTGTTTGTCCTGGCGAGTGATTTTCATTTGTGTTTGTGTAAGAGCAGGAGGCAGACAGACGATTGGATAGATAAAATCTCTGATATTGACCACTTTATAGAGCGGTTAACAACCCAATTTTAGACACTTCACCTTGGTGCACTGTCACTGTCTGCAGAACTTTGCCAGGAGCTTCTGTGGACTGCAGATGATGGAGTGAGTCAACAACAGGGAGGAGCATTAGATACACTGAATGCGCGGATAAAGGAAAACAGATGTGCGTGTAGGCAATATGGACAAAAATTTCAATCAGAGATGTGTAATTTGATGCTGTCATGGTGATATATGTGAATACAGTCAAATTTGTACCATCTAATTAATTAATGAATTAACTACCTGTAGATAAAATTAATAGATGGAAACTGTTTTCGAGCTCATTTGGAGGATTAATAAGGAGCAAGTCAAGGTTCATCATCACATTAATTCAATAATCCTGTAAATCCAGTATTTCCATTAAAGAGTGCACATTGCAAAGTGATACAACATAAGATAACATCAGCAAAATATGTACAGAATTTCACATGAAAGTACATGAACATTGAACAAAATGCCACAGAGAATCACAGTCCGCAGGTTTTTACTCCACCCACTGACCTGAGCTGGTGGTTTCCATGACGAGTTCTTTCCCTCCTCTTAAAGAAGTCAGTCTGTGGACTGTTAATAAAGTAAAAACTTTCAGATCTTCCATCGTTCTTGGTTGCCAGACTTCATAATCATTTGTTGAGGTCTGTTGTTCGATTTGTAGTATTTGTGTTTGATTTGTGGCACTAAAATTCATCTAATTCTCAACATATTTGTTTACATGACCTGCACTTATTTTTACAAAGAAGCCATATTCAGAAATGACCTCTTTCATGTTTATTTGACTAAACTGCAGTGCTGTATGCAGACAGTGGGAAGCCCTGCTGGGGCATGCGTGGTTTATGACCCATTTTAAATGTTCTCATTTTTAATGGTCTCATTTTGCAACCAAATCACTCGATTTTAAAACATATTAGCATTTCATGATGTTGTGCTCTTTTTTGGGCAGAAATAACTCTAAAGAGGTTTTGAAAAAGTGACGAAAGCGACATTATTTAGTCGGTCACTGTGCTTTGTATAGATGTATAGCTTAGCACTTTTCCACAAATTCCAAATGAATTATTAAACTTAAATTGTACAATCTTTGCAGGTGGCGCCTAAGAAACCAGTGTGTTGGTTTACTTGGGTCATCATGGGAGTGTGGCCGGTGCTGGCCCTCCTTGGAGTGCTGATCCAGTGGAAAGTCACTGCAGAGGGATTTTCTCACACAGAGGGTGAGTGTTGCTACATTACACACACAACCAGACTCTTTTTACCAGTTTCAGACACTGAATTTTGACACTGAAAATATTGTGGTCGGAGCACTGTGTCTTAGAATCATCAATCAATTTTGCCGTATTTGTTGATTTTTGTTTTTGTGGCCACAAGAGGTAGATTAATAGTTTTATTTTATGACAACTTGAAGGACTTTATTACTTCGATATGCTCTCACATGATGCCAGCATACTGAGCACTCAAAGACAATTTGAGTGGGTGGAAAAAAATGGAAAATATGACAGTAATGTCCACAAGGTAAATAAAAAAAACAACATCATTAAGGATCATTTTCCCTGTTCATGGGGGATCATGACTAAGCGTACTAAATGCAACTGAAATGCAAATATACAACAGTGTTTCTACAACCAGAAAAATAAGCACAATATAGAGATGTTTCTGTTTAATTGCAGTATAACCCATGAAAACCTTAAACTTATAATACCAAAGCAAAACATCAGCAGCACTGACTTTACACTGAACTCTTCCCCCTTGTTAACTTTTTTCTCTTGATGAAAAACACTTTACTCAGAAAATGTATTAGTTGTTCAACAGTCATCTTGTTCTGCATTATTAATGAGATATTATGTAAAAACATGTTGTTGTCAGTAGTTTATGTTCTGGCAACAGAGAGGAGGATGAAAATGCAGACTCTTGCAGGCAGAGCAGGTAGACTAAAGGAACTTCATGCTCCAACAACAGGCTAACTAACAGGTTGAGGTTAGTCCGAACAAGCAAACAAATGCAAAGGTGTTCAAAAGCAGGGAAAAGCCACGCAGCAGGTAGAGATCATCTGTAGATTTACAGAGTCAGAATGCCTGACGGTACAGGCAGTCTAGCAGGGAACAGCGGCTAAAGGGCTACCAAGGAGCTGATGGTGGAATTTAGAGGTCTGCAGGTCGGTTACGGACCAGGAGCATTTTCAGGAAAATTGGATCTGCAGGTTTTGGGGAAATTCCACAATGATCCAAGGTCCTGGGGGAGGTGAAAGTGATTGTGGCTAAAGGACATACTTGGAACCTGTAGCACAGGCTTTGATCTTTTCCTTGGTGGTGGATTTCATTAAAAACACTGATGAAAACAAACATCTTAAGAATAAATTGCATCCATCTAACTGTAGTTTACTGCTTAGACGCTACAGTCAAACATGTCTTCTGCTTCGTTCCCAACTTGTGACCATGCAATGACTGTGCTCAGAAACGGCTGATTCAAGAGAGGCGGTGCTCACCTCACCGTGTCCGATCTAATGTAGGCCACGGCCACAAGCTTCAGGCAAGGCTGCTGCAGACCCTTTGAAAATAAGTCTGTTTTTCATCCTCAGTGTGTGGTTGACTTCAGTGAGAAGGATGAGCATCTGCTTCAGCTGTTTAAGAGAATGCTGCAGTGCTGTTTTGAAGCTCCAGAAATGTTTTGTGGACTACGAAACTGGACTACGAAAGGAGATAATGACTAAATATTCATTTTTGGGTGAACTAATCCTTTAATTTTTATTACAGTCTTTATCTCCCATAGTATCCACGACAGTGAATGTTTTTAATGAAGGAGCATCGCTTGGCTGCTGGTATGCCAAAATTTAGAACCGATGTTTAATTAAAGATTCTTTCGGCCCAGTTTCATTTAATAAATGTGCAACTTCCAAGCACAAATTCAGTTTTTGAATTCCCTGTTCAATCTTAGACTCTCACTAATCATGTCAAGCGCACGGAATGATGATGCGGCTCGTTTCAGTATTGATCTCGGAGGCCACTACAAGCTGGTACCATTTTATAAAGTCCAGCTAATCTGTCCTAAATTTATTAAATAAGCAGTTTTTATCGGCAGCTTTAGAAATCATAATCATGATGAGGGCAGGAACAATGTGCGTGTGTGCGTGTGAGACTAAACACACCGACATTAGAATGTGTTAATGACGGAAACAGCCTTTCTGAAAACAACCCAGATGGCAAGATTATAAACACACACACACGAGCGCACACACACAACTAATACACACAAACAAACAGAGACAGAAATATACTGGGGCATCGTCTCTCACTCACTCATACACTCAACACACACGTCTCATTCATTTGTACACACACACTGTTTCATTTGATCTTTCCTGGTGTACGACACACAGAGTGGTGTCTCAGAAGAAGTCACACATTGCCTCAAATAATGGGATTAAACAGCCGGCTGCTATGGCTTCCAGTCAGAGGGTGTGGGCAAAGCGATAGAGGAAGCTTTTTAGTGCTATTTTGAAAACTGTACAATTGCGTGTGAAGCGCGGAGGGGGGTGGGGACCTAGAAAGGGATAGAGACATGAAGGAAGGCAACTGTCTATATGAGACGGACTTAATTCTTCGAAAAACTGAAGACTCACTGCTTTGTTCAAGAAGTTGGCAGAAAGCCCTTTTTTTCCTCCTCGTGTGGCCACAAGATTAAAAGATGAACTGACCACACTCACTAAAAGAAAGACACAGCGAAACAAAGGGGAGATAATATAACAGAAGTAACAAAGGAGGGTTAATGAACAAGACCAGAAAGAACAAGAAAACGTCATTTCTGGATCTACTGCATGCTCGTTGCCGTAGATACAGCCTGTGATTGGTCATGTGAAGGGGGGGAAAGCACAAAGCTCCACAGAGAGAAATGAAAATGCTATTGCAGTTTCTGTGGCTTTGTGATAAGAGCGACTCCAGAAGGGGTCATTATGGTATAGGCAACTCCTTGAAATATACCAGCAGTATACAGCAGCTGTCAAGAGACCTTTTCACACGTTCAGTCGAACCCCACGAAACGTTCAGGAACATTTCCTGCATCTGTCGTCTCTGAATGGCAACAGGGACCATTGTTCAGCCAAATCCATTTCCCCACCTGAAGACTTGGTAACGTTTCAGGGAAAATGCAGGTACAGATGTGCAGTAATATACATTGGACACGTTCACATGGAGGAATTAAATAAATGACAAAGCAGCATCTCCTCATCTGCAATTAATAAAAAGAGACTTAAATGCCATCAGATTTGTCATGACTTCTGTCCAGTTCAGCTTCCAATACTCTTTTAATGTTCATTTCACTGTATCGAATGTGTGTTTCTGATGCAAGTATAACACAAAAAAATTATCTTTTCTTGCAAACTTGTTGGTTTTAAATTTGCAATAGACACATTTTTAATTTAACCTGTAATGAGGATGTGAATGTGATTGCAAAGTATAATGCCGATGGAAAAATGACACTTTCTGAATCTATGTTCCCTGTATACTTTGCTTTCGTCGTGCAGTATTGTCTGCCACGATCCATTCAGTCTGGCAGCCTGGCACCACTGCCATCTGCTTTCACATCTTTATAGGCTAAATGAATTAATAATCTCACATTTTGCCCTTTGTTGTTGCTACTCTGAGGAAAACAGGAAATCATCTAGAATACCACTTGGAAATGCATTACCCAAACATTTGCACCGTAAACACCTCATTGTCCAGCACGTTCTCGAAAACGATAAGAGACGTCTCCTCCTCGTTAGTCTGGCTCACCCAATGGAGACTCTTGGTATATAAGCCTGACATTTGGCACCTATTGCAGGTGGCATTTCCCTCTTCCTTCCTTTCTCTATGTGTGTGTTGTCTTCAGAATACCAGTTACTGAGTGAAACAACAAAAGCCTCAAAGCTAGCATCCTACACACTATAAATGGCAAGTCACTTGCTAACAGTCAGAACATACACAAGCTAGCAGCTCTTACCTTTTCTTTTGCAGAGTTACAGCCATTTTAATCCCAGTCCTCGCCTCCCCACACGCAATACAACGTTCACATGGAGAGGCCTGCTTTGTTGCTTCATCCTGGGTTTAGTGCCGCCCAATATGAAATCTATTGTTTTAAAGAAATACAAACAAGCCAGAGTGTTTTTCTTCCTGTACCGGAATGACAATTAATGGAGCCAGATCTCTCCCTCAGTGTTGAGACAGTGCTGTGCAGACTACCTCTGTATACACTAATATCTAGCCTAGCCCCTTCTTCTTCTTCTTCTTCTTCTTCTTCTTCTGATGAGTCTTTTCTCAAGTTGGCATCCACAGGTGTTTCATCACCACCATTTTCTCAAGTGTCCATCTTTTCCAGCAATGTGAAAAGTAACAAGACAGAAATGTACCTGTAATAAAAAGTATCTGCATGTGTGAATAATGAGAATCCCTTGCACTGCCTGAAAGGTCATCAAAGTTTTTTTTAACAGGAACTAAATGTGAATGAGGCTGGAAGAGTTTGTCTGTTTTGACAGGAAAGGAGGATGAGGATGGGGAGAAAGAGAAGGAGAAAAAAGAGGGGGGCAGGTGTATTGGGGGAAGGGCAGAGCACGGTGATTAACTGGGGCAGAACGGGTAAGTGGGCCAGCCGAGCGGAGCAGTGAGGAAAATCATCTGTCTGTCAGCTGATTGAACAGCGTGCAGGACACGCGCCTGAATGAATTATCTCGCACATGTTTTTCTTGTCTTTTTTTTTTTTTGTCTCCCTGGTTTTGACAATGATCGTACACACATTTCCATAATTCATTCCCAAGTCAAACATCACGAATACTGACTTATAGCCTGACTTAAACCGAACCTCTGAAGCTGCCTTTTTTTTTTTTTTACAATTGGAGACTGCACAGAATATCGCCTCTCCCGAGGTTTAAAACTCATGTTGGTCGTCACATAGATAGACGATTAAGAGCATGCATACACCGTTTATACACACACACACACACACACACACACACACACACACACACACACACAGCAGCATGTAATGTAACCAGAGGGGCCTGAGGTCGGGTGAGCTGGGGAAAAGAAAAAGGGGGGGACTATCATTAAGCGGTTTCCCTGGCAGATGGTGCCTCGTTAGCTGTCCGCCCGCACAAAGAAACAACAATAGACCTCATAACACTTCCACACCCACACACCCACCCACACGCCGTAACCGTGACGTATACAGTACATCTCGTCTCCCCTGTAGTTCAGCGGGGGTCCTCGCACTTGTGGCCACATTCTGACCTCGCATAATGAACATGAAAACAGATCCTTGACTCTGCTGTTATGCTAAACCGCCGAATCAAACACGCAGACACCAAAAGGTAATCGTATGGGGGAATCGATGAACAGTGAGACGGGGTGGATTTTGGGCATCCTCTGTTGGAGAAGAGGTGTTGAAAATAACACGAACACGCTCACCCACTCACAATATGTCAGGAGCGTGAGCGGCTCAGTATGAGTACATGCTGCAAGGAAAACTATCTGTCTGCCAACTGACTGAAAAGAATGAAGGAAAAGAGGAAACGGACATCAGAGGTTTTTTCTTCCCTCTTCCTCTTTGTAGCCTGTGCTTACAATAACCACCCCTAGAGATACTTCATCAGCATTTTAAAGCTAATTAAAACATTGAAGAAAAGTCCCATCTGATTGAGGATTCCTTTTGCTTTTTCTCTTGACTTTACCAGACAAGTTTGTTTCTCTGTAAGGCTGTGTTTCTCTGTCATTGTCATCCTCTCACTCCCTCCTGATCATCTATTGTTCCCTCTGTCTTTCTTTCTTTCTTTCTTTCTTTCTTTCTTTCTTTCTTTCCACGCTCCTTTTTGCCTCCAGTGGTTTTGAGCCGACAACAGCGGAGGGTCCAACTCATGCGCATCCGCCAGCGGGAAGAGAGGCTGAAAAAGGAGAAGGAGAACAAGAAGAAGAAAAAGCGACAGAACCAGAAGACCAGCCACAAGCAGAAACCCCACACCCATCACCACCACCACCCGCAGTACCATCACCCGGCGGCGTCCCACCCTCACCACCAAGCCCAGAGCGCCCAGCCGCCTAAAGTCCCTCCTCCTCAGACTGAACCCGGCTACCACCGCAAGTCCAACCCAAAAAGACGCTTTGATGGAGATGTGCTGTCACCGGTAAGAGAAACTTGACGCCGTGTACTTAGCAGCTTTACTCATTTTCTATATTTTACTCTCACGTCAGTATGTTCCCTATGAAACTGGAGCCAGTTAGCTTAGTTGGTTAGCTTAGCTTAGCATGAAGAGTAGAAACAGCTAGGCTCTGGCTCTGCATGAAAGTGACAAATGGCCCAAAATCCGCCTACCAGGGTTTGATGATGGCTTGTGTGGGACTGTTTCTTGGCCAGAAGCTGCGACTTCCCGAAGTCTTGCTCAGTGACGCTGCCTGGCAACCAGCTAAGACTTCAGGAAGTCGCTGCTCCCAGCCAAGAAATAGTCTGGCAAAAAAAACATAAAGCCACAAATGTAAATCTGACACAAATAAATGAGAAATAACATATGACTTAAGCCAGTTTTAATCGGAACTTTCCTTTTCCAGGGACGTCATTTTATCCCCGGAAAAGTCAAATTTGGCTGTAGCCATTTTTAAAAATCTGCAGTCTAAAAACCAGTTTGTTTTAGTTTTTTTCATCTTGCTGTGGTGCATTAACATAGAGTTACAGAAGAAAGCAAACACCATATGGCCAATGAGGCTTATTTTGTTCGACTGCAGCTGTTTGCCTCTTTATCCAGGCTTCGTGCTATGCTAAGCTAACTGTCTACTGGCTCCAGTTTTATAATGAACAGACAAAAGTATTTGATGGTATTATCTCACTTTTGCAAAGACAGTGTGTAACTGTAGTTTCCCAAATATCGACCACTTCCTTTAAGAAACAGATGTTAATGAGGGTAAGGTTTTTATGCTTGTTTTTATGTTTTTATGTCCACTATATATTCTGACCCAAACCCTCTATCATCTGTCCATCCACAGAGCTACATCAGGAGTTTCAGGGACCGGCAAACCGACAGACGATCCTACTCCCAAAGTCGAATGATGAGCCGCACCCGGATGGGCGAACTCGACTACGACTGCGGCTCTCAAGTGCCCCTCACGGCCCAGAGTGGAGCCCCAGTTCGCATCTAAGACAGCAAAAACGCACATCCAGCCACACACAACGCAATCACACAAGGCTACTTCAAACCCTGTTTGTCACAGTAAGGGATGGAGACTCAAACGAACAGTGCCAACCTAATCAACTGCCTATTAACCAAACAGGAACACAGTATGCCTCGAAGGTGGTCCCACTCTGGTTCCCTGCTGTCAGACCTGTTCGATGTCGTATTTATTCGGCCGGTTTGGTCCTGTTCTGTCCTTTATGAATGTCAAGAGACAAGAGCAGAGCCTCTTCTTCGGGACGGAGCAAGAACTGAGTGCTGTTGAAGGCGATGTGGTCAAATCATCATGAATCATTAGGTACTGAACTACTTCTGTTACCATTCTTGTCTGGAGCACACTGGAAAAGATGGACCTTTCTGTTTGGACGCTAACTGAAATATCTCTGCTGAAAATTTGATATAAAAATCTTTTTTGTGGGGGCTGCTTCGAGACAGAAAATGTAATTCCAGCGGGATTTGCAGTGGGGGAAACAATGAAAACACTAATTTCTCCGCAGGAGGGCTGCACCATTCCAGATAAAAACGCATCACGTGGATTTCATGGATTCAACAGTATCTGTGCTTAGAAGGTAATTAAAGGAGATAACGATTCGCTGCAAGGATCCTAGTAAGACAACTCAAAGGAAAATGATAGAAAATTAAATCAGCATAAAAAAACACAGAGAACCAACAGTGAAACCCGAGAGGCAGCTCTTCTTCATCACTTTCCTGTCTGAAAGGTCAGCGCGTGAAGCGAGGTGTTCATGAGGTCATCCTGGTATCTTCAGCCTGCGCATCCAAACACGGCAGCACAAGTCTTCAAAATGGACAGCAGAGACTGGTTGGAGGCGTGTACAGGACAATTTGTATGTGAGCGGTCCGTGTGTCGTCGCCTGCGTTGTTGTTGTTTACCGGGGGAACGTGCTCACATCGCATCGCTTTGCTTTCGCCCTCAGTCGACAACTGCTTAAACCGCGGACCTGAGCAGGAGACACATCCACACCTCTTTTGTCTTTCTACTGAATTAAAAACAAAACATTTTTGTAACCTGTATGTAACGTGCTCTCATGTCCCGTTTTCCTCTTCTTATCACAAAAACAATCTACCTTTGAAGAATTTGTTTAAATATGCTGTTAAGACATAAAGGCAAGAAACCGCTGTCTGACACTGCCCCTCCAGTTGAAAGCTGTTTTAGCGAGTAGCGGGGGGGGGACAATACGTGACAGTGAAAATGTTAAATATAGTGTGTTTGTGCCTGTGAGTGGACACATGAGCCCTGTGGCCAGTGATGGGATTGTACCAAATACTGGTGAAGGAGGGGAATCATGGTAATGTATGCAGAACATGCTGTGTGTTTTTTCCCCTCTTTTGAGCCACTATACTGGTTAAAAATGTGAATATTTCAGTTTGAATGAGGTGTTAAATGACGAAAAAAGGAGGATTCTTAAAATGAAGGAAACCTCCTGGAAATGATGCGATGCGGTGGAAAGATGAATTTGTGAATGGCGCCCTCTAATGTTTACCAATGGACCTCTTTTTTTCTAGACTTACTGTTCGTGTGCATACGTTTTGTGTGTACATGCATTTGCGTGTGATTTTTGCTTTTAAAATTCAAATGTGCTCCGATTATAGATATCATTGTACTGAACATCCAGAGAGCTGAAGGAGTCGGATTACAAGGGGAAGTACTTTTCAGTGCAAAGGGGCAATTTTTGTTTTATTTGAACCTCTTACACCAACACTTGAATCTAAATGCTACTATAAAGAGCCACATATATACAAAACTGAAATGAAATGTATTAGAGTTAATCAGATAACGGCCGCTAGAGGTGCATTTTATTTAATTACCTTGAGGTTTAGATAAACAAATATATTCCTCAGTACTGATGGGATGTGATGGGCTTGGCGCTGAAGGATCATTCTCTCCGTAACCCATTACTGCATGAGAATCCGTGTGTAACCGTTTCCAATGTGTCAGTGTTTCAGTGTGTCACTGTTGTCATGTGAAAAAACCTCAGATTTCCAGTAGTTCACTGATCCCAACACACCGTCCACGTTAACCGAACCCAGCAGAAGTTGTGGAACGACGACGATCTGAGGCGCGATGCGTTTCAGTGTCGACGTTATGCAGGAAAACAACATCATGATCTCGTAGTTTTTCAGTAAATTTGAGGATCACCTGTGACCTGTTTTGTCGCGACAAATAGGCACAGCTAAAGAATTCTGGGATCCAAAGCGGAAGTGGCAGAAACGCCTCGTCTGTTTCTCTCTTCTCTCTCTCTCTCTGTTTACACTGTCCAGGTTAAAGGGCTCTGAAAAGGCATTTGAATCATTTCCCTCCTCCCGACATGCTCCGTGCTAAGTCACCTTCTGTTCTGCTGTACCAGTGTTACTCCAGTAATGTTTCTGCAGTAGTGGCTGTTCAAGTGTAATTCTGGGTTTTGCTCACACTTCAGTCCCGTTTTCGTCCTTCTTTTTGTAGTTTTATCGTAGTGCACCTGTATCATCGTCGCTGTCTTTACGTCGTGGAAAGACGGATATTAACAACATGAAATTTCTGTGACCAACTGAACTATTGTTATAAGATTTTTAATCCTTTTTATCAGCTCTTTTAGTTCTGCTTTTTATCATTTTCCCTCATCGCCCATCATTGCTGAATTTACGTTGGGGAAACACTACACAATTGTAGATATTGAACTGTAAATAGTTTTTAAGTGTACAAAATGTTTTTGTTTTCATTTTCATGTTTACATCATTATTGCTTATGTAATTTATCCAGCTGATTTTCTTTTTTTTTTTTTTTTATGGATTAGACCTGTTTTATATTGTGTCATGCTGTGTGTCCGGTTGGTTTGGACGGGTGGGTGATGCACTTGTTCCAACAAACTGAGCCTCGACATCAGTCACTCAACAATTCTCTCCCTCAGGAGAAGATTCATTTTCCTACCACTCCCTTTAAAATTGTGCACATTGCCTGGTTATTATTATTATTATTATTATTATTATTATTATTATTATTATTATTATTATTATTATTATTATTGAGCATGGATTTATATGGACCTAAAATATGATAAACATTGTGAGTCTACAATCTAACTGTCTTGTTGTCTCTGTTGTACTTCAGTCATTTGTGTGTCCAGAGGTGCTTTCATGAGAACAAATATCAAATAAACACACACTAACACAAAAGCAGTCACAGCTCAGTTAAATTCAGTTATATCCTGTTAAAATAGTGCTTTGGCAAATGGTAAAGCAACATTTCGTAACTTTTGCACCTTAAAATAACAGCGTCAGAATCATGTAGCTGGTGCAGTGTCTTGTGACAGGATGAATGGTGCCTCTGTCTCAGCCACTCCGCCTCCCATCACTTGTTTGTGCACTATGCAACTTCAGTGAGAATGTAAGATCACGGCGTTACGTACGTGTTCACTTCAACATACACATTTTCAACACGACATTGTTATGACTTGATGAGTTCTGTCAGTAGGCAGCACCTACGTCACATCTGACAGTCCAGCGATTTGTATTTATGACAACAGTTGCAGTCACTGACTGTGGGGAACTTCAAATCTCACAAAAAGCCAATTTCTGCATAATGTTGCTTTAAACATATTTAACTATCAAAGTAATATTCTAGCACTGAATTTACTTAAACTGGCAACACAAGTTCTCTGCTTCAACGTATGAAGTAAATGTTTGCTCGAGGTAATGGATACAGAGTAATGAAACCAACTGTGTTTACACTGGTTCCCTGTAAACCTCGCCGTCATTATACAACTTTGTCTGCTACCGGTCACGCAGACACTTGGGAAAAGAAAGGTTAACTGCTGGTCAATTTCTATTACAGCAATAATGCCACTTGACAATGCTACGACTGCCACTTGAAGTATCAAGAGTAAATTAAACATGTATTATCATGCATGTATATGCTGTAAACTATGAGCGGAGCAGTTGGATTAATTTCAAAAGGTGCTGCTTTGGCTCTGATGCAGCACGCAATCTACAAAGTAACGAGAAACCAACGTTTTTAAATAAATGTAGTGGAGTACAAAGTAACACAAGTACAGTACTAGAAAAAAATGTACTTAGTGTACTTAGAGTGACCAGTGACAAAAAGCAGCAACATTCTAGAGTAAAAAATCAGGCACTTTATAATGTTTTTCACGAGTATGTTTCCAGGTCAGATCCACCAGCTATCTGTGTCAGTATCAGTCTCAGACAAAGTCTGTATCCGACTATAAGCAGCTCAGCCTTGATAGAGAGAACACGTGGACTGTTTGAGTTCCTCTTCATGATGTTTTCTCTTCCACTTAACTCCTCACAAAAGCGCTGATGCGCTCTGACAGGAGGTTTTCAGGCTACATTTGCATGGCGGCTTAATAGCGGGCTACAGTAGCAGCGGCGGTTATGTAACGACAAAATGGTGTAACTTGAGTGTCGAATTCAGATCTAACCAGGATATAAGAAGTGTTTTCGACAAATTGCTTTGAAGAAAAAGCTGCAGGCTGCGGGAATACAAGGAAGCTGCGTTTGACAATTAAAATTCACATTGTTTTACGCCCGAGCGCCGTCGACGTGTCCCTCGGGCGGCTGATGGAGGCGAGGTCAGAGAGTTAAGCTGACTGTGTTTGAAGGAAATGGAACAGAGGAACATGCTGCCCTTTGTTATTGACCTGTAATGATTGGGAGGCTGTTGACAGGAGCCGCGACGGAGGCAGAAAAGTCCTGATCAACACCGCACCACTAATTCTTGGTAAAAGCAGTCTTCCTCTCACTTCCCTTCTGTCTCTTCTTCTGCTCTTCACTATTGCCCTCATTATCTCTCCCTGAATCTCCCTCATTTCTTCTTCTCTGCTTCTTAATATCCTTCTTTCATTCTCTCTCTCTCTCTTCTTCTACCACCCTCACTGTCTCGCTTTCTCATTTATTGTCTTCTCTCTTTTCTCCCTCCACCCCCACTTTTTTCTTTTCTGTCTTTTATTTATTTATTTATTTATTTATTTTTTTATCTCTGCTGACATTTTCAGTCCAGTGACTTCAGACAGAAACCGCACACACACTCACTATACAATTCTCGCTGCTGTGTTAATCTGCTTTCTTGCCGGGGAAACAAAAGCGCGACCGAAAGCCAGCTCATTAACAAACCATTGTTCTGCTCTCGCTTGCACCGAGACCGGCGCGGTTACTGATAATTTCAGCGGGGCCGCAACGCCTCTCTCCTTTTCTGTAGAAGTGAATTAAATGTTAACAGAAGACGGCTTTGCTTGGCTGGGGGAAGAAGCTGGGATCGTTTTAGAAAAAAAAAAGGCTAATGCGGCCCACATCAGATGATGAATGCAGTGGGTAGCAAGCAGTTCATAAAGGAGCCAACGCCAAGACACGTAGGCTACATGAGGAATGCTAATGACTGGAGTTTAAAGAAGGAGAGCGTCTTACACAAAACACACACAAACACACACAAAAAAAACAGATTTGTCTTTAAAACGTTGGTAACAAATGTCTTTATTCAAGATCCTCGGCACGGTGAAGCAGCACAACGTGGTCACCCGTGATCACACAAACACCCAGCACATGCTGTCGAGCCTCAAACTTCAAACATGACTGAGTTCCCCTTTTTCTCATCAGATGTTCGTCACTCACACCTGACACCAACATGTCACTTCCCTTTCGATCAGTTGCACAGACAATCCTTTAACAAGTCATACACTCGCACGCTTGCACCAGAAAGACTTGGAACACGTGCAACAAAAAAAAAAAAACGACCGTTACGTGTGACCCTGGTGTTGCAGGCTTCTCGTACCGGGCCGCGGCGGCGCCCACAAAGCCGCGTCGCTCACTTGAAATCGTTACTTGAGTTGTAAGATATGACACGTTTTCGGATAATGACACAAATCAAGCATTATTCCTGGAATGACCTTTATTTTTAAAACCAGGCTAAAGGCACTATGCACTGTGCCTCCGTACCGTACACTGTCTGACGATGTCTCCCGTTCGCATTCACTTGTGGATTTCGTGTTTCAGCTGAAATGGTCAGCGTCGTGGTAGTGGAAGGGAAAATGTAGATTTTTTTGAACTATGTTTCAATAGAAGTACTGCAGTTTCTAAGAGGTGCCTCCTCCGGTTTACATGATGTCCTGCTGGTGCTGTGTGGACTCGCTGACGACCTGCGGAGGAGAGAAGAGGTGTTTGGTGGATTAAAGCGAAAAGGGGAGAAAACGCATCATTATCTGTGTTCAGGGCTGCAGGTAATTCGTGAGCGGCGTATTTTTTTCCATCAAGTGAAGCAGGTGTTGTTTGGAGCGAAGTGCTGTGCAGGCGAGTGAAGCTGCTTGTTCACGGACGGGGGGAGTGTGTGGACCGTGTCTGCACAGGGTCGATGCAAACTACAAGATTCGGGGGATCGGTTAGAGACCAGAAATGTTTTTTTTTCTCACTTTATACTTTGTATTGCCTTATACTCTCTGGAAATTCAAAGGCGGAGATCAGAGTCCAATCTAAAATGGGAATCTGCTTTTCAAATCTGGTAGTTTGCTTCAGCCTGGAGGGAGCAGACGATAACACGTAGGTGGAACATTTGGCTGAGACTTACAGACTGGGCGCCCTGGCTCATAGAATACTTCATCTGGATAAAAATATAGCAAAGCGAAGAGGCTTCAGTTGGAGGATCATGATTTTGTTATATATCTTAAGGCCCCAGACACACCAAAGTATGAGCTGCGGTGAAGGCTGACTGCTGTGTCTTCTGATGTCTCCTTCATCATCATCAAGCTGCACTCGAACGCACCGTCAAGCGGCGTTTTTTTGGCGCCACTCTCGCTAACATACCCGCCTCCAATCGAGAACAGGTCACGTTAAAATGTGGTAAATGGCACTGACGAAGAGGCAGAGGAGTAAAATATGGAGAAAAAGGGGGAAATCATGGATACTACACTGATTCTACATGCTCAGCATGGGAAAAGCCACCAACAAGGGTGGTCGGTTCCAACGGTGCGGGACACACCGCGTGGACTAGAACCACAGACGCTCGCCGACCATCAGCCTGGTGTGTCAGGACCAGAAAAGTGTACTTGATGTCATGTAAGTGTGCCGTATGTCATGTCAGCAACAGTATGAGAAGGGACGGCTGATGTGAACATTGATCATCTCAGTAGAATTAAACGTCCTGCTTGGGAACTTGACTGGGACCCCACGCAACAAAGGATCCAACACTTAGGTGTTGGGACACCACAGGACATTGACATTCCTTGGTGGGCCAGAGCCAAGTCCAATCAGACTAACCCTTACCCTGGTGTATTTACACGTGTGTGTGTGTGTGTGTGTGTGTGTGTGTGTGTGTGTGTGTGTTCGTGTGTGTTCGAACCTCTCCATCGCGGGTCTCGATGGTCTTGATGAGAACAGTCTTCTTGGAGTGGACCTCTGAGGAGCGCTGGTGCTGGGACTCAGGACTGGTCTCTGTGATAAACACACACACACACACACACACACCATCTCATGATCTGGTACAGTAAGCTTCGCCACACCTGCGCAAAGCTCGTGGAGATCCGAGAGACACTGACATCAGAGGGTTAACTGTCTCTGAGCAACATCCAGAGGGCGGCGGTGAAACAGCCCGACGCTGCGCACAGGTGTAACATCCTCACTCACATTTACAATCAGTGTCAGCCGGAGCTACAGCAATACATCATCTTTAATCACCTCTCCTTGTTTTCACTCCGGCAGCCGCAGAGTGCAGCGGGCGGAGGCGCCGGCAGAGATTAATTGTGCGTTTTAAAATGTTAATGCGTCAAATGAACGGGTTAAGCTGTGCGATTACTGATGTGTGGCCTCGCTGATGATTGGCCCTGTGAATCAAGGAGCCGTGAAGTGATTTTGACATGTGCGTACCGCCACACGGTGGTCACAATGTGTCACTGCGGGTGCACAGCCCTCAGAATAGCGCCTGCCATATACAGTCACAAGCTATAATTAGTCTTTTTTTTTTTTTGCATCCCCCATTGAGTCATCTGGAATGTACATTTTTTTTTTTGTATGAGGGAGGGGAAGAACGTGGCGTGTTTCTCTACCTCTGAAGCTGATGGAGGAGTAAGCCGACTGCGCAGGCGCAGTGGTGGTGATCCTGCAGGGAGGACAAAAACACAAATATTCAGCTTGGCACACAATTCATGGCAAAAAATGTCAAGCTACGATGGGCGAGACAGAATCTGAATGTGAGGAGCACACACACACACACCTGCTCTCCTCTCCTTCCAGGAGCTTGCGGTAGGTGGCGATTTCAATATCCAGGGCCATCTTCACGTTGAGGAGGTCCTGGTACTCTCTCAGGTGACGAGCCATGTCGTCCTTTGAATCAATACACAAGAGGTTTTATTGTCCGCTCAAAAAAACCCAAAAACAAACAAAATCAACTGTTGAAAGATTGAAGTAGAACCCCAAACACGGACAGCATTCTCACAGGAGGTTCATCCACTGACGATGATTACCTTCATCTTGGCGATGTCTGCCTCCAGCCGCGCGATAGTGTCCTGGAAACCGGAAGCCTCGCGGCCCATGCGGTCCTCCATGTCTCTCATCTGACGCAGCAGAGACTCGTTCTGCGGGGGAGCAGAGTGGTTGAAAAACAGAATGAATAAGATAGAAAGAGGGCGCTCATTGCGAAAGAAAGAAAGAAAGAAAGGACGCAAAGGACCAGGAGATACTTACAGTGCCCTTGAGCGAGTCGATCTCGCAGGTGTAGGACTGGATCTGGTGCCTGTACTCCATGCTCTCCTGCTTGGCCTGACGCAGTGCATCATTGTTCTTGTTCACAGCCTGGTTCAGATCGGACACCTGAGGAGGGAAGGGAGGAGGTTTTAATAATGAAATGGCTCGAGGAAATAATCCTTGTCTGTGTGTGTGTACTTCCATCTCACCTTGGACTTGTACCACTCTTCAGCCTCTGCGATGTTCTTGGCGGCGATGCCCTCATACTGCATGCGGATGTCCCTCAGAGCAGCAGTCAGGTCGGGCTTGGACATGTCCATCTGGATCTGGACCTGAGTGTCCTGCATCTGGCTCTGCAGCTCGCGGATCTCCTGCGAGGTGACGGGAGAACAACGGTTAACGACAATAGAGAAGACATCTTCCTGTATCCCTGCCCACTTTATCCAATCAGGACGGAGAACTCCACAAAGACGCGGTCCTGTCTGCTCGTGACTGCTTTGTCTGGTGACTATGTGCTAACATAAAGAGGAAGGAGGGGATTGCTAACTGCAAAGACAGGAGGTTGGCTGAAGTGGCGTACAGTATAGAACTAGAACATGTCAAACGACAAATTCACCCGGTGGTTCAGTGGCGTGACATTCTCGGATTGATTTGAAAAGATTTTATCGAACCCTTCGACGTACGCTAATGCTTTAAGCTCAGCGGCTGCAGTGAAGATTTTGGCTTAAAAGGCTAAAAGGCTGTTTCAAACCAATTTAGGATATCAAGGGTTCTGGAGATTATGCTGCACACGCTGTATGGAGGCATTCTGAGTTTCTTTTCCATGGGCACGAGGATGAGCAAATAATGATGGAATTTTCATTTTCGGGGCGAACTGTTCCTTTAACATTGTGAAACGTGGGGACTTTCTTCGGTCCAACTCAGCTGTCTTCTGCCCAAACTCAAAGGCTATAAATAGCTTAGCATCTGTTCGCATGCACACACTCTTTCTCCCTCTTCACCTCACACACACATACACACACACACACACATATTCAGACAGACGCGCACAACAGCTGACATGCTCTCTTCAACCAATCACCGGTTCAGCATTTCTGGCAGGTCAGAGTTGAGGCAGCGGAGAGACAAAATGACAGGACGGGGCCGCAACTGTGCTGACATGTGTGCGAGCACACAGCTCCGTGTGCCCTTTGATGTCTGTGGGACAAATGTGCGCTCATTGCATTTGCTTTGCATGAGAACTGAACGCCCAGGTTGTTATTATCTTTTAGAGGGAGTGTGTGTGTGTGTGTGTGTGTGTGTGTGTGTGTGTGTGTGTGTGTGTGTGTGTGTGAGAGAGAGAGAGAGAGAGTGAGAGAGTGTGGAAGTGTCTATATTAAACATGTTTTTAGCACCAGTGGGTGTGTTCAAGTGTGAAATATTTGATCCACGGAGGATCCGATGCATCTAACATTACAGCACAACTCGATACAGTACACACCACCCTACTGACATACATAGTACACAGACGCACTCTAGGTGTGGCGGCCTGCTTGCAGACAGACAGAACTGATAGACGGATCGACAGACCTCTTCGTGGATCTTCTTGAGGAAGCCGATCTCCTCCTGCAGACTCTCAATGCGTCTCTCCAGGTCCAGCCTGGCCAGAGTGGCATTGTCAACATCCTGGACACGAACACACACACACACACAGAAAAACAGAATTGACTTTCTGCTTCAAGCTCTGAGGGGTAAAACCACTGAGCACTAAGATGTAACGGTGTGATTGCTATGGAAATGGGAGACGTACGGCTCTGAAAGCAGAGAGGTTGTTCTCAGCCTCCTCCTTCTGGTGAATCTCCTCCTGGAGCCTGCATACGGCGACAGACAAAAGAGCAAAAAAACAAAGTTAAAACACGGGTGGATGCAAACACAAGTGGATGCAAACACTCGGCTGCATCTGAGCAACGCACACGGCTTCTTCCCCAGGGACCAATTACCAGACGGATAAAGTAGTTGCCACCATCATTCCTCCAGCCTTCTGCTCCCTGTTCTTTTAGGCTGTCGCTACATTTACAAGAATAGAAGCAACTAGACAATGATACATCATAATCTAACGCACACACACACACACACACACACACACACACTGGTGAGCTCGCTCGTTGGGTCCTAAAGCTGTGGTGCAGCTGCTGCCACACCGTCACCGTCATAATAATGGTAACAGTGAGCAGGGAGCAGAGGTTTGCCCTCGGCTGGTGATGTTTCCAGAATTAGCATTTCACTGTGCAGCCTGAACAAATGGAGGATGTGGAGTAAAATGCATACCTGGAGCGTTTGCACACGCAGTTTAAAGACACTGGTTGGTCATGTGTGCTAAATCTAAAGGGTTATTACGCGTGACATTGAACAGATTTGCAGGTATGAATGAAATGTGAAGAGACATGACAGTGAGAGCTTGTCATCTTTACTCATTTTCTTTTTTTTAAACTGTCACATCTAATTCATAAAGACTCATTTTTTTCTTGTGAACATAGATATAAAGCTTTATTTTCCCTGTACTCATTCTTTACATTTTTCTATATTTTTATTGGATCATTGTCTGTTGATTGGTGGGTTTTTGCTGTAATTTCCCAATTTTTGTTGGGCCTGATGACTGATGACGTACAAATACCTTTTACTTTCTGCCTTTTTGCAGCTGCAGCAAAGCGCCTTGAGACAAACTTGTTTTCACAGTGTGCAATGTAGCCGATGCTATCTGTAGCTCCTGCACACATTCTATAGGTGTGCATACGTCTGTACGTGTGCGTGCGCGCGTGTGTGTGTGTGTGTTCGACCGTGTCTGCATTGCATGCATTGTAGCTGCATTGTAGCTGCATTTCGCCGGTCGTGTGTGTATTTTGATCTCAGTGGGAGCAGCAGGTGCTTTGGCAAGCTTCACTCAGTGCTGCAGGCAACAATTTAAAAAAGGGCTGATGGAAAGAAAGTAAGGATTGAATGTGTGTGTGTGTGTGTGTGTGTGTGTGTGTGTGTGTGTGTGTGTGTGTGTGTGTGTGCGCGCGCGCACACATTTAAGTGTTGCTGCTTGCTGTTGCTGTGACAGAAATTCTAAATCCAAAGAACTGACCTAGTAGCTGCAAATAGACTATTCAGAGATACATCACAGCTCCCTGTCCAACAGGACCGTCCTTGATTTTTTGGAGACAACTGTTCCTTTTTCTTCATTTTACTCACTCTAAATTCACAAGCGCACACAATCAGACTCCATGTCTTCATCCGTTCTCTCTGTCTGACTGAAACTCTGTCTGCCTCGACTTTATTCCTGCGGTCTGTCTGTCTCTCTCTTCATTTTTCCCTGCGTAGCGTCTCTTGTGAATAAATTATAAAACACCTTTGTGAAAAGCTGGCGGACCGTAACCGCTCACTGAAGTGTAGCTATTCTCAAAATCTCTCCTTTGTTGTTACCCTTTTCTCCAGAAGAGAACAGACACCCTCTGGAAATCACTGCGAGTCGTCTTCTCTTTGTATTAAAAAGAAAATGCACCACTTTCCTCCCTCTCCTGCCTCCCTATTCGCTGTTTTCTTGTAACATCCAGCAATGTGTCGCCTTGTTTTTCTGATGTAGACGAGCAGCTGCCAACCCCGGGAGCCCTCCATAGAGCGGCAAGCGTAATCTGAAGGGTCATTGAATGACTGAGATAAGATACTCCTTCATTAGTCCTACAACAGGGACATTTCCCAAGTCTAACCCTAAACCTAACGAGGGGGGAAAATGTAAAATATTTCAACTACAGATTTTATTTGGATGAGTTTTCTTGATTATTCTAGTTTTGTGAGGGGCAAACATCACTATTTTATCTCGACATATTAAAGACATAGACATATTAAACCTAACCCCGACCCTGACGAGGGTTTGCTAGTAGAAACTGCTTCACTTTCGAGGTTTAAAAGCCAAATAGGTTGGGAACTCCTGACGGAGACAGCTGTACCATGCAATTCTCTGTCTAGACCTGGGGAATTGTTGTGTTTCTTCCTGGTCTTTCTCTCTGTTTTCTGGGAACTTGCTGTTAAAAGCCTCATCATTCATCCAAACTCTCCGACCGTGCATCCGTCGCCATGGATCATCCCCTCATTCATCACTCTCAAACCTACCTGAGCTTGAGTTTCTGCAGGTCGTCGGCCAGGTTGTCTCTCTCCACCTCCATCCGGGCACGCTGGTTGGAGTGGGCCTCTATCTGCCTCCTCAGCTCCCTCATCTCCTCCTCGTACATCTCAGCCACGCGGCCGGGCCCCTCGCGGCCCCTCAGCTTCTCGATCTCCACCGTCAGCGCCGCGTTCTGCTGCTCCAGGAAGCGCACCTTCTCGATGTAGCTGGCGAAGCGGTCGTTGAGGTGCTGCAGCTCGGCCTTCTCGTTGGTCCGTGTGTTGAGGAAGTCCTGGTTCATGGCGTCGGCCAGGTTGAAGTCCAGCTTCTCTCCGGAGTAGGTGCGCATGGCTGTAGAGGCGCCGAACCCTGCACCACCAGCACCGGAGGACACCCTGTAGCTGGAATAGGAGGGGAGGCTGCTGCTCTTCACCTCATAGACTCGGGAAGACATGCTGGCCGAGGAGGAGCTGCGGCCACCGGCTCCGGAGGAGTAGAAGGAGGACATTGGGGTTGACCCGACACCAGAGCCGAAGGTGCGGCGGTACGAGGAGGCGCTCTGGGCCGAGGAGGAGTATGCCTTGCTCATTGCTGGTTGACTGTGCGGGTTGTCTTGTGGTTTTGATGAAACTGCTCGAGAGACCCAACTGTCCCACTGGGCAACTGGGAGAGAGACGATGTGAAGGAATCCCAGACAGCGAGCGCGGCTATTTGTAGATTTACCACACCCACTCCCACCCCGACCCCTCCTCTCCGTCCTCCCACTGTCTGCATTCGCCACGTCAGTACTCCCACTGCCTCCTACTCAAACCCCCACGCAGCACCTCGACCACATGTCGCTTTAATTGATCACTTTGTCACCATCGTAAAAGTCGTCAATGAACCCATGTAGGAAGATTTCCTCTTGGGTTAGGGTTAGGAAAACATAGAGGGGCTCCCCAGCAGATAATGCTCTGGTACTTTCATCATCTTTAAACTGTGAATTAGCCTTTAAGGTCCCGTGTCCTTCCCAATTCGACACTTTGAGTCAGTAGCTGGCCCGATCATCCATCTCAAAGCAACAGAATCTGATGAGTTGAGAATGAGACTCAACAATAGTCTTTCTTACAGATTGGAAATTATTGATTATATATGGGCACCATTCAAAAGGAGATGACTCTTAAAAATTATCGTGACCCTTCTGATCAGCTTCCTCCCTGTTCTGGTCACCTTACTCTCCCTGAGGACAGCTTTTTTATTCGGAAATAAATCAGAGAACTATTTTGGAGTTTGCATTATCAACTTATTATCATTCTAAACATTAACTTTCTCAGTTTGATGTTTGTTTCTGAAACTTCACGGTGCCCCTTTAAATGTGTTAAACTTGAACATTTCGGATAAAATATTGCCTTCGAGAGGAAATGTCATGATCTAATACCATTCAGTTCTTAGAAAAATGTATATTTTTTAGATGACATTTTTGAAATCAGTTTATTATATCATCTTCACATGTCATCTATTATCCTCCAGGCCTTCCCCTCTATATCGCCTCCCCTTCTCCAGCCACTCATCTTTTCTCATTCTCCCTCCCCGTGTCATGCCTGCTGCTGGCCCTCGGTTCAGCTGTCTGAAGGTCCGGTTTCAACTGCTCCAAAGGGCGGCGGCCTCCAGTGTGTGTGTGTGTGTCTGTGTGTGTGTGTGTGTGTGCCTGTGCATAATGTGTGTGCATTCTTGAATTGCATCCATCATGAAGTGAGTGAGTAAGTGAGTCGGTCAGTCTTCGCAGTTGTTATAGAGAAAATATAGGCCTGTTTCATCGACACCCTCTACGTACTGAAAAGTATCCACCGGGTCACAGTCTGCAGCCTATAGGTCATTCGCCCCAAAATAGATCGCATCCCATTCTGAGTCAGTTTTAAATAGCTTTGCGTGCTTGAAGTAGCCATGTGACATATTTACTGTGATTGGGCGTATTAAAGTTTAATGGTGCTAAAGACACAGGCTCATGAAAGCACACACATCCCTCTGTTCAGGTACACAGCCGCTCTTTTAATGACACCAAGGTATTGATGATTTCAACTGAACTGCATGAATGTGATCCCCTCACTCACACTGATACTGATACCTAACAGTGTCCTGGTGCTGAGACAATAGGATTTATCTTATTATGTGTCGTCTTGGAGTTACTACCCTGCCAGCAGCTACAGAGCTCTGTTACAACAGAGTTACGTTCTTACCCTTGGTTACATAAGGAGCAGCAGGGTTTGACTGATAGTGCTGCCGCCGGGAAGGTCACATACAATCTCCACTGGATTTACACACACCATGTGGAGGGCTACAAATCTGTATCTGCATCATCTTGTAATCCTGCGTATCAAATTAGCTATTTGTGTGTTTTTTTTCATCAAGTTGAGGGTAAAAATTAAATCCTCACAAAGTCGAGGCATCGATATTTTGGTTGCTGTTGGAGTTACAACCAGGTTAGAGCTGAGTCACTGGCGTATCATCATCCCGTAAAGTTGTTATCACAAGCAAGTTGCAGCCGTCTGGTTACACGTCCAGTGACATCGTGTTCCATTCTGGTCTATTTTTGGTCTTTTAACTTATTTAGATTGCTTTATTGTTTGACTTCTTGCTTTAGTTAGTTGCTAATTTAATCCGTCTGCTGTTTGGTGCTGCACCCAAAACTAATTCTTTCATAGGGGAAAAGCAGGCTGTGGTTTGTTTGTGTTTCTTGGAACCGCTTCACAATCGTCTTGGGCAGCAGAAAGCCCAGGAGCCCGCAAGGTTAGCCCCTGCAAAATAGTGTTGGGGGGAACATTGTTTATCGCACGCTGGGAAGCAAGCCGTGGCATTAAAATGACCGAATCCCTGCGGAGTGAAAGGTAAGAGCTGCTCGCCTGTTAGAGTAACTTGCCATTTTTTCGAAAGTGTGGGTTTCTGACTTGGAGGTTGTTGTTGTATCCCACAGAGACCGGGGACAGTAACACCCAGATAGCAGAATGGATCAGGTTTTATCACCACAGTGTACATCCGGTAAGTCAGACACGGAAGCATGGTTGAGCATCTCGGGCTCGGGGATTAACACCGAAACAATGAGCTAAAATAGGCTAAAAAGCACCACAGAGTTGCCGAGTTTGGTGATGACACAACATGCGACCCCTTCATCTTACATTACTTAAGCCCAGGTAAAGGGCTCAGGTAAAAGGGGCAGTACAGCTGAGGTACTTCACTTTCTTTACACATGATCCAAAAATTTCATATGCTGAATACCATTCGTCATGTTTTTCATCCGAGCCCTTACGTCTCAACGCAGCATGTCGTTCTTGAATGTATCTAAGTGGGACAGCTTTTGCAGTTTAGCCCTGCGTGTCGTGAGTGTGTCGATGTGTGAGCGTATGAATGAATGCTGTTGGTCTATAACAGAATGGATATTACTCATGTCAGACACTCGCGGCTGCTGCGGCTGAAAGCCAGCCCAGACTTGTGAGGCATCTCTGCACCACCCTCCCTGTGTCATCTGCGTTAATGTGTTGGTGGTAACGATGACGATAATGAGGAAGAACATAAGATGCTAAACATTGCTTTCGAGAGCTGAACAGAGGCATAACATTTGTTGGCATCCTAACAAAGTAACATTTAAAGGATCAATTAACTCTTGGTAACGTAGGTGGAGTTTCGCTTTGCTTTGCATAATATCACAAAACCTGTGCAAAAATGTACCAGGAGGGTAAGTTTTCTTACCCATACAGGTGCAACTAAGCCAAAAAAAGAAGCCACATGGGCCTCAGAGGTGAAATCACCTGTTTTGTACTGGTGTGTAGACACTTTTTCATGCACTCCTCTGCTGTCTCCTCCCGTCTCACACTATCCAAACAGCAGGTCTGTGACCCATGAGCATCAAAGCAGAAGGGGCCGCCTCCCACATCACATCAACACTCATTAGAATCTGCTGTCACTCCGAGTGTAAAGATCTCGGCAATTTGACTGCGTGACTCAGTTTGCTGCCACCGAAGCATTCAAACGTAATGGGAAATTAAAGTGTTCAACTCAAGAAGCTTTGAATAATGAACCGACAAATATTATATCAACATGTTTAGCTGCACCGGCTGACACAGCGAGTCACTTACAGTTTAGGAGAAGCCTGTCTCTCTGTCTCTCTCACACACACACACACACACACTCACACACTCACAAGATTTGTCAGGTATATTCAGACTAAGACGCGAAGAGGGAATTTGGAATTGGAGGCAATACGTCTGCAAAGTTAATGAAAATACGCGAGTGAGCATGAAATGATGCAATTTTGCCCTGGGTGGTGCAAACTGTGGCAAAGACACGACAGTATGAGCTGAAAATGTTTCGCAGTCACCTGAGCAAATCATTTGTGTTTATCCTGGAGATGTAGAAATGAACTTAAAGAGACAACAAGAGTGTGTATGTGTACATATTTGTATATGTATATATGTGTATGTGTATGTGTGGGGCTGGTGTTTGTGTGTGGTCGCCTGTTAATTTCAGAGAGCAGTGTGTGTGTGTTTGTGTTTGTGTGTATGTATATGTATATGTTTGGGGTTGCCAGGCCTGGTGTTCGTGTGTGGTCGTCCATTAATTTCACAGAGCAGTGTGTGTGTGTGTGTGTGTGTGTGTGTGTGTCTGTAAGTGTGTGTGTATGTGTCAGCTGCTCGTGGTGTCAGCTCTATTTTTAGCCTTCCCGGTTGAACTCAGTTATCCCGACACTTTCCCAAAGGATCATGGGACTGAGGACAGAGCGCAACACCGCCAATAAAAATAAAAATAATGATGATGTTTCTTTTTACTGACATGATAAATATAGCTGCTGACAAATAAATCAAATATCTAATATCGAATATCAAACGAAAATAAGATTTCCCTCAGACTGGAGTCCAAGCACAACAGCAGGTATCACTGAAGGAGTCTGTTGCACCACATAAAAAACACTCTGCATGTCTGCTGGAGAGACGAGAGGCCACTGGTGAACACACTGTCTCACACTCCACACTGCTTGTGTATAATGTTTCACAGCTCAAAAAGTTGTCTCTTTGCAAATATATGTCTTTCAACTTAACGCTAAATGTACCTCGGAAAACTTTTAAGGTAACAATTCAATAATAACCATCAATAATAAATTGTAAATCAACAGTTAATTTAACATTTGTTAACAGTTATTTTATTTTTATTTTACAAATGAAGGCGGGCTTTATATACCACTAGTCAAGCAGCTTGAAATGCGTATAAACATCACTTGCAAATTTAGAATGGCCTACTTAATGCTTATAGACTTATTTATGAAGCATTTACTATTATTTGTTACTTAATAAACAACAAAGAATCGCTTTGTTTCATTTGTTAACAGTGACATTAATATATAAACATATATGTACGCATGTAAGGATTAATTGGGTTGTCACTTAAATAAATAAAATTGTTAAAAAATTACTAAAATTACTACAATTATTGCAATTACTGTTAACGTCAGGTTTCTGTGGTGTGTGGCTTGGACTTTGTCGGTATGAACTGCATTTCCGTTTTGACGTAAAAAAGTTCAGATTATTTTCCAGATGAAGAACCGACTTTAGCCACAAAGAAAAGTTAGGTTTGAGGCCCTACAAAAAAGGAAATTCTTATTTGCACTTTCTTTCGCTGGAGACTGTCTTCTGTAGTGAAAGAAAGACTGTCTTCAGTTTTGGACAGTGAGACTCGACTAGAGGCCTGAGGAATTTAATTTGAATGCACCTGTTCAGCTGTAAATCATCTTCAAAGAAATCCAAACAGGTGGTCCCCACATACTGACTTCACTTTCCTCTCCCATCATAAACCAATGCCAGAGATGTAAGGGGACGGGGGGGCGGGTGCCACTTTCCCAAATCACTTTGTAACATATAACTGATGTATGTTCCTTATCATCAGACAGAAGTTCTATCCTTTGTGGCTCATATTTTGAAGCTTCCCTGACCTCTTTTCTGGACCATGACTTTGCCTCTTCCAACACCAAAGGTGTCTGAATAGACTTTAACACACATCATATTTAAATGTTGACAACTCATGTGGGCTGTCACATTACAATGGCTTGGTTTTTGACTTGAAGAAACACTTCACCAATAATGAATCCTAAAGGCTTCAGGTGTCCGTTTTGGGTCAGACGTTATAACTGTTAATTCACCTCCTGCACTGATGTGTCAGGATTGATGAGGGGGCTTTTTACCGTCACATATGATGCAAAACTGACCTGATATGAACATGATGCTACTTAACCAGAAGCTCCTGGAGTTTCCCGGCTGAAGACGACATCATCCCTGCACGGGGCAGAAAATGAGCCACCTACATGTTGCCTAACAACCTCAGACACAGAAGCAACAACTGACCTGTAGCCTAGAAAAATCGCTCTTAAATTAGCCTCCGGGTCTCAGAGCGGCTGGAGAAACAGTTATCACACAGACGCACACTCACGCAACAAGTCTGAGAACATCAGCAGCTCATACCAGCCAGGCCTTATTTTGGGGAAAGGATGCAGTTGTAATACAAAAATATCAGCAGTCGTCTTTAGAAAAATTCTGCATCAGGAGAAGCTAATTAAGTGAATATCACCATCAGTGTGACATTTTTGGGACGTTTCTTTTTCTGAAAGGAATTTTAGTGAGACATAATTGTGATAACAGTTCAGTCTATCCTGGCATCTTTACATTTCTCAATCACAACGCCACCCACGGGTGGGGTGTTCGGGGTGGGGTGGGGGGCGTCAGGCTTGTGGCAGTCAGAAGCCAAGCAGTGTGGATGACATGACAGGAAAACTGCGTGATGGGAAATTGTTCGATGATCCCATTTTTAACCACCAGAGATTAAATACAGAGGCAATCAGTGTTTTCAGTGAACAGAGGCATTGCAAAGAGGCTTCTGTATGAATCAGAGCGAGTGAACAGTAACACAGTCACAGACTCACTGTACATTACATCTGCAGAATAGCAAAAGTGAGAGCTGGCGGGCAAAAGGTGACGCAAATCCCATCACATTTCAACACGACATAAACTGTGTGTATAGGTGAGGGGCCCTCAGCTGGTTTCACCCTTCAGAAATGCTGACTGCAGGTTGCCCGGCAACCAACCAAACACTAATACACACATGCCGGCGAGTTGAGCTGTCACGCTAGAGTGACACGAGGATGAAAGGATGAGAGTAAAAGGAGGGAGGAAGAGAGACACAGTGTTTGCACATGACTGCGTGGAGCCGCGTAACATGGTAACCGGAACAAAGTCTGCGATCATCTTTTACTGGGAAACTTGTTCCAGATCTATTTTCAGTCTATCCAAGCAGAGATATGATATCAAAAAGCCGGCAACAACACAATGTGCTTGAAATAGAGAGCAGCGGGCATCGAGTCAGACCATGTGGTTCATGAGTCACGCTCGATATAAAAGGTGGCTTTCTGTTTTAAAAGCAGTCCAGTTGCCTGACAGTGTTCCATGAGAGGACAATGCACAACTTAACATTCAGCACGAGTAAACTCTACGGAGCTTTAGCAATGCTAATCCCCTGACATTTGCAGACATTCATCGGAGGCTGCCCATGATATGCCAAGGATAGGATCAGTGTGGGAGTATCAGGGCTAAAGCCAAGAGTCCTTTGCTCCATGAGCCAGTCAGCTTAAATTAAACAGAAGTGAGTTGCCAGTTCCGAGCTGACACAACATTTTAAAGTGTTTCGTTCCATACCAGTTTCATTCTAGTTTTCAAATATAGTTACAAATATTTTTAGTCCTTTAATTCTTGAGGAGGGGTTGCTGTAAACTATAAACTAACTTATTATTCACGTTATTATTATCAATATTTTGCAAAATAGAAAATAAGTGGACAGATCAAAATTCACCACAATTAAATATTAAATGGGAAATGTAATAAATTGGGGAGTTGATGGCATATTAATTTATTTATTCACTTTAGTCACTGAGTTATTTATTTCTTTATTTTGGCAGCTCCATGCCCCCATATTCATGATCATCTAGGGAGAAGAGATGCAAGACTCCTCATTAACCTATGGCAACAGTCAAGGTTATTTAAAATTTAAAACTATATTGAGCAAAAAAAAAAAAAAAAAAAAAAAACTGATTCAAAGAGGGTTGTGTCGTTGCAGCGGCTGCTGCCCCACATTCAGACTCAGGGTGGAACATTTCCAGCCAGTTGGTTTTCACAGACACAAGAGGGAGCAAGAGGACAACGAGACAAGATGAACTGCTGCCACTTCCTCAGTTTAATTATGGTTCTTTGCTTAATGCAGTGCAGTTCCAATCAGAGGGGATCAATTAAGGTAAATGACACAGTGCTGCCAGACTGAGAGACAAAAGCAGTGATGTTAGGAAGCATCAGTGTGTCACATCAGTCAGGACACTGGGGATGTGCTCTTTGATTAAATACACTGGTATTGTTTCCATATATCAGATCTTAGTGTAGCGTGGTCTCACCTGAGCCGAGGTAGATCATATTTAAAGAGCATGTTAAGCTTACAAAAATTAAACAATTTACATTATTATATGTATTTTTTATGATCTTATTTTATTAGAGACATAATGATGGTCCATCTTTGCCAAGGAATGCTGGTAGTAAGTCACAGTTGGGGGTGCTGAGGGATTAGTCTGTGCAATGACGTCACATTGTAATAGTTTATGTATTCATTTTAATGGCCAGTATGACATGTATCTGATTGTTATCAACAATAACTTATAACATGTTGACAACAGTTTGCACTTCAGCAGATGGCAAACTTGAACACCAACATAACGCAGGTCACAGCAGCCACATCAACCACAGTCAACAACAGCAAGGCCATGATGAGGGAGATCAATTCACCAGACTCCCTTGAACAATCGCTCAATTATGTGAGTTGTTGAGTAACAAGCAACTTTATAAGTTTGATAAGCGCTGCTTTCAACAAATTTATAATAATTTTGGTCTACTTGTAAATTCGGCACATGTAATAACCTCGTTTTAGGGGGTGCTGCAGCCCCCCTTAGCACACCTAGCTCCTGCATCCATGGCCGTGTCCCATTGAGACAAGCCCTGCATAGATCCTGACAACTGTCAATTTTTTTCTTTTAAAATAGATACTTGCATTTAAATACATGTGCCCACCTGCATGTATTGAGAAATCTGGTCTGACTAAGTGAATAGTTTAAATAATAATGAGTTATTCTGTACTGGAGTATGAGACAAACGGGGGATTGGAAAATACTGATAACATCATACTCAACGAACACACCAGCACGTAACCACATGGAGTTGCCAGAACCTTCCAAGAACAATGAGAAAAACAGGAAACCTGCACACCAAATCACCCAGCAGACAGCACACACACACACACACACACACACACACACAGATCATCACTAAGACACAGTGTAAACAGCTGTGGTATAAATGCTCGGTCAGCCCAGCAATAAACGGAACCACTTCTCTTCTCAGAGTTTTGGCTCCATGTTATACACTTTGTATACATTATCTACGACACACGCTGTCTGACAGGACAGCAGTGCTGCATTCCTCACGTTTTGTGTGCATGCAGGAGCGATAATGGATGCGTGACGTTTGTGGAGGACATGGGACGTCACCGTCATGCTGACGTAGCTGCAGGTCGATATGCCTCCACCCCTCGAGAGCTCCCCTCTTCTTCGGCTTCTACGTTACTTCCGCACTTGTGCAGTCGCCTTTTATCAACCTGCTTTAGATGAAAAACACGCCCACCTCCACCTCCACCTCTTCCTCCTCCTCCTCCTCATCATCCCGCACGCCCCGCCCTTTTGTTCACCCCCCCCTTCTCGCGAGGAATGAGTTTTTTCAACCCATTTATTTATATTCCTCCGTCACATGGGCTCTGTGGGTGCAGTGTGTGAGCTGTCGACACCGGCCGCGGCTCGTGTGAACATTATGGGGATTTAAAAAGAGGCAGCGAGGGAAAAAAAAAAAAACAACAACTTAAAAAAAGGGGGGGGACTCCACATCTTTCTCTCTGCCTCTCCTCCTCCTCCTCCTCTGCTGCTGCTGCTGCTGCTGCGAGGCATCCGAGGATCATGCAACACCTGAAGCCATGGCGAGCTCTGCTGCTGCTGACCGTGCTGTGGCAGCCAGGGATGTCAGACAAATACGGTAGGATGATGATGACAGTGAGGAGGATGAGGGTGAAAGCAGAAATACGGCTGTTGTGTTTACCACGGGCAGTAGCACATGATGTGTCTGCAGCCTTTTACGACTTTATGGTGATCTAATCCCACTGTAGGACACTTTACCTCCCTCCCCCCTGTGGCGCCGCTGCCACTGTCCTGACACATCTGTAAGAGGAGGCTTCCTAAGGGAACTGAACTGTGAATTTGCAGCAGGGATGATCACTGTGGAGTCTAATGATTTGTAAGAAAGGTGAGGGGAGAGAGAGAGATGCAGGATGCAAAGAGTGAAAAAGGGGGCAGATAAAAAAACAAAAACAAAAACAGAATCTAGCCAGTTGTTGTTTGTCTTTTTTTCTCCCGGGGTATTTTTTGAGGAATCGTAAATCAAATAATGATAAAACAGTTGAAAAAAAAAGTTCAATTTAGCATTTTTCAACAGCAGAAATGGCTGCCACATCAGCATTAGTAGCTGCCATGTAAATATTATCAACAGTAGTATTTCCTATTGATTAACGCTAAAGATAAAGTGACGTCATTGGTTTTCTCTCTGTGGATCGATGTATTGAACAGGCGCCGTGAGTAATCGACGCAAAGGTGCAACAAGTGAATTCTTCCATCGCCTGCTTGGACGTGGTTTTGTTGCTCCATTCCCTTCGAGGGTTTTGATTCACAGACAAACACTTTTAGACGACCTGTGTAGGTGGAGATTTGTGAAGTAGGGAGAGAATTCAGTGAGTGATTCAGACTCAGAGAACGAGGAAAGGTCAAATGTTATCCTCTTGCTCAGCTTCTCTGACGCTCTCGCTCAGTCAGAAGAATGCCCCTGTTACTCCTCCTGCTCCCTGTAGATACATGTATGTGAGTCAGTTTGAAGAATTCGAGGCATATTTTATAATCAGTGTCAGTGGAAGCAACTGAATGTGATGCAGTGGGCGGCTGAGAAATGATTTGTTTGTGGTTTATTTGTGGACATGTAGACAGCTTGCTGTGATGACAAGGGATGTGAATGTTCAGTATTTCAAACAGCTTTCAAAATGTGTTGCCACATTGTCGAAACTCTGATTGCGAACCATGCTACGCCTGCAATGTGTCGGAAAAACACACAAAAACGAGCTGAATTAGAACACAAAATGCTCACACCGCTGAGAAAACCTGCGAGAGAATTACAGTAGCAGTAACACAAAATCCAACAAAACAATGAACAATAGGCGGCCCAGCTGGAGGCCGATCTGCAAGCACGTTTTCAGCACCATGGAGAGAAACCACCGAGCACTGCTGCTTCCCTTTGTCCATTCATCCTCTCACGCCTCTTTGTTTCCGCCTCTCTTCTTTCACACATCCGTCCATCCACCCGTTCATCTGATTAGACGTCCATCCATGCCCCCCTCCGTCCGTCCTCTCGCACGGTGTGATGTTGCCATTAAAGACGACGTCTCCGCAGCCAGCTATTTCTCCCGGGGTGGATCTCTTGTTGCTATGACAGTTTCCATAAATCTGCTCATCGGTGTCATTAGATTCATCGGAACAGTGTGTGTTGTTTACATGTTAGATTAAGATAATTATCCTGTTTAACAATTAAAGGGACACAATGCAGATAATGATAATGAGATAATTCAAACTCAGAAATATTTATCTTTTACGTAACTGGATAAACAAGCTGCTCTCAGAGGAAGATAAGGTCCACAGAACAGTGGTTGACGCTAGAAAGGTGGCAGGGTCCGCCTCATATAAACAAAGAGAAACAGCATGAAACTGTGTTGTCCTTTAAAGTCAGCTTGTTTGTTCAGACATGAAAGCAAGCCAATGAATGTCTTTCGAAAAAACTACAGATTGCTCCTTTAAATAAGTGTTGTTGCTACCAGGCCACTAATGTCACTATTGGGGAGTTTCTGCCAGTCAAAAAACACACATTGTTGTAATATTAACTTCCTCAATCAGTGTTGCAGTGAAAATTTTAAATTAAAATGAGATCGAGAAATATAAACAATTCAAACCCTGGAAAATAAAACCAAACACCTAGTTTATTTTGTCATTTCTTCCTTCGTCCTAGCTCTGTGTTGCACATGGTGGTCCAGCACTTCAGGATGTCCTTCACCGGGCAACCAATCAGTGTTGAATGACCAGTACTGGCATTTATTAGATTCACCTTGAGATCACTTGTCCCCATTACTCATCATCAAAATGTACTGTCAGGTTTCAAAAGTTCGAAGTTTGAGAAAGTCAGGATAGAAACACAGGACACACACTCTCCCTCCTTGAGTGTGTGTGTGTGTGTGCACGCACACGTTTCTTCTCCAACAGAGTCAAGATGAGTCACTGAAACTGCTGTGAGCTACTGCGTCACGTCAATCTTCTCCGACCGAGTTTGTTTCGTTCACCTCGCACCCGCATTCATCCTGCTCACCAGCTCCTCACCTGTCACCTGCCACCTGGGTCACATCTGTCACTTCCTCACACTTCTTTGTTTTGTTTTTTTTTGTCTTGTCTTTGTCTAACCCAAATGGAAACGAAATGTGATTTTTTTTAATTTTTTTTTATTTTTTTTTTTTAGGGAAGTAGGGATAAGAGGCTCAGGCTGTGACGTGTAACACATATTCTGCTATCTGTCAGCAGCCACCTGCTCCTTCCCACATTGCTCCGAGGCCTTACTCACCACCCTAAAATAAAAAGCGGTGAAGCGGCTAAAATGGGAAGGAGTGAATGAAAATACTAATGACAGCGCTGTAATTTGTGTCCCCTGTTTAATTACAAGTTTTATTCTCCTCCCAGTGAATCACATCCACGAACGTTGTATTTTTTAGAAGGGTTTTTTCCTCAAGAAAAGGTGATTTTAAGTGTCACGGTTTTCAGAAGTTCCAGGTTTCATGCTATTTGATGACACAGCTGAGGGGTGGGGGGGCTTTTGAAGCGTCCTCGTGTGATTATGGAAAAGTCATCACAAATGATAAAAGCAACATAGGTTGGCTTCTACAACGGCTGAATTTAAATATAATTCCAACGAGTGAGCCGAGGCCAGTCTCACGTCTTGCTGTGTTCTCGTGGAAATCAACTACCTGTTAGTGAGTCCTCTCTTTTCTCTCTCCACCTCAGGCTGCCTGTTTGAGAGAAAACTGTGCACGAGGGATCAGTTCTGCTCAGACGGTGAGTATAAAAACACACACAGGAAGCAACACAACAACATGCACACAACCCAACAAAACCCCTCTTTTGAACTTGAGCGTTAAACTTTTAAAGGCAGGCTACTTCTCTTGACCCTTTTCTGCGCTTTTAAGACCACATTGAATTATTAACCCTGCATCTGGACACACACACACACTCCGTATGTCCCTGGCAGCGTGCCGACACAAACCCCGTGTATGAAAACACACAAACACAAGTCAAGGATTTTTCCTCCCTCGGCCCTGTGTTGTCTGTCTCCCCCTCCGTCACCTGCCCCTCTCCCTTTTTTTTTTTCTCCTCCTCGTCCTCCTTTATCTAAGCCCCTCCTCTGCCCTGCTGTCTCCATGGCAACACTGACATCACGGTGAGGTCGACACCCCCACAGTTGTTGTGCTAATACAGCGATGAGTCACTGACACACACTTACGCACTTCACTGTGGAAACTGCACTTACGCACGGCCATTGGAGAGAATACAAAATGGATCGGCGCATGTCTGCGCCGGGCTGCAGTGATGCACATCTGTGGTTCTGAGGACCGAACACCCAGAGATCAATACTCAGCGTAATGACTACTCAGAGGGTTTTTTTTTTTTTTTTTTTTAGTCTGATTGTCTGAAATGAGAGCTTTTGTCTCTCTGATTTCTTTGTCCCCTCAATAACCTAAAATGCAAAACAAGCTGTTAACAATCAGCATGTGTGTTTGTTAGACACCAGCAAATACTAATTGACCTGATTTCTTGGCTTGTTGGGGGAAAATATACAAGTCCACAGAGGGCGAGCGTAACAACCACAGCCTCTGCAGACACACGCAGGTCTCCTGGTGACTAACGCACGAAGAACAACTGTGTTGAGTTTAGATAAAGAGGTTGCAGAGGTGTCAGACTGCGTGAGGCAATCAGGATGGTTGAATACATTCAGATTAATAGAACGCATTCAGGCTGACGCATCTTGTGTGTGTTATTGTTAGTATAATCACTTTCAATACCACACAGTGCGTCATTGTAAAATGTCTGTAAACTGAACTTTCACTCACCGGATGACACCCGGCGTCAAGAGCTGCTATGAAATATTCTAATACTGGTCGCTTTTATGCTTTATTATCTAATATATCTAATCTAATATCTAATATATTATCCAATAAGTAGCTAAATTATGCTACATTGAAAATATGGCCGTCATGTTTCGGTTTCTGTTTCAGTATTTTAATAACAGGTATTAATCCTACTGATCATTACTTTAAAGGTGAATATTATATGTGAAAACATTTTAAAAATCAACAAAAATGTATCAACAGTTTCAACATCGTTACATAATAGCATGCTCCCCAGCTAGACCCTGGTCTGTCCTGGTCCAAAGCTCCTGTGCTAGAATTGACCAACACTCCCACAATTTGCCAAACTACCAGTTGAATGATCTGGAAAAAAAACAACAGAAAACACTTTCTAGCTCATCTTAAATATACTTCAGTGAACTTTTAACTGGTTATGAAACAGTCTCAGTTTAACGCTGACCCCTGTGCATGGCATACATGAGCAAACGAGACCATCGGTGAGAGAATCGTCTATTCCTGTACGCTTGAAATAGTTCGTAAGGGTGCAACGTGTAGAAAGATTTTTTTTTAAATAACAAAACCTGATGTTGAGTTGATGTAATGTTGAACATATATTGTATTTGCTGAGCTATCTATTGAATGCATGTTAAGCTGCTTTTTCATAACTCCAAACTCCAAGTCCAGACTGCTTACTTCACAGCCCTAATGATAGGCTGCTCCCTATTGTTTTTATGTATGAATACCAAGAGATGGCCAGTTGTTACATAGTGTATCTTTAATGCCTAAGCTATTTTAATGGTCAAGGGATCTCCCAGCCCGAGGAGAGAAGCTTCTCTGTAGTCCTGTCGTACAGTACGGCACAGAAAACACTGTTTCAATCTCATCGCCAGAATCAATAAAAAAAGTTCAGCTATAAATCTTCGAGTTGAACAAAGTTAATTAAATCAGCAAAGTAATGCGTAATCTCTGCGTGTGTGGTCACTGTGCTGCTTAGCCTTCTAGCTCCACTGCGAATTCACCAGACTTCAAGGCTCCTCGTAGTATAAGTCCTTTCCCTTCTGCTGGCCTGCTGCCACGAGTGATAGTGGAGATCGATTGTGTCCTGCGCGCCTCCGTGTGGAGTGCACAGCCTCTTTTCAGGCGCTTGCAGCAGCTGTTTATCTGTGGATGACCCTGCACCAGGCAGATTAGAGGTTCTGCAGGTTGTCGCAACGGACATGTTGAAACTTTACGTTTCTGTATGTTGCAACTTTCTTTTGGTTCCACCGTCTGTTTTATGTCGGTGCGTATGGCACAAATATCACTCGGTTGGGGGAGGAAAACGTTGTGTTTCGGCTTAAAATACCTGCTTTTGGTCGCCTGTAGCTCCTATCCTGACGCCTGCCCTGCGTTTGTTAGTAATAGTGGCGTGCAAGTGTTGGGCACAGGGCTCCTCCCTGTCAAAGATAGTCAGAGGTGGAGGTTTCTGTTGGCATCCTGCTTGTGGCACTGTGTCGGGTCAGTCAGGCTCTGCTGGTTTAACCTTGTCCTTCTCCAGGAGGACGAGTTTATGCTCATCCCTCCCCTGCACCTCCAGCCTGTGGGGTCTTTTAACCAGGAATCAGCTCACGAGTGAAGGTTTAGTTGGTCTGTTTTGATTGTGATTATAGAAGTCTAGATCATCAGAGGACTTGTGCATGTGTTCAAACAGCGGGCTGATACTTTGACTTGGATATTTATGACACTCGATCTCTGACCATCTCTGCATTTTGCCATAAAAAAAAAAGAAGAAAACCAAACCAAATTGGCAGGTGATGATTGAGAGAGAGAGAGAGAGAGAGCGCGAGAACGGGGACAAGGCAACAGCCCAATCCGAGCCAGCATTTGTTTTTTTCAGTTTCCGAGATTTCCGTGTCTTAACGCTGAACGCCGCCGTAGGTTCTCCCGCACAGAATTGACATCCACAGAAATAACCCCAGCTGTAACTCTAGAAATAGTCCCAATCCAATCAAGCCATGCAGTTTGCTGCCTTCCCCCCATTCATCTTCCATTCCTCCTCCACGTCCTCATCCTTGTGTCCCCACTCTCTCCCTGCCTGTCGTCAGCTCACCACCAGGAATACGAGCCACTGTATCACTCATCCCTATCTGTGCAATTCACTGCCCAGATACAATATCCTCCGTCATATCATGTCATCAGCATCGGTCATTTGATTACGGGGAAATAATCGAAAAAACTGTCTCTCTTTTCTGTTTATTCATTGAGGAGGGGAAACACACAATGTCCTACAGTATATGTGTCTCTCAGTATTTCTCGTCAAGGCTAAAATGCTTAACTAAATTTGCACCCACCCACCCAGAGGGATTTAAAATATCAGCCACAGAACAGTGAATAAATCATGAATCAGTGCATTGAGCGGCAACAAAAAAAAGATCTGTACTGTTTCCTGTAGCATCTGTGGCTCTATAAACGCATTAATCCTCACTAAACCTGTTATCAGTTCACCTTTTCACTGCTCCAGGTTGGGTTGTGTGTGTGATTTAGCCGGCGCAGTGAAAAGACTGCGGTGACTCATCGGTGCGCCAGATAATACACACAGTCTGCGCGGCTGTATCTTCATTCCCATCACATCGCAGTCTGACAACCTTTTTTTTTCCTCCCCGAAAAAATATCCTCACTTTTTTGGGGCCGTCACAGCAAAAAAGACAGGCCTCGCGGGAGCGCCCACACGACGACAGCTCCATAGTAAAGTTTCCGATTGTTAAACATGCAGGAATCCGTCTGAACACTTCAGTGCACTGATATGGGCCTGCAGCGAGATGCTTACAATGATGCATCAGCTTGTTTTTGGGCTAACGTTACATTTCTCCGTGTGCTGCGCCGCAGAGGGTCATGGTCATGATCCGAGGTGCTATTATTATTTCTGTTGCCATGAGGCTGCCTGCAGGTTAGCAACAATTTCAAAGGAGAATTTTTATTATTTTTTTTGGTGCAAAGCGCACACAGTGACGGCGGCGGAACCTCGTCAAAAGTAATGTGACGAGCGGCGCAAGTGTGTGGGCTGCGCTTCAAACCATGACTCACGGCTGCGAGCTTGTGCCGTGTGGGCTAACACAGGAACTAAAGGGGATCACAAAGTACTGTACTGCGCCGCGAGTTCAGCCTCATTTAAATAACGTATGTGCTGTAAAAATCAAAGGGAAGAAAGACTTCAATCGACGCCCTCTCACAGAAGCTAAGCCTGTTTTCGCAGCAGGCGTTCTGATTCGTCATGGCGGGAAAAGCACAGATGTCACTAATGACAACAATGGCACCGAGCCTGAACAGTACCAGACCCCGACACCGGAGCAGCTAAACAGAATTCAGCCACTTGTTATTATTTATGTCATTATTTACACATGTGCTGTTTCAAGGTTTTGCCCATTCTCGGGCTGGGACTAACTTATATGGGTAAAATAAGGGTTATAAAATGTTAACCTGTGTTCTGCGTTTGTGCTTCATTCCAGACGGGCTGTTCGGTCAGTGTCTCAGCTCCAGGCAGGACAGGGTCCAATTCCAGGTTTCAGTTCCTGTCCTGAAGAGGATGCAGGAAGTCCTCAAACAGCTGATGCTACAAGGTGAGATAATCGACACAAATCATCACCAGCAATCAGTTAGATTGTGTACCACACTGATTGTGAGCAGCCTTACTGTGACAATTTAGACAATACAGTCTTGTGAGACTTGTTGGTAATACTTCATGTTACCAGCCTGCAAATTTCATGGTAAGGAGGTCGTGATTACCAAGGATCATATTTGAAATCTTTTTATATATTACCCCCAGGTAACCACCACAAGTTGTCAGTAGGTTGACTGGAATAGCAAAAAATCAAGGTGACCGTGAATTGTGAGTTGTTGTGGTCATATACCTACCTTTACTTTACCGTTGTGCTGACCTCAAGGACACTCTATGAATACAAGCAGAAATCCACCTCAGCTCCTCTGAGAAACAGTATTGACTTTAGAGAATCTTCCTCTGTCTTGCACTAATAGCTGTGTGTGCGTGTGTGTATGCACGCGCAGGTCTTTCCTGGCAAGATGACATCACACAATACATTCTATCAAAGGAGCTGAAGCGAGTTCCCCATACCACCCAGCCCTCCAAGCCCAGCGCCTCCTCACTGTCGTCTCATCCATCTCAGTAAGTAACTCTCCGGTGGCATTTAGTCAGAAACAACTCATGGACAGAGTCGCGTGCGTCCGTTCATTTCAACCTGAGGCAACGTTTATTTCCACTCTGGACATTTGTCCTTTATCCTTCCCTCTGGGTTGCCAGGTCCAAACAGCACATCCCCCATCACCACAGTCCTAAAACGGGGTCCGCATCTCCCGAAGGCAACTATCTGGACTACATGATTGTTGAGCCGCCTCAGTCTCCGCTACGAATGCAGACAGCCTCCATGGACCCGTACACATACCACCAGGTACACATAATAAAAACATCATTTTAGCGTCATCAAAAACACAAAAAAGAATATTTTGAAATATACATGTAAAATCTTCGATGTTGCACACATGTATGCACACAGCACTAAATCAGCAACACATCTGTCCTCATTCCAGCATAGATATCAAGATGAAGTAGAGAGATCACTCATTGGGGCCGGAGGCGGTTACATCCGCCCCTCTTCAAGGTCGCAGGCCAATCAGAGAGAGCGTGAGCGAGAGCGTGACAGGCAGCTGCTGCAGGAAGCTCTGTCTCTCTACCTGGCGTCAGCACAGCCTTCTTATCGCCACCGAGGGCCGGCTTCCATGGCTCCCGCAGGTGAGCCGTCCTGTCAGATTTTATTCAGAGCGAGAAATAATTATGTAGCACACAGGAAAATGTGCTAAAAAAACTACCTGTTTGCTATTTCTAATAAAAACTCTTTAAAATGATCGCCTATAATGCTGTGAGCAGGTCTGCCTTATTATGAAGACTTGGAACTGGAGATACCAGTGGACTATGTGGAAGACTACACCCTAGAGGAGAGACTTGGTACTACTGGCAGACAACAACAACAGCCACAACAACAACAACAACAGCAGCAGCAGCTGCAGAACAAAAAAGTTCCACAGGACTTCGGCACTCTGCCTGGAAGTGGAAATGGTAAGGGCGATTAATTTATCTAGATCCACACTTACAATTCCTACAAAGTGCATATTCAGCGTGCTAACTTTTCTGCTCTGTGCTAGACGGCCTGCTTCAGAGGATGTCAGGCGTCCTGCAGAGATACGGAGTCGACCCCAGGGAGCTCAGTCAAGAGCAGCTCTACAAGCTAGCCCTCATTCTGCAGCTGCTGCAGGCCCAAGACAAGACAGGTGCAGTCTTACACCTGTTCCCCACGTTCAGATTATTGGATCAAACAAAGCCAACCCTTTGTACTGTATCATGCAAGTGTAATGTAAGGTGGACGTCTTGGTAGCTGACACTCGAGCAGCAAAATATTGTGAGATGCAAATGATGCTAAAATTGAATTTTTTACTGCGATATTTGTATAAAAACATCTGTTTGTCTGTCTCGACATAGATCCCAATGAGAAAGACCTCGTCACCCTTAAGGAGGTATGTCAGCATTCGATTGTCAGAAGCGCTGGCGACAAAACATCCACGATTCGTCACTGACAGCTCCTCTGTCACTTTCCCTGTAGATGCAGCTGCTTAAAACAGACAGTGTGTCCCATAAGCCGGAGAAACCTGCCCCAGTTCCTGTTTCTGGTCCCGCTGCTGCCCCTCCCGCCCCCTCCTCTGTCTTGGCCCCGGCCACGGCTCCGGCCAAGAGCGCCAGCCTCCCTCCCTCTGCATCCCAGGCTCCGCAGGCTGCTCCTGCTGCAGCCGGAGTGGGCCTGAAGGAGCATGGATTGCCAGTGGTGGAGGGCACGGGAGGCAAGGAGGAGTATGGGTACATCGTCACCAACCGGAGGTCAGCAACTCATTGGAGACCAAAGAAGTGTGTCGTGAAATCACTAAAATAACGTTAACATGGAGGATGATGATGTTTTTTTTCTTTTGTAGTCTTCTGAGTTTGTATGACGGAGTGAAGCTGCTGGAGCTGCTGGCAGACAAGATACACCTGACGACCAGCAGCTTCATAAATATCAGGTACACCACTGCTCCACGTGTCTGTCAGTGTTTCGAGACAGAGTCGTACATTTACCCATTAGACTCTAAAGTGTCCCTGTGGCTTTGTGTCGCCAGTGTGGTGGGTCCTGCGCTGACGTTCCGTATCCACCAGAACGAGCACAACATGACGGCTGCAGAGGTGGCTGCTAAAGCCGGTGAGGCTGAAAAAACACACACACACACACACGCTGACACCTTTCCCTACCCACACATTTAAACATGAAGTGGAAAGTGTGTGGGCACGTTGCAACGTCTCTCTCACCGTTTTTTACTCAAGTTTCACCAAATGTTTGTTGTTTTTTTCACCCCGACAGTATCTGAAAAGAGCTTCCTGGAGTCAGAGACAGGCCTGAAGATCATCCAGACTGGTGTGGGAGAGGTACGCAGTACACACACACACACACACACACACACACACACACAAGCACACCCCTCCTATCAGTAACATATGGAGTGGTCGTCACGGCAACAGAGATATAATCACTGCTGTGTATTCTTGGCCATTTTCATGCAAAACTGCCGTTTCATTGACAGATTATCCGACTTCCTGACCGTCTTGATTTTCACATTTTGGCCACCAACATCTCTTTACTGTGTTTTTGATGGATCTTCCACTTGTAGGATTCCTTTGTGGCTTGATTCTATATGTTCTGTAGTAAACATGTGGACAGAAACATGTGAAAGTAAAATTATATTTCAAGGATGGAACATATCTTTGAAAACAAGTGTTTTGTTTTTTTTCAATTTAACACACAACTTTTAGTAACTGAACCTTTTGGGGGTTTTTTTATCTTAATTTAAGAATCAGTTGATGCATTTTCCCTGCTGGCTCCATCATCAAATACCATCCAAACAAGATGCTGATGCAGAAAATGTGCTAAACTTTTAGCATGAAAAATGACTTGTGATGCAGCACCGATAAAGGCAGTTCATCTGTGTCACCCACGGAGCTTAACTCCACTTTGCGCTCTGATATTGTGCACGGGTGTTAGTCTCGGTGTGTGCGTGTGTGCCACCTGGAGGGCAGGTGGCCAGAACGAATCAGCACGGCCACACCTCATAACAACCAGCGTTTCACTTGTTGCCATGGTGCTTCGTCCCCCCCATCTGTGAAAACAGGTGGAGAAAAATAAATCAGTCTCATTTTTAAATGTATTTTTTATTTTTTGTAACCAAGTGAAAAAAAAGAAAAAATCAGGGACATTTTTAATTTTCTTTTCACCTGGTAAACAAGTTTGACTTGGTTTTACATAAAAATAAAATAAAAAATCTGAAATAATTTCTCAACTTTTTTTACTCCATTGTCTTCCATCTGTGAAAAGATGTGAAAAAGCTATTTCAGGTGTGTTGATTTTGAGTCCAAAATGTTAGTAGGTTAAGTTTATTTCATTCGACGTGGCTGCAAACATTCAATGATTTTTATTGTCACTGTTTGTAATGAAACATGAATTTACAACACCCGTCCATGAGGCTTTTTATAAGTTCACATATAAAGAAGAAAAGAACAAAGACAAAGAAAGGGAATGAAGAATATAACACAGGTGCAAAAACAAAACAGGTAGGCATGAGTGAGCAGGAATGTGGTGATTCAGTCTGTGTGTGTGCTTGTGGACATAAGGATTGTAAGATGTGTGTGTTGAATTCTGCCCTGCGCAGTAAAAGCTGTTTTAAAATCTAGAGAAGAAGATGAAGAGGCGGTGGAGTGGCACTCTGTGGCGGCCAGCACGGATGAGTGGCGTGTAATGGATCATGGTTCAGTGATCTCCACGGAGCCTCCGCTGTCGCACTGCCTTGACTTCTGTCTTTAAAACTCAACGTCAGCCTCTCACTGAGCACACCTTGCTGTCACGCACAGTTAAATAGAAACAAGGGTGTTGCTAAAATGAAACGAGTGACCTTTGAATTCCAGCGGTGGGAGCAGATTCCCCGGGGTAGCTTAGCTCAGGTTGACTGATCTCGGGAGGCAAGACATGCGTGTCGACAAATGGTCTCTGTGTGTTTTCTCTGTTCCCTCTCCTCTGTTCATATCTTACTCACCACTCTTTATGATCTCTGTTTCCCAGAGGACAGATGCGCGGGGTCTCCCTCAGGTAACCAGGGTTTCCGAGGGCTCCAGTGGGACGGTCATCACCCTTGTTTCCATGGCAGTCGTGGGCGGCGTGCTGGTATTGGCCATGGCCGTGGCTTGTCTACGGCACTACACTCAGCAAGTGGCCAGTGGCAAGCTTGGCCTGGGCCCGGAGGGAGGAGCGGAGACACACTTTGACTACCAGGTAAGGCAACGTGAATAGATTCAAGACTGAAGAAAAGCCATTTAATATAATTTCCCAGAGGTTTCCTTGGTTTGTTTTCTTTGTTTTCACCTCAGTCTCAGAGTCTCAATGCTATAATGGATTGTATGGCTTAAGAAATCACATTGTGGATTGTCAAAACAGCATTAAAATCACATTTACGTTTGTTATTCAGATCATATAGGTCCAAAGAGAAATGAGCCATTATCCATATTGTGTTTTGAATGTTAATGATATACAAAGTATGAAATGTCCATATTAAAGGTGCAGTACAGTATGCACCTCTTGACACAAGGAACGGCAGTTTGCAAGAGCTCACATGAGTTTTAGATGTTCTTTACAGCAATGTGGTTTTTGTGCTTATTAACATTTGTGCAGAACAGGCCTGTCCTACAGCTCTAGTATATACTGTCACTCTGTATAATCAAAATTGTTAATTACAGAAAGTGACATAGTGCAGCTTTTGTGCACCCAAAAGTCCTGCTTGAGTAAAATTCAAGATATCATGTTAAAATATTGCTTTGGTTGAACTGAAAGTCATCCATACAAATACAGTAAAAGTATCTGATATTGAATATACCTGAATAATATTATACTGTATTAAATATACTTACTATTAAGGATGATTTTCTTGAAATAATTATGTTGTATGAATCGAATGTAGAAGTTAAAGTAAATTATACGATATATATATTTTTTATGTATGTAAATACTGTATACTTTGGGTCTACCGATTATCAGCCTGGTCGATTATTGGATCCAATATTCTGCATTTTTCTGTAATTTTTCATTTGGTTGTTGATACAATAAATCAGTTCTAAAATGTGCCACTTTAGGTTTGAGGCACTATGAAAATCTGGGGAGTGGAAGTTTAAAGAAGTATAAAATTAAAATATTCAAGTTACGTACCTCAAAATTGTACTTAAGTATAGTACTTGAGTCAATGTTACCTTCAATCACTGAGCAGGTTAATCATCAGAAAGTGGTCATCAGTTACAGCAGCTGAAGCTTAGTAAAAGCCAAGAATTGATCAATATTGCCAGCCCTTTAATCAGTTACTTCCATATTTTCATGCTCTACATCTCCCTCTCCTCACTTTTCACTCAGGAGTTATGTCGGCAGCACATGGCGTCCAAATCCTCCCTGTGTCGTCAGGACTGTGTGGCCGGCGGGAGCATGGCGGGGTCCGCCATACCAACAGGTGCTGGCGGTCGAAGAGGCACGGACACGTCCCGCGTCAGCAGCGTCTCCTCCCAGTTCAGCGACGGCCCCCAGCACAGCCCGTCCTCCACCCACAGCTCCACCCCGTCCTGGAGCGAAGAGCCAGCCCAGTCCAACATGGACATCTCCACTGGTCACATGATACTGGTGAGAAAACGGACTTTTCTCGCTGCACGAACATCACTTTCATTGTTTACAACGTCTCCAAAGTTGTTTCTGCATGTTTTCTCTCTGTCAGGCGTATATGGAGGACCACCTGCGTAATAAGGACCGTCTTCAGAAGGAGTGGGAAGCTCTGTGCTCCTACCAGGCTGATCCCAGTTCAGTGGCCGTGGCTCAAAACCCGAGCAACATGGACAAAAACAGACACGCTGAGTCCCTCCCCTGTTAGTCAACCAACGTGTCACTCTGTCTGATTGTTCATCATGTATACAGTGGAGGAATTTAGCAGTTAAAACATAATTGTTTTCATTAATCTCCTGAAAAATAAGAATAATGGTTTTCGTTGCCTTGGATTGAGCTTTTTCGATCTAAAGGGGGAGCAGGTCTTCGTCCTTTCCATGATTTTAGCGTCCGCTGTAGGAGAGGATGAGGTGAGGGGTATTTAGTTGGTTTCGACCTTCAACCTTACCACCAGATGCCACTAAATCCTACAAACCTGACCTCTAAGTAAAGGGCCGGCTTACTTCCTCCACTGCTGCATGTACATATCAGTCATCAATGAAAAAAAGAATGACATATTAGGTGGTGAACGGTGGTTAATTCATTCAGTGACTCACTGTTGTCTTTGGCAGATGATCACTCTCGTGTGAAGCTGAAGTCTGAAGTGAACTCCAGTAAACAAGACTACATCAACGCCAGCCTCATTGTAAGAAACCCTCTAGTCTCCCAATCTGAATATTAACATCATGTGATGATATTTATAATCATTTATAATCTTTTTTTTAACATGGTGGTTTATCCCCAAATACAGCATGAACATGCAGTAAGAAGTTAACTCTCTGATAGAAATACATATTTGTCAACTTAAGTATTGTAGCCATATAGGTTTTCCTTTTAGCCTGCAATACCTGTGCCCAACCCTTCCTCTTTATCGGACTACACCTGACTGAAGTTTAATATTTAGCTTTCAGTCCATTTACTGTTGCATAGCACAGTTAGCTCTACTCCTCGTCTCAGTTAATCTTGTAATTCTGGTTCCTATTTAGAGGGCAAACAATACTGAGAACTTTAAGCCAGTGTCTCTTGTATTTATACCCGTATTACTGACTCAAATCTGCTCCGTCTCTTTTCCTTGTCATCCCACAGTCTGATCACGACCCTCGCCAGCCAGCTTACATCGCCACGCAGGGACCGCTCGCTCACACTGTCGCTGATTTCTGGCAGGTCGGTACAAGCCTCCCCTCTGCTGTGTCTGTTTTCCTCCCTCCTTCCTTCTTCGGCCCGATGCAGCAGGGTTGTGTTGCTGCTTTTTTTCCACGACAAATTAAAATGATCTAGGCCAGTGGACCGTTCTCAGTCCACCTGCAGGGAAATAAATCGGCCTTGTTACATACAGATGTCACGTTTTTTTATTTGAATGCATGTTCTCTGTAACCGATAGATGGTGTGGGAGAACGGCTGCACGGTGATCGTGATGATGACAGCCCTGGTGGAGGACGGAGAGAAGCAGTGCGAGCGTTACTGGCCTGACGAGGGCTCCTCACTCTACCACATCTACGAGGTTAATTTCCTGTTGCAACTCATAAAACCTGAATTTCACAGATGGCGCCGTGTGTTTTATGGCACCGTAGGTAAAGCATCCCACACAGATTTATAGAAGAGTGGAAGGGTTACATGTTGTAAGAATAATCCAAGATAAATCTTAACAATTCAGAGAACCGTCAGATCTCATTACGAGAAGTTTTTGAGCTGGTTATAAAACAGTCTGGATTTAATATTCTTTTATAAGATATACATATGCAAATGAAACCATCATCTTGTTTCATTTCATAAGTTCCCTCCTCATGTGTTGCTTTACACTTCCTTACACTTCTTTCCTTCCTTTTTTTCCCGTTTGTTCCTCATGGTTTGTCCTTTGTTTTTTCTTGTTTTCTCATTTGCCAGGTTTTTTGTTTTTTTTTGTCATTGGCCTTTTATTCCCCCGTGCACTTTGAATTCTCGATTCTGGCTTTGTTAATAGAGCTCGCCTTTTGTTTTTTAACCCACCTGCCTCCGTGTGTGCAAACCTCAACACTTGAAAGAAGGGGAAAAGACAAAGACTGTCTGAAGCGTATAGCAAAATCTGATATGTGAGAACTTACTTATAAAAAAATAAACCAAAACTGGCTGAACAAAAAAAAACACCCAACCATGACAGGCGGTGGAGCTTGTACCACTTTCGTCCATATGACTTGATGAATCATATTCCTAATTCAAGGAGAAAAAAACGTAGAAAATTCAAGTGTATCAATTGTATCCTATTCCAAAAAAAAATCCAGATTTTTTTCTGTCATTAACCTTCTTTATCCACATAAAATACTGGCTGGGCATTATTCCATTCATGTAATTGCAAGGTAACAGCCTTCACATCTTTTACCTTATTCAACAAATCCATCCTGCATGAGATCAGAACTTGCCATGAATGTATCTCAGTTGCATACCAGCAGCTGCTTGAGGTGTATTAACATTTTCGATGCTGTACATACACTCAAAACTGTGTTACAACACACTGATGGTTTGTCTCCCCCTGGTGCCAAACCAACGTTACTTACTGATTTGTTTCTGTGCGAGCTACAATCCCTTTTTGTTATGTTTTTGGGAGAAATTAGTAAGAGATGCATCATGTTTTTAGATGAATGTTTACCAGCAAATCATCACACCACACACAGGTTACGAAATCCCATCTGCTGACAACCCCCCACCCTCTGTCTGTCCCACCTGTGTTGATCAGGTGAACCTGGTATCAGAGCACATCTGGTGTAAGGACTTCCTGGTGCGCAGCTTCTACCTGAAGAACGTCCAGACGCAGGAGACCAGAACCTTGACGCAGTTCCACCTGCTGAGCTGGCCGGCTGACGGCATCCCCACCTCCACCCGACCGCTGCTCGACTTCCGCAGGTAAGGGAACCACGCCATTACTCCAACACGCATGCACGGACGTGTTCTCATATTCAACAGGTGTCATAGGATTCAGTTATTTTCCGACGGCAAACAGGTGTTCAGGATGCGGTGGGTGTAATGTTGCGGTGACTCAGTGGGTTCGATTCCACCGGATCCTTCTTCATCGCATCCATCTTTTTTTTTTCCATGTTTCCCAGTCGTCCCTCGCCATTCTGCATGCTGTGAAATCAAACTACACCTCTCTGCTGCACATTTCACGCCCTGTCCATCACTTCAGCTCTCTCTCTCTCTCCCTCTCTCCCAGTGTGCAGGTTGACAGGTTTGTATTTTAACATCTCCCAGTGTCATTTTTGTGGTTTGCAGCTAGTACTCTGGCTCCAGTTGCATAGTCACAAAAATGAGCATTGGCAGGTGTGACTGGCGACTGCAAGAGGGACAGTGAATCTGTGGGCTTCCTCTTCACCTATTCTTTCCTGTTTTACCATCACACCATCATCCACGACCTCATGGCGGTTTCTATTTTACCCTGTACTGGAAGTCTTTACCTCATTCCTTATCTCACAGTTTTTCTGGGTCATTAACATTCGTCTTTCCATCCTTGGTTCTTCCTACTTGGTCACTGCTTTCTTCCCGTTGCCTTTTAATTTCTCTGCTTAGTTCCTGAAACCTCCATTTAAGACATTTATAGTTGTGTTGCATTTATTAATGTCTTGACAACAGTTCATTATGTGTATTTATAGCGTATGCGAACAAGGTCGGTTGCGATGACAGAGGTTGTCATAAATCCTGTACAATAAAGCCTGTTTTTTTTTTTCTGTTCTTTGTTCTCTTTTCTTTCTCTGCTGTCTCTTGTTCCTGCTTTTCAGGAAGGTGAATAAATGCTACAGAGGTCGTTCCTGCCCAATCATCGTTCACTGCGGGTAAAATAAATAAATAAACATATGTCTTAATCTTATGAATGTCAGATTTCTGTGAAACACGGGGATGTATTAACATATGATATGACTTTACTGACTAATATGTTGTTGGGAAAGCAGATGGAGGTAAACACATTCACAGTTTCCTTTTTTGTCTCTGCCACTCTCACAGCGATGGCACTGGCAGGACTGGCACGTACATCCTTATTGACATGGTGCTGAATCGCATGGCCAAGGGTGAGTCACAACACACACACACACACACACACACACACACACACACACGCACTGCACTTTACTTTTGCTTTTCATACATAAATAGATTTATTGCTAGAGCATTACTCTTGATACCGAAAGATATTTAACATTAAGGAACCTTTCACCTACTTTTACCTAAGCAATATTTTAACATGGTATCTTTACTCTAATATATATCTAATATATATAACAACTTCACTCTTGACTTTTAGGTCCTTTTTAAAACCCTACTCCGATGCATACATGGGATTAAATTCAGACCTAAATGTTATGGCATGTAGTCCGTCCAAGGTGAGCAAAAAGGCAATGGAACATTTTGTTCAGTTCAGTTTTGCTCATATGGGCTCTGTACACTGTGTGACACATCGTGGACAGCAGAGTGGCCTATAGTTGCAACATGGCTCAATAATTTTGCTTAAACTGAAATGTATTTAAAACACTGTAATATGTGATGTTCATGAATCACTTGAAGGGCGGTTCCACAAAGTAGCTCTCATATATAGTCTAAATATATATATATATATATATATATATTACAGTTTTTTAATTTCTCTTATCAAAACTCACTTTTTGATACAATAACTACACGATGAGGAGCTTTTTTGCATTAAATGCTAACATTTCACAGAGTAAGACATCTCTCTTTAAAAGCAAGGAATCTGTGTGTGTGTGTGTGTGTGTGTGTGTGTGTGTGTGTGTGTGTGTGTGTATGTGTGTTCCAAATATATCTGCGGATCAGGATCAGACTGACCTGAGAGTTTCAACATGGCTGCTGCTTGGTTCAAGGGTGTGCCAAGTCGGATTTGTTTGGACTGCAATGATACCGTTAATAAATTATTTCATAAATTCTTTTTTAAAAAATGGAACAGTGTCCACAGAAGCGCCACAGTCACGTGCGCACCAGAGCCAATCACTGCAGAGCTCACCTCCACAACATACCTTAAGAAACAAGCAGAGCTAGAACTGCAGCGGTGCGAGCTGGACCGGGATTTTGCTGGCGGTTCGGTCCCGTTCTAAACTGACTGTTGTGGATTATTGAGAGTAAACAAGTCCGGACCGAGTCTGTTCGGGTCTGAGGATATCTGGAGACGCGCGGACATCAAAGTGGAATTGGAATCTGTGGACGCTCGTGTGTGGCTAGCTGCTAGCTAATAACACGGCCCAAGTCCCGAGTGGACGGACGCACCGGCAGGTCCAAAACCGGACTTGGGGTAAATAATGTCCGCCACGCTTTTTTGCGAACATTGCCGTCACGTTTGCTTTGTGTCTGGTGCAGGAAGAAATGGTGAAAACTGGCTTTTGTCACGAAAGTGTCCAAGCAGCAAATTTGGTTGTTGAGGAACAGGAAGTTGTGGGAGGGACAGAGGCGGATGAATGACAGGCAACGATATTGAGAGCTGAGAGATTGAGAGAGTGTATAGTTGGTGTGTTATGTAGTGTTTGGTGTAGTGTGTTTCGTGTGTATTGGAGTCATTTTTTTGCTTAATGAGTCAAAAAAATGAGGAGATTGCTGAATGTGGAGCAGGCAGTGAAGCTCTTCATTCAGCTGGAAGGAGCTCAGGCAGACCTGAGCATTGCCTGCATTTAAATGTAAATAGTTACATATAACTTTGTAAAATTTTAAAATGTATGCACATATTTAGCAAATAACAATTTATATTTGCATTATAAGTAATAAAAATGGTTTGTTGAACATATTTGTGGTTTTCACAGTAAAAAAAATGTAAACTTTTTCTACCTGGATATATATATATATATATATTTGTGATTTTAGGTCCTTTGTGTTAATACAGTATGTCAAAATTTTAAAAAATAACTGTACAGTCACACATGTGAGGTTGTGCTGAAAATAATGACACCAAGTAAGTAGTTTTTAAGGTGAAACATAATGGCAAAATCAAAAATAGTCAATAATGGCCAATTATAGTTTACAATAATTTAATTGTTGAAAGAGAAGATTCTTGTCTTCTGTAGCTATAAGAACAGTTTCAGGAACTCTCCCAAACTGTGATAGTGATGCTCTTACTGTTCTTGTTGTTAGGAGTGAAGGAGATCGACATTGCTGCCTCACTGGAGCACATCAGAGACCAGAGACCCGGCTTGGTCCGCACCAAGGTACAACCAATCTGTTTGTGTCTTTGCACTACTCGAGCACTTAAAAGGTGGACTTCAGTTATAGTCCAGCTGTCTCCCTCACACTTTTCACTTCCCCACTCCCTCTCTTCTCCCTGCCTCCCTTCACTCTCTTCAGGACCAGTTTGAGTTTGCGCTGACAGCAGTCGCTGAGGAAGTGAACGCCATCTTGAAAGCCCTGCCACAGTGAGCTGAGGACGACAGGAGGACATGCACAAGCACACAGAGATAAAAACACTATAAAGCAGTCATGTATGTCTGGCCCTTCACTGTAAATAAGAATTTGCTCTGCCACACATGGAGCGGTTACTGCTCTTGTTTTCAGCATGCAGTATTTCACCATCTCCTCATCACCTGGGTTTCTAAAATGTTTTGGGAACTTTATCAAAAGTGCATCAAATCTTTTTTTTTGGCAGGGTGTAAATGATGAACGAGGATCAGATTTATTTTTCACCAAACAAATTTGAATACCTCTATGATGTTTCTACCTAATTAGACATTTACAAAACTACAAAAAAAAGGAGAGACTTGCATATACTGTGCCTGTGTGAATCCAGAAAAAAATTTCCCCCCTTTTTTTTTGAGTCTGACATTGTTACGTCACGATACTAAAGTGTAACATCGTTCACCTCTCAGATTCCACGTTTTTACTGGACCTCAACTGATCGACATCAACAGACGATTTACCAAAAACACTGAGGGTCTGTTTGATAAATCACTTCCCAAACTTATCAGACTGCAAAGACACCAATCTTGCTGATATACACCGGTGATTAAGTCACATTTAACCCCGAGTGTGGTGTTGTGTGTCCACCAGAATACTGTATGCTACCGTCTGGCGTGTGTTGATTTCCAGCAAGTTTTTATCCGTGAGGCTTGTCTTTGCCTTGACAACATGATTGTCTGCTTTCAGGCTCTGGTCGTTTTGTGACAGCTGCTGTACACTGACCACAAAGTGCGCATCGCCCTCTCTCTCTCTCTCTCTCTCTCTCTCTCTCTCTCTCTCTGTCTCTCTCTCTCTGCACACAAAGTTAACTTTGGGTTCTTTCCAATTGTCTTACTCAGTGTATGGCCTTGTGTCCATGTTCATACTCATGTAAATAATCCACCCTGATGATTGTGTTTAATTCATGTAGCAGAAAGATAGAAAATATCTATAAAAATGTATTTTTGACTTGACCTGAATAAATTTGTGACGTGTTGCAGCAAGAAAATGAAAAAAAAAACACAAAAAGGCTTGAGTGATCATTTTTTAAAACTATTGCGTCGTGTAGTGAAAATGTTTTTCGCTACATAAAAATGATTTGAAAAAAATGCTCATTTTAATTCATTACCTCTATCACATGTATTTTTTATCTATTGATTTTAGAGTCATGTATCATTCAAAATGTGTCAACAGTGCTCACAGAGCCGTCCAGGAAGCGCCACCTGCAGCCAAAAACAAGTGTATCACATTACTGTCAAAATATTTTGTTAAAACTTAAATGCTTGACAAATAATTAGAATTTCACCTCCGTCATATTGATCAGCAAGATGATGGACTGTGAGGGTAAACAACATTTTTTAATAAGAATTACCTTCCATTAGCCAGCAGCTAACGTTAGCGTTTAACCACTTACATTTGCAACAGTTTGTCAGATTACCCTACATTTAGGCAACTTGCATAGCATAACATTATCCTAGCATCAAGGCTTTGTGATGTCAAAGGAAAATTGCTGCAGTGTAAATATGGTCAATATCCTGTTGCTGAGATAAACTACCACCAACTGATACAGAGTAGTCAGCAGGAAATGTTTTATTTTCTCTGCTTTGTATGTTTCAAAGCATTTTCTTTTCCAGTTGCAGGCATTAAATTAAAATTAAAAGTTCAGCTGAAACATTGTCAGTTAATGCAGAGATGAACAGAACTAAGTCCTTTTGTTTCAAAATACAAAGTATCCAGTCGTTTGCTCTACAATGAGCTTCAGTCCCCACACACACTCACTCAAACACACACACATACATATGAAAAACTAAATGTGTCATTCAGCAGGTAGGCGCCATGGTGGGCTGAGAGAAACAAGTGCATCAAGGGGAATTGACCGTTGACCTGTAAGAGCAGACGTACAAGGACATGTTACACTTTACTAGCATTACTTGTAATAAATAAGATTTCTGAGAAAAAATGGGAGTTCATGATTGGAGTTGATCTACGTGGGGCTCATAGGAAACAAAGGGGAGAAGGAGTGACTGAAAAAAAACACTTAGGGTGCTTCAGGTTCCGGCTGGTTCGTTACCTCAGGGCAGGCTAGGGCACAGAGCAGCATGAGCCAATCAGGTTAGCTTGTGAAGGCCTCGAAGTCTGAGTCTGAAACAGGAAGCAGGAAGGGTGAGACAAAAATGTGTATTTTGTGTCACATTATGAATTTCCAGAGCTGCTTTATTTTTAAATCACAATGAGATCTGTTTACAGCGTATGCGAGACAATGCACGACAGTCATTGAAGACAATTCCAGCACATCATTAGCTGATAAACTAAATTAAAATTTGAGCAGATGAGATCAGTTGAAAGGACATTTAAAAAAAAAAATGATAAAAGAGTTAAGGACATTAAAAATATACATATTTTGGCGCTGCTTAAACTCTGAATGATTGGTGAAGGATATAGCAGCCTGAATATCTACAAGGCTGCATTGGTTTTGACAGGCATTTGTTGGCAAATCTACTGGAAAACAGCAAAACGAGATCTGAGTCATTACTCAACAGTATGTTCTTTTCTTAAGTATTAAAGGTAATACTTGTATAGCACAAAGTAAGTGACAATTAGAGGAAATGTGTAACTATTACGGCCATAGTTCTGTTAAAAAATCAAATATCCCAAATCCTCTTCAGCTCAATCTTTATTTGTAATTTACCTTTGAACAATCGTAAAATAAAAATAACAAACACAATGCAATGTAGTATAATTACAGGTGGATATAAGGGAAACCATTGGCCTCTTTCGCTCTCATTCCCTCCCCCACACAGTAACAGGTTGAAGAGGAGAAATATTAAACAACTCGGACAAAATTATTTTGACTAGTTTGAACTGATTATTTCTCCTCTTTACCAGTGATGACAGCTAACCTATAAAGTAAAAAGCAAAACTCATGCAACGTAAAATCAGTTACACACTCGGGAAAATATATGACAACACATCTTGCTTGAGCAGTGTAAAGGCAGGGCTGAGGAGGGGACACTGCTTGTAATAAGGTACAGGCGTGTCGTTGAACAGCAGCAAGAAATTAAGAAGTTAAGAAATTAAGAATTAAGAAGTTAATTAAGAAATATAACTGGCACAAAGTATTATTTTTAACACCTTTGAGTTTTGGCACCAACTACACATCGTATTACTTTCAGCCTTGTTTCACAGCAACAATCACATTTAAAACATTTATTAGTGTTCACGTGTGTGTGTGTGTGTGTGTGTGTGTGTGTGTGTGTGTGTGTTTTCTCCAGTGTTTTGTTTTTCTTCACATTGCGGCTAAAACCACTGAATACTATCGTGAATTATGTAAGCATGTCTTGCTAAGGTGCTGAGGTGTGAATGTACATGCCAATATTACAAAACAGAATATTTATGTTAATTGTCAAGGCAAGGTATGTCCTTCATTTAGGCAGATTTCTATCACTTATTTGTTCTACTCATGCCATTTTATTCCAGGCAGAAACCTGAAGAATATCAGTGCAGGTGGAGGGAAGGTTTTGGAGTTGCCCTGGAGCACAACAGTCTGTTTAAACTCCAGCCCTGTGCAGCTCAATAAACATGTGGGGTCTAGTGTTTTGCCCAGAGGAAATTAATCAACAGACGTTGATAGAAGGAAAATGCAGCAACACGTCTCCCCCACACTTACAGTTCGAACCAATCAAAAGGGCACCAAATCTAGCAACGATTTGTTGACAAAGCTGCATATTTTTAAACATTACCACAACCATCACATACTACTGGCTCTGAAGCCTCTCTCTCTCAATCGCCCATGTATAGTTTTGGGCTAGAAAAAGCTGGTGCTGAATGGATAAAACAACCCACAACAACAAAAGACCCATTTAACTTGTTAACTGAAATACATTAGCTTCGCTTGAAACTGATTTGTTGTTCTGACTTGGCACATTTACCCTACATATGTAAACACAGTAAAATAGCCAAAAGACACAAAGGCACAAAATAGATCAAACTATATGAGACTCATCAGACTTGTTTCTAGCCCCTATGAAACCCCAAGCGAAATACGGGTGTGACTTCCAGCATGTCCTATAACTTAAGCGCAGCTGCTGTTTATCCATGGTAACAGGACACTAATCCACCCTTCATATGATGAGTCATTAATTTATGAGGATCTAGGGTAGCAGCTTCATCATATATATATTTCTAACACTCTTATTATTACTTAGCCAACGCTTCTAAAGCCTTAAAAGTGCCGCTAGTGCGTCAGTTATACAAGATACTTTGTTAGCCTGGTTCTGACGAGCACCGAGTATAACCCATAACCATTTCCCTGCTAACCTCGCCAGCTACCTCATAGGAAACATGTGGAGATGTATAATGATTGTTTGCAATGGTGGTTTACAATCAGTCACAATGCTGTACACATTCTATGCTGTGCTTTGCATGCGACCTTCAAAAACAACTACAATCTGACCTATTACGGTAGTGATATTTTAGTAAAAGTGAATTAAGGCCAATCAATGATACGTAAACTCTGTAGAATCGCAACTTTGCAGTTGAAGTATGTGCATATTTACAAGGTATTTATCTTTGCAAAGTGTGCGATGTGTGCTTCAACTACTTTTTGCTTTACATATTCAAGAAATTAGTCAAGGCTGATCAGTAAACAGAGCTCTTTTTTGATCAAAATGGTCACCAGAGAAAGTTCCGTGACCTACTTTAGATTTAGATGATCTATTGTTTGTGACACAGTTCTGATACATTCCCTTTGACTGAGAGCCGTGATGAGAATATTCTATGGCAGGGTCTCAACTAGTCCAAACACACACAGCACGCACGCACAGAAATAACATGCACGGCCACAACACTCTCAGATTAAACTCACTACCAACTCCTAAATTACTAAACCACCTCTTTTCAGTCTACATTAAAATTTGGCAAATTTACATACATTCAGAAATACTCCTATTGCTCTGCAAGATTTATCTTTTAGCTGTATAGGCCAATTAAATGGTAATACACCACAAAGGTGACTGTTAAAACTGCAAGAAAGCCTTGGGATCATTGAGGCACGGTCTCAAATTTAGATTCCAGCAACAAAATCACATTAGAGTCTGGCTGTAGGCACAACACTGAGGTCAGTATAAAGAATAAGGCATCCCAAATGCACAAGCACACACACACACACACACTCCATTAGCACACAATACACCCACATTTCTTTTTCTTTTTGGCACTACTGTCACTAATTTTCACGGCCGGTTTAAACTCTTCTGGACTGCTCTGTGGCGTAGTGCTGGAAGTTGTGGGTGACTCAGAAGAGTCTGACTCTTTGGTTTCCTTCACCTCCTTTTCCTCTCTACCTCCAGGCCCTGGGCCCATTTTAACCTGCCCGTCTACATCAATAAACATTTCAGTGCCATTGATGTTCAATTTTGTAGTTGTAGTACTAGCACTAGTTGTAGTCTTTGTAGCCTTAATTTTGCTCCTCATGGCTCTGTCCCCACCCAGAGCACCTTTTATGATGTTGTTAACAGCCGCTCTCTCCTCCGCCTCCAGCTCTGACAGGCTGTATGCCAAAGCCGTCTGCAGGTCTTCGTCGTACTCGTCATCTTCGTCATCCTCGCTGCCTGACGCCACCCCGTAGTTGTAGTTCACTGACTGATGTGTGGCAGGTGATTCTTTGGGGATTTGTGGCTTCTGTTGTGAGCTCTGGGGCTGGCCTTCTCGTAGGCTCAGCTCCAGCGCGAGGGCCATTTCATCCTCCACACCTAAGGATAACACGCAGCAACACAGTTCATAAGCAACATGAAGTAACCTGTGCACTTTTACTTCAATAACAACATCTAAAACCTTTTTAAATATAATAGCAAAACGACTGAAAAATGACTGAAGTGAACTTTTACAGACATCACTGGAGACAAATTATATTCAGCTTCCTCTGGGGCACAAAAGGCTTTACATTATTGCTTATTTTTTCACTTTTTTTTTTCACATATGCAGTATACTCCCAAGACCTGTAAACAAACTATATAATGTGTAAACTTAGTGGCTTTATCCTTTAAGTGTGCATGAACTTACCATTAATTAGGACACTCTTTAACACCCCATCCTCTTCAATCTCTATTCTCTCCTGCCCGTTCTCCTTTATCCTGTAGGCAAGACAAATAAATAAAAATAAATAGTAGTAGTGTTTGTGTGCCATCTTGTATAAGCTAACTTAAATTATTTAATTGAATATTCGTGTGGTGTTTGACTATGTTTGATTCCAGATATATAACTTCCACCAGTGCAGGTTTACAGAAAAAAACAGCACTACCATGTGAGAGGTATATAATGGTAGCTCTATAACTGCACTTTGCACTTAATAAAAAACAACAGTAACAGAAAAAAAGCTAAATTCAGCATTAGCAAAAAAAATGTCTGAGGTACTGTTTGAAACAGTTTGTCACATTGCTTAACTTGTTTTATATCTTCAGGTTGCAGTTATCTAACATTTACCAGTTGGGATAAAAGTCCTGTCACATTTGAAAATACAAATTCCCTAGCGGTCCAACATTTCTAAGGACAGCATTACATACTTCTTTGTGGTGGTGCGTTTGCCATTTATGATGCGAGTGGAGGTAGACACGGATTTGAAGTTGCCCATCCCTCCGCCCATGCCGCCTATGCCGCCTATGCCACCCATCCCATCCAGACCACCCATGGAAGAGAAGCAGGTAAAGTCACCTGAAGAAGGACGGATGATCAGGAGAGGAAAGCAGAACAGAAGAGTTTAATTTTGATGAGTTATTAAAGAACCCCAGTCTTTGAAAATATCACTTGTGTTATTGCCACAGAAAGTGTGACTGTAAGTGGGTTGAAATGTACAGCAAAGCGTGGCTAACATTAGAAATAATAAATAGAATGACAAGTGACTTGCTCAAAATACCCATATGCCATGGTTACATGAGTTAGACCAGTGAGCTAGCTGATAGAAGAGTTTGAAGCTTAATTAATACTGTTATGATTACATGGAGTTTAATATGTTTTTTTTAATATTGTGGCTGCAGAATAATATGCACTCATGTCTACACAGCATTAGATTTGCCATGCTAATTTACTCATTATCTATCTAACTGTTTACCTCCTGCTGAAGGAAATGAAAAGAACCCAGTGTTGCCGAGGCCAGAGGACGAGCCGCCAAAGGCTGGGAAGTCATCTGGATGAAAGACAAAGAGAGAGAGACACACTTATGATTATTTAAATACTGTACTGTTAGGTTAAATGTAATATCACAGTAGGTTTTTGTGAAGCTAACAAACAAAGAAGTTGAACTTTAGTCAAACAAAGGCACTTTCTGTTTTTGAGAGTTTACATTTAATTATTGCAGCACAGGTGAATTCAAAGAAAAGGGTAGATGAGCGAAGTCTCGAAGAATTAACAGGTGTCCAAAAGAGGTAAATTTAAAATAAGATACAGAAAATAAAAATTCAAATTGACAAAAATTACAAATGAAAAAGACAGCCATTACTTTGTTAATTTCCCCCCCACACACATCCCTAGTGTAAATGGAAGAATATCTCAATTTTAACTACACAAAATTTCAAAATCAAATCAAGCTACTGCAACTATAATGACGTATAACTTACCAAATAAGCTAGAGACGGGATCCTGACGACCAAAGAACTCTCTGAACACCTCATCTGGGCTGCGGAATGTGAAGGTGAATCCTGGGAAATCTGATGATGCAAAGCCGGAACTGGAGGAACCTGGAATATTACGTCATTGTGGTCAGGTGGGTAAAGAGCAACCGAGGAGGAGAAAGAGTGGGAGAAAAGAGTAGATAGAGGAGAACATATTTAGTGGCCAGAACAGGGGGAAAGTGAGCAAAATGAGAGGAGCAGAGAAGTGGGAGGGAGCAAAACGTAAGAACGAGAAAAAGGAGAATAAGTACGACAGGTGTGAAAGTAAGGTGGGAAAACAGAAAAACAGAGAGATGAGAAAAATACCTAACACATTATCAATCAATTTATTAATTTAGCTGGTACAAGTCACAATAATGGATGTTACAATATGTCAGTAACTCAGTGCAGCAGGTTTCTATTTACCTGGGTGTCGCGTTCTGTCCTTTCCAAACCTGTCATACTCATCACGCTTTCCCTCTGTAGTGGAAGAGCAGTACGATTTAGTGATGGGATAAAAGGTCATCGACACCAACACACATCCGTCTTTTTCCCACACAAACACTCAGATGTCACCACAGATCAATTACAAGCCATCTCAGAGGACCCACACGCCCATAAAAGTAAAGAAAACACACTGCCCTGACTTACTGTCAGAGAGGACTTCATAGGCCTCAGCCACTTCTTTAAACTTTTTCTCTGCTTCCTCCTTGTTGTCTGGATTTTTGTCTGGATGCCATTTCAGTGCTAATTTCCTGTACCTGAACGCACAACGCAAACACTGACTCAAACATACAATCAAGTACATATGGATAAAGACGCAATGATAAAATGTTCTCTTCGACATCAACTACAACTAAAGATGCATAATGAAGAGCCTTGGAGAAATACGACTCTGAATTTTCAACTGTATTTTAAATTCATGTGAAATATGGCCTCATTACTTATGAATTAACAGAAGTCCTTTAACACTTGAGACAGACTCCCAGAGTGCTTACGCCTTCTTGATGTCATCCTCAGTGGCTGTTTTAGACACTCCCAAGACATTATAGTAATCCACCATTTTGGTTCCTGTCGCTCCTCACCCCTAAAAGGAAAATACAACTTAGTTTCCTCGGAGTGTTTAGACATTTCTGCTTTCTGATTTAAAAAAAACTTTGGTATCTCTGGTATTTCCTAAAGTCCAAAAAAGGAAAAGAAACAGTTCTGTGCTCATTATTTATTTAATTTGCAGAGAAGTGGTCATACACAACAGCAGCTGTCTAAGGAATGTCCTAACAGAGCAATGTGTGATGTAAATATCTTTGTTTATCCTTCTGTACACTAAAGTATTGACAAAAACACATTTTATAAACGTGTTATTTCCTATTTTGAAAGATAGTAATCTAGAAACCTATGGATTACTCATACAAGTGTTTTAACTTTTTTTCCTGTCATGACCTTTTCTCAAGCCTGAGTGGGCGTGAACAGACAAAATTTGGTTAACATCTCCCTCACTGTCCTGTTAGTTTTGACACATCTGTTGGACTTCCACTATCCATACATGTTCAATGACATCACGTAATTCCGAGCAAATCTTCAAATCTTTAACCTAAACGGAGAGGTAATCTGTTGGCGCAATGAAAACACCTGTGGCTGTCCTTAGTGTCTATTTGACAATATTCGCTTCATCTCCTTTAAGTAAAGTAAATAAAATGTATTAAACTTACATTGTTACTGTTGAGACCCGCAGCAAAGTTTTTTTTTCTTTTGGGAAATAATCTAAATTAGTTTCTAGTTAGGGGTCAACTTACATGGCTTTTTCAGGGCTGATACCGATTATTAGAAATCAAAGAGACTGAAAAATTATATTTCAAGTTCTAACAACTAATGGAAAAAGTACAATTTATTCAAATACGGTTGTTTACGTACAATTTTCAGGTAGGTTAATTGAGGTTACTTTGATTCTCTGCTACTTTATTCTTCCTCTCCACAACATTTATTTGATACATTTAGTTACGAGTAACTTTGCAGGTTCAGATTATTCAGTGTGTGTTACCAATCATTGTGTGAGAGGATGGTGCATCACAGCCAAGGTAGCACAGGAGTTATGAATAATGGCCCCGATAATTGGCCAGAGTTGATAGCGGTGTGCCCCAACTTTCTTTAAATGTTACACATAAGACATTAAACAAGACTTTTGTTATTTGTCCTGCACAAGCTACAGTAGACAGACAGCTGTTCTTATTGTACCTGTGTCTTATTACAATTAAGGTTCACATGTCTGTTTTTTTTAACCAAATTTATCATTTAGTAACAACAATACACTGTTTATAATTACTCTGTTGAGATTCTAAATTCTATGTATATACGAGCCTATCTCTATTTCTTACCTTTTTATTGTTTTGGTATCACTAGTATTATTGTGTATTGGTCAATTGAACTTTGTTTTGGATGCTGTGACACAGAAATGTCCCCGTTTGCGGAGCAAATAAAGGAATTCTGATACTGATTCAAATAACTGATGGCAATAACTTCTGGCACAAGTGCCTAAAAGTCCATCTGCCAAGTGCGTCCTTGAAGTGATCGCACCTCAGTACAGTCAGTGGTTCCATTATAGCCACAGACTCAGCATGCTCACCGCCATGCCAATCTCATTAGTGGTGTCTGCAACAGTTTCGGGGCTGCGAGGGGGTACTTTCCACAACTGAGGTTTTAATAACTAAACTTAACTTTCTCTGTCCACCCCCTCGGGAACAGCCGTGCGCTCACACATGTATTATTACTATGTTATTTCGAGCTTCGTGGCATCTGACAACTGCTGCTGACACGACAGTGGGCCCACACAAACTAACACACACGGGCAGATGCACTGACAGGCGCTGCACTGCTGTCTGTATCCAAGTATAATAATCGAAGGTAACATTATTCAGTTATGCGGTCGACACAGTATTTCTGGTGGTGGCCAAGTTGGACGACGGAGGGCTTGCTAGCAGGTTACGAGTAGCTTAGCTTCGTACTTACCGTTAGTCTTGAGCCCAATTAGTGAGCAGTTGGTGTCCAACGTTGACAATGAATTGTTATGATAGCGGTGTCCCTGGAATGTGCTCCGCCTCTTCTACTTCTCAGACAGCCTCCTCTCTCTTCAGCCGTCCACCGCCCCGACGCGAATATGTCTGCAGTGTGCCACCGTGCCTACTCCATGGGTCCCACCGGGGGGGGGGAGACGAGCGCACGGTCCGCCCTGTTTACAACCGTGTGCCGTTAGACCGAGCTGCCCCGCGCTACGTCACTGCCAGCTGACTGAGGCGGGGGGGAAAAAAATAGAACGTCTAGAACATGCCAGCGTTCGAAGCTACGTCACCACCCCCGCCTTGCGCCAACTGTAGCCTGTTGCTTTGGGATAAACTGGCGTTAAATTCCCCCCTCCTTAAAAAACAAAACAAAACACGGCAACCACCATTCAGGTCAGACACATAGAGCAAGCTGGAAGATGATATTTCTGAAATAATTATTAAAGGTGTAATCTGTAAGAACTAGCCGCCTGTCAGTGTTGTCCAGCTACTCAAAACAGTAGAGTAGGGGGCAGCATATCATTTATCATTTATCATTTATCATTTATGCTAACTTTATTCTAATTAGCTCAGTTGGCAGCAGCAAGCAGTCCCCGCTGAGAAATGTAGCCGTTTTTTAGGTTACAGCTCAACAGGCAGGGATCTCCCCAAGTCCCCAGGAAGCGGGGTTTGTATCCTTATTTTGTGTGGCCGAACCGTGTAACTACATCGTCACGTAAGGAGAGCGTCACATGCCCTGAGGACAAAAACACTTTTTCCATAATCTAAATTTGTGAAAGAAGGGGGTGTGAAATGGTGGATACACTGTGGTGCTTACATCACTAGCACAGAAGCTTTGGACCAAGACAGACTGGGGCTTAGCTGGTTAGCATGCTAACTTCAGTCGATATTACTGAAGCACAATACATAGACGTAATAAATGTCAAAACTGTTATTTCTTTGATTTCTGTCGATAATTTTGGTGAATTTTTTACTGTTTTGTTCTTAAAAAAATTGAGTGCCATTTTACATACTGATAATTATTTAATTCTGGCAGGGGCGATTCTGCTACATGAGGATCACTTTTGATTAAGTATGTTTTACTGATAAAATTTGGCTGCAGGTATTAGGACCTTCTGTGTTTTCACACTGCTGTACTAATACCTTGACTTGAATGAGCTGAATACTTTCTGCACTACTGGCAGCTGCAGGTGTGTGACTGTAGAGAGGAGAGGATCGGCAGCAGACCCTGTTCACTGCAGACATTTTTGCTCATCAAATCAAGAGAATCACCGGAGGAATTTATAACATTATTGATGGCTGCATTTCATGAGTGAGCTGGTTCTCTGACTCTGGTAATGAGTTTGCTCATTCACTGACATAACTGGGACACCTAACAGAATGCTGCCCCCAAGTCAAAATGTCTGCTGTGAAAGGGGTCTATTGCAGTCATAGTTACAGTGCATAAGACAATTAACCCTTTGTTAACACTTGGTTAAGTGAGAGCACAGTAGGCCTTCTCACACAGAGTAGAACAAAAAAGAGTAACTTGCCAGAAAGTAGGCTTTTAGTTCCCGTGTGACTCATCTGGTCAGGATCACATGATGAGCTAATCATGTAAGTCAGTTATTTTGTCATGGACCAGCTCATAAAAACTTACACATTGCTCCCATCTGGTGGCTGAGGGAAGCTATGGCAGGAAGGCCCATGGTATATTTTGTGGACTAACATGGCATAAATGAAAACAAAATATACCTTTGTGAATGAATGGGAGGTGCTTGCAAACAGTGAAATCCTGCAAAACACAGCTGGGAAAAAATGGATTGCAAGTAGAAGAAAATGCAACACTTTGCTTAATGGGCTGCCAAACTATGCTAGGGGAGTTTAGGAATGAGCACACGTTAACTTTTTATTTGTGGTTTATGAGAACTTTTTTTAATGACAATACTGATAAATCACCACCACAGGTTATCAGAATGTTGCTGGGAATGTGAAACGTTCATGACAACTGTTGGAATGGGTGATGGTAAAGCCTGGATGTTTGGCCCTTCAGTATTCCTCTCCCTCTTCATCCTCCTCTCCCATACTGTCAGTGCCAACTTCTTCATAATCCTTCTCCAGGGCAGCCATATCTTCTCTGGCCTCAGAGAACTCTCCCTCCTCCATGCCTTCCCCAACGTACCAGTGGACGAAGGCTCTCTTGGCATACATGAGGTCAAACTTGTGGTCGAGACGGGCCCAGGCCTCGGCGATGGCTGTGGTGTTGCTCAGCATGCACACAGCCCTCTGCACCTTGGCCAGGTCTCCTCCAGGAACCACTGTTGGAGGCTGGTAGTTGATACCCACCTTGAAGCCTGTTGGGCACCAGTCAACAAACTGGATGGTGCGTTTGGTCTTGATGGCGGCAATGGCAGAGTTGACATCTTTGGGCACCACGTCGCCACGATACAGCAGACAGCAGGCCATGTATTTACCATGACGAGGGTCACACTTCACCATCTGATTGGCCGGCTCAAAGCAAGCATTGGTAATGTCAGCAACAGACAGCTGCTCATGGTAGGCTTTCTCAGCAGAGATGACTGGAGCGTAGGTGGCCAGAGGGAAGTGGATACGAGGGTAGGGCACCAAATTGGTCTGGAACTCCGTCAGGTCAACATTCAGGGCTCCATCAAAGCGAAGGGAGGCTGTGATTGAAGAAACAATCTGGCCGATGAGCCTGTTCAGGTTAGTGTAAGTCGGCCTCTCAATATCGAGGTTTCTTCGGCAGATGTCGTAGATGGCCTCATTGTCTACCATGAAGGCACAGTCGGAGTGCTCCAAGGTGGTGTGAGTGGTCAGGATGGAGTTGTAAGGCTCCACTACAGCTGTGGAAACCTGGGGGGCTGGGTAGACAGCAAATTCAAGTTTTGATTTCTTTCCATAATCAACAGAGAGTCTCTCCATCAGCAGAGAGGTGAAACCGGAGCCGGTGCCTCCACCAAAGGAGTGGAAGATGAGGAATCCCTGCAGGCCGGTGCACTGATCCGCCTGGAAGGACATTTTGCATGATCTCAAAAGAGGTATGAAATTACACACAAAGAGAACAAACAGTCTCCAAAACTGGATAATTTTTAAGTGTTTTGAGAAAGCTATGGTAAATATTGTCTTTTGGAGCACTAGATTTAGTTTAGCCATGCTAAATATGTCCAGCAAACTCACTAAACTCTCACCAGTTTACGAGTCCTGTCCAGGACCAGGTCAATGATTTCCTTGCCAATGGTGTAGTGTCCACGGGCGTAGTTGTTAGCTGCATCCTCCTTTCCTGTAATCAGCTGCTCAGGGTGGAACAGTTGGCGGTAAGTTCCTGTACGCACCTCATCTGTGAAAGGAACAAAAGACAACAAAATGTAAGAACTATGCATATTTCAAACACTGCACAACGTGCATGGAAAAAAAAAAAAAAAAGACAGTATTATGCATGGAGTTTACACATTACTGACCGATGACAGTGGGTTCCAGGTCGACAAAGATGGCTCTCGGAACATGCTTTCCTGCTCCAGTCTCACTGAAGAAGGTGTTGAAGGAGTCATCTCCTCCTCCAATAGTCTTGTCACTAGGCATCTGTCCGTCTGGCTGGATCCCATGTTCCAGACAGTACAGCTCCCAGCAGGCATTGCCCATCTGGGCTCCGGCTTGGCCGACATGCATAGAGATACACTCACGCTGGAAAAAAAAAACAAAAAGAGGGGAGTGAGATTGGTAAGAGGTGACAGCGGATCAATAGTTGATTTTGGAGCCAGATAACATTATGGAATGATTCCATCAACAACAATATATCAATAACAAAAGTTGTTATATTGGCCCATATTAGACAATATATACACCGATACGGATATATCTGCAATAGATCTGTGATTGGACAATATCAGCAAAATGATACATAGGTCAGACTTGAGATCAATGAGGCTGTCAACTAATATTACACAGATAGTCAATATTCAAATGCAAGTCTTACTATATTTGCTTTGTTGGCTGACCCAACACTAACCAGTCCTTGGAAGTTGCCATGTTGTGACTGTCACCGACTTATGCACTGCTGTACATTTTGTATCCAATCCCTGTAACTTTTTTTACAAATTTGACAAATCACGATAATTAAGCAGTGTTTGGACCTACTGCAGAGGCCAGGCAGAATTTCACGATCACAACATCACAACCTCTGTCCAAGAACTGCTATCAGCGGTGACTAATACACTGACACTGGGGACTTTTACTGTGTGAGTCATTGTATGTCAGCTCTTAAATAGTCATTTGTCAACCCCCCCCCAAAAGAAAATAGCAATAGCACATCTATTGTATTTAATTCATGCTCTATGGCACCTGTGTTCTCCTTTTGAACACTTTGTTGGCACTCCATTTGGGGAGGAAAGAAGAAATGTTGACTGCAGAAATCTGTATGCCAGAGCAGCAACAGCATTTAAATTAAAGCAGCCAGACTGACCAGTGTCAGCACTGTGGGTTGTTAGTTACAGTAGAATCCAGCAAATGCTGAAAGGAAAAACATCTACAGATTAAATGCAGTTTTGAAAGCCTGACTTTAAAAGCCATTTGCAAATGGAGCCTCCGCCCTGAAAGTGGAACATAAAAACTGTAGCGCTATGTGGCAGACAGGAAGGCCATGCCTCAGGAAAATGCTGAAAAAAAAAAAAAACTTCCCCCACTTCTGCATCCTGTGCCTCCTCCCTTTCCTCATCTCCTCCCCTTTTGTGGCTCCCTCCTCCCCCATCCTGTCCAGCTGGATAGTGCTGTGTAACAGTCAGGGATGGCTCCCTCTCTCTCCTTCCCTCCTTCCATCCCTCCCTCCCTCCCTCTCCTCATCTCAGTAAAACCAAAAACTCCTAACAGCTGCAAAATGGCTGCCAACTAACTCATACGGCCTAGGCCAGACCACTCCTCTTGACTCTTTTCTTTCTATCCATCCCCCCACTGCCACGATTACCACGATCTCTCCTTCTTTGTCCAGGATTACTGTAACTCCTCAGCAAACGATTAAGACTCCTGCCTTTTTTCCTTTAGTTTCTCATGGTTCTGGCCTTTATATGACTAGCTTTGCATTAGACAAGTATGAAAATGACAGTGCAGTCTAACTCATAAAGTCTCTGTCATCTGACCTAGATTGTTCAAGAGAACAGAAATGACTTATGGGGCACTGTTGTCATATGTGACTATCCCCATGGCATTCTTATCCCTGAATCCTCAACAGGCGTGCCCGTGAAAGTTTCATTCCATAATTTAATGTTAAAACTAATGTCTCCTAATAGGATAAAGCTGCTATTGTATCAATAACCTTCAGCTCGACAGCAGAGGCCTGATGAGCAATAAAAGAGGCTGAGTAATCCATCTAATGCTAAGAAGCAGAGACAAAAGGGAGGCTGAAGAAAAGAGAGAGTTGAAATTTCAAGCCTACGTCATCAGTTCAGTGGCTACTCACCATTTTGTATGCTTGTCCTTTCGACTGACGTTGAGGATTCAGATGCAAGGCAGAAGTGCGGAGGAGAGGGAGAGTCAGGGTTTATATAGGCAAGGATGTGGTGGGGGCAGGCTGGAGAGCACAGCAAGCAGCTGCAGAGCTCATTGGCGGGAGGGAGCAGCAGTTTGAAAAAAAAAAGAGGGAAGTCCCTAACACTGTCTGTCGTGATATCCGCCCTTACATTTATCTGCTTTGTCTTTCTATTTGAGATTAGACACTCATGTATGCAAAATGAACCTCTTACTTACTCTTGCTGTGAGTGTGTGTGTGTGTGTGTGTGTGTGTGTGTGTGTGTGTGTGTGTGTGTGTGTGCAACAGTGAGTGTTTGCAGTGAGGAACTGTTGAGTTCCTTTCACAGACTTTTTTCACAACAGACGTTTTGACATCAAACAGTCGGGTAAACACAGGTGTTACACATGATACTAATTATGTTCCATTGAGGTCAAACAGAGTCCAGGTGCTGCTATTGTGCATGTTGGCTCACTAGAAAGTGTTCACTACACTAAATAGAACTGAACCTTTATAGATTTTCATGAATTAAAACCTGTATTTTCTGCATGCATTTGCACCCACATACTCATTAACACGCATACTCAGTCCACCCTGTGTTTACATTAAGTCATTAAATGAGAAATCACACAATACATATGGAAACATGGACAAACTTCTTTATTCTTATTCATCAAATATGAAAGACTCAATTGTAAGAAGAGTCAATAAGCAATATGATACAATCCTTTTAAGTGGCAAGATGACACAAATGGCGATATGCAGGGTTTCAGTTTAATTGCAAATTCAGAATACAAAGATGAACATTGCAATGTAATTTAACACATCACTGAAATGTATGAAAATCATTACCGAGAAATGTAAAGGCCAGTTTTGTGCTGGTCCGCGCCACCACTTTTCATCAGGCCTCTTAGGATCACAGAGCTGTGATTCACACATTACTGGGATCCTATTGTTGCCGCAGGCCGCTGTCTGAGTATGAGCTACACAAACAACACCAGTCAGTGAGTTAGTCAGTTATTTTCTCTCTCTCCTGCTCTCACAGAGTCACAGCTGAATGGTATATAGAAACCGACATAGGAGCCCTTTCATAACTTACATTCCACATGGGAGAGGATCGTGGGGGGAGGTGCACAAAGGAGAGGGTTTGGTCTAAGTTTCTCAGTCTGATTCAGTGGAAAGAGGAGATCCTTAAAGGCACAAAACAAGATAAGTTTGACCACAAATTTATTTGCTTTCATTGCAAATACTATGTTTTTTACACAGTGCCATAATTAATGGTACAACTGAATTTAATTTCACAATATCCTCTGTTTTTCAGCATAATGATAGGGATTAGTGAAATGTGTTATGCCAAAAGGCAGTTATGTTGGATTATATCTTCACTACAAAACACACACAAAAAAACCTAATTTAAAATAAGGTATCTATTGTAAATGAGTATTACTTCTCTTTGGCTTAAATGCAGGCTTTAGGGTAGTCAGTACTCCTCTCCTTCATCCTCTTCCCCAATGTTGTCAGTACCAACCTCTTCATAATCCTTCTCCAGGGCAGCCATATCTTCCCTAGCTTCTGCAAACTCTCCCTCCTCCATGCCCTCCCCAACATACCAGTGGACAAAAGCTCTCTTGGCATACATGAGGTCAAACTTGTGGTCGAGACGGGCCCAGGCCTCGGCGATGGCCGTGGTGTTGCTCAGCATGCACACAGCCCTCTGCACCTTGGCCAGGTCTCCTCCAGGAACCACTGTTGGAGGCTGGTAGTTGATGCCCACCTTGAAGCCTGTTGGGCACCAGTCAACAAACTGGATGGTGCGTTTTGTCTTGATGGCGGCAATGGCAGAGTTGACATCTTTGGGCACCACATCGCCACGATACAGCAGACAGCAGGCCATGTATTTACCATGACGAGGGTCACACTTCACCATCTGATTGGCTGGCTCAAAGCAGGTATTGGTAATGTCAGCAACAGACAGCTGCTCATGGTAGGCTTTCTCAGCAGAGATGACTGGAGCGTAGGTGGCCAGAGGGAAGTGGATACGAGGGTAGGGCACCAAATTGGTCTGGAACTCCGTCAGGTCAACATTCAGGGCTCCATCAAAGCGAAGGGAGGCTGTGATGGAAGACACTATTTGGCTGATGAGACGGTTGAGGTTGGTGTACGATGGGCGTTCAATATCAAGGTTTCTTCGGCAGATGTCGTAGATGGCCTCATTGTCTACCATGAAGGCACAGTCGGAGTGCTCCAAGGTGGTGTGAGTGGTCAGGATGGAGTTGTAAGGCTCCACTACAGCTGTGGAAACCTGAGGGGCTGGGTAGATGGCGAACTCAAGCTTAGACTTTTTACCATAATCAACAGAAAGTCTCTCCATCAGCAGGGAGGTGAAACCAGAGCCGGTGCCTCCACCAAAGGAGTGGAAGATGAGGAATCCCTGCAGGCCGGTGCACTGATCCGCCTGTGAAGATAATCCCAAATTATCTAGTATCATTTATTACTTATTAGTCATAGAAATATGTATGTTTACTACAAACTCACCAGTTTACGAGTCCTGTCCAGAACCAGATCAATAATTTCTTTGCCAATGGTGTAGTGTCCACGAGCATAGTTGTTAGCAGCATCCTCCTTTCCTGTAATCAGCTGCTCAGGGTGGAACAACTGACGGTAAGTTCCTGTACGCACCTCATCTGGGGAAAAAGATAGTGTTGACAAACAGGTTTACTGAAGGAAGCTTGGTATTTAAATGTTTCCACAATTGCACAAGAAAACTTTGTTCTGGTAATAACGAGATGATTGTCATATGCATAAATCATATTGTTTGTATCCAAAAATTGTAAAAATGTTGACATGTGTGCATTTACTAAAGAACTAAAAATAACAGGTGCTGACCGATAACAGTAGGTTCCAAGTCGACAAAGATTGCTCTGGGAACGTGCTTCCCTGCCCCTGTTTCGCTGAAGAAGGTGCTGAAGGAATCATCTCCTCCTCTAATATTCTTTTCAGTGGGCACCTGTCCATCTGGTTGGATTCCATGTTCCAGGCAGTACAGCTCCCAACATGCATTGCCAATCTGAGCCCCAGCTTGGCCCACATGAATGGAGATACATTCACGCTGCAGGGAGAGAGCAACACGATTCAATTACCAGAAGTGTCTACTTTTCACATTCCTGCCATGCAGAAGTTTTTAAATCACTAAAATCATATTATAACTTAACTCTGTTGTTCACAAAAATAATTAATGTACACTATCTCACACACATTAGTTTAATGTGTGAACAAATACAGTAAATCTCACAACTGTTCAGATATGCATTAGTATACACATGTCTTACCATTGTTGATCTCTTCTCCAATGTCCAGGTATCGGTAAGAAGATGTGATGTTGGACACAACTGTGCACCTCTGCGTTTTTATACCTGCAGCTTAAGGTGAACAGTGATTTGATCTGAGTTGTAATCAGAGAACCCGCTGATGACACTAGGATAAGGCCATCCGCTTGACAGACATACACACAATGCAAAAGGAGGTCACCACCCTGTTCATTGTGTGAGTCTGTGAGTGTTTTGTGCTGGTGTGTAGTATGTTCACCTCATATTTCAGGAAGCAGAAGCAGAATCCCAGATGAGGAGAAGGTAACCGAATGTAGTTTAACCTGGCAGTTTCTAATGCATGAACCTGTGATATGGCTTATGATAATAATAATTAAAAAAAAGTAGAATCTGAGAAAGAATTCAATTGCTTGAGTGTCACTTAATGAACTATCTGCTATGTATATAATATGAAAGATTTGAAATGTAGGTATTACAGTCATTCACTATTTAGTAATATTGATGTCAGATGTAATATTCAGAGAATTTGACGCACACATTTAAGAATTTGAACCATTGACTGTATAAAATATGGTCAGTGATTCACTGGTTGCATAAATAAATCAAGTTGTATGTAAGCTTATGAGAAAATGACCCTAAATCTCACTTGCTTCATTACCTCAGTTTCCTGATGACTTGATGGTCTCAATCACTACTATCAAGTCTTTTTAATACAGCGTGATGGCAGTTTTGTAAATTATGGTCCCATTTAGAGTAAAGTGGAGGGTAAAGAAGGTTATTCTTTAGGGCTTGGCTTCCTTTTGACAAGTCACAACAATGGTTTGTCCTCTGGATATCCTCTACAGCTCCACCCTCTCTCATCCAAATATGTTCACTTCTGGCTACAAAAAAAACAAGATGGCGACAACCATAATGCTAAACTCCAAGTTGTAAAACAGTAGTCCAACAACCATTGAACTGAACCTTCACTTGAACTGAACACATTTGCTGAATCCATAAATGTTTTGCTTCCATACTCCTTATAAGGAAACATCTGAGACGAGAAATTGAAGTAGATTCATTGTTGCTCTTTCTAAAGATTTGTGTGGATATAAAATGCTTGCTAAGAACATACGGTGAGACTCTTGTTAACAGGCATTGTTATAGAAAAACAGAATCTTCAAATTTGGAACATCTGTTCTGAATCCCAGTGGCACATTTAACAAACCAAAATACATTGTCAAGCATACCACTTTCCAAAAATATCTTCCTGAGTTAAACCTGAACTGTCAGTCTCTATATGAGACCTGCTCCTCCTTCCCTGTTAGTTCCCTCAACCCCGTGGGAAAGTAGAGAAACTAAATACATGGGAACTGCCTCATAATGCATCAGCTGACTAAACGGAGTAAACAACACTTGCATGTCGGAGAAGTTTCTTAATAAGTCAACCCCAGACAAAGTGCATTCAAAGCCAAAAAGACACACGCCTGTATCCTTGGTCAGCTTTCAGTGCTCAAAATGCCAATAGGTTGTATTTCACATGTTTACATTTAGTCTCAACCTGAGTTTCACTTGGATAGCTGCCGGTTTCAACTGGCAGGAAGAACCTAGACTGATAAAACAATGCCAAAACAAGCTGAACTACTTTCAAGACCGGCAGGCATCTGCTGTTTGCACTGAGTCACTATGATTTATTGTTTTGAGGTAAAACACTGGCTTCATTCACAAATGTCATGTGGACTTTTGCGCCTGCCATATTTATATGTAACTGCTGTATTTTCACCAAAAACAGCTGGTGGTGACAGTGAAAGTAACTCAGTACTAAGATAAACAGTCTGTCACTGACTTTAATCTTGTTTGTCTTGAGCATATTTGTGGCACCAGGCAGCTGAGGGTGATACCACAGTGTCATCTTCACCTGTATTTATTATAAGGTTGGTGAGAGGCAGTGAGATTAATTGGTAACAATGAAGGTAATCAGTGGTGACAGTTAACTTAATTTCAACACAAAGCTCCGAAAGCAACATGCTGTAAATGGTCTGCAATGTTATTTCAAACTAAAACAGTGGTGGTGCCACACAGTATAGCAAGTATAAACAATCATATGAGTTGAAGTACTCTTGAATATTTTCTGGGAAAGAACACGCCTGGCTGTTCTCTCATAGGCATTGCCTGGGTCATAAAGCTGTGTCCCACTTCCATTGTCTGGCAGTTTAGGTCCCCAGCGGCCCACAATAAAGTCTTTTCACTAACAGAAAGAATGAATGACACCTATAAAAGAACAAATAGTACAATGGAGAGATCATTTGCACAACTCTGAAGTCGTGAGAAATAAGTGTTTTATAATTCTTATGTACTCAGCAAAGTGTCTATATTTGCATGTGACCAAGCCACATATGGTATATTACATGACAAACTGGCTTATAATCAACATTTTGGTAGTTGAGGGGTGACATGCACTCACCAATCACTTCATTAAGTACACTAGTACAATCTAATGTGATCCAATACAACTGCTCTGTCAAGAATTCTTGACACTATCATAAAGGTAGTAATTCTATTTTATGTTTATTATTTATGTCATAGTAGGTGGTGGTGTTGTACCGGAGTTGATCATATCGAAGGGTGCTTCTAATATTCTGCCTCTTCTACACCACTGTTAAGTAAAACTTCAACAATAAACATAGTAGTTAATTTAATATCGGACTCTGACAGGTCTGAAAATAATTGTGATTGTAATAACTGAGCATAATTATCTCTGTAAAGGTGGGATTTGACGCAGAGTCTTGTCGCATGTGGATCGCATTAGAATGAACAAGAGAGTACAAAGACTTCCTGATGAAGTGGCTGGTGAGTGTATGCTACCCACAACAGCAGTTTAAAAGAAAAAAAAAAAGACTTCTGCTCCAAGATATCACATGACTGTCTGACACACTGTTTCCTTCAGGGACTCGTTGTAACGCAACTACGACCTCTAGCTTTGAAATGGTACAATTACAGTCTGGCCAGGGAAAATGGCTGAGGAGGGGTTGGTGTTCCGTCAGCGGGACGTTTGCCCCACCCACAGGGCAACTGACTGCAGGAGCAACCTTTCATACAGTATGTACCGTACATATATAGGTAGTGTGGAGTGGTCATAAATAACTGTAAAGGGTGAGCAGGATTGGATATTTTTCTAACTAGGGAAGTATTATTTCTGTTTTGTCTGGTGTTCTGTAGAGCTCAGGTTGGCTACAGGAGGTCATACTGAGTAAAAATGTACATGAAGTATCAAAAGTCATTATGCAGAAACACACATTTTATAGAATATTATGACATTTAATTGTTATTATTAATAACAAATAGATGCTGCATTTACAGTGCATGCTGTAGTTTGTTGACATGGAGCCAATTCTTATAAAAAGCACTAATGTTTGAATTTAACTGATTTTGAATTGTTTCAATATGCAGTGATTTATATTCATACTAGCAGCACTAATCATGACAATCATTTAGACAAAAAAACAAACAAATTAATATAAGACGCCGCAACTGGCTGTGAGTCTGCTTTCTTTTCTTTTAGCAGTGAGGTGATAAACTCCAAGACTGAAAATTATACACTTATTATATTGTAATAACATTTCATGGTAATAAATAAATAAATAAATAAATAAAGAGGACTAAGTACTAAAAAAAGGCTTGCCATATTTAAAAATAGATACACTTGGTGCAGCCTACCAGTGTTACTACATGTCACTGTCTATGTCAGCTTGTTTAATTTAATTTAATTTAATCCTAATTTAAACAGTGACAACTGACGTTTATAATATGTGGTGCATATTTACAACAGCAACCAACTTCAACTTCAACTTTCTTTTTTTTTTTAAATTTTTTTTTTTACCATGAAATCTAATTTTATATAATATAGTGTATATTTTAGTCCTGTTGCAGTATCTTATTTTTATTTCCAGGTTTTGTTCATTTTCTCGTTTCCATGATTTTCATTATTAGTACTTAAATGAATATAAATCACTGAATATAAAAACGCTTAATTAAAATCAGTGGAATGTAATCGTTGGTGCTTTTCAATCAGAAAGCCTCAGCTCTCACTCCTGCGGGAGCACGGTGGCCCGCGCGCTCACGGTGCGCGTCCACGCGGCAGAGGCAGGTGGGAGTGGTTAGCAGTTGGATATAGCCTGACAGCTCCTCGCCCACCTGGCATTACTTACTCACTCGGACCACATTGACGGCTGCTGTGAGAAGCTACAGAAAGGTTAAAGCCAGCTGCACTTCGGTTTCTCTCAAAAGACTGTCTACCAAGAAGCTACAATGGTAAGTATACTCTACTGTAAGAAGTTTTGTTTTGGGGGAGGATTTCCCTCCAAAGCTCCACTTGTTAAAATATCCAAACGAGTAGAAATAACCTTTAGCTTATTTGTTTTTCTTGGTTTTACATGGTGTGGGAGGGAGCCTTCTGTATTTAAATTGTGCTTGAAAGGATGTGGGTAAAGGTGCAGTGTTGCAGCAGTGCACTGCTGTCTGTGTGGCCTCCTATAGCAGGACACTGACAGAAATAGACCCAGTGACTGGCAGTAAAGCTGAGCTGGCTACTGGCCTGGACGGGTGAGCAGGTGCTAATGATTACTGCACAGTTTCAGCACATCAGGACAGGCGAACATATGGAACCAAGATGATGTTGTGATTTATGTATTTTGCATTCAGATTGGGTGCAAGAGCTGCTTCATTCAAACCTCAAGCAGCATTTATGACAGTTTTTACTACCTATTTCTAGGCCAACAGGTAGTTAGATAGGTGATAATCATACGTCAGTAAGGAATGAAGGTGTGCCTCAGGACGCATCTTAAAAACAAGTCTGTGCAGAAGTGTCACTGCGGGGCAGGAAAGTGTCTTTTCCCTCGTAATTCACACGGCCAGGGGAAAGTAGACTGTGGTTTGTGTTTTAAACATCAACAACACTTTAAAAGTTGTTTCCAGTCAGAAGAAAGTCGAAGCACTTGTTTTAGTAAAATTGGACTAGTGGCTAAATGCCAAATGTGACAAACTGGAGCCTCTGTGAATGGGAATATATAACTTGAGTAGTAATACTCTCATTCACTTGTACTTATTACACACACACACACACACACACACACACACACACACTACCTTTGCCTCTGTTTGCAAAGTGTAGTATAAACACATCTTGCTTGCCTTGCTTATAAAAAACAACTGGTGGCTTTGTGTACTGAGTACACTACCACTAGTGTACCCGCCCTAATCAAACAGTCCTGGTCCATAAAATGTGGTTCCTATTATAGTTAGCTACAATAGATGAATTGTACAGAGCTGAACAGTGACCGTTTATAACAATTTACGTACAAAAGTAAGGTTAACAAAAAAAAAAAGAGGATCATAATCCACATGCTTGTGTAAACTAGATTTTATAATTTGTTTAATCCATGGATGTGGTAGACTGGTGTGCTAATCAGGTTTAACGTCAAAATGACACACCAGAACACGTCATGACGGCACTAAATTCTAAAGGGAGGCTTACCTCGGAGACATTCGTGTGCTCAGCAATTTGTCTCGAGCCAGTCAGTTACTGTATATTGCGTGCGATGGTGGTTCTTGTGTTGTGCTGACTCAACCTACACGCCTGGGACACAATGTAACTTTTACATCTCAAGTTTGTCTTTAATTGGTTGATCATTTGTTGTTTTCTTGTTGCAGCTGAAAAACTGCAGCAGAGACCTAAAGTGAGACAGATGTAGTTTGCCATTGAGGGCTCATAGTGTTTGTCGCATGGATTCAGTCAGACTGGGGGGATCACCACAGGAAACACCACCAGGTTATTTATTATTTATCAGAATCAATAGTGTTCATCCTTGGCTATAAATAACTACAACAAATTTCTTTCCGTGCACTACTTTACAGTTCACAAGAGTGAACATTCGGTCTAAGGCACTTGAATTCAACAGTTCATCGAAATCAAGACATGTGGCACAGCTCATCTCCAGCACACCATGTTTATTCCCTCTTTTCAACATTTTGAAGGAGAGATTTTTTTGCCTGAGGAGGGCTACAGAGGAAAGGTCAAAGGACCATTGTAAAAGTTCTACATCTGGGACAACAGATGTCCACAATAAATGCACAAATGCTACCAGCCCAATACATTGTTAAATACAAAACTGTAGCTGACAGTTTGAGCACAATTTATGCTTAGCGGCTAGTTTTGCAATGTTTAGAGGTGCTGGGTCAGGCGTGTGTGAGCTGACCAATCAGAGCAGACTGGTTCTAAAACAGGGTGTTTTCAGGCCAGGAGAATAGAGTCGCAGCACTGGACAGTATGAGAAAAGCTGATGTTTTTTTGTTTTTTTTTAGCATTAAAGCATGTAAACCTATTCAAGTACCGAAAATAAAACGATGAACCTAAAATTTAACATAATATAATGAGTAATAAATATTTTAGTGTGGCCTTGGACAGGGCAACTGACCAAATGAAAAAGGAAATGTAAAGTAAATCAAGTCACAATAAGCATTCATACAACATGCAAACATACCAAATGGAAAGACACACAAAGAATAATTTAATGTATTTGCTTTTGCTCCTAAAGTATAGTTTATCAGGGTTTAAGCCAACATGTATAATAAACTAAACACAAGGCAGTTTTGGTCCAGACGAGCGTCCATTAAACCATTATCTATCCTCACCTTGTCTTTATGGGACATTATGTGGGTTTTCCCTATTACACAGGCAGAACACACTGTGATGATGGGGTATTAAGGGATCCCTGTTCCCATGTCAGCTGACCTGAAAATGCTTTTAACAAAGTAATTGTTCTCTTTTGTTTTTGGTCTATTTTGTTCACCCTTGCTCTCCATCGCTCTGTCTGTTTCTGACAGGATGTTGTCCTTTGTCACTGACAAAACTGGAATCTCAGGTCCATGTGGTGGAGCCTTAGACAAGCCCTTTTTTCCATCACAAACAAACACACCCTGTCAGGAACAGTTTGCAGTTTGAGAGTACTTTGTCTCCAGGCTTGAATTAACTGTTATTTACTTGTGGTTGTGGTGAAGACAAATAATATCACCCCAGCAAGTTTCAACGTCATTTCAAAGCCTTTATTCATTTATCATTTTCAACTTTTGAGTAATTCAGCCTGGCAGTGACCACTATTTTGGGGACTGCCTGTCAGTGTTTACAGAAACAGTCAGCCTGTACTGCTAGGTGTCAGGTTAGCGTGAGGAACCCAAAATAGCTGCAGCACAGAGCTCTGCTAACCTGGAAACCCCGGCCAGTCTGGGGAGGGAGGCCTTTGCTTTGGATAGCTACAGATGAAGAAGCATTTGATCCATCTAAAAACAGTCAACAGGGATTTAGTGAGATTTTAACTTATTCCAAAATACTGTGGGTTCTTCTGTAAAATCCTGGACCACTGCCCACTTTCTCTCACCCACCAGCACCTTCTCTTGTCTGCCCAATCACTGTGAAGGGGAAAGTTTGGGGGAAAGTATAAAAATAGCAGCCTGACATGAAGAAAGGTAGAGATGTATAGTATTTCAAAAGTCGCCGCAGTAACATGGATTAGGACAAAGTAATAGGTCCAAAAGAAAAAGTGCTACTTGTGAGAGAAAAAAACATATATGTAAAATAAATTTAGGGAATAAATAGAGAGCATTTTTGATAATTGATTAATAGCCTAAAGGTGCAATATGTATGAATTTTAGACAATTATTTAACAAAGTAACAACAGAAAATTTAGAAACAGTTTTGATGTTGTGACGTCAGTGTATTGTGTTGCAGAGATGTCTGCTGAGTTTAGCATGCTAGCCAGCGAGGCGTGACCCACCCTGCTCCAAAGCACCTGGGCCACAGGTGCACACACCAACACTCCCCTGGTCCCTGAGCTCCCAGCTGCATAGCCTTGAGCAGTTACTTTTGAGATAAGCAGCTCTGGTATTTGCTTTAAGTTTTAAATTCGACAGGTGGAAAATCCTGACTTATTGCACCTTTTTGCTATAAAGTGTATGTAGTGTAATATAAAAAATGAAAAAAGAAAAAAAAAGTGTTTTTTTTTTTCCCTGGCTTCATGTTGTTTTATCTTGAAGTTAACACTAATTGAAAACTTGGGAGGAATATGTATGCTAACCAGACAGGAATGACTTGTTTCTGGGGAATCTAGCAAATTTAAATACCTGCAAAAATTGATTAAAAGATCAAGTATTGACATAAAGCAATCTGTTCTATTGATTTGCAACAGTGGGTCAATGTTTTTTTTTGCTGATGATATTAAAAGGTATAGATTGGGAAACTTGTCGACTGTTAAGTCCTATAATTCTTGCTTCCACTCCTCCACTTTACCTCTTTTCTTGCACACACAGTCATGTAGTATGTCTTTGACCAAATTCTTTAGGGAGTGACTAACGCAAATTCAATAAGATTTTATCAGTGTTTTTAGAATTGTTTCCATCTGTTCAATGGCAAGAATCTTCTCTAAAATAAACCAATGTCTGCTACTTTTTCCATGAATGCCTTTTTATTTAGGTCTTCTTGGCAGGGTAAATGTTAAATGCCCAGTTGTTCTCAGAACTTGACCTCCATTTCAGTACATGAGCTGTGCTCATAGACAGTCACATGAGATAGGACAGCTGTCACAATTCTGTTTACTTTACACTCTCAGCTTCAACCCTCTTCTGCCCATATAACATTTTGCTTCCATCTAGTGGCAGAGTTTGTGAATTATACCTGTGGATTTCCATAACTGTAGCATTCATGTGTACAAATGTTTTCACATTTTGCTGTTGCAAAGCAAAAGTAATCATCCACATCTTCTACTCCTTAATCTCTTCTCCCTGCCCCTTTTTTACCTTCTTCTCCTCCTCTATTCCAGCGTGAGTGCATCTCTGTACACGTAGGCCAGGCTGGTGTCCAGATGGGGAACACCTGCTGGGAGCTCTACTGTCTGGAACACGGCATCCAGCCGGATGGTCAGATGCCCAACAAAAAGCAGTCTGGGTCATGCCACGATGACTCCTTTACCACCTTCTTCAGTGAGACTGGGGCCGGGAAGTACGTCCCCAGAGCCATCTTTGTTGACCTGGAACCCACTGTCATTGGTCAGTAGTGTTATGATGTGAAGCTATTTGATCTGTGCACCAATACTCTCCTATAAAAGCCTAATTAGCTCTCTAAACTGTTGCTTATGCCCTTCTTAGATGAGGTGCGCACGGGAACGTACCGTCAGCTCTTTCATCCCGAACAGCTGATCTCAGGAAAGGAAGATGCTGCCAATAACTACGCCCGTGGACACTACACCATCGGCAAAGAGATCATTGACTCGGTCTTGGACAGAATCCGCAAGCTGGTAAGACGCTTTAAGTCCCATTTATGCTGGTGTTGCACTCTAACCCACACAACAGCTTAGGAAGCCTTTGTCTATGTCTATTTTTTTCCAGCTTTTGCAACTCTCTCTCTGTGTCTTTAGGCGGATCAGTGCACAGGCCTCCAAGGCTTCCTGGTTTTCCACTCCTTTGGTGGAGGCACCGGCTCTGGTTTCACCTCCCTGCTGATGGAGAGACTCTCTGTTGACTTTGGCAAAAAGTCTAAGCTTGAGTTCGCCATCTACCCAGCCCCTCAGGTTTCCACAGCTGTAGTGGAGCCTTACAACTCCATCCTGACCACTCACACCACCTTGGAGCACTCCGACTGTGCCTTCATGGTAGACAATGAGGCCATCTACGACATCTGCCGCAGGAACCTCGATATTGAACGCCCATCATACACCAACCTCAACCGTCTCATCAGCCAAATAGTGTCTTCCATCACAGCCTCCCTTCGCTTTGATGGAGCCCTGAATGTTGACCTGACGGAGTTCCAGACCAATTTGGTGCCCTACCCTCGTATCCACTTCCCTCTGGCCACCTACGCTCCAGTCATCTCTGCTGAGAAAGCCTACCATGAGCAGCTGTCTGTTGCTGAGATCACAAACGCCTGCTTTGAGCCAGCCAATCAGATGGTGAAGTGTGACCCTCGTCATGGTAAATACATGGCCTGCTGTCTGCTGTATCGTGGCGATGTGGTGCCCAAAGATGTCAATGTGGCCATTGCAGCTATCAAGACCAAACGCAGCATCCAGTTTGTTGACTGGTGCCCAACAGGCTTCAAGGTGGGCATCAACTACCAGCCTCCAACAGTGGTTCCTGGAGGAGACCTGGCCAAGGTGCAGAGGGCTGTGTGCATGCTGAGCAACACCACGGCCATCGCCGAGGCCTGGGCCCGTCTCGACCACAAGTTTGACCTCATGTATGCCAAGAGAGCCTTTGTCCACTGGTACGTTGGGGAAGGCATGGAGGAGGGAGAGTTCTCTGAGGCCAGAGAAGATATGGCTGCCCTGGAGAAGGATTATGAAGAAGTTGGGATCGACTCATTTGAGGAGGATGAGGAAGGGGAGGAATATTAGACCAGCTTAGCTTTCATTTGTTATTTTCAGGGACAAAATTGGTCGAGTGAATAGAAATATTTAAGTAATTGAGCATATTTTGCATGTTGGTTTAAAATTTAAAAATATTGTTTGTTTTAAATTGACCTTTTTTTAAATTCAGTATTTACTCCCGTGCCTAAGGTCTGAGGTAATTCTTTTGTTGTGCATTGAGAATATAACTTTTTGACAAGACCGAAATAACCCAGTGTTTGAAACCTGTGTTGATGCTCATTAAATCTTTCCCCCAACATATTGCCTCTTTATTTATGACTTTAAAATATTTTTTCTTGTCTTATAAGTGATCGAGTTGTTATATATAATCTGTGCCAAGAGGTTTATATTGTGCACTCACTATAATCTAGTTTTTATTTCATTTGGCGCTGTTTTTGAGGAAGTGCTGTGTCATTGTTGAACCAAACTTAGTTGGAATATCTGTAGTTTTATAGCTCAACCACTAGAGTCCAGTCAAATCTGCTTTATGGAGCCCTGTCTCAGTAAGAAGGACCTGTTTTTCAGGGAGAAATGCAGTTCAGTATGAAAAAGTTCTTCAGTCAGCTTACCAAGACAGTCATCTATGCCTCTCATATAAAAACAATTTCCACACATATCTCTTTCTTTCATTTATTTGACACATTATCAACCACATACTTAATTTGGAGTCAACCATGCAGGTAACTTTACTGCAAAGCAGACAATCAATACCGAGTTTTCTTTGTGCTACTATGGCTCTGATGGAGCATCCTCTCACACAATGTCTTACAAACAACAATATGTAATTTGTAACACATCACAATAAAAGCCTATAAATACTGAATGATCTGCATATGCAACTTCTGACTGCATTTATCAACTAAAAGTGGTGGAGAGGAAGCAAAAAGTAGCAGAAAATTGTACTTTAGGTTGTTCGAAATTTTGACACAAAGAAAAAGCCAGGTCAACCCATACTATGTAGCTTTGGAGAAAATATGTAAACAATATTTATAATATTAATCAGGCAATAATACAAATACCCATAGATATGTATGTTTTTCCATAACTGAACAAAAAGCGGTTCTCAGAGGACAATCAGGTCCCCAGAACACTGTTTGAAGCTAGAAAAGGTGGCAGGGTCTGCCACATATAAACAAGGTAAGGTCCTTTAAAGTCAGTTTGTTTATTCAGTAATGAAAACGAAGACAGTTTATTTGTTTGTTTGTTTTTCTCTTCTGATAAAAAATTTCTTCCCCAAAACTACATAGTGCCCCTTTAAAAACAACTTAGCCCTTGGCCACTTACTGCCAGTATGGCGCGCCACCGTGCGGAGGTGGGTAGTGTTGCAGAAGCAAGGCTCACATGCTCAAGAGGGCAGAGACAAACAAGAATAGGAGGCTGGTCCATGTATGAGCTCAGCCTATAGGTCCATGTCTGAGCCCTGTATGTAACAGCGAACTGAAGCACGCTTAAGTTACATCAGGCTGTTGGTGAAAGTTAGCTAGCTAGCTTGCAATGGCGACACGCTGGGGAATATGCAGTGCAGGTAAAATCAGTCACGACTTCTCGGTGGCTTTACGGACCCTGGCGTCTGAAGACCACCAGGTACGGTGCAGTTGATGCAGCTAATGTAGCGACACTCACCTGCCGAAGTGTTACACTAAGGCTAAAGTGTGGCTACTTTCCGACGGAAGCACGCAAACGCATCATAAACCGTGTTTTTACTGTTGGCACGGCTGTAGCAAAAGAACGCTTGGTGTGTCTGAAACGAATTAAACACACACACACTCAGCTGTAAAGAATAGTGTTACGAAAAGGTGGCGATATTCTCATCGTAACCTCAGAGGTTTGCCCTCCCTCATAGCGCCCTCTTCTGCAAAGCTCTTAATCCAAAATAAATATCAGACCGGGTTTTACTGGACGCGCTCCATACAGGATGACTCGGCATTTCTGAGCTCTGTCCAGGAGCTGCAGTGAACTACTCCCTGCTCACAACCTCAACAATCAGCCGAGGGCATTGAGGAAGACCAGTTTATATAAATGTCAAACTGTATCTTTACTTTAGTGTGTGCAGCTGATGGATGACACTTAACCACTGCTGCACACTAGAGACAGATAACCAGAATTAGAATAGATACTTTTGTAGTAGAAATATAAATCTCGGTGTCCAACTTTAGAATAATCAATAACTGAATGCAACAAAGTGCTTAAGTGCAATAGCTGCAGAATCTGTTTATTGATGTGACCTTTAACCAATCAGATTACATTACATCATCGATCACATCGACTGGGACATGGCTGCAGAGAAAGGATGCTGCATCAGAGCCAAAGTAGTGCTTTTTTAAATTTAAATTTTATCAAAGCAAAGCAATAATTAAAAAAAGAAAGGCTATCAATGTCTTAATTGTGTTGGACACCACTCTCACTTTTGTACCTTGATCAGCATTAGTGTTTGAGCAGGATGCACAGATACTTGATGTCATTAAGGTAAGATAAGACTTTATTGATCCCTCTCGGGACATTCACTTGATAGAACGGCTAAAGAGTCATAATCAGATGGAAAAACAGCGAGTCAGTGAGTAAAAAATCAAACAAGGCAAAAACGACATGAAACAGAATAATAGAAAAATAACATAGTAATAAAAACTATGTCCACTTTTTTCTTCCGAGTGAAATGGTCTTCCTTTTATACTCAAGTGTGAAATGATCCTTCCTTCTGCATTTCATTAACTTGACAGATTCCTCCTACATTGTCATTTATATTTAAAGTTTGGTGAATGTTCATTCAACATGAATTCTCCCCCACACGAGTGCTTAACAAAACTGTTGCCTTCTTCCTCCAGATAGTGGCGGTTGCAGCGAGGGACCTGCAGCATGCTGAAGAATTTGCCAGGAAGCACAGCATCCCTCGAGCATATGGAAGTTATGATGAGTTGGCAAAAGATCCAGACGTCGGTGGGCTCTCGCTGCAGCACATGGCACAATGTTATGGTCTAAATCGAATCAGCGTCTAGTCAGCTAAAGAGACTTGAGGCCTGTAAATTAAACATACCGAGCATCAAGAATGCCAATATTAAGTGGTCTGTGATTTCCAGACTTTGTTGGATATTTGATGTATTAAATAATGTTTCTAAACACTAGTCCCTCTCTTTAGATGTGGTCTACGTCGGCACCATCCATCCTCACCACCTGAGTGCTGGCAAGCTCTTCATGAAGTCCAGAAAGAATGTGCTGATTGAGAAGCCCCTGGCCATGAATTCAAGGGAGGTGCAGGAACTCATCACTGCAGCCCAAAAAGACAACGTGTTTCTCATGGAGGTAACCTTTTTTTTTTCCCTCCACCAAAATAACTTGTACCATTCCCCAAATATCTGTTTCAAACCATTCCGCGTTTACTTTCAGGCAATTTGGACGCGCTTCTTTCCGGCATCGCTCGAAGTGAGGAGGCTGCTGAGTGGGGGTGAAGTGGGCGATGTCCGGCTGGTGAGGGCCGATCTGGGAGCTCCGCTCACCCACATCGCTCGCCTGGCGGAGAGGAAAATGGGAGGCGGGGCACTGCTGGACCTGGGCATCTACTGTCTGCAGTTCGTCTTCATGGTGTTTAATGGAGAGAGGCCTGAGTCCATCCAAGCCACGGGGCACTGCATAGACACAGGTGAGGAGTCAGTTTACTAAGATAAGTTATATTATTTGATGGAATATTCAGTATTTGAAAAAACTGGATAAAAGCTCTCTCCACATCTTTCATCCAGGAGTTGATGGAACAGCAGTTTTGGTCCTGAAGTTCTCCGGCAACAGACTGGCCATTTGCACTTGTTCCATCACAGTGATGCTGACGAATGATGCGGTTATCACTGGGACCAAAGGCAACATTAAGGTACCACAAAGCACAGCATGCAGTAAGACGAGCAGAAGCATTTACGTTAACAATACACCAATGATAACTCATATCGGTGTTAATGATCGAGTAATGTTGAGTTGTCAAGAGTCTTTATCTTTGTGTGCAGTCTGGCTTGGTCCATGTACTGAAATACATCTTTTTTAAACTTACTAAACATGATAATATACAGTTGATCTGGTAGAATACTATTATTGCTAATAAGTATAAATACTATTAAGTAGGGCTGCAACTAACGATTATTTTGGTCAAAACATGTCACTCAGTGAAATGAAACTAAACCAGAAATTATTCACTTTTAAAAAAGTTGGATTCCGAGGAAAAAAAAAAAAAAGTATTAATTGCAGCTCTATAATTAATACATAGATCCAGGCTCAGTAGCTTAATTTGCTAAATTTACTTGATTCACTTAATCCTAACCAGTCAAAGCAAAAAGGTTACTGTTGTGGCTGTTTCTCCACATTTAGTGCTCCACATTGAAAACTACAGACACCAGCAAACCAAGGAACACAAACTATCAACCACAAGCACCTTAGCATAAATGGCTCCAACACCTCATGCAAAGTGATTTACATGACACTGGTTTCCACATCAGGTACCCAACCATATGTGGTGCCCCACAGTCTTGGAGGTGAATGGGAAAGAGATGCAGTTCCCCCTGCCAGAGGCTGACATGACACTAAACTTCACCAACAGCACGGGTCTACGATATGAAGCTGAGGAGGTCCGCCGCTGTCTGCAGAAAGGTAATAAGTTGCTCACATGCATACAAGTTAAGCAAATAGCCGTTGCATTTCACAATTTGATCTGTCAGAACCTCCTGGTAACATCTCTGGTGTTGTCATTGTGTGTGCCTGCTTGCTCCCCTCCAGGACTGAAGGAGAGTCCAGGGATGCCATGGGCTCACTCCAGCCTGATAGCAGAGGTCATAGACGAGGCCAGGAGACAACTGGGAGTGACATACGACCAAGACAGCATCCAGTGAAGCACACCTGTATCTCAACATGCAGAATGGCGGACTCTGAATCAAATTTCCTGTTGAATTCAGGGCACGTGGTATTATTATGGATGTCTGAGTGAAGCTTGGACATTTTTTTGTGTCTGCGCGTGTGTTCAGATAGTAATTTCCGCAACAGCAGAACCGTTAAATCAGAAAATGTATTATTAACTTTAATATGTATGCATGCTTTTCCTACTGTGACAGGTAAAAATGTCTTCTGTGGGGGGAAAAAAGCCTGTTAAGATTGTAATGGTAACCTCCATGTGTTAACTCTCAAGTATTTTGTACAAATGTCATAGACTCTCTTGGCTGTTTTGTAAGGAAATAAACTAAAAGGAAAATCTGGCTCAGTTTTTCCAAGTGTTTAGACTCAAATATGTGCATGGAGATACATATTACAATTGTTTATCTATTCTAGCGTTAACAATTTACACGCAATCTTAAATAATTTGTCAAAAATACATGAAAAATGTGTTTATAAACGTTACTAAACAAAAATACCTCGCAGTCTGGATGATCAAGTCGGTCTGCGTGTCACTACTAGTTGCCCGGCAACTGCTCAGACGCTTTTCACTCCTCCGGAAGTGCGTGGCTCTGAGGAAATATGGCGCACAGAGCAGTGCATATACCAGTGGTGTTTATTGCTTCAATATACTCTTTTGCTTCCCTCTGTTTGTTTATTTCCGTCGCTTTCGCAGCGCTTGGAGCAGCAAACGCCGACAATGTGTTCAGTGCGAGTCAAACAGCCACCGTGTCCATCGGCGCCGCCAGAGATTTGCGGTGAGTTCACTTAAATGTCAAGTTACTGTTAGCCAGCTGCCGTACGCTAACATGCTAACATGAGGTCGGTTATAGTTATTCATCTTTCGTTCCACTGCAAAGGTCTTATTTATTATTTTTTTAATTTGTGAGGTAGTTCAGGTTACACTCTCACTATTTCAAAAGCGTGTTTTAATCCCGTTTGCCGGGCTCGGCTGCCTCTGTGGATAAACCCCTGCAGAGTGAGGTAGAGATGTTACCTGACTCCATTCTAAAAAATGCCAACTTAATGATTTCGGGCGCATTAAAAACTTACCCTCTCTGTCAGACTACCACCTAATATAATTTTTCAAACGTTACCGTGCTGTAGTGGATTTCGGCTCAGTTGGTTGGTTGATTTGTCAGTATGCTATAGTCATACAGTCTCATTTTTCTGCTCCTTTTATAACGGTGCTAACTGTAAAAAGGAAAACCACGACCATAAACCACCATACATAATGGTTATGAAGAGATTACGGACAAGAATGTTTAAGTTGTAGCATGATTTAGCGTTATTTAGGGGGTGTATATGCGCATATATGTAACATAATCATGCCCGATGTTTGTAGATGAATATGAGGTTTGGTGATAAGGGGAGATGTGCGCTAGTTATTGGTAGTTTTGTCTTTGCATGGGTGTTGCTTGCAGCTTGCAGATGCCTCCTCACATCAACTTTGAGTGTCATAAATGTGTAATACCAAAGTGTTAACACATTTTCAAGAACAATTTCCACCATGCATTGCTTCATTGTCAGATTTAAAGAATATGATCATCACTTCATTTACGAACTGAACACCACGCTACAACAGCATACAACATATAACAACTAGTCTGATGAGATGTCTGACTCTCCTCTTGCTATGTCCTGTCATGTCACTTCTTTGTTGTTGTTGTGACACTCCTGCATGAGTACTACCAGTTGAACAGTTGCCACCAACCACAAATTATTTCAGAAAATGTTGGCACAGGATGTGGTCTGCCTGCAGAGTTAAAAGCTAGATCACAGCAACCACTCACATTTATTCAAACCATAAGCTAGAAATAATAGATTCGTACAAAGCTTGTAGGTCTTTGAGTAAGAATAATTCCGCTGCGATATTACAAATACAGCACTGCTTTTGTTGACAGATGAATCTTGACATTTTAAATGGGATCACTGGTTGATTTATTACCGAATGCGGTTGGTTTGATGCATTGTGGGGCCAGCTCTCACTTTTGTTTTCACTGACCAATGGACTTGCTGTTGCCTTTTTTCCATCTACCTTTTTTTCCGATCTCATGTCCACCCTCATCACCTCAGGTACCTTTTGTATGACGTGAATCCCCCGGAGGGTTTCAACCTGCGGAGAGATGTCTACATCCGCATGGCCTCCCTGGTGAAGACTTTGAGAAAGGAGGGGGATGACTGGGTGTTGGTCCTTCCCCCTTGGGGTCGCCTCTACCACTGGCAAAGCCCCAGCATCCACCAGATCCGCATCCCGTGGGGGGAGTTCTTCAGCCTCACCAGCCTGCAGGCCAATGTGCCTGTTATTGAGTATGAGGAATTCATTGCTGGTGAGCTTTTCATTTTACTGACAACTTTTAAAGCTGTTTATACTTAAATAGATAATCCTGGATCTTTTTCACTATTCAAATGTGCCACGTTCTACTCAACTGTTTGAACAGGTTGCTACTTAGCTGTGTGTGTCAAAGCGAAACACCTAGTGGGTGTGTTTTCTTCCTTTCTCGGGTCTAGAGAACGGAGGCCCATTCATAGACCAGGTTCTGGTCCTGCAAAACTACGCAGAGGGATGGACTGATGGGAAATGGGAGGAAAAAGTCGACAGGCGACCTTGCATTGACAAGTTGATGTACTCCAAAGACAAACAGGGTTACTACAGGTAAAGCAACACGATGCATAAAACCCATGATAGCAATCTCAACAGCAAAGTGTAACACAAATAAAAGCAGCTTCAAGTATAGAGTTTATGTTGTGGCTATGTATCTTTTCTAAATATCTTAGTTGCGGTGATGCTGATGTTTTCACTGATGCATTTACCGATTATTCCTCCATTAAGCTTAAGTGCCAAAGAAAATGAATTGTAATTACAGTTTAATTACTCATTAGACCTCCTTCAGGCAGTGATGGGTCATGTTGACAGTATTTAATGCTATCTCTGGCTTCCTGATTGGCTTCCTCAGTTCATCGTCAACTGATTTATCCGGTTTGTGTTTCCAAGGGGCTGGTTTTGGGGCTTCGAGGAGACGAGAGCTCGAAATGTAACATGTGTATCAGCCCAGGGCCACGCGTCCATCATGGCCCCAGTTCTTCAGAAAAACATCACAGTGACGTGAGTCTACAGAGCAACATGACCACACATATACTGCACACACACCTATACCTGAACCTTATTCTACTCGTAAAGCAGCAACGTAAATCTTTTGAATGACAGATTACATAAACAGTGGGCTGCATATTATTTTATGATACTAATCATAACAGTTATTTAATTGTAATCATCAAATGTCTTGCCAGTACAGTATATCCGACCACTTATAATAGCGTTAAAATTCTCATGCAAAGTACGTATATTGGTTTAAAACATTTTAGAGTGGTAACAATACATGGATTCTATTAGATAGTATTCACAATGGCCAAATATTTTGATAATCGCTTTATTAGAGGAATTATTTAATGAAAATGGGGTGAAAATTCTCAGAATCAAGCTTCTTAAATGTGAATATTTCAAAGTTCGAAGTTCAATTCAGTGTGGAGTTATTCACCATCACTAATTCCATTGTGTACAATAAAAGACATTTCTAACTAACGGACGAGATAAAAGGTGGGTTAACAAATCATCAAAATGTGTTCATATGTGTTCAAATGTATCCACCTGTAGTTTAAAACCACCCAAGAATTAAGCATAAATGCTTTAAAAGTCAGTGGAGTGGCATATTCTTCTGTTTGTGGGAAGCTGAAATATGATCTGATGCAATCATTCCCTCAGTATTATTATTACTCAGTGTGTCACCTCAGATCTGGTGACACTCACAGGGACTTGTTTGTTTCCTGCTGTTTTGCAGATCAGTCATGCTTGACCGAGCAGAGACACTCCTCCATGATCACTATGCTGGGAAGGACTACTGGGATGTAAGTCAATCCCGGTATGAAATGAAAACAATGTTAATATTTGTGTTGTATCTTTTCACCTTGATCCTATTACTGTCTGCAAAGTGATGCGGTTGTCTCTGCCATTCTCTTTGTTCAATGTAGACCCGCCGCAGTATGGTTTTTGCCAAGCACCTGAGAATCATTGGAGACGACTTCAGAGCAAAGTACCTGAACTCCACAGATGACAGAGACTACACGGTTTACAGTGAGGACTGGACCCGCATGAAAGTGAGTCAGCGTATCAGGTGGCGTCATGGTTATATGATCATGCAGGTTGAATTAAGGCTGTGGAAACACAGTGCATACACTGCAGTGTATGTTCAGCATTTTACACGAACTTTGAGCACCATCATTTTACATATCTCATATTATTTGATGGGAGTTAATTTGCGTGGTTGAAGTTAGCAAATCACATCAGCTCACATCCTTTACTGCTCAGTTGATAAAAATGTTTTTTCAGTTATTCAGTGCCATATTTGCCATAATATGCCATTAAATCATCTTTGTATATTTGTGCTGTTTGAGTCCGCGTTTTCACAGATTCGTTCTCAAATTGTATAGATTGACAATATGATCACTTAGTTTCTGAAAACAACTATTGACTTCAGCCTTTTGATGATCCAGTCTCAAGTTGCAGGCTGTGCTGTAATTAAACAGTGGCCTGTTGTTTCTTAATTCACTCTTCAGGCCAAGCTGGGCTCAGCTAAAGGTGGTCCATACCTGGGGGTCCACCTGCGCAGGAAGGACTTTATCTGGGGCCACAGAGAGGACGTCCCCAGCCTGAAGGGGGCAGTCAAAAAGATCCGCAGCTTGATGAAGAAGCAAAAATTGGACAGCGTGTTTGTCGCAACAGATGCAGATGGGGAAGGTAATTACGTAGCAGCCCATTCAGAGTTCCGTTTGTATGGAGTATAAAAGGGTATCAGGGATTTTGCAGCTCATGAATCAATTACGATATTAAAATTGTAGTCACTATAAATTTTTTCATAAACCTGTGTCATCGGTCTCATTTTTGTAGAATTGAAGGAGCTCAAAAAGTTGTTGCCAGAGATGGTGCGTTTTGAGCCGTCCATCGAGGACCTGGAGCTCCTCAAAGATGGAGGGGTGGCCATCATTGACCAGTGGATATGTGCACATGCAAGGTAAATTATCATTTATAGTCAATAATCATTACCATGTTATTATTATTATTATTATTATTATTATTATTATTATTATTATTATTATTATTATTATTATTATTATCATCACTATAACAGGTTATTGATATCAGACAATGATATAGGGCATTGTTTTTTACATGTATTTCTTAATTACAAGTGCTTAGCTGTGTTGTCTTTCATTCAAACTCATGCCTTTTCTGTTTTAACATCTGCATTCTGCCCCATGTATGAATTTAACCTTGAGTCTGTCACCATTATCAGATCTGATTAAACTCATATCTCCGAGCAACATTTTTCAACAGTTTGGTGCTATTAAGCAACTGTCAGCATGCTGAAATGCTCAGCTAAAATGGTGATCATGATAAACATCATAACAACTTAACATCAGCATGTTAGCACTGTCATTGTGCATGGAAGAATGTTAGCATGTTGATGCTAGCATTTGCCCTAAAGCACCATTGTGCCTTAGTTCTGCCTTGGAGAGCTGCTAATGCTGTATACTCTTGTTGCGATGGACAAAACAAACAAACTAAATAATGTGATGTCTTTTATTTCTAATAATATTATAAAATGTGAAGATTTTGATCATTGGCACTATTTTGAGCAAAGAATTGTGCCAGAATAAGTTTTATTGCTTGCTGGTGATCATTGTGAAAGAAGTCTTGCTCGTGACTCTGCTTCAACCCTTTGCCAACTTGGAAACAAAGAGAATTTTCCTTTCTCAATAACTTACCCATGGAAAATATTTAAACTTGAAAAACTGGTCAGAGCAGCTCATGCACATACATTTTTTCTACTGTGTGTCACACGCTCATGTTATTTTTCCAGGGTGCACGTTTGTTGCATCACTGTCCTCTTTCCCATGTTTTTATTCAGTCATGTCTTTTTTTTCAGATTCTTTATTGGAACATCAGTTTCCACTTTCTCTTTCCGGATCCATGAAGAGAGGGAAATCCTGGGCTTTGACCCCAAAACTACATATAATCGTTTCTGTGGGGACACTGAGAAAGAATGTGAACAGCCCACACACTGGAAAATAGTTTACTGATGTTACCTCTGACACGAGACACACACAAGTGCCAAAATCAGTGGTAGAAGTGACATTCATTTGTATGGAATAGATAAGATATTTTAAGTGTTTAATGGTGTATTTTTTCACTTTTATGGTTTCAGAATTGTGCAATTAGGTCTGTAGTGACCACTGTGACTGAACCTTGAGCTCAAAAAGACAAGAATGGGTGGCCAAACATGTGTTACTGTAACGTTCAAGTAAACCTGCATATGTTTTGTATGTCGAACGTGGATTCCTTCACGTAATTTATGACGTGTCACAAACAAAAAAGAGTGTCTTATCATGTCTGCCACAAACAGTGTTGAATGGAAGCATTCTCAGTTTTACATTATGAGAGATTCAAAGATGTTGAGCATCTTAACTTTGAATATTCTTCTTGGTTTGTTTTGTTTTCAAAAATGACACCACATATGTGTGGAGTAGCATTCAGAGGTCACAAAGACAGTATGGAGATTTTTAATTTTTAAAGGTACCCTGTGAGTATTCTTGGGAACAAGTAAAGTTATGTTGAGTGGTGGACTTGAAAATTAAAGGGCACTAGTTGTACACGGTGGCACACAAGCACACAGAAAGGGCACTGGGAGGGCACTTTATTATGTCTCACCTACCAAAGAGGCATCTAGGATGTCTTTTTTCAAACATGGGGGGCACTGAATGCAGGTCTTTCCTCATAAAACATTAGCAAAACTTCCTCTTGAAGTTCTCGAGAAGTCTTCTGCTATACTGCCTTTTATTTGCGCCTTTCTTCATTTCTTTCACGTGTGTCATCGCCCCTGTGCAGATTAGTAGATTAATATTAAACTGGCGGGAGGAGAAGCATATTGTGTTGCCACGCTTAAGTGCACAGGCATATGCGTTCTTGTGCCTTTGCACAAGAGCCAAACAAAAAAGGGATCCACTCACAAAAATCCAGCTCCACTGCACTATGAGTGAACAAAAGCTCTACAGGGTACCTTTATAATATTGCTCATGATTTGTTGAAAGAATGTGTGTTTCCTTGTTTGCGTGGAATGACTTTCCCCCCTTATTTCCTATTTTTATGCAGTGCCAGTATTAACATTTGTTACGTGGGATTACACTATTAATGCTCAATCCCTTCTCTTTGAACCACAGACTATAGTGTTTTTATTTGACATATATTATTATGGTGTTTTAGCTAATGTTGCTACCAATGAAAGAAATATGAAATGCCACGAAGGAGCCACTGTGTCTTTTCAACACTATCCAGCCGCTAAGCTGTTAATTAACAACACACCCTACTTTTTCCACTCGTGAGCATGCCCACGTTTTAAAGTTTGTATGCTATGAGCATTGTCTCATGGCTTGGTTTGTACAGTGGATGTGTGATTTTGGTGTTGAATAAAAGTTTTTGCCAGAGATTAAATGTGGCAGAAAACAAATGTGTGAAAATAAAAACAAAGTTGTTTTTTTTTTTTGTTTTTTTGCTGTACTGTTTGCGAGCCTTGAAATGATGATTAAAATGTTATTGTGTAAAGATTGTTCAAAGGTTATATCTTAGTCAGGCTTGTTCATTTATTTACTCAGGTGCCACCAGATGGGATGTTCTGATGAATATATATTTGGCAGTATTGTTTGGCATGAAATTGAGTTGGTAGTTGGTCATTAGTAAAGGTCCAGTCAAATAGAAGAGTATGCGTGATCAATTTTACACACTATGGATCTCTGAATTGACATACTCCAACAGGATAAGTAGCTGAACAACTGAAAAAAAAAAAGGCACAAGGTGGCTCCGTACCAGCATAATCCATGTCGCTGGAAGGCCTGAGAGACCAAACTGATTTGAAAAGATGTGCGGTTGAGCTAAAAACTTTTAGCCCAGCAGCTAAAGTGCAGATTTAGGCTGAAAATAGTCTGTAAATCATGCATTTCTAATACTTTGGGTATCCTGGATGTTTTAACCGTCTACAGCTGTTCAGGAGAATGACGTTTTGCTGTGAAGCTTAAGAAATGTTTTGCAGACTAAAAAAAACTTCACCTGGCTTTCCATCAGCATAAGGGTGAGTAGATAATAACTGAACTTCTATTCTTTGGACCGAACAGCAGATGTAGCAGATATATATATATATATATATATATATATATATATATATATATATATATATATATATATATATATATATATATATATATATATATATATATATATAGTCTTTGTAGGTTTCATAATGGGAGGTAATAGCAGCAAGAGTTAGAGGCAGTTACCCTTTGAAATTCCTGATATTTCTAAAGAGCCATCATAGTTTTTCAGAGCCAATCTGGAAAGCTTTGCTTTGCTTGACCCTTGAGCAGCTCGTTCAGCCTGATGTATGACTCAGGTCAGAGGATTTGTGCCTCCTACTTGTTATCACAATGGAAAACCCGTTGGACTACATTGATAGGAAAATTCTTATTGATGTTTCCAGTTTAAAAAACAGTCAGATGTCCTTTCACCTATGCTCTGTTTTGCCCAACCCTTCATATAGGACATTCTTTTGACTTCTCTCTTTTTTTTTTCTTTCGTTGTGCCTGGTAATGGAAAGGTACTACATGAAACCACCTGACAGATGATACTGTCAGTCAGATCAGTCTCTGTGAGGAACAACATGTTCTGCTGTCACATTTTTCAACAGTTTTTCTTTGAATACTGACGGCAGGTGTGACACATTCACCTTTATGATTATATGTTTCGGAGAATGTTTTATCAAACACATCACATGGCCCGCTTTTGTTTGTTGGTTTCTCATTCTCTGTCTGCATGACATGGATTTATTTTCCCTTTGCACTCTCAACATGGTCATATGATGTCTAGTGTCCAGAGAATTCAGCACATTGTTTTGACTGTTCCCTGTGGATCCCTCACATGGTATACGTGTGATTTCTCTCTGTGGAGACCTCCTCAACAACACCTGACCGACAGGAGTAACCGAGTGTGTCATGAGATGCTCGGTGTTGCACTGGCCCCTCTAATGCAGCGGGTGCCCCCTGGTCCTCAAACATCCTGAGTCCGCCACTGCATCTAAATATATTTGTCTGTTTCTTGTCCAAAATTGTCACCACACTTATGATAAGACGCGTTCATTTCATGACAGTAAGCCAGAGGTCACTGTTCCTGTGGAGAAGTGCTGTTGCATCCTGTAACTGTCCGTAGCTAATCACGCTTCCTCTGCTTCTTCGTCTGCTCTGGACAGGTTGGACACGCCCTTTCCCACACTCTCTCTCTCTTACACACACACTCTCTCTCTCATACACACACACACACACACAGGTGTAACGCTGCTGTCGCGTTTCATCTTTGCAGTAAACTTTTTCCGAGGAGGATTTTTTTTTAGCAGTACTCCGTTGCAGTTTTCTTTTTACGAGAGCTGATTTTGTTCAGTTTCAGTTCAATAACCGACTGATGGAAAGGTCGTCCTGCTGATGGGGGCACCTGGCGCCATGTCCGCCCGGAGAAACCTGCGAGCTTCAGTCAGATAACAACCGATTTCACCTGTAAAGAGGACACACAGGTAGGTCCAGGGATTTATGAGTACACTGCTGGGTTAATATGTTAATATCAAGAGCACACCTGGTGAAGCTTCTCTCAGAGACGCAGGATTCAGGATTCAAGATTCAAGGATATATATATATATATATATATACAACAATGATAATGATAATAATAATAATACATTATAATTATATCTGAAAAGTCAAACCACTGCAAAAAGGTGTCAAGTCTACAACATTAAGACAGTTGAAAATTAATGGATAATAATGTAATATAATATAATATAATATAACATGATACGATATAATAATGTGTGATGTGTCCTCTCTCAGCCTCCTCTACTAATGGCCTTCTTCAGGCAACTGCAACTCCTTCTCTGGAAGAATTGGCTGAGAATCATCAGACAGCCAGTGAGTTTTTACTCTGTTTTATATTATTCTATTTTATATTTAAATTGTTTAAATTGATATTTTGTATTTTATAAAGCATTTTTAATTTTTCTATCTATCTATCTATCTATCTATCTATCTATCTATCTATCTATCTATCTATCCATATACATATTTTTTTTATATTTGTATATTTTTAGTTTCTTTTATACTTTTGTAATACTATTAAAGTAAATGAACCCCACTGAGATAAAGTAAGACCTGGCTAAGAAAGCAGTGGGAGCTGTTATTTTATCCTATTTCATGATTTTATCTATTATTTTACTTCTGGAAGTGTCAGGTTTACTTGCTACCTTCTCCGGATTGTAGGGGAACAAATCACACAATAACTGTACTTTCACACACTGGATGCTCCATTATGAACTCTTCATAAACTGTTCGCTCATGTTTCATGGTAATCTTGTGTCGCAGCTGTGGTCGCTGACTCTAATCGTCTGGCCACTGATCATCTTCATCATCATTGCCGTGACCCGCAACCAGTTCCCTCCAGTCGTGAAAGAAACATGTAAGTGTTAAACTGCACAGAAACAGCGGATCGAGGCCTGTGTTTGGTTAGTGACGTGTATTCCAACAGCCATTCATCAACCAAGTCTTACCATTACACATTCACAAATAGGATGAGGCTTTATATGCGGAAAAACCTTGAGCAAACAGAACTAAAGTTTCAATCCAAAACAATGGAAATGAATTGTCGACATTTATGAGATACCCTGGCGCTGCAAAAGATCCAGATAAATCCAATAATGACACTGAAATCTGCTCTTATACATTTTAAAGTTCTGTCTCGATGTCTTATATGTACTTTTAGAGTACTGCAGTGAAGAGGAAACATTTGAAACATTCGTTGAATGAGTCCGACGTTATCTGAAGTGTAGAATAAAGAGGGAACCGAGCTCTGAACGAGGGGAAGTTCAAGGAACAAAAAAGACCCAAGTCTAAGATTCAAGTTGTGTTAATGCAATATTGACCTTACGTGGGCCACAGGGTTTTTGTTTGGCATCACAAAGGATAACCCATGTAAGGACATTTGAATTTCACAATCAGTCCCTCTCTATAGATCTCTGAGCCTAACCCTGCGCTGTTGACCGGGTGTTTGCACTCCTTTCATTGCCTTAACTCTGACAGGGAGCATTAATTCAGATAGAATAAATGTTGTTATTGGCGTATAAGAGGGGAGTGCTACGCCTCGGCTATTGTGTGGCAGTGTTTGATCGCAGACGAGTGGTTTGTCGCTGAGGGAGGGGCAGAAATTGGAGCCGGCCTTTAGGTCGCCAACAAGCCTGGTTGTTTAAGAAATACGTTGCAATCCTCAAGAAATGGCTTTATAGTTGAGAGAGAACACCTGTCAGTATACACTTTATTCGCAGCTTTAGTACATTCGTAGAGGATCCTCCCGCTGTCTCCTCTGATCTGATTCTATGGATGCAGGGATTCACCTGTAATTCAATAACCCCCAGCATGTCCTAAGTGTATCCAGACAATAGGACCACCCCTTCCTCTGTAAGTGCCGTGAGTTGTTTTACCTAAAACAAATGTTATTTAGTGTCATGACTAAGCATTTAACATACACAAGTTTTTATCTTATCCACGCTGCATCCAACAGGCTCAGTAACAGACCACACCCAAAGACATTATCAGTATCAGATCTGACTGAATGTCAAGCAGCAGCCTTGAATGAGGTTGGATCGTGTTTCGAATCACTCTGTAAAAACTCAGTGTGAAGAGATCTCAGATGACCGGATGGTAACATTGAGTATGGGCCACTGTCTCTCACAGAGCTACAGTATGGAGTGTTATTAAATACATGATATTTCAATCATTACAGACTTTTAATAGAGAGAAACGAGAGGATATGACATAAAAATCGATTGAGGAGGAGAACGAGCTGGAGATGATCAGGGAACAGGGACTTAGAGGGCATACGTAAGGAGATGGTCCTGAACTTGGCTGAGCTTGGAATAACACAGGGCGTCCAGACTAACATTTTACACTGGTTACAATGGTGCACCCAATAGTACATTTTAAATAAGGCTGCAAGTTTTTATTTGAACAGATGTTGCGATTGTGATTTGATTCATGACTCATGAGAATGACACTTGTTGCCTCACAATTTTTCATTTTCACTGAACAGTCTGATAAAATCAAAATGATGTGATGTTTGATGGTGCCTGTAGACCCGGATTAGGTCGGGGCGTCTGTGCAGCACCACAGCACCTCATCATAACGCTGTTCTGTCACACATTTTATGCATGTGAAAAGATCATATTGCAGTTAGTTGTGCAGCCCTAACTTTAATTTGATTTATGAGCACATATTTAAAACAGGAATAAAACCGACAAACAGAGTGACATAATGCAGGTCTGTCCGCGTCATATAGCCTTCGTCTTGTGTATGAAATGTCTGTATTCAAAATATACTCTAAAAACTATGATAAAGGCAAAATGTCATAAAAGGAAGAAAACTTCAGATTAGGCGTCTCAGAATCGGGGACAGGTAGAACAGTTATCTCTGCAGATGGTCACGGTTCTGGAATCGAACCACAGTTTTTTTTTTCATGCGTAAAAAAAAAATACACAGTCACAATTCGAAATGAAGATGACTTTCTTCACAGGTTGTGGCGTCGCACAGTTGTTCTCCTTTGCATGCAAGGAATGTGGACGCGGTTCAGGACACATTCTGACACACACAACACAGACATACAAAATGTTCTATTGTATTGTACTACTGTACTGCTGAACAAATTAATCCACAGAAAAATATGTTTGCAGGCTAACATAAAAGACAACTTTCTGTGCACCTGGTCGGAACCTTTCCGCTTTAAAATGTCTTAATACAGAGAAAGAAAAAAGTATTTTGTTGTGTTGTGTACTTTCATTATACTCGATTTTTTCAACCATGTTTAAACCCAGAGATGCCTGTGAGTTTATTCAAAGTAACGATGCTCTTCCGGATGCTATAACTTCAAACACCAGTTGATGCTTCAGAGAGCGAGGAAGGAACTGACAACAGCTTCCGTGATCACGCGCTGCTTCACTATGCCATCAAACTACCTCTTTTGTTTTTATTGTTTCTGAGTGAGGGCACCCTCGTGGCAAAAAAATCAAATACTGTGCATTGAAACCATTCTCTGTAATTATTGTAGAAGTGTTCAGTAACTGTTTTTCCACAAATTGGAGTTCTGTGCTCAAGTGTCATGGTTGAAGATGAATGAGTGTATGGATACAAGCCTGTTCAATACTTACAGCTTTCTTGTCGTTGTTCTCCTATGAGTCACTTATTCGCGATTTCAAAGTTTCCCTTCCAACTTAACACTGAACATGAGTTCAGTGTGATGGATGAGTGTATTTGAGATCTGATGTCATTCAAACAATAGTTTATACACTGTAGGTTTCACAGTGCCTTCCACAAATGCCAGGACTAATCCTAGACAAACACTGCTCGCTTGGCTTGCATCTTCTCTGAAAACACTGCTTTCTGAGAAGATATTAACAGGAATGAAGGCAAGAAAAGGTCAGTGTATTCACAATAGCCTGACTGCAACCTGATCTTCCTCTGCCTTTAAATCCCTTTTTTTTCTTTGTTGCGTGGAGCTGGGATTGTTTTTGACAAAAGATGGTGTAAGTTACTCATTGGCAGTTACACAGACCAATGGAAATTACCTCTGGCTCCTGATCCTGTGGTTAGAGATGGCCCTTCAATCTGGCATGCAAACTGTAACAGAGTGGCCAATTCATTGCACCATTATAAACAACAGAATGCAATTATGCAATAGGTGTGAGAATAAAATTGATGCTCTTTGGATGGTTTTTTTTTTCAATCTACAGTAGTAAACAGACAACATTCCGCTGTCTGCGACTGTTTCTCCTGCAGTTGCGTCACCGTCGTCTCATGTGCTCCCTGCTTTGGGAACGTGCATGCACGAGTGATGAAAGTCAAATAATGCAGGTTACCGCAAGCAAGCAAAAAAGAGCTGATGAATGGAACGGATAAGCTTTTGAAATCCAGGCAGCTAGCAGGCTGAATAGCATGGTTAAAGTGAGGTTTATAGGGAATAAGATGAAATAATACAGCGAACGTGCCAGGACTCGCTGCCCAACAAAGACATTTGCGTCTTGTTAAAGGTCGGCAGGATCGGCAGATCAATAAAAGTTCACGCCATGGACAAAGTCATGCCTATAGGTGCAACATATTGTGTGTTGCAAGCTGGTGTTATTGAAAAAACAAGGAGTCGCTGAGCTCTGTGAGTACGTACACAGTGTGCCGTGCTGTGTTAGAAAACGCACATAGTCTTCCTGAGTCTTCGAGTTCCTGTAAAACCTGCTAGTTCTAATTATAAAACCTCTCGTAGCATCGTAACAGTTATTCTACCTCACCATCTGTGTCAAGCCTGATGAGCTGATGAAGGAACTGGACCTGGGAAGTCAAGTCTCAAGAAAGTTTAAGAAAGTGTGGGAACCCTGTATTTACACTTGCAATGTACCGGGAAGCTCACTTCAAGTAGTGTCATCGGCAAATTTACATAATTGAGGACATGTTCTCCAACGGTAGTGCTGTTTCCTAGGGTCCTCGCTGCAGTAACAACTTTGTCACGTCTCCTTCAGGTTATGTGGGACCACGAAACCTCCCCAGCACCGGCTTCTTCCCTTTCCTGCAGACGCTCATGTGCAACACGGACAGCACCTGTCATAACAAGTCGCGCCTGGTGGACCCGTCTGCATCGAGGTCGTCTCGCAGATCCACAAGGAGTGCAAGGTACTGCTGTCCGTCAGTACACACTGTATATGAGCTATTATCTGACCTATGTTACAGATGCTCGTATAATGGCGTCTGTCCTGTTTTTGTTGTTTTTGTTGTTGTTTTACCTTCCTTATCTCAGACATACGGAATGTCTCTGTTGGCCCGTTATAGAGTCATTAAACAAAAGAGAAAGTCCGTCAGAACTCCTTTGGGTCACAAAGGAGGGACACACCTTGGCGTAGCAGCTTCACACGAGACGATGAGTCAGTGTGATCATGGAAATGAACAAACAACAGACATCCCCCTGTGGTGATGGTGAGGTCTCTGCTGCCTCCTCACAAATAATGAGGCCATATTAATTCGCTTTCCAGTCAAAAAGCTGATAAAATATATATGTATATATATATATATATATATATATATATATATTTTGAAAGCAGTAGGTGTCTGATTCTGACACCTCTGCACCCAGTTACGCAATGTTTTGGAGACAAGCAGCTTTGTAGATGGAAACTTGTCTTCAGTTTGCATGTTTGTGGCGATGGCTTTGCTTTGTTTGGCTCTGCTTCTGTTGACGCGCTGTCACCGAATGAAGAATGATGGTTGCCGCAAATCTTCCAGGCGAGCCGCCCTAGGTAAAGCCTTCGTTTTTGGTCTTTGGTTCGGAGAACTGGTTTGGTTTTTGTCCCTTAGCCCAACCTCTCCTCCATTAGTTTGTTCATTGTTCCTTGTTCTTATTCGAAAAAAAAAAACATGCAAAACAACAACATGAAGTTTTGAGTTAAATTTCAGACCCGTCATTGAGACTTGTCATTTTCAAGCAAGAACAACTAAGACGAGGAACGATCGAATAATCAAAGCCTCATGAGAGCAAATGAAATCAAAAGTGTAATATTTCCTAAAATCGACTTGGTCTTCGAGTCTTATATTCAGCCACTCGACCGCCCTTGAAGACGTTTCAGCTTTTCAGAGGGCTGGATAAAAGCCCCTATGCGAAAAACCCTTGAAGACAGACTTATGTTTAAAATTTCATGGTCTGAATATCTTTTAAGAGTCCCGCCTTATCCTTTTGACTCTGTATGACAGCTCGGACTCCCCGGGGGATTCCCCGCTACAAGACTTGATTAAGGGGGATTTCAGGCTTGATCTCCCAGAGGACTCGAGCAATGATCTTGCGGCACTGATGGAGGTCTTGAAAAACATGATGGGTAAGTTGTCCTCATTCATGGACCCTTTTTTTCTATGTGCGAAATCACATTTTCAGTCGCACATTTGTTATACATTTTAAGTTATGTCAGAAGTTCAATGTCTGTCTGTTCGATATGACGCTGGCGCTAGGTGACAAATAGCTTAGCAAAAAGGCTGGAAGCAGTAGGAACAGCCTGCAAGGAAAAGCAAAAATCTGTTTTTTGTTTTGGGCAGATTCAAAAAATAGATATTTATATATTTATATATGGTGTTATTTGTTGAGTTGTAGAGGTGTAGTTTGGTAGATCCGATTTTTTATTTGACTTTCAAAACAAAGAGAAGCAAGCTGTTGTTCCTTAAAACCAGGTTTTGTGCTAAGCTAATTAATCTCTCTCCTGTTAGCATCGTATCAAACAGACACATGAGAGGGGTCCTCATCTTCTTTTTTTTCTTTTCTGTGGTCTTGTATTAAAGGTCCGTCTCAGCAGGGGAGGCCCAGTAATGTCTCTTTCACCAACGGATCCACTCCCACTTCCCTTGAAGATCAGGTGGGCGTTAAGATATAACGAGAGGAACAAACCTGCTGAGGATGAGATGAGGAAAATCCTGTTTCTTCAAGTGTCACTCCGTATAGAGAGCTTGTTCACTGTCTTGTGTATTAGTTAGTGTAACCGCAGACTTTATTGTATTTCTTCTTTCGTTAGTGACTCCGTAGTGAACCTGGTAAGACGTTATATTTGAGTACAGTGGACACTGTGTCACAGTAGTGATGGGGACAGATTAAATAATTAAGACAAAATGATAAAGATTTTGAAAGTAATGCAATTTAAATTCAGTTTAATCCCTTAATGCTATCTGTCAATTGCACTCATACTGAATTAACATTATAAGTTAAACCTTTAAGTTAAGTTGGTAAGTTGTGTCACAAGATAGTAAGAGCTCTTTTGGTAATATATTATAATTCACTAATTATACTATTTGTAATGCTGACACTTCACATGCAGATATGTGCATTATCGTATGTGGCAGTATTTTGTGAATAACACTCTCTACTTATATGGGACATGACGTCTCTGAGCACAGAAATGATTGTTTCCTGTAATAGTTCATTCACACAGTTGATGTTAAAACGAAAGCTGCAACGATTAATTGAGCAGGAAACTGAATATCTTTAGGTTGTGGACAAAACAAGACATTTAAAGACAGGTCATATTCAACTTTGGGAAACACTGCTTAACAATTTTCACCTTTTTAAAGACATTTTAAAGACCAAACAACTAATCGATTAATCGTGAAAATAGTGGTCAGTTGCAGCCCTGATTTGAACTGTAAACATGTGATTTACGGTCTCCATTTGTGCTCAGAAAAACAAGTGATGTCGTGTGAATGTATGTTTTAAATATGAGGACCTTCACTTAATGTGGAACTTTAACAGTCTGGTTCATCTCTTGCAGGAGACCTTGAGGCAACTGCTGGAGTCAGTGAGTGTGGTGAAAAGGGCCGTCTGCACTCTGATGCTGCCGATGATAAACACAACTTCACCAGACCCACTCTCCTCTGTTGTGGTCAACTTCTGCAAGTCCAACAACACTGTGGTCGAGGCCTCGCTCCAAACCCTCAATGAGGTGTGTTTTATTTCTCTTTTATGTGAAACATTTGCTGTAAATCTGTTTTGGGTTTTTTTTGTTTTGTTTTTTTTTTGCTAACTCTGAACTTAATCAACTCTGGCTGTCAGATCCTGACCCAGATGATGCTGACAAAACCCGATGAGATGGCGACGGCGGCTGGTTTTGCGATGTTGGTGATCAATCAGTTGCAAAACGAGACCCCGCTGTGGGACACGCTGCTCGCCATCCCCCGGCTCTTCTCTTCTGGTTCTGTTGACCAAGTGCTGCGCAGCACTGAGGTCCTACTTACCAGCATACAGGGGTAATGTACATGATGAGTGATGGGGCAGTGCAAAATGAATTCAGGACAGCTGTTAGAAGGTCTTCAGATGGTGTCTTATGTGCACCTGTGTGAGAATAGAGAAAATGTGGCTATTGAGCTATTTACACCCAGACCCCTCACCCTCTGTCTCCCCCGCTTTTTTTCTCTGGACTGTTCTGTCCAGTCCTGCCCTACCTGTAACAGCGACTCTAGCTATCGACTGTAGGGAGTAGTTTAAGAATGAAGCTGTGGTTAATTCAATGTTGACTAATAATTTTTAGATGTAGCTGATTTTAAGGTCTTGTATTGTTTTCAGTTCGCAGTGTGGTTAGGATTTGGCAGCAAAATTTCTTTGTTAGGTTTCGTACCCCTGGGTGTAAATAGCCACATTGGCCATAGCAAATAGCCAATGTGGCTAACAGTAGTATTGTTGGTCCCAAGTTACTGGAGGTACCGTAGAAGAATGGCAGTCTTAGCATGATTCAGATTGTACATATTAGACATTGGCGATGAGCTGTACTTCATTGCCTGAACACAAAGTGCAAACTGTGGGTCACTCATAAGGGGTCAAAATGACTATAATCATAATAAAAACAATCAATAATAATTATATTATTATATAATATTCCTGATCCACTTCTGGAGAGCATACACAGCTGCACGCTCAGGGAATCAAGTGAATGGTCTAAGACAGGAGCACTCTTTATAATAGGCTTGTACAGTAAACTGTTAGTTTTTTGTTTTTTTTGTACGGTAATTTTTTCTTAAGTTGAAGTTTGCCTCTACTGCTGGAGCCACTGAGATCTGCTCAAGTTTTTTCCCGATCTCCTAGACATTGTTTTTAAAAGTCACATTATTTAGTATTATTTAGTTTTTAACATAGGAAGATGTTTACTTGTCAGTGTACTTTGCACTCAAACACATGACTGTTGTAGGTAGAAGCCCCTACAGTAATCCCCCAACTCCTGTATAGTGGTATTATATAATTTTATCCTGCATATTTGATAACTGTCTGTCAGTATTATGGCGGAGTCCCCCCATATACCTTTAAACAGTTTTTAAAACCGGTATTTTAATTTAAATTTTGCTTCATATTTTGTCAGTTTACATATTCTGCCATTAGTTATTGATTTACGTGGGTAATACTGCGTTTCCCTAAAGAATACAGATGAATCACCCTGCTTTAAAGGGCTGCGAGATTCAAGGCTTTGTATAATGATTTGAACAATTTTGACATTTAAAAGAATATGTGTGAAACAGGAACGGTGACTTTTAGACATACTGCATTGATATTGACTTTCAAACACCCAGTACAACCCTGGATGCATCCCAACAACATCTGAGGCTTAAGGCTTAAGGAGCACCAGGAGGACTAAGTGTTTGTTTGTCTCATCATTAGTACTGCCAAGTGTTTTGCTGCAGGTTCTGTCTTGTTTTGACCATTACATGTTTTTGCCCCCTGTGCTCTGTCTAGTGCTATAGATGTCATCAAGAGCAATTTTCCTGAAGCTGGAGCCTCGCTCTCCATGGTGAGGCCAGTTCTTGTTGGAGGCATCAGTCTGCTCCAATATGTTCAAAACTGGCCTGGCAAAGGTAAATTGTAGTGTCAGCTTCAAACATTCAGCAATTTGAGCACTTTTTATTTATTATGAGACTAATCTTTTTATAAATATGCATAATTAAAATATCTGATTTCCTAATATAACTTTATAATACAGTTTCATTTCATAAATTGTTGTAGCACAACAAAGTTATGAAGCCCTGCTGTCTTAGAGTGCAACAATAACCTTACATAGCAGTTCATTTTATGGAGACAACAGAGAAATGTTGTCAGTCAGGTTTTGTGCTGATATGCTGTCACGGTGTAACATCAGATTTCATTCTGCTTAGCTGTGTCCATTACCATTGGAGACGTTGTCACGTTGCAGAATGACTCAGTGAGTGAAATGGTGAAACAAGTTCTACAAAATGTCGAGATACCACTGGACAAGGTACGTGTTGACCAAAGTCATTTTGCAGTGTCTGTGCAGTATGTTCAAGGAATATGATTGAAATATGTTTCTATCAAATCCGATGAAGTTCTCTTTCTATACATATTTTTCATTCCCATTATTCCATTACATATTGAAAATTTTGAGGTTGAAATCAAGCACAGCACACAAATCTGTTGTGCCACATTTGTGTGTCAGTCTGGGTTTAACATTTTGGAAAAAAGGCATATTCGCTTGTTTTACAGAGAGTTAAGAAAAGCAATATCAGTGTTATGTCTGATTGCTATGTATGCCTATGTAGCAGGAGCTAACAACTTGTTAGCTTAGCTTAATGAGGGAAACAGCTGGCCCAGCTCTGTTTAAAAGCAACAAAAAACACGTGCTATCACCTCTAAAGTTTACTTACTAACATGTTATACCTTGTTGGTTTAATCCTTAAAAAGTGAAGTGTTAAAATGACAATTTATCATTTTGCAGAGGTTATGTGCATTGACATTTCTTGTCTAACATGCTGATTAATGAGCTTCAGAGGGGATTTTCTTTTACCTTTGCACAGAGCCACACTATGTTAGTTGTTTCCCCTTGATTCCAGTCTTATTATCAAACTGAGCTAAGAATTTCCTGGATGCAGCTTCATATTTAAAGGGACATGTAAGAACTTAGTTTAATGAAAAAAATTCACTGAAATTGTCAACTGAATATGAACAGTGAATAGATTTGATGTCGCATCAAAGTGGTCTACTGTGTTGCAGAGACATTTGATGAGGTTAGCATAAGAAAACTTATTTGTTCCAGGGGTCTAAGCTCTAAAGCTGTGTAAACACCAAGACTCCCCAGTAGTCAGAGAAGCTGCAGGTCGGTCTAAGCTAAAAACCTGACAGCGCTCATGGATGTATAGAATACATTTAGTGGCAGTTAGCGATGATACACTGCCCACCTATTTGTTTGGAGAAGAAATTCAACAGGTGGCTTATTCTTATATATTGCACCTTTAATGTCAATATGAGAGTGTTATCTACACTAAAAATAAAAAATTGTTTTTATTATATTCACTGTATTCTCTTCACCTTTAGGCTATCGCCCTGACATTAGATAAAGATATGGTGCGTGGCCACATGTGTGACAACAGCAGCAAACCGTTATGGCTAACAGCAGCGTGCAGCACAGGCACGTTGGATATGGTTCTGGGCTGGATCTCCCCCGACCTGGTGGCAAGACAGGTAAGTTGGAATGACATGAATGTCGTCATCATCAACAGAAGAGAATCCCAGACATCAAAAAGTGTCAGCTACTGACTTTGTGCGGGTGGTTTTGCCCCTTTTCTGTTCTCTCGCATACTGCTTGTCTGTGTCATTCTGTCCTTTTATACTGATTTGGATCCTCAAGTGTCACCGTCAGAAGTAATTAGATTCAGAGTGCACCGAATGATTAGTCTACGGTCAGAAGAAGGCTGTTGGCCATGGCAACAAGCAACTGCAAATCCCAGGTGGCACCTGGGGAACAGACACCTCAAAGAAATCCAATTAGCGCCACCACTGTGATAGATGTGTTTTAATGAGATGATTCCCAATCAGATGCAGTTAGCTAATACTGTTATCATGCCTTGTGCTTGCTCTAACAGTCAGCTGGACATCAATTAGCAATCTAATGCTGGCGTATAGCAGTGATGTGCATGTGTTATGTATTAATCTACCATATCACTGATCTTGATTACACCTTTACAAAGTAATTTAAGTCAATAACAGCCTTTACCTAGCATGTGTAGAGGTCCCATTTTTCATTATAAAGTGGGTCTAGCTGCGACGTTAATACACACATAGTCAGAAACTGCGGCTTCACTTCTGTAAGGTTGGGAAGTCACAAATATACAGCAACCGCCCTCAGCGATGCCCCCAGTATGGCCATAATTACGCAAAAACAGGCAGAGCTGATGCGGAAATACAGTGGGCGGTATGTGCTCAGGCTTGTAAGAGTTGACCAATCAGACAAAACCTGGCTTTTTGGAAGGTGGGCCTTAAATTAGGAATCAAAACAGAACAGAGGCTGCATAAAAGCAGTGCGGCAATTGACAATATGAGAAAAATTATGTATTTTTTAGATTTTAAAGCGTGTAAATGTTAACTAGTAAGCACCAAAAATAAAAGTATTAACCTGAAAATGAGTTTAATAGTGGCCTTTAAATTTTAGCATTAAAAGAACATAGAACGATATTACTTCATGACAAAATATAGTAAATAGCACAGGGTTTTTATGTTTTTTGGCAAAAAAAATCTTGTATGTATCATATATAAATCACAGGTTTTTCCAGTTTAAGATGATAAATTGCAGACCAACTCTGCAAAAAAAAAATTTTTACAGGGTAATTTCTTGCAAACTGCTTGACAAAAGATTAGGTATAGACAGTATTATGTTCACATTGGCATGATAAAGTGTCATTTATTCAGCTTATTTTTGTCTTCTTATTATTATCTTATTTATTGCAGGTTGAATTTACCTAACATGCGTTAATATTACAAATCTAACCCAGAAAATGTATCCTCCCTCCTTGTCCTCCCTCATCTGAACTATATTGTTCCCAGGCTCTCCTGGCGTGGAGTAAGGATGTTGCTCATCGTGATCTGTCCTTCGCCAAAGGGCTACTGCACAGTCTGATGGGAGCTCCATCCCCAGGAGGACAGGGAGGCTCCAACATGACAAAGACCACACGTAGCGTGGATACACAACCCCAAAACACTGAAGAGGATCTGTAAGTACAGGTTGTTCTCCACGAACAAGTGGAGACAAGCAAACCCATTGCAGGCTACGCATTTATGAAGACTGAAAAAACTATAAAGCAAATTGGAGTTTTTAGTTTTTAGGAAATGAATATGTGTAGGCAGGGATATATTTTTTTCTATATTAGCTCAGTTGGTAGTATTGTTGAACCGATCCTTTATATCTCGTACAGTTTTCCAGCGCATTCAGATTTTTTGGGATAGAACGAATCGGAAAGAATCTTGTGTTTGTCTTTCTACACCTCTGAAATAACTTTTTAGAAATGATAAATGATCCTTTCACAGAAAGTATCCACTGTAATTGTACTTTGTCGTGGCAGGTTTTTGCATGTCGGTCAAGTGACGTTGGAGGTGATAAAAATGGTACCTGAGGTGGACATGGTCGTCCAGTGCATCCTCAGGACCAGCTTTCTGTCCATGCAGTCGGCATCACTGACCTTTGATACTGTTGAAGGTAAGACTGCCTAATGTCCCACTCACAGTGAGGGAGAAAACCCTTGAAATGTATCATTACAGTGACACTTTCAACATAATGACACCTTTAATGACAATTTTGAAAAGATCTTCTACACAAGCGTAGGTGAGGTTCATTCCAGCTAACATGTCATTTTTCAGAAACTTTTGATAGAGAACTGAAGATCTATCAGTTCTCCCAATGACACAGAAAAAGACCAAATCTAAAAGTTAACACATTCACAGGACATATTGTGTTCTCTGCAGGATATGATCTGTTTTTTTGTCATATGCTGCCACAGTCACTATTGTTGTCCACTGAATGGAATAAAATCACACCCTTTCTCAGGGGACAGATGACAGATAGACAGGAGTAGAGGAGTTACCACGCATGAAATGGACATATAGATAGATAGATATATCACCATATATCTATATCTATATCTATATCTATATCTATATTTAGATTTTAGATTCTATATCTATATCAAATCTTCAATACTTCATAGGAAACAACCTCCTGGGATATTTTATACAAAACAAATGGAAGTCAAGTGTGTAACTCGACATTGTTAAGCTTCTTAAGCAGCATTGTGCTTTTGCTTTGTAGCATATCAATAAATGGGACGGTGGTCAACTGATCTTGACATATTGTTGTCCATTGAATGGAACAAGTTTACACCCTTTCTCAGGGGACTGATGACACATAGAAAGAGTGGAAGCAACGTAGGGCTAGCGGAGTTACCATGCGGGAAGTGGACACATAAAGTGTCAAAAATGTGTCAAAAATGCACTTTGGTTTTACAGCATATCAGTAAATGTGACTTAGGTCGACTGATCTTGTGTATTTGTTATCAACACTCCTTGTTTTCAGGAATGATGACAAACGTCCTTGAAGATGCCGATCAACTCCAAGGGACTTACTTCACGTTGCTGACAAATCAGTCTGAGGCGAGCGCTTGGACCGGTCGAGTCCTGGAGAGTGTGATGGAAGTCATAATGAAGGTATGCTTACATTGTTTCAGCTGATTATAATAAGCCTTTGGATATGAATATAGTAAAAGACAATTGTGCTCACTTCGAACCCTGATCTGATCTGACTTGATGTGTGTAGTTTCAGCGATCATTCCAACGACAGTTCTCATACCAGCTTAATCACCTGTGCCATTGCTTAGATGTGGGTAGGAGTTCATGTTTGTACAACTGAAAAAGCAAGGCGGGTCCAATGACAGGTTAAGACAGTTTCACTCCTTGGTTAATTTGTCAGTAAGTTGTCAGCTGTTAGGGTTAGAGTTAGGTTTTTGACAATCGATTTATCATTTCATATCCTTTTTATAAGTAAAAAAGCATATTGTAAGTAACTGACTTATTTGTCTGTCTGCTTCACAAATGTGAATATCTTTTTTTTAGGATATGATATATTACCATATGCTGGTGAAACTGAAAACTTTTGGACTGTGGACAAAAGACATTTTTGCCATTTTTTTAACCTTGTTTTTTCAAAGTGTGAAACACCATATTGACATATAACCAAGGTAAATAACCTAAAGAGAACAGAATTATAGACGTACACACAACAACATTAATTAAGTAAAAGGTAAATAAACAAAACATCAAAAAAGACACATTTTCAGATGTTTTATGGACCAAACAGCTAATGGCTTAATCCCAAGAATGATCCACAAATTAATGGATCATGAAAATATGTGTTAGCTGCAGTGCTAGCATGCTAAGCTGTAGTTTCCTTTCCAAATAACTCAATTTTGGTTAAACCAGGATTTGTTTGAAATCTGCCTGATTTTATGACTGTAAGTGAACAGTGGCTGGGAGGTTATAACTTTCTCAACTGTGAAATTTGGTGTGTAAATTGTTAAAATAAACAAAATAAACTCATTAACATTTATGAATTACCTTGGCTTCAGGGGATGATGTGTATGAGGTTAGTGATTATGGTCCTAAATGTAGAAAAACACTCATCAGTTGCAGCTTTTTGCTCTTGTTTTGCTAGAGTCTGACATCTGGGAATTTAACCTGCGGGGGTGTCTTGGGTCCCTTCGAGTGGCTCCTCAACACAAGCAGCGTTAGTATCGAGGTGTGGAGATCAATGATCTGCCAGAACAGCACCTCTCTTCAGGATGCACTGGTGATGGACTGGATGCCAGTGGCTCAGAAGGTAAAGGTTATTCCTCCTTCAACTTTAAAGCTATACTATCTACTTTTCTTTATTGTTTTAGATCTTTTTTTAATTTAATTTTAGGATTGAATTGTCTAAATGTACAGTCAAAACCAAACTCCACAGCAACGAATCCTTCACAAAGAAAAACTTACGGAAAAATATTTCTATCAAAACTGGTTTACGTATTTCCTTCTCATGATCAGAAATTAAACCAGACGATTCTTAGATTTTAAGTGGCTTTAAAACCCTCATCTATGCTCATTATGTTCTATAAACATAAAAACACAACACATTTTTCATTAAAATAAGGTGTGCTTTATTAAAATCGTATCATATTATCTTTCCACAGGTTCAAGAAGTGTACGACACCATCCTGGTCAAAGCAAACTACAGCGTAACACCTCCCATGATTCTGTCTGAATGGCATAAGTTGTACAATAAGAGCCTTCAGTTTGCCAGGCTTATGGAAAAAGTGTCCACAGAGCTGGGTGAGGCGCACTGGATGAACTGGATGCCAGACAACAGCACCCATGACATCACTGGGACTCTTCAACACAGGTCTTAAGAAAGTGCTGATTGTACACCTGCGGGGTTTCATTCCAGAGCTCTAACAGTACCACAGATGATTGATGACAGGCTGTCATATCTTTCTTAAATATTGATATTTTGCAATGTCCAGTTTTAAAGTCTGTAGTTAGACAAACATCACACATGGCTAATGTTAGTGAATTCAGTGGAAGGAGAAAAAAAATAAGGTGAATAGGAGGATTGTGTTGTTAGATAATATGTCTCATTTCATGCTGTCAATCATGTAATTCTCTGAACAGTGTTGTGCTTTTGCTTTTGCTTTGTGTGCAGTGCTTTCCTGTCCATGGTGGGTTTCGGAAACAACATAGAAAAGAGTCCACTGTGGCCTGTTGTAAAAGACTATTTCCACATGGCTTACTGGATTTTGAACTACAGGCCCGGTGTCACAGTTCAGCCAGCAAACTGTGAGTCCTTCTCTTCTCTTCTCTTCTCTTCTCTTCTCTTCTCTTCTCTTCTCTTCTCTTCTCTTCTCTTCTCTTCTCTGTGACTGTGACTAACGCCAGATTATGTATGTAATGTATTTGCCTTTCCCTTTAGGTTCTGTTAACATCTCCAACTTAGCAGTTCAGTGTGATACTGGTTTGGACTGGTCGGTGTTTGTTCAAGCAGCGACTCAGGCCCTGATGTCACCCAACCAAGACGTTCTGCTGAAGTAAGTGACAGAGCCTCACAGTCTGAATAAATGAAATCCTATTTAACTTATTGTATATCATCTGGAACTGAATTTTCTGCCCTGTTGACTCTGAATTGTTGATAAGATGTTAAATACATGATAAGAGAAACATGCTGGTTGGCTTTCTTGCTGAGAGTTAGATGAGAAGAGCAGCTGGTTAACTAGCTATAAAGCTGCATGTCGGATGACTTCTTGGTTGCCGACAACACTCAAGGAGTCACTGCGCCCTATAGATATAGAACACCACATGTGACATTACATCATGACTCATGGGATAACAGGCCGCTGTCTCACCTAGGTATTGTTTACAGTTGTCACCTATGGGCAACACCTATGGTTGTCGGCTGTGCCTGCAGCACCTAATTGCTGTACAAGAGGGAGGCTGGCATCACTTTCCATACGTGCCTGTAGAGTAGATGAGAGATACATTTTTTTAAACATATACTATTAGGTACAATGTAATGGAAACGCTTACTGCTTAATCGAAGTTGTTGATCGCTGTCGTTCTATAGCTTTGTTCATGGCAATCAAAATGACAACTTCAGCAAGTCACCATTATTGATGGTGCAGCATAGATATCATTGATATCTATGCTGCACCTGGCCAAGAACTACTTCCCCACATCTTCATTATCATAAAAGCACCAATTGTCAGAGCAGAGCATGTTACATTAGTCCACTTTAAAGGTTGGCAGATTATTTACCAAGGGGCTATTTGACCATATTTCAATCTTTATGCTAAGCTGAGCTAAGCTAACTGGTTGCTGGAAATGGATTGATACAAAGGTGGTATCAATATTTTCATCTAACTCTCAGCAAATGAACAAAGTGCATTCACCAAAATGTCAAACTATGTCTTATTTTATTGATTAACATGCAATGATTGTTACTGTTAGTGATTTGGATGGTTAAAGAGGCAGCCTCTGTGCACAGATTCAGAACATAGCGTAGAAAAAAGCTTTTAGTTATTGTTGTAAATGCTTCATTGACTTTGTACAGAATTCTGCCATATTCTCATCCTCTCTCCTTTTTTCTCTGTAGCTGTCTCAAAGGAAGTGTGAATCTGTTGCAGCACGTATATGGTGATGTCTATAAACATCTGGTCGGATCGTACTTGAAGCAAGGAATCCAAGGCGGAGATGCGCTCTCTGCCTACATGATCAACCTTATGAATAACCTCGATGGAGTTGTTCTGACCATCTCCAGACTTTCCAACCAAAACATCTCTAACCCTGACGTCATGCTTCCTTTGATTGGTAACCTGTTACAGTCCACAGGTCTGGCTCCACTGCTGCCTCTGTTCACCAGTGATGGTCCCCTCAATGTGTCCACAGTAATTGAGGTGGCTTCAAAGCTTGGCAGGCTCAACCAACACATTTTCACCTTCAGTGAGACAGACCCAACAATGCCTGATCTGGAACGGTTGATAATGCATTTCCTCTCCTTAGAGGGTAACCTCACCATGTCTCTCTCCAACATCATGGGACACAGTCTGCTTACCTATTCGAACTACTTCCACCCTGACGATATCGCCCGTTTCAGAGAAGCCATAAAGCCTTTCACCAACCAGACCTCAGCAGGCATTGTAGAGGCCATCCTTAGTGCCATGGAGCTACTAAAAAAAGTGATGGATTCTCCAAACGGTGACGCAACTAACATCATTCTTGGGTACACACGCCAGCTTCAAGAATTTGTGAAGTCTCTGTATCGGTTGCGGAAAATCCAACATCTCACATTACCAACTGGGGAACTTGGGGCAAATGTCTCTGACCTCCATGGGGTTTCCAAGGACTTTCTCAACCTCCTCAACCCAGAGGTGCTCATGAACCTGACTCAGGCTGGACCAGATGCTGCCCAGGACATTGTGACAGAGAAATTTGTGGCATTCCTACCACCTGAGGTCCAACAGGATGCTAAGCGCTTTCTTAAAGATTTTAAAGCTCTGCAGCATCACATAGCCACATGTGCAGCAGGTGAAAACTGTCTGGCTGGAATCTCAGAAATCTTCACCTTCCTTGATCAGATCTCAGACTTGATGCTTTCAGCTGATGTTAATGTCACCATCAAATTAGCTGTGACCAACTCTATTCTAGTTGGACGTCAGTATGAAGAACTTACATCACTGTTCTTCTCACTCCTCCTGCCACCAAATGATGCAGCGTATGTGAAAACATTCAAACAGACTCTTCATTTCATCAGACTGCTCATGGCTAGACCAAACATCACTGTATCTGATGTCCAGAATGCTCTAAGACAGTCCAACCTGACCCTTGAGGAGCTTGACCAAATTGCTGAACTAGCTGGAGCTGCCAACATAAACGACCTGATGATGAATATAATGGCGATTATCAATGCTCGCCAGTGTTTTGAACCACAGCACAACCCACTTATGACAGCACAGTGTGTTCAGAGATTGATAAATGGAGTCAGCGGCTTCCTGACAAACGTACCTGCTCTACGTAATGCAACAGCCATCCTCTCCCTCGTCCCGGTAATTGCCAATAACACTATCAGCGATGTCCTCATGGTTAACTTCAACTCTGATCCTCAAATGGCTGTCGTACACACCCTGAACAGCACCCTGGCCAATGTCAAGAAGAGCCTGCAGATGGTCCACCTGAACACACCGGAGATCATGACTGAAATCAAAGTGCTGGAGGGTCTGATACAACTAGCTGCCAACCCAGAACCATTTAGCAATTTGAACACAACCTTGATGATGAACCCCACACATGCTCAGAAAGTCTATCTGCAGATTATAAATTTCTACTTGACAAGGCTGGCAAATATCACCAGTACCAGCTCAGTCTCAGAGCTCCTCAATGACTTTCTCTCCCTGACACAAATGCAAGTGGCATTACAGCTGGCACAGACAGATTTCACTTTATTCGTGAGCAGTCAGGTCGAGCTCCTCATGAACAGCCTCCAGTACCCAATAGATGGTGCAGGAGTCATTAAAATTGGTGAGACGGCTGTCAACATTCTCTGGCGACAGTTTGACCTCATAAAAGTCAACATAGAGGCTGTGAATTATGGTCCTACACCGATTTGCAATACAACCATTCTGAATATCACTGAAATCCAAGTTAAGCAGTACCTCAGCCTGATAAAGAAGTGGATGAAACAACCAAATGTCCCTTTGATCATCACTAGCATGCTCCAATGGGGCAACACTTCCATGAATATCTCAGCCCCTGTGACAGACTTCCAGCACCTGCTGCAGACGATGGTTAATTTCCTCAGTGGCGATCAAATGGCTTACCTCTCCATCATTGGCAATATCACCCAGTCCCTGAGCAAAACCCTAATTGTGGCAGAGCAACCAGGTGGTCTACAGAGTGAACAGTTCTTAGACGGCATCATGGAAGCAGTCCAAAGTCTAATGCAGAACCTGGTCTCAGAACCCCCGTCACACACTTTACTGCAGGACATCCGGGAAGTTGTAGAGGACCTAATTGAACTCATTGTTCAAGAGGACATGAGTGTTGCCTCATCACGCAACATCTCCCTCAGCATCCTCAAGAAGGCTGGTCCCATCATCCAACAGACGGTACCAGAACCTGTCACTCCATACTTTCTTGCTGGACTCAAAGTAGGAACCACATACTTTGTGACCATCTCTGAAGCCGTTGGACCAGACACTGTGAATCAGTTGTGAGTAATGCTGCTATTTCTCTTACTCTTCAATAGACCAAATAACTACATTTCCATAGTAAGTTGTGCAGTTGAAAAATAATTATAATTAACACCCATCAATAAATGTGGATACAGCTTAGCTGTGTCAGATAAACAATATGCACATAATATTTTATGTTCATGATAGTATATACCCAAAAAAAAAAAAAAAATGTAACCATTGACTGTGAAGACATACTTGCATCACAGATAGGCCACATCATTTTTAAATGAAAAATAATCAGTCAAATCATAAATCATATCATAAATCATGAGGTCTTCTGGTGCTAACAAAGGATAATAAATGGTGGTAACCTCATCTCCCATTGTTTTTATAGTTTGGAATCTGTAGTATTTACTCTTATCCAATTTAACTTGTTTTTGTGAGGGATACTATGTGCGAGCCATGCTTTCAACCATGATGACAGACTTGTGCAATTCACTACAAATCAGGAAACCTTAATACTACTGGACATCAGTGAGTAGATAACCAGCAGGTTATGTTCAGATGTGAAATATTGATGTGTTTTGTTTCTTAAGAATTCTGAATCAGATGGAGACACTCAAGAGCCTCCTGCCACCAAACAGCACCACCCAGGCCTACATCTCCGTCTTCATTAACATCACTCACTTTATCTTGGATTCTGGCCAAGGCAAGTCTGATCTCTGTGTCACTGTAGGTGGACAACATGTTGAATTCCGATGAACTCTGATGGAGCGGAGATCACACTGTGTACTTCATTATTACTGTGTTAATATCAGATAGCCTGAGAGCTGCGGATGAAAATAGCTCAATGTTACTGTATACAGATGTCAGAGAACAACCCTTCACTTCAAGTTTGACAACAGAGATGTTTAAAATACAGTATTTGACAATAAGAGTAAATTGTCCACTTTGTGAGCAATATTTCTTGTGATTTCAGGCAACATGAGTCCCTGGGCAACTTTTCAGAATGCATCAGCAGAAAATTGGCCTTTGATTATTAGCAAGGTAAGGCTTGATACTCTATAAGGTCTGCGCATTAAACGATACATTACATTGAAAACAAAACCCTGATTAAACATGTCAGCATCGTCACTGATCACTGTCAACCTAGACAGTACTGATCAAATATGAATCATGACACTTTTACTGCATTACATATTTCTGTCCAACAGATTGGCCAGCACCTCTCAGGTGCCATCATGGAAGCAGTCCAACGTGTGATGCAGATCCTGGACTTGGACCCCCCGTCACTCATGGTACAGAAGGACATCCAGGCAATTGTGGATGACTTATTGAAACTCATTGGCCAATCAGACATGAGTGCTCCCTCATCCCGCAACATCTCCCTCCACATCCTGAAGAGGGCCGAAAGAGTCATCCAACAGTTGGTACCAGAAATGTTTGCTGAATACCTGCTTCCTGCACTCAGAGCAGCAACCACATACTTTGAGACCACCTCCACAGTCGTTGGACCAGACACTGTCAATCAGTTGTGAGTAATGCTGCCATTTCTCTAACACTTAAATAGACCAAATGACCACAATTCCATTATTTGCTGTCAGCTAGTTTATGGAACAAAATTACATTCATCTTACATGCCAGGAAAATAGTCCCATACTAGATAACCAGCAGGTGTCGTCATTCCAGTGACCGTACTGAACAACTTCTGGTCCAGATGGATCATTTAAACCAAACACAAAGATGGACTGTACACATTCCTGCCATGCTTTGATGACCTTTTCATGAGACATGTTCAGATGTGAAATATTGATGTGTTTTGTTTCTTAAGAATTCTGAATCAGATGGAGACACTCAAGAGCCTCCTGCCACCAAACAGCACCGCCCAGGCCTACATCTCCGTCTTCATTAACATCACTCACTTCATCTTGGATTCTGGCCAAGGCAAGTCTGATCTCTGTGTCACTGTAGGTGGACAACATGTTGAATTCTGATGAACTCTGATGGAGCGGAGATCACACTGTGTATTTCATTATTCAAGCGTTAATGTCAGACAGCCTGAGAGCTGCGGATAAAAATAGCACAATGTTACTGTATACAGATGTCAGAGAACAACCCTTCACTTCAAGTTTGACAACACAGATGTTTATACATAGTATTTGACAATAAGAGTGACTCGTCCACTTGTGAGCAATATTTCTTGTGATTTCAGGCAACATGAGTCCCTGGGCAACTTTTCAGAATGCATCAGCAGAAAATTGGCCTTTGATTATTAGCAAGGTAAGGCTTGATACTCTATAAGGTCTGCGCATTCAACGATACATTACATCAAAAGAAACCCCTGATTAAACATGTCAGCATCGTCACTGATCACTGTCAACCTAAACAGTGCTGATCAAATATGAATCCGGACACTTTTACTACATTACATATTTCTGTCCAACAGATTGGCCAACACCTCTCAGGTGCCATCATGGAAGCAGTCCAACGTGTGATGCAGATCATGGACTTGGACCCCCCGTCACTCATGGTACAGAAGGACATCCAGGCAATTGTGGATGACTTATTGAAACTCGTTGGCCAACCAGACATGAGTGCTCCCTCATCCCGCAACATCTCCCTCCACATCCTGAAGAGGGCCGAAAGAGTCATCCAACAGTTGGTACCAGAAATGTTTGCTGAATACCTGCTTCCTGCACTCAGAGCAGCAACCACATACTTTGAGACCACCTCCACAGTCGTTGGACCAGACACTGTCAATCAGTTGTGAGTAATTCTGCCATTTCTCTAACACTTAAATAGACCAAATGACCACAATTCCATTATTTGCTGTCAGCTAGTTTATGGAACAAAATTACATTCATCTTACATGCCAGGAAAATAGTCCCATACTAGATAACCAGCAGGTGTCGTCATTCCAGTGACCGTACTGATCAACTTCTGGTCCAGATGGATCATTTAAACCAAACACAAAGATGGACTGTACACATTCCTGCCATGCTTTGATGACCTTTTCATGAGACACGTTCAGATGTGAAATATTGATGTGTTTTGTTTCTTAAGAATTCTGAATCAGATGGAGACACTCAAGAGCCTCCTGCCACCAAACAGCACCGCCCAGGCCTACATCTCCGTCTTCATTAACATCACTCACTTCATCTTGGATTCTGGCCAAGGCAAGTCTTATCTCTGTGTCACTGTAGGTGGACAACATGTTGAATTCTGATGAACTCTGATGGAGCGGAGATCACACTGTGTACTTCATTATTCAAGCATTAATGTCAGACAGCCTGAGAGCTGCGGATGAAAATGGCACAATGTTACTGTATACAGCTGTCAGAGAACAACCCTTCACTTCAAGTTTGACAACACAGATGTTTATACATAGTATTTGACAATAAGAGTGACTCGTCCACTTGTGAGCAATATTTCTTGTGATTTCAGGCAACATGAGTCCCTGGGCAACTTTTCAGAATGCATCAGCAGAAAATTGGCCTTTGATTATTAGCAAGGTAAGGCTTGATACTCTATAAGGTCTGCGCATTCAACGATACATTACATCAAAAGAAACCCCTGATTAAACATGTCAGCATCGTCACTGATCACTGTCAACCTAAACAGTGCTGATCAAATATGAATCAGGACACTTTTACTGCATTACATATTTCTGTCCAACAGATTGGCCAGCACCTCTCAGGTGCCATCATGGAAGCAGTCCAACGTGTGATGCAGATCATGGACTTGGACCCCCCGTCACTCATGGTACAGAAGGACATCCAGGCAATTGTGGATGACTTATTGAAACTCGTTGGCCAACCAGACATGAGTGCTCCCTCATCCCGCAACATCTCCCTCCACATCCTGAAGAGGGCCGAAAGAGTCATCCAACAGTTGGTACCAGAAATGTTTGCTGAATACCTGCTTCCTGCACTCAGAGCAGCAACCACATACTTTGAGACCACCTCCACAGTTGTTGGACCAGACACTGTCAATCAGTTGTGAGTAATTCTGCCATTTCTCTAACACTTAAATAGACCAAATGACCACAATTCCATTATTTGCTGTCAGCTAGTTTATGGAACAAAATTACATTCATCTTACATGCCAGGAAAATAGTCCCATACTAGATAACCAGCAGGTGTCGTCATTCCAGTGACCGTACTGAACAACTTCTGGTCCAGATGGATCATTTAAACCAAACACAAAGATGGACTGTACACATTCCTGCCATGCTTTGATGACCTTTTCATGAGACACGTTCAGATGTGAAATATTGATGTGTTTTGTTTCTTAAGAATTCTGAATCAGATGGAGACACTCAAGAGCCTCCTGCCACCAAACAGCACCGCCCAGGCCTACATCTCCGTCTTCATTAACATCACTCACTTCATCTTGGATTCTGGCCAAGGCAAGTCTGATCTCTGTGTCACTGTAGGTGGACAACATGTTGAATTCTGATGAACTCTGATGGAGCAGAGATCACACTGTGTACTTCATTATTCAAGCGTTAATGTCAGACAGCCTGAGAGCTGCGGATGAAAATAGCACAATGTTACTATGGACAGTTGTCAGAATCTGATCCTTCACTCAAAGTTTCACTCAGTGAAATTGACTCATCCTACTCTTGTTATTTCAGGCAGCATGAGTCTCTGGGCAACTTTTGAGAAGGCATCAGCAGAAGATTTGCCCGTAATGTTAGGCAAGGTAAGGCCTAATACACTATGCATGTATGAGAAGATCATAATCATTTGTTTTTTTGATCATGTTTATTGGGAATTCCAAAATATGCTGATTAAACATCTCAGCATAATCTCTCTGTCAGCCAACGCCTTGTTATAAACCACCCTTGTCAGATAGGCTGGTCATGGGGGTTTTGGAATGCAGTATCATTTATAATCATACAATTATCTTACCATTTATAAAAGCTGCGTGTCCTGTATTTTGAATGTGAATCTCCCTCCATGTTGCCTATGCCAGCATTTGCTTTATACCTGCTTCTACAGACAGTCAGAGGCCAGGTGGCCATTTTGTGCCCGCTTAAAAAAACAAGGCTTATTAAACATACTTCTTACTTCTTCCTCTCAAAGCTGCAAACACTGCCACACCATTTTTTTCACCTTGTTTGCCTATTCTTTAATTGTCAGATGAGCAAACTCTTGAGCATGCTTTGGCCACTTATCATGGGAGGCTCGGGCTCACATACGACTGCTCCATCTCTGGAGGGCTTTGCTCATCTTGCTCCAGTCCTGGAGCAGCTGATGACTGGGGAGGCAGACCAGGACACATGGGAGAAGTAAGTCTACTTACCATTTTTAATAAAAACCAGATCAAACACATCATTAGTCAGTGCTCATTAGACCTTAATGCTGAATTGCAAAACTTCCAAAGCTATATGAGATGATGGTAAAGTTTATTTATTTATTTTATCATGAAGACTGCTATTTATTTGCTCCTGTGATTACTCTAAACAAAATGCCATGTGTTCTGTCACAGACTTGAAAAGATACTAGAAACCCTACTGTCAACCATCAGAGGGACAGAGCTTTGGAATAGTGTCACAGCTGTTACCCCAGTGTTTGAAAAAGTCATAGGAAGTGAGGTGAAGAACACGCAAGCAATGACCGGTAAGAACACGACGAAACAGCTACCGTCTTACATTTATGAAGCCAGGACAAGGACACGCAGCTAGAAGGAAAGAGTCAGTAGCTGCGTGAACAGATTGTCTAATGTTCAGATTGTAATCAATATAAAAAGCACACAAAGAATAAAAATGTGCCACATAAACGCCTCAAATTAGGAATGAACAAGCCCAGACCGAACACCTTTCTGTGCACACCCAACATCTTGACGCAAATGCATCGTGACATCGATAGATATCCATCTTCAGGACAGGGAGCTGATCAAAAGAGAAGAAGAGATGAAATATCAGATGAGGAAGAGAAATGCAGGATGTGACATCGCTTTTGCCTATGTCATTCTGCTCTTCTGATTTAAATTAGTATTTGCACGTGAACACCAGATCCCATTTAACTCATCACAGATAAGCAGTTGATCTGAAATCTTTAGTCGGAATACTGAAATGTTGTCCATGTAAAAGAAGCTACTGACTGAAGGAGGAATTACTTCTTATGTTTAGTGTTGTCTACTTTAGAAATGGCTTTGTCACACCATGACACACCCTAAAAATACCTGAAATAGCTACTCAAGAGTGTCTTTATTGGCATTTCATAAGGCGAAACCACATGTTACCATTTTCCTCGTGTATTTGCTGCTTTTATCAACATGTATACAAGTCATTATTTGCGAATCTCTCCATATTGGTCAAATCCTCTGTCTTCTCTCCCACCCAGAGTTGATACTCAGCCTTCAGATGCCACTGGCAACCCTGATGACAGAAATGGCGCAGGCTGTGAACAGCAGTCGTTTCAACTTGACTGAGGTCTTGGAAAGAATGCAGCGGGCCGTTGAACGCACCTTGCAGGCAGCTGAGCAGGTTAGACTGTCCTCCCTCCACTCTTCACTGTCTTTTGCGTGTGACAGAGAGACAGAGGGAGGGGTGTGGAGAGGAGGGCTACTGTATCTCTGCACTAGAACTCATGCATTTTTACAAAAAACAATACCTATCTGTCTTCTTCTATCTCTGATGTAAGGGCACGATGGGTGTGTGTTTTGTGTCTTTGTGCGTCTGGAATCTGTCTGTTCCACCTGCATACATGCTCATTTGCAAGCTTATTTATCCCTCAACAAGGCTATTGACAGGCATCGTCCTCATGTCATAAATAGCATGTGGGTACGACATCCTCTGAATGACATTAACAGAATGTAGCTGAAAGCTGATGATGGCTAAGGTTTCTTACTTAAAGGGACAGTTCACTGATTTCTTTCCCCTTTTGTCTGTACTGCTATTTATCCATCTTATATATTTTGGTCTGAGTTGTCAAATTTGGAGATGTTGCCCCTTGAGATGTCTGCCTTCTCTCGGATGTAATGAAACTAAATCACACTAAAGGGTGGGGGGAAAATATGTATTCTCGTTTTTCGGGCGAACAGTCTCTTTAAATTATTCATGCCTCATCCAACAGTAAGTCGCAATAAGCTGATTTGATAACTGATAGAAGACCGTCTGATCCTCAATATAATCTATTATTTGTACTTCGGTAGGCTGATATTATCTGCCATTACAGACCTGTCACAGATAAATCAGCGTCGATATGTACTTTGGTGTGCAAAAAATGCAGTGTATTGAAAATTGTTTCAAATTTTTTGTTCACCCCTATTGACACGTGATAGGGAATCATAATCAGAAATATTAGAAACAATTTTCAAAGCAATAAAAAGTGATACCACCACTAAGCATTGCGTCAGAAATGACCAGTGTTGGGTAACGTTACTTTTAAAAGTAACACATTACGTTTCAAGATTACTGCAATTTGAAGAGTAATATGTGACTTTACTACGTTACCTACTGAGGAGAATAATGCAATCTGGAACTAAATAATGAAGTACTTAAATTGCTGAACTAATGTGTGTACAACAAAAAAAATGTTGGTACTCTAATGGACAACAACAAGTAACAAGTTACCCCAACACTGGAAATGACTGTAAAGTTTAATAATCACCTCCTGTGTCAAGAGTGTGTCACGGAGTGTCAACAAAAAAAATATTTTTATGCTTTTTTTTTGTAAATGTAGAATAAATACCACAGGGTTGATGTATTGAGTTGGTATGTTTTTCATTCTATCTGAAGGATTGATTGACATTTTGGAAAAGATGCCTGCTCGCTTTCGTACTAACAGTTAAAGAAGATTGACACCACTGCTGAGAAAAACATATTTTTCTTATATGTAGATTACAGCATTCTAACCAGTTCGTCCCAAACTAACCATCAGAAAGGAAAACATGGAACAAAATAATAAATCAGTGTTTGAAAGCAAAGCAGGAGTTCAGTACTTTAAATATGAAGCCACAGTCAAGCTTTAGTGTTATCAGCGTCTGATGTGTTGACAGTAGCCAGTATCAGATGGACCCTAATCCATGCCACGGTGGGAGTATCCTGAATAGTGTAGCAGAAACTCTATTAAAGTGCTATTCTTTGCCATGTGTGTGTCTTGGAGGGAACCTTGTCACAACCTGTCAGAGATGCCTGCTGTGGCAGAAGTGTCAACTGTAGATGACACTTTTTACACCCGTACAGTGTGTGTGTGTGCATATGCATGTAGAGTATGTGCAGGTGCATATCTTATATGTAAGTCTGCGAGAAACCATGATACCTGTGTGACACTTCTGCCCTTTGTTTTCCTCTCTGTGAACTGCACGAACGCAGACATTATGTTGTTTCCTTCGTGCTACTGCCTTTTGTCTCACAGACGCTTTTGTGCTATTTCCAGCTCTGTCTCGCTAACTGAACTGGTTTCCCTCTGAACAATGCACGTGAAACACAATCAGTGAACTTTTTTACCCTCCAGGGTAATGGCACATTGACGTGCGGTGGAGTTCTCCAAATATGGGAGCCAGTAAGAGAGGCAGCGGGTTTAAACCAAGACGCCATGGCTATGTGGTGCAGCGTCAGCCTGCATCCTCTTCTTGAGGCCTACGGTGCATCTCAGCGTGTCTACGCTCACATGAACATGAGTGTGAGTCAAAGTGCAATTATCAGTTTCACCACTTGGTGGCAGTGTTGACACACAGAGAAAGCTGCCACTTTGCTAACAATCCATCTCTGCTCTATGGTGTCGTTACAGCATATGGGTGGGGGACCAATGACTGTGAACGCCACAGCTGCAACGATTGTCAAGACCGTACGGTCTCTCTACCAAGTCAACGTTAACCGCACACACATGATGGAGCAGCTTGTCATGGGTTTCTTCAGCCAGCTCTCTAAACTAACAGGCCAGCCTCTGAACTATGAGACACAGCATCACTGGCTCAAACAGCTCCAGGCCATGCAGCTGCAATACAGGTGACTATTTACAGCTACAGTCAGATTATGTCATCGCTAACACAACGTGCCCTTGTCAAGATTTAAGATGCTTAAAATGACACGCAGTTGTAAAAAAAATTTAAATACAAGGAGTGAAAAAGCAGTAAACTATTAAGTGGCTATTGCTGATGCATGACATGAAATTAACAATCTTATATGTTTAAAAAAAGCCAAAACATCAGTTTATTGTGTCAGAAGCAACAGCTTCTATGTAACTTTCAAAAGTCACATAAGGAGAAATCCACCATACAATATTTTTGTTCCCAAATTGTTTTTTTTTTTTTTCCAAAGTAGGGGAGTCTCAGTAGATCAGACAGACCAGGCCACACTGAAGCCACAGGATATGAGGACAGTGCAGTACGAGCATATCAAAAAACAAAACCCACTGAACATCAAAGTCTCATTGTATTTATCAGAATGTTATCTGGAGAAATGTTCTTTACTTTTCATCTAATGGCATCACTACACCGACCCATCCTCACCTGTAGATGACCTCTTCACTTCATTTGTCGATACAACATTATCCCCAACGCACCAGCAGGGTCCAATTTGACTCATGCATAATTACACAATGAGTTGGAGTGATCACATTTGCATTTCAACTTGATGATTTTCTTGCGAGTGCTCCCTGAAAACAGGCAGGCCTGCTCTGATAACTTAACTGTGATTCAGCTAGCCGAGACATCCTCTTAAAATTGATTCCCCTTTATATGCCAGCTGCAATAATGGGCCGCGCATGGTGATAAGGATCACATTCTGCATATCGCTAGGAATCAATCAGGTCTGATTACATGAGTTATAGATCATTGATCGCAGTGGAAAGACTCAAGAGTCTATTATGGAAGAAAAAAATGGGAAAACTGTGCAAGAGAGTGTGAGGGAAGATGATGAAGAAATAAGACTACCACTTAAATGAGAGAAATTAGACTTCTGTGGAATCAGTGTATTGAGGAAATGAATCAAAAACATGGTTTGCATCTGGGATACAACTAAGTGTTAGAGCCTGGTTGATACTTGATGCAGATAGCGATATTAGGGAGGAAGAAATTCTGATACTGATATATCAGGTGATATATACACATTTTTGCAATGATCCTTCAAATGTGATTGTCAAACACAAAGTCGACCTAGTCAACAAACAGTGAAAGGGGCTCATCACTATTTCCCAGATTTGTCCATCCAAGGTCCAAAAGCCAAAAACTCACCTATTGTCACAAAGGAAAAGCAGCAAATATTTATATTTAAGCAGCTGGAACCAGCAAATGTTTAACTTTGCTTTAAAAAATGATAACTGTGATAACTGTCAAAGCAGCTAAGCTTCTCTCGATCAACTGACTGATCGATCAACGATCATTACAGCTCTCGTTTGCATTGCATGAAAGAATCTGTTGAGAATTAGTCCTTACTCTGTTCGAGAAGGCTATATCTGTGGAATTAACTTGACATTTATTTTTTTTCCTCAGTTTGTTATCCCTGAGAATGCTCACAGATGAGCTGCTCGACGTGGCCCCGTTCCTAGAACGGCACATTAAAGCTGTGGAGAAAGCACTGGGTCACATCCTGAAAAACTACGATCTCACTGAAGACAGCGTTTTACCCCAGAAGCTCTTTGAGGAAGCAGCAATGATTTACCTCTCCTCTGCGAACATCACCTTGAACAACATGTTGTCCGTGATGTGGGGAAACTTTTCTGGACTTGATGAAACATCTGTTACTGGCATGATGAGGGAAGCTGTCAAACTGATGATGCACATGGAGATACTTGACAGTGAGACTATGGTTTACGAAGCCTTGGAGGAGTTTCTGGCATCCAGTGACACAAGCTTAATTGTGCAGAGGGTGATCCAGGTGACTGAATGGTTGGGAACCACGCAAGCGTCTGGTCTGGACCTGCTGACTCAGGCTCTGCCCAAAGTCTTCGACATCCTCAGGCCTCTGTTGTCTTTATTGTCCCAGATGGGTGTGGACATGGGAGAAAGCATGGAGCTGTTTGAAGACTTGACTGGAAACACACTTGCAATGCTGAGGCAGTTGGTAAGCACCAGTGGTCTCCTGAGCCCCATGGACCATCTGAGTATGCAGGAAATGATGGGCGGTAACCATACGATGAGAAGCAGACACAGACGCGAAGCCCCAATCATGCCAATGAGGAGCCCCATGGATGACTTCGTAGACCTGTTCTACATTGACTACCCCGCCATGTTCAGAGCCATCTCCGTCTCTCCGACCACGGAAGAGATTATGGAGACAGTCCACGTGTTCTTTGCCAATCCTGATCTGAACGTTGTGATAAAAGGAGCCACGGGAGGCATGCCGTGGGGGATGAATGTCTCTCGAGAAGAGACCGTGGACGCTGGCCTTGGAATGCTCTCCTTCCTCACTCTACCTACTGCAGTTCAGATGTAAGTCTTGGAAAGCACTTTATTTAGTGTCAGATATATAAATTCTCTGCAGCATCTTAAATGAGTCTTATTCCCAGCTCTTATTCAAAAACTGACACTTTTCAACTTTTTCAACTTGGCAAAATGATGCTTTTGGATGGCGACCAACAATCCAGAAGCCTCGATATTTGATGAGCCTCAGTACTTCAGGAATTTGGAACGAGACTCAAAAAATAAACTTTTCTTACAAAGAGAACCTTTAAAACAACCGCTTTGAATCTTTAATTGCCTTTTCACCATTGTGTTTCTCTGTTAGTGCCCGTTTCATAAGCTTGTTCAATCTTCCCCAGGTCATCAATGGATCTCCTCGCGAATTCTGCTGACTTGCTTCCAGACAGCTTTCCATTCTCCTCAACGATCAGGAAAATGACAAAAGCCATTGCCAGTGAGTCACAAGGTAAGGTAAAAGTTCAGGTCCTCCTTCTCTCTGACTCAGTATGGACACTTAGAGGCTTCTTGGACAGAGGGCAACTTCATTATAAGAAATGTGCGCTCATTAGTTAAATGGAGAAGCCCCAAATGAATGATGTTAGTTTCTTCCAATTAACTTTACCGACCGACTCCTCTGTGGATTCCCTCCCACTCATGCTGTACTGTAGAGCTCCCACTGATGCTACAGCTTGTGTTTACATACCTGCTGTGACAGTATGTATATATAAGTACTGTCTGCCAGCTTGTGCCATTAAACAGTGACACCTCATGGAAGTGCCACCTTTCAAACTGACCTTCGTGGCTGTTTCGGGACCATGGGAGAACCATAAAACGTTTTGCCAATGCTGCTGTTGTTGTTGTGTATGTGATTATTGCGCGGCATAATTCATTCTGGAGATATGAGGAATAAGACTTCACATCAGCTTAGCTTGAGTTCCCAAAGAGCCCACGGCCATATGGCCCTTCTCCAGGAGAAAGCCACTCAGCACCTTTTTAAATCTCATTAGCAAAGTAGAATTCAATCACTTATCCCGTCCGCCCTCGCTAAACGTCTCCCCTCGCACTCACACAAGTGGACATCTATGACCTCGTTTTAATTGGCGTCTGTGCTTGTGTGATAATGTTTTCGGTGCACAGAATCACTTTGTAAGCAGCGGCGGGAGCTTCACTCCTCCGAAACCCCACTCATATTCTTCACACACATACACAAACCCACAGTGAACTGTTGTAATTGCAAAGGCCTCTAGGTGTTGAGCACCCTGAGATTAAACATCACCATTGTCTAATTTTGGCCTAATTAAATATTCTGTCATCACGTCTTGTTGCCTGAGGTGGCGCCTTTCTTAGGGCTTGTCAGATGCGTTTTAATGCACGACAGCATCTACTGCTGCTGGCCCCTCTGGCCCCATCAGTCCTGCACAGGGCTTCACTTTAAGCACATCATTTGCTGCTCGCTGCCTGACGACGGTGCCCCGTAATGGTGCGAGTCGTAATGAAGCCCAGTGGGATGTCATGTTATTCTGTCACCTTACAGACCTTATTGCCCTCTTTTCCCGTTCCCATCCCATCTTCCTGTCTAACTCTAATAACCTCTCGCTTACCCTCATTTTTTTTCGCCTTTACTTCACTCCCCCCCCCCGCAGAGAACCTGATCCTCATGCAAAGGACCATCGGAACAGTCATGGAGCTCCTCAAGATCAACCCGACAGACCCGCAATTCACAAGGCAACTTGGCCTCCTGAGAACCCAGGTCTCTCCACTGACCCTGCCCTTCTCACACATTCATCATTCACCATAATTGGAAAAAGAGCACTTCAGAATATCTGAAAACACTGTTGGGGTTCATTATGTGTTTTTGATAAGCAAGTTTATAATTAGAAGTAAAGTAGTTGACATTTCAGAGCTTATGCAGTATGTTGTCAAGGCTTAATGCTCTAAAAGGGTCCCTGCAGTGTTATTCTTATAACAATGTGTTGTTTGAAACTGGGCGACTCAATTTCTTAAAGTCAGCTGTCAAATTGGAGCAAAATAAATCTGCAACACAGACATGAATAGGCAACAAAAACAACACCGCTGATTAGACTTTGGTAACATTTCGAGCAAAAATGGGTTTTTGCAGGTTGACAGAGGTGGTGATATTCTTTTTGATTAAATGCCAGAAGCTGTTGTTTGCTGCCTGTGCCAAAATAAACTGCAAACCATAAATCAGTAAAGTATTCAATAAAAAAAAGTTGACAAAAGTTTTGTTCAGACCTGAAGGCAAAGGCTGAAAGACATAAATATCATCGGTACAAATCCCATGGTTCACTTTGATTCCTTAGTCCAGAAATGAACCATAGTAAAGAAGTGCCAAGATGTAGGGATGCAACGATTGTATATATTGATGGTGCGATTATAGTCTGAGGAGTGAGGTAGTCAGGTCAAAGTGCAGTTATGCAAATTAAAAAAGTAGACACAAATTACAAGGACAGAAATTAATATACTGACTGATTTGTTATAGGTGTGCACCTTGGAGGACACAGAGACTGTGCGTCTGTTGATGGAGGCCCTCCCCTTGGAGCCTGGTCAGCTCTGTCACATTTTTCTACCCAGCATGCAGACCATGGTTGAGAGCCTGGTGGTGAACATGACCTCCCTGATAGACGCCATCTTTGTGGCCGTCATCGGAGACCCCATTGCCTACAATGTCCAGTCAACCTGGTACGGCACCGTCGTCATCCTTATTGTAGTGAGGACGCCATGTCGTCTACATCTCTACCTCAGTTATCACTTTTGTTTGCTAAATAGTATCACAGAGATGTTGCACTTCACAGAGCTCACCTCACAGGATCTGAGGGTATTTCAGTCTAAAAAAATCAGACAGTTACCTCTCGTTGTCATCTGGGCCCAATAAGCGCAGTTTTTCAACCCAGCCATTTAGCCTGCAGGATGCCTTGAAGCATTAAACTTTTTTGAATGAAGGCAACACTTCTTGTTGTTATTTATATATTCTGACTGAGGTGCTTTTATCTGTTTGTGTTTCTGTATGTGTGTGTGTGTGTGTATGATTGCAGGACCTCTGTGCTGACTCAAGATTTGAACATCAACACAAACAGCTTGAGATCTCTCAATATTAACATCACCTCACCAGGTGAGACGTTTCGCTCTATCAGAACTGTTTCTGTATTGTTATCGCAGTATGTTAGGAGACATTTCTGCACCACTGCTGTTTTGTAATAGACCTACAAGACATTTCCCTCTTTTCTGCATTTTTACTTTACAGACTGTACTTTTCACAGCTGATTTTGTTGTCTGGCTGATTATGAATAAGAAAAGCCCATTGGTGTACCCTTGATGGTATACAGAGTATCAATTTTAAACAACTAAATGCATATAGATGTGGGTTAAAAAGACATTTGTGGTGTTATAAGCTTTGTAAGTTTGAGTTAAAGTAAGTTTTGAATTCTAATTTAGGGCTGTGGTCACTGCCTGTCGTGCCATCAGTGGAAAAAAAAGCAGATCACAAACCTTGTTTCCATAACAACAGACTGCTCATTTCAGCTCACCCGGTGCTCACTGACTTGTGTCTGATGCCACATTATCTAACAATCATAACTTATTACAGCGGCCAATTTCTCCAATGTCACTTTGTCTGTAATTGTTTTTCCTTGTGAACATTAAACACGTGTCTCCCTCACTGTGGTTGGCTCGCTGAGGACACGTTTTCGGCCCCTGAAGATGCCACAGTGGCAGTCAGGAACTGCAATCACGATGCAATAATATATTATCAGATGAATTTACATGATGCCTGCTAGAAAATTTAAATGACAGAAATGCAACTAGAAGCAAAAAACAATTCTTGGGAGATTTTAAAGGCAGTCTTTTGTTTACTTTCCACCATTATAGAAGTGAAACTAGGCAGACTGGTTGTATACATCAATGTAGTAATAAAAAGCACTTCTTTCACTTAATTCCCCCAGCCGCTGTGACAGTCGGGGAGATGCTGAGGAATAAAACAGCCTTCCTCGCAGATGTTCAGCGACACACAGACTTTGATTTAGCTGATCTGGACCGCCTGATGAAAACCACTCTACCGAACAACAATTTAGTGGTAAGCCATCAGTATCTACTCACATACAGTATATATAGTGTGCAAGCAAACATTTAATCACGACCTCACCCAATTTGGAGACTCAGTTTACAGCTCAGGGTCTGCAGTGTTGCAGTTGAGGGAATTATGCTGCTATATTCTTCAGCAAATAAGCGCCACATTATCATAACTCAAGGTTTCCAGAACGGTTAGTCTCTTTGATAGATGTTTTATCTTGGGGAGAAGTATTTATATACAAGGGGTGGGACAATATGTTGACTGAGATTTGATTATTGATAGGCTGTTTCCTAATGTCAGTATTTTTATTAAAACATGCATATTGGAATGATGGCCTATGTTAAACTGGACTAAGATGCAGTTTGTGTACAAGGTTTGTAACAGGGTGAATGGTGTTTCTGTCTCAGCCAGAGGGTCGGATCACCGCGTTACATACATGTTTACTTCAACATACATGGTTTCAACACATAACATTGTCCTGACGTAATGAGTTTTATTTGTAGTTAGCACCTACATTACATCTGACCTGGGATTTGTATTTATGACTGTGGTGTTGCACTCTGAAACTGTGGGGGGCTTTAACTGTTTCCATCCTCCCTTAATGCTTTTAAAACAGATACTCTCCTGGTTGGTCAACCTGCGTCACTGCGGCTCCACAGAATCCACAGACGTGAACGAGACAGATGTGACCAAGATGTTCTGCTCCATGTCCCCTGAGCAGTGGTACAGTTTCTCCCTGCTGATGGCGCGCCACGTCAACATGGAGAACCTGGTGTACAGAGTAAGTCTGAATTGAGATAGAGTTGTTTTTTTTTTTTTTTGTCAAAAGAAAAATAACATGCTACGCTTTTCTTCTTTTTTCTTCGATAAAGAAAATAGACAATGTGAGAGTTTGGTGATTGCACACAGTCAGTAATGACTGAATGGACAAAGAAATGGTTTCTGTTGGGCAGCTGGAAAACACATGTTTGATGCTACAGTGTGCTTGTTTGAGGAAGATGTAAGTCAGAGAAGAAACTTGATGTTTTTGATTGATCTAAGAAAACAAACGCTGTAATTTCCAAAAGAACTCCAATAGACCATCTGTATTTGAAGAAGATGTGCAGCTATAGGACAGATTTACCTGTTTCCAATCTTTGTTTATACTTTACTGAGGGGAAACCTTCATTTACGAGTCGAAACAAATCAAAGAAATGGAAAAAGCGAGGAAAAAGGAACCTTAAAACTGGCTTGTAAAAAAACATTATAACTAATGTTTTACATTGGATTATTTAATAAAACGGACATTATTAAAATGTAATATAACGCACAGCTATATAAAAGCCTTAAAGCTTTGTAGTTAAAAATGTGGATTAATCAAATGTAAAATGCAAATAGAGTTATGTAGAGTAGTTATGACATTGAATAATTAAATAATTGAACGTTGATAAAATCCAATTATTCAAAACATTACAAGAAGATTGTAGTATTGATTTTAACAAAGTTGCTTTTTGTTGTTACCTTCATCCTGGGACATTTAGGAGTGGAAAGATTACCTGATACAACTCAATCAGTAACAGTCATGTTGTTTTGTGTCAAAACTCTTAAGTATCTCATGTTTCCTGACTGGGCCGCTTTTATGCTGGAAGCACATCAAACTAAACACAGTTTCAAAGCAAAAAAAATGTTGTTGGTTTTCACGATTGATTGGTTAACTCACAGTTTCATTAAAAGCTGTTGTTAGGTGTCGCGTGCATAAATGAAATCACTGTGAATTCACTGTTTAAAGTGGCGACAGGCAACCGTTACATCGTGCACCCAACATTTACTTCATAATGATATGTTGAAGCAGAAAACTTCTCTATCGCCAGGTCAAGTTCACTTAAATGCTCTCTATATTTTAGAGACGTAGTTGAATGTTTGCAGCAAAGAAAACCCTCAAAATCCATCTGTTTGCTGTGTGCTCAGCACCAAACGAGGTAGATAAAGCGGATGGGTGTATTGTTGCAGTTAGCTGCTCAAGAGGTGGATATTTCCTTTAGCGGTTGTTGAAATCCAAACAAAAGCTAAAAATAGATTCAGTTACGATCAACATTCTTCTACTGTTTTCTTACAGGTTAGCCTTCTCAGATGCAAGGTGATATTACGCCAGTGTGTTTATTTCAGCTTGTTTCAGGCAAAAAAAAAAAGTTTAACAGTTACCAGTGGAGGAACAGAGCAGACACAGGAGGGGAAAAACTGTAGCCCTAAGAGCTCGCTATTTATATTCATCATTGGCATTTTGAGGTGAATGTTTTTTTACTTGTTTCATTGGTGATTATCGAATGTGTCCTAACATGGTTTCACAGAACTCTTTACTTGATAGCCACCTGCTCCTGGTTAAAAGATAAAGAAAATAAGGCTATATATAGTCTCAGGACCAGGTATTGAGAGGGATTTTTCCAGATTTTAAAGAAAGTGTTGGGAGACATCTTGGGGTGCTTTGCTGAATTTAATTTTCAAATAAGAACTTATAACTGACCAACAAATATTGACGATGGCTCATAGTGGCCTCTAAAGAAAAAGACGTATGTGACTGCCTGATATAAAAGCTGATACGACTTGCTTTTATTTATCTTGTAGCCTTGACTGAATCAACCACCTGATTTTAATCCGGTCAGAGAGAGAGAACAGAGTGACAGCAAGGACAGAGAGGAAAACAGTGAGCGCAGTATGGTAGTAACTATAGCTTTTCAATGCTGTGAACTATTTGAGATAGAGCATTTTTTATTTTGAGCAAGGGCCTTCACCTATTAATCATTTCAATCAATTCAAACCCATCAAAAAAAATATCACTTGCTGAATCTAGAATCATCGTGAGGAAAACAAAAACTCCAGGAACATGTTTGAATGGCTCTCCCTTTATTTCAGATGGTGTTGTCTGAAGAGCTGCAGAGTTTCGTGGGAGTCATGCTTCAGATGGCCAAGGTCATCACCAACATGATGAACAAGTTCCTTCCTGCCATTAGTCAGCTGCAAGGCTACCTGCTCTCCATGAACGACCTCAACCTGGTGGCAAACAACGAGTTTAGCGAAGTGCGTAGTCTTTACTCCTTTACAGTGCTTTACACACTGTGTTCCTGTTTTTTGTTTTTTTTTTGTCTGTGTGATCGCAATCCTTACACCCGACCAAAAACAAGACGCTCATTATATGAAAAACTTAAAGTATTATATGTTTATATCTCCATTTTTTCCCCAGATGACGAGAGGACAGAGGTCCGGCATCTCTAGCAAAGCCACATTCGTCACCCTCTCTCGAGCGTTGTGCAGGCACGGTATCCTGGCTCTGTTTGGAATCTCCAAACTTCCCATCGCGTCGGACTCCAGCCCCTCCATCAAAGAAGAGCAGCAGAGGGAGGAGATGATTGAGAGGTTCAAGATTCCACGAAATGCCAGTACGTTGGGAGGACAGATTTCGGGGCGTTTGGAAACTGAATTTTCAGTGCAGTCGCTGTTTGCAACATTTTATTTTAGTCTTCATATTCAGTTTTTTTTTTTTATTTTTTATGTGGACTTCACACGTACATGTATGCACATCAGAGAGACACTTTCTTAGCTTTACTACGTAGTGTTTTTATTTTGAAACAGAAATTCTAGCAAGCTGTTAGGGAAATGTTGAGTTACCAATCACAACATGTTCACCACCTGTCCTCCCACAGGACTACAAGATGGAAGAATGAGGATTAAAAAACTGACGTCTCGCGGGCGGTGCTTAACTAGCTGCTGGAGGTCATTGTGTACATGTTAAAACTGATCTTAAATATAAACCATAATAGCTCGAGCGTTCATTGTTTTGCAGCAGAAAGCCTGTATGCTTGTGATGTCACTGTGTAACATTATTTGGGGTACAAAACCTCATGACAATGCGCAGTGTTGCGGGTGAGTGGTGAGAGGGGAGCAGAGACGCAGGTTAATAGCTGTCAGAGACATTGAGAGAAATAGTAACAGCCAGCGTATGTATTTTGTAGTTTTAAATGACAATGCTGCTGTTATTCTATTCTATTTTTTTTTTTATATCATCAGGTTATACTGTAAAAAGGCCCAAATGAACAAATGAATTGATCTCAACTTCACATACTGTTAAAACGACATATTTGTGACTGTTTCTTGGGGATGTGTCGGCTTGTATACACGGTAAACAAGTTGTAAAGCAGTAAGAAGCTGACTTGTTCACTGTTGGTTTTGCTCTTTTCATGGGATTTGTTGCAATAAACCCCGGCCTCGTCCTGTCAGCTCAAACCGTCGAAATATTTGGACAAAAGCAACTAAACACGAAAAAAATGTTTGTCGGCCAAATAAAACATTTCACCCCCGTTAATACTGTGTGTCTTCTCTCCGTCTTTAGCTCCCTTCTGTCAGAACATGTACCTGGACATGGTCAACACCACAGGTGGAGCCATCGCCTGGGCTTTCCTCAAACCGATGCTGATGGGACAAATTCTGTACACTCCTGACACACCTGTCACCAGGGCCATCATGGAGAAGGTACGCAGTACATACAGCATAGATGAACACATGCACACACAAGATAAATTATTTATTACTATTGACATACAGCCAACAAACTACTCCACCATGTATAGGTTTGCCGGCTAAGCTAGTTGAATAATTTACTCACCTGTCTGCTCGCTGTGAATTGGATCTGGAACTGTCCTCCTCTCTCTGATTTGTTTCCTTTGTTTTTCAGCTCAAGCATGTGACAGTTAGCTTGTCTCAGGGTTCACACCTTCATGAACCTTCATCTGTCATCTGACTGCGTTTCTGTCTGTTTCTACCTCTTCTAGGCGATGGCTGCCTGTTTAGTCTTCACGCCATGTCGTAAACAAGAAACACAGCGTTTCGGGGATGTGTGCACATATTTGTATGCGACACCATCTTCTGCTGTGGCTCTATTTTGAGCAATTTTTGTTTCTCGCACGCTGCTGCCTTCACAGACTCGAGCACACACACGCACACGCGCACACACACACACACACGCACACACAGCAGGTTATGACATCTCCCTGATACCCAGCTGTTTCACCACTGTTCTCGCCCTTGTCCTATCCTTGTCCAGGCCAACACGACCTTGCAGGAGTTTGCAAATCTCAGGAAGCATTCTGAGGAGTGGATCGAGTCCTCCAGCTACGTCCTAAACTCGGCCCAACTGCTCAGCCACACGCTGCCGATGCTGCAGGTACGAACGCTCACAGCTGCCTTCTGTTGCATATCTGATTATTCTAGCCGGCTCGCCGTCGTTACGAAAGTTTGGAGATAAACTTGTGCAGTGGTCTTCCGACGAGTTTCGGCAGCTGAATCTTGATGTTGTGTATTGTCTCTTCCACTCCCCCTCCCCTCCTTGTCAGAATTCCCTCGGCAATTCCTTTGTGAGGAACTTCATTGAGATGCAGACAGACATCAATGTCGGCAAAATGAAGGAGACGCTCAGCAGCTTCTGTGAGTGAGCATTTGAAGGTCTTACTTTTTGTAAGCCGCGGATAGCAGGCTTACCTTTCTATTCCACCCTCACCTATTGCCTGTAAAATACTCGGGGTTTTCAGCAAGCGGGACTGCTCCATAGGTTTACAGGAAGCGTTTCTCTCATGTCAACATGAATTTCCTCGGGCTTCTCTCCTTGATGTGATTATGAATGTCCGACTCTGACATGTAGGTATTTAATTAGACTACCTTGTATTGTCAGAGCGTATTTCTATCTTAATGACATAACAGGGCATGGCACCCGACAGTCACACCAAATTATCGCTATCTTTTTGATTCTTGGATTTACAGCAATCAAAGCTGAGACTGCACTAAATCATGGGATCAAATTCACATTTGTCTCTTTTTAAAGCTAACGTGACGGAGATGCTGGAGAAGAACAAGAACATCCTGAAACAGATCACCACCTTGTCCACCCTGATGGTCGACCTCTCCTCCTGCATCACGTTCGACCGCTACCGTGGTTACGACTCCGCCGAGCAGCTCGACAACACGGCTCAAGAATTAGCCAAAAACCGCGACCTCTACGCAAGTGAGTAAATATTGGGCACCGACCCGCAGTGGTTTCCAGTGTCGCGGAGTGGATGTTAATTTTGGTCGATTTTGGATTCAGTGGGTGATTTCTGCATAATGTTGCTTTAATACTATCAATCGTTAAGTCAAGAAGATGGGAAGTTCAAGTGAGAACAGGGTATAAGTAACGGCAAACTTGTGAGTAGATGAGTTTCTGTGTTCTGCATGATGATGTTTAATGACCTCTTCTTCAGCCTCTTTGGATAGATATTTAATGGCTTCATAATTGTAGGGTATTTACCGATTTACTGACTATTTTATGTTGTAGAACAAATGTTAACACCCCTTAAGCTTGACGTAGTAAAACATTTCAAAAAAAACAACTGACTTTTAGACGAGGGAACTTAGAGTGCCAAAATACGAAATTATTTCCTGGCATTAGGAATCGCTGCTGCAGCACTCGTTTGAATAATCTTTCCCCACACATTAGAGGACTCCAATTTTACATTTAGCTAGGTTGTTACTTTGCTTTCCATCATGCGGTGCTACTTCTTCTGAAGTTTTCATGATCGCCTGTGACCGATCTGACTCAACAACAGATTATCTGGGGCGAGGAACTAAAAAAGTTAGTCTTGTCTCGGAGTTTTGTATACTGCATGTGGTGAAACATTTGCAATCTGTCTTTAAGGTGTCATCTTCAAGCTCCCCAAAGATGACGGCGACGGCGACAACGATGACAGCGACCACGACGACTCCTCGTCCAGGAAGCGTCAGGCCAGGTCCTCCTCCTCCGTGTCCTCCCTGCCTCCCAAAGTCAGCTACACCATCCGCATGCACATGGACAACGTCATGCGTACCGACAGAGTCCGGAACCCCTATTTCGTGAAGGACAACCACATCTCGAGCAGCATGACCATGCGCTACAACCGGGGCTTCGTCTACCTGCAGGAGAGCATCGATCGGGCCATCATCGAGACCCAGACTGGACAGAGAGTCACGGAGCCGGCCGTCCAGCTGCAGCCCTTCCCCTATCCGTGCCACCTGCGGGATGAGTGAGTCCCATACGTACACGCACATGCAGTATGAACATGCTCCCATATGGATGCATGCAGAGGAAACATGAAAGGATGCACAGGGCCTCTCTGAGGGGACATACAGCCATTGATGTGGAATTATGCATGCTCTCTCATTATTCATCTGCCACTTGGGACTGACAGTAAGTAGTCATTCACAGGAGCCTTTCACTGCGTAATTGGCTCCGCACCATGTGCATGAATATTCACCATTATTGTGCATACATATTTGAAGTCCATAAACACACACACACGCACACTGAAACAACCTTCAGGCCTTTAATAACCATCCATAAAGAACGCCAATCATCTCGGTAGTATATATCCGAGTCCCAACATGGGTTTGGCATTTACTTGTGCATCAATACTCTCCGTTGTCGCCAATAAATCATGCTTGAGCGTTTGGTTTCTGCCTGCCCTCGAGTGTGTCTCAAGACAGTGCTGATATCTCATGTAAGAAGCACCAGCGGGGGCCACTGTCGCCGGCTCCGCCAACGATAAGATATGATGATCCTCGCCTCGCCGTCCTTCTGATTTATTACTCAACAACACATTTTCTGACACGATAGCCATGAAATATAGCCGTGTAGCATGAAAAAACTGCGAGCGCTAAATTCCTATGTGTCGGGCTCCAGATATGATTAGGTGAAAAAAAAAAATCCCAAATAAAGCAAAGAGGCATTTATTTTGCGTAAATAATAGGAGGATGAAAGCACAGCTGTCAAAAAATCGCTTCGTTATTGCTCTTCCACCCTCTGCATCTCCGTCTCTGTCAAGCCCGCAACTGAATGATAGGCTGTTTCATCTGCCGTTGTTGACAGTGATTGGATGGTAGATTTTCTGGAAGTTTGACTGACAGCTGGCACCTCTGTATTCCCCCAGGTATCTGGAGGCCATCTCTTTTGTTTTCCCTCTCATGCTGATGATGGCCTGGGTTCTGTTTGTGGCTGATTTTGTGAAGAAGCTGGTGCACGAGAGAGAGCTGAGGCTGCACGAGGTAATGTTTTCTTTCACTTGAAAAATGATCAGACCAGTCATTGTATTTCTGCGGCGAACACCAACTTCTTTGCTTACCAAGATGCCCTGTAATGATACTGTCTTTCCTCTTTGCTTTTCCCTCTGAGCTTCGAAAAACTGCAACAAATGTGAAATTGACTCCTGACCTCTGTGTTTCCTCTCTGCTGTAAACATTCACAAGCACCACCGGAAAGCAAGCACAGCTTTTGTATTCTTTCTCTCTTTTCCCACAGTACATGAAAATGATGGGAGTCAACCCGCTCAGCCACTTCTTCGCTTGGTTCTTCGAGTGCGCCACCTACCTCACCTTGACCATCGTCATCCTCACGTTGATCCTGAAGCACGGCGGCATCCTGCCCCACAGTGACGGCTTCCTGCTCTTCTTGTACCTCTGCGACTACGGTTTGAGCATCCTGGCCTTCAGCTACCTGGTCAGCTCCTTCTTCGACAAGACCTACATCGCCGGGCTCAGTGGCAGCCTCATTTACATCCTCTGCTTCTTCCCCTTCATTGTGGTCATGGCGGTGGAGACGAAGCTCACCTTTTCCCAGAAGAGTGTCCTGGTGAGGAACCTCTTTTGTCATGATTCATGTGGTGTTTTAACATTGGCAAGAGCAAGCTAGATTTCTGAAGTATCCTACTGAAAAAAGTACATCCAAGCTACTCCTCCAAACCACATGAACACACCTGCCTGTCTACATCCACTAGCTTTTCTGGTCTTAAATACAGAGATAAAGATCGTACTACTTAAAGGTGCAATACATGACAATTAGCCACCTTGAATTCATAATCCCAACAGATAGAGGCAGCATATCACCAGGGTAGCTGCTCACTGCTCTCTGTATTCTGTCTCTACATCTATATGTGTTTATATTCTTAACTGTAGCTACTGTAAGCCTGTTAGCTCAGTTAGCCGTGCAGTTCGCGGGACTATTAGAGACCAGATTTTGGTGTCGGGTTTAGCTTTTCTACTAACCTAATCTCTTAAAATGATTTATCAACTCTAGCTTTGAATTAGCGAATACTTAGATTTGCTGTGGAAGCTTCAGGGAATTGAACGGAGAGATAATGAACACAGAAGGAGGTACAATGCCATTACTCTATCTGAATAAACATTGCCTCTGGTTGTTTACTCTTGTAAGGTTTTGTTTTTATGTATTTGGTTTGACAGTAAGTATAGTTAGCAGAGGACTGAAGGGTGCACTGACAGCTTTTCCTCCCTTCTTATGCTGACATAAATAGTGCTTGTTCCCTAACACATCTTTATTCCTCTGAAAGTACGCTGCACGACGATCAATGGTTGTAGGTCAAACATTTCATTTTTTATTTAACGCAACATCACTGTGTACATCTGAAGCCTTGTTTGCCTTGAACAAAACTCTGCACGTCACGTTTGGGAAAGTATCACTTCAGGAATTTGCACGAAGTTGTCAAGAGCTCACAAGAGAGGAATCACTGAAAGGCATTGTGTGAAAAAAAGATGATGTATTTTACCCTTTTTTTTTTTTTTTTGGCTTTGGTTTCTGTATTCTGTCTAATTTGTCTCTCGTCGTCCTCCAGAGTTTGTTTTCCCCGACCTGTTTCAGTTATGCCAGTCAATATGTCTCTCGCTACGAGGCCCAAGGAGAAGGTACACACATGCAGACAACTGAATTTCATAACACAAAATCTTTTTGACTAGAGCTACTTGCCTCAACAGGGAGCTAAATAAAAAGGTTTCTTTCACTGGCTTTTTTTCTTCTTCCAGGCATTCATTGGAGCAACTCATACAGCTCGCCCGTTTCTGGAGACACAGCCTCGTTCGGTTGGCTCTGCTGGCTGATGCTCATCGACTCGCTCCTCTACTTCATCATCGGGGCTTACATCCGCAAGGTTTTCCCAGGTAAACTGCAAAATCGGAGCCTTTGAAATTAAGCAGGTTGATCTTAGTCAAATAGTCCTGATACATTCCTCCCCCCAAGCTTTATTTATCGTTCGTCACTGACAGTTCGGATTATAAAAACAAAAGACATAGGCGTCCTCAGAACATACTGTATAAAGAATATTTTTCTCACAGTTAGATGTTAAATATATCAAGGCACTGTGACACCAGGTATTATTACAAGGAAAAGGTAAAAAGAAATGTATCTATAGATGTATAAAGTGATAAGATAACAGTGACAGCAGGTACTCCAATCAGATTTCTCTTGATCTCTTGTAACATACTGACTGTATCAGCATATACTATATGATAGACTCAAAGATTTCTTAAATTCCATCCTGAAGGATTCAAACGATGGGCGAGATTTGGCTTCATGGACGTGAAATGTCACGAGAGGAATTATTAAGCTGAACGTCTGCTGAATTCACTGGATTTGTTTATGTAATACTGCAATACTGTAATGCTACATCTTTGGCTTCCAGTTTAACTTCATAGTTGGTTTGAGTATCAAAATAATACTCTACTTTCTTCCAGATTCCTGATGCATACTGACTGAAAACAGATTAATGATTGTTTCTTCTTTATCTTTACAGAACACCAATATATTTATCACATATAATTATCAATATCAACACACCTTGATGCATATTTCTTAGTTGTATAAATGTTATGCGCAACTTTAAAGTGAATATGAAGAGTAATTCAACATGTCCTACTTTTTCTAGTCCAACAGAGTAGTCAGTCTTCTTTTTTACGTCAGGTGCAGTCAGTGACATTAGCATTAGCATCAGCACAACAACATTAGCGTTAGCATCAGCACAACAACATTAGCCTTAGCATCAGCACAACAACATTAGCATTAGCATCAGCACAACAATATCAGCATTAGCACTGAAGTAAACTAAGTGATTGAAATCATTATCTTTGTTATGATTATGGTGTTGAACTTCCCCCTACCTGAAGCAAATACAGCAGTTTACTGTTGTCTTGGTAATCTTACCTCTAATTTAAAGTATTAATACCGAGATACTTTTTTGATACTACATGTTTAGAATGACATGAAATCAACATTCAGTAGAAATCAAAGTCTACTCAAGCACACCTAGAAAGAGAAATAACAGATCTGTAATTAGATTTTCAACCCAAGGCTGCACAGATGCTAATATTATAACAAATCTTTTTGTAATGTCTTCTGTTGCTTTCACTGAACCAGCACTGTCTGCAGGTTGTTCATTTTAAAAAAGGATCAAAATGCTTCTATTTTGAGAAACTGGGACTTTCATCTTTTTCCACTTTCAATATTCTGGTACCGGGACTACTTTAGTCCGAAAGTTGTTTCGGGTCTTCACGAGAAGTCTTTGCTCTTCTTCATCCCGCAGGAAACTACGGCATCCCTGCCCCATGGTACTTCCCCTTCAAAGCCTCCTTCTGGACCGACATGTGCTGTTGCGTTAAATCTAACTTTAAGGCGGGCAGAGGACTCCTCTTCACCAACATCATGCAGAACAACCAGCCCGTCTTCCCCGACGACAAGGGGAAAGGTACAGAAATAAGAATGATATTGTGGTATCTTGGGGGCAGATAACCAAAAGCACTGCTGTCTCCTCTGTTTTGTTGTGTTTTGAAACATGTCCTCCCTTTTGTGGTCTTTCATTGTTTTGATCCAGACACCTCACTAGACTTATATATGCCCCTCGCACTTCATTTTATTCCTGTCCCCCTTTAGCTTGATTTACAGGTTGCCTCTGTCTCCGTGTTTCTCTCAGGTCAGAGCGCTCTTTCCTCCCAGGTCGGTGAGAACTTCTCAAAGCTCCCAGTTGGCGTTTCCCTCCACGGTCTCAGCAAGATGTACGGTGACAGAGTGGCAATTCAAAACCTAAATGTCTCCTTCTACGAGGGCCATGTCACCTCACTGCTCGGTCACAACGGAGCCGGCAAGACCACCACCATGTATGTGCAGCTCACTATTGTTTCTGTTTTCTTTTTTTGCAGTATCAGCATGTCCTAAGATGAATACGCACGCGTTTCAACCATTCATAGACTGTATGTGGTGTCTTTTAAATTTGATTTGTGCATCCCTTTAATCATCTCAATGGCCCGCTGCTGACAGGGAGATTGTTTTGTCCAAATCTGGCACAGCAAATGCAGCGTGGTGGAGATTAGCCTGACGGGTCTTCATCAACTGGAGCACTTACATTTACATTTTAAATGTGACTAATTCTGCTGATGCTGTTATTCAGAGAAACGCACAATGAATGCTGTAGCAGAGTAAGATTCAAAAACATCCAAAACCAGGAAGGGATTTCTTGTCCTATATTGTTCCTGGGAACAATAAATCATAGTTTAAGAGGAAAGTGCTGCGGGTGAAGTACAAAAACAAGTTAATGGGAGAAAAACAAAGGGCATTTTCAACATTTATACCTCAGGTAGCAAACAGGAGCAAAAGTAAGAGCGTGATTTATAACTTTTTCCCCATTATGAACTATAAAATAACCAAGAAACTATTCTTATATGATAATAAATGATCCTACATGAACTTTTAACCCATGCCTCATACTTAGGTCTCTCCTGACTGGCCTATATGCCCCATCTTCGGGCGGCATTGAGGTGTATGGCAGAGACATGCAGACGAACATCGATGACGTCCGCAAAGAACTGGGGGTGTGCATGCAGTACGACGTCCTCTTCGACCACATGACCGCCAAGGAGCACCTGCTGCTGTACGGCCAGATCAAGGCGCCGCAGTGGTCACGCAGGGAACTGAGCGAACAAATCCGCACGTGAGTGGTCGATCATTAAGTACAGGGAGCACCCTTAATAATGTGCTCAATCATAATGCACGTTGTCTTAAACATGATGTCAGGGGTTCTGCATGACGTAGCAGTGCCATTTGATATATTCTGTAACGTGTTCTGTTAAAAGATGTTTAAAATAGGGCACCTTTAGCTCGGTCAGTGACAAAAAATATAGATTAAGATTGTAAGAGTGTAGCAGGGAAGTAGTTAACAGTGTTCAACACCAGTAATTAGTCACATAAAGTCAATTTAGATAAATGGCACTTTTTAGTTTTTGGGAAGAAATTTAAATCAAAAAAGAAATTGGCTGATTTTGAATTACTAAACAAACTAAATAAAACACCAAATATACAAATCCCAGGTCTGTATTTATATAATGTCGGTGCTAACTACAAATCAAACTCATTATGTCATAACAATGTTTGTGTTGAAAACTTGAATGATGAAGTAAATATGTATGTAATGCTGTTATCAAACCCTCTCACTGAAGTTACATCAAGTGACGGGGGGGCAGAGAGGCTGAGACAGAGACACCATTCAGCTTATTACAAGACGCTGAAGCATCACGATGAGTCTGAAGCTGTTACTTTAAGGGAACAAGTTGCATCATGTTGCTTTGTTGCTGACACCCATGGGCATCTCAAGAGCTCTGATATGTATCAGACTTTGTCACTGAAAGCAGGTTGATAACATTTGTTGTTCTCTGGGAAAATTAAAAAAAATATTTTTCCAATGTTGAGTTCACATTATCCATAATAATTTTTTAAAAATGTTATTCTTATTCATTTGTGTCTTTTTGGAAAATCTTTTGGGACTAAGTGTGAGAAAATATTTTTTCATTCTATGGCATCATTAAGCTGCAGCTTGGGCTCCTAGTTGCATCATGAGACAATTTCTGGTGGGTTTTCCTGCGTGACAAGAGAAGCAATAATAAGCCTGACCCTTAAGGCAAAGAACTGTACCTCTCCTCCAGCTTCCTGGTGCTCCGAACCCCCCACTGGGTAACTGATGGAACTGTGGCTCAGAAACCGTGCAGCAATGCATAGAAAAGGTATGTTAACATGCGCTCCATGTTTAATGCTTTTCTTTGACTCCCCCACCAGGATCTTAGAGGAGACAGGGATGTACGCTCACAGACACAAGCGGGTGGGCACCCTGTCGGGCGGCATGAAGCGCAAGCTGTCAATCTCCATCGCCTTCATAGGGGGCTCTCGCTTGGTGGTTCTAGATGAACCCACCACAGGAGTTGATCCCTGCTCCAGGCGTAGCATCTGGGACATTGTTATCCAGCACAAGAAGAGTGAGTCTCTCAGAAACACACACACACACACACACAATGAACACACACAAGCATTCCTGTTAATTTTATTCTACAAACTCTCCATTGAGCTCTACAGCTACTACTATGAAAACTGCTACCACTAATGATACTAACAAGAAGAAGGGGTAGAAATAGCAAAATAACAAGATCAGAACAAACAGGCAAAGTGTTCCTTCTTTTTACGTCACTTGGAGTCCCACAAGAGTCGATACTCGGCCCGGCTTTGTTTAGTTTGCATCTGCTACACCTTGGCCATATTATCCTTTACTTCAGCAGTGCCCCACGTTGCCACGCTGATGGAACACACACATTTGTCTCGTTTGGTTGTGAAAATGGTGAAATCCGGATTCTTTGCACTGCTGCTGTGCTCTAATCAAAGACTAAATGGTCTCTAAATTAATAAAACTGAATTATGTAAAAACTGAAATTCCGGCGATTGGTCCTGATCATATATTTAACAGTATCATCCACACACGCTCTCTTAAACACACACACGCACACCCAGACTTGGACTGCTGACAACTAAATATTTGACCATAAGTTCAGAAGTTTTTAGTTAAATCAGAAGTATTGCCAGCACAACCTTAGCTTTCCAAAAACTTAGCGGAGCAATTTATTCACACCTTAATTTCCTCTCATCTCGACTGCTGCTATTCATTATTTACTTGCCTCAATTATGCAGCAATTATCCATCTAAAGTTGGTGCATAATGCAGCAGCAAGGCTCCTGACAAACACCAGGCGTAGGGAGCATATCTCACCAGCTCTGGCTGAATTACACTGGTTCACTATTTGTTTGGAATTCATTTCTGCAATTTTGTGGATCGCTTTTTAAGACACCAAACCAAATGTTGACAAAGGGTTCGGCAGTCAAGACTTAAGACAAAGGGGCTTCATTCTTTTGTGGAACAAACTCCCCCATCACCATCTGATTCAATCAGCTGAGTCTCTGTCACATTTGAAAAAGCTTTTAAGAGTTTTATAACCTGTTGCTTAAATGGTTTCATGCAGAGGTTGGAATTAACAAAGTACAAATATGAAAAGTCTGAAGGCCACTGCAGTGAGAAAGTACTTTAACTGTAACTGCAATGACCTTTAGGAGGGATACTCTTTTGCTTTTATACTTTGAGTACATTTTATAGCCTCTTTTACATGAGTGAAGAAGTTGAATTGGTATTTGAAATAAAGAATGTGTGTAATTCTGCCAGCTCTGCCACCCAGAGAAACACTGTGGTATTTAAACGTATATTATAAATGCGTTGCTAATTACATTGCATCGTTTTTTATTTCTAGTTTTGCACAAAAACACTTTCTAGTTTTGCACTCATTCGCATTCTGAGTGCAAAGTCTCCAAATCCAAACTCTCACTCTTGGGTTTTCCACTGAAAATGCCTCCAACTCCCTATTTCCTGAGACAGAACAGGAACGAGCAGGGAACCTGGAGCTGACCCTGGAGGGCTTCCCCCCCTCTCAGGCTTCTAACTTTAAATTCAGCATATAGTTAATCTAAAAGGCATCCGGAAGTATTTTTTTCTTCTTTTTCTGGCTCTATCAGGGTAGCAGCAATAATGGCAGGGAGACTGCTAAATGTCATCTATTTGTAGATGCAGAAAATGTCCAATGTAATTGGGCATGTCTCAGATGTTAGGGAGATTCTGGTGCCGGTGGAGTCTCTTTCAAAATCAACTTTATGCACCGCTTGCTGTTTGTGCGCCTGTTTCTCTAATGATTTGTATGTGCATCATGCAGCTTGTGTATAGCTTTTGTCTTTGTGATGTCTGGTTTTTTGGTTGTTTACTTGGATGTGTGTTAAATGTCTGCCTGTCTACAGCTACACTTAAAAGACCATCTAGGAGAGGAGAATAAGGGAAATCCAAAATTGATCTGACTCCTGCTTCTGTGATGCTGATTTGAGTTACAGTTATGGGTGAAGGGGACGGTATGATTATGCATGCACAAATTATACATATTGCTTTGTGTGTGTGTGTGTGTCTGTCAGATCGCACCATCATCATGTCCACCCACCACCTGGATGAGGCTGAAGTATTGAGCGACCGCATCGCCTTCCTGGAGAGAGGAGGCTTAAAATGCTGTGGTTCCCCCCTCTACCTGAAAGACAAGCTGGGCCAAGGCTACAAACTGACTCTCACCAAGAAGGTATTTATCCTTACAGGCGTCATGTGTTTTTGACTTCCACAAACATGAAATCATGATAAGACTGAGATGACGTGACAACCTTTTAGCATTAGTGAAAGCTGAGTGATTGCAGGCCCCAGTTTTTATCTCGGAAGCAGAAGCGTATCTCTGGTGCATTTTTACTCAGACTTTCTAGTATAGTGACACATCTTCTGCAGTTTGCAGCCCGCATAAATCGTCACATTTCACAGTGCATTATTATGGATGAGCTGGCCTGGTCATGCGTAAATACGTCCTCGGTTTTATTTCTGCCACATTGGACACTAGAGTTGCGCATAATACATATTGCAACAGATTGACTTGGATCGGATAAATTGAAAAACTGCTAAATGGGCTAAATCCAGCACAAATAATTCTCTGCCGAATACTAAGAGCTGGCTCATACTTTATTGCAGCATGCTATAACTCCAACTGCTTTCCTTATTTTGCAATTTAAAGTCTCTCTTCTTGCTGAAATATAAGTTTACTACCATAGTATCCTACATGCCAGTTACATATTTTGGTATTTTGGCTCTTCTCACATCTTTTTCAGCTTGTATCTAACACCTTATTAATGTAGTACTCAATATTTTTAATGACCCAAAGGCAGAAAACCTCAGACAAAATGCATTGACAGTTTCATAATCTTATCCTTCAAAGCACTGTCAGATGACTTGCAACTTATTTGAATGATGTATTGATTAAAAGCTGTAATAACTTTTTTTCAAACCAACAGCCTGCCCACACAGGAGGTATTCCAGCTGTGTTTTTGAGTACGATGCATCAGATGCACAGTTATTTTAAACTCCACTGATGCCACCCTTCAAAATTAATGAAAATTTAGAAAAATGCCCTCTGGAGCCTTAAAAGAAAGTGAGAAAAGGTTCCTGGATCAGCATCTTAAGTTAAGAGGGTTTATCCTGGGCTGAGACCCATCCTCCATCCAAGTTTCGTGGAAATTCATTCACTAGCAACAAACAAATGAACACGGGTGATAATATACCCTCCTCTGCAAAGGGGATACAATACAGCTGCCTCACAGGCCACACAACTGCTTATGCTATGTGTGTGCTGCTAAGTCTCTGGTGACCTACACTCAGTACTGTCCCTGAATGCATCTTGTGACACAGATGGAACACTGAAGTGCTGCTGCGCTAACATATTAATATTTATTCTTTCAGGGAGTGTATGCATAGTGTACATAAGGGTCATTATTATAGAAGTGGATAATCCCGCTGAGCTCAGCATGTCACGAAAGTCAGACATGGTTGATGTTAGGAGGAGAATGATGATAGAGCATACATGTCATGAAAAACACAAACGCAAACAACAAAACAAACACAAAAATGCAAATGGCCCACATTCAGAAACTGCACCTTTGAATATGCTTTAAATCTGTAGCTGAAACAGAGCAGTCGGGCACAGGGTGAACAGAGGTGCTGCCAAAACGGACAGTATGAGAATAGTAATGCGTTTTGTTGTGCATTAAAATGTGAACATGCTTTGTAACATTAGCATGTTGTAAGAACTTCAAAGATAAAGCATGCTGAGTGTGATGATATATTCCTACAATTGTTTCTGCAGATGCCGAACCCTGAATCTGAGCCGATTGACAACGCTGAACTGAAATCTTTCATCCAAGCTCATGTACCTGAAGCTCGACTGAAGGAGGCCCAGGGGGGCGACCTGGTCTACTCTCTGCCCCCCTTCGGCTCATCTAACGCCTCCTCATATCGCTCCCTCCTGACCGCGCTGGACTCCAACCTAGACGCCTTGCAGCTGGGGGGTTACGGCATCTCTGACACCACCCTCGAGGAGGTAAGTTAGAACACCCACGCACAAACACAAACTGCCTTAACTGCTCAGGTGCATTTCAATGATACTTGTTTAAAAATACAGGAGCTGCAAATGTGCTTCTGCTCATTAACTTGCATTGATTGCATATCCCGTTGACATGTATGCATAATCACATGCCATAAATTACACTGATTGGCTCGTTGATAAACACAGCTGCTAATGTTTTCTTTGCACTTGTGTAGGTGTTCCTCCAACTGACTCACAACAACACAGAAGCTGGGCCTGAGGACGGCCTCCCGACCATCTCGGAGACGGTTTGTGACACTGCATCCATCGACAGCTTCCCTTCAGACCACAATGATAGTGTTTCCAACTTTGGTGACAGCATCAGTAAGTTTGCTCACTTATTCCCTGTAATGTTCCTTGTCTTGTTCCCCACATGGTCCCTCCTCCCCTTCTCATCCTTCTCTTCCACCTTTTGCGCTTTGCCTCCTTCACCTGCTCACATCACATCCAATGAAAACAATGAAAGTTGATGATTGAACATTTAAAGTGAAAGGAAGCATGTGGGATGTTAACATGAATCTTTGCTCTTCCTTCTTTTGTGATACATTCTGCCAGTGTGCCTTAGAGACAGTAAGAGTATAATTATTAAAAAAAAAAAAAAAATCTTCTCTCCACCCTCTTTCCCTCTAGAGCTTACCGGTTCGACCATGGTGTGCGGCTTGGCCCTGGCTTGGCAGCAGATGACAGCCATATTGATCAAGAGGTTCCAGCACAGCCGCAGAGACTGGAAGGGCCTGCTCTCCCAGATCTTGCTTCCTGTTCTGTTCGTGGTGTTTGCTATGGGCCTGGGCTCCATCAAGAAAGACCTACAGCACTATCCTGAGATGGAGCTTAGCCCAGAACTTTACAAGTTCGGACCGAGCTACTCCTTCTTCAGGTCAGTCGCCAAAGAGTACAAAGGAGCACTGGGAGAGGAACACAGAAGTAAATAAGGCTAATCAGGGTGCGTTTACACCAAGCATGTGTGGAGCACTTCAGTCAAACTCTGAAGCTTTGCTCTTTTTTAAAAAAGTCATTTGAACAACAGCAAGGGAGTCTTGTTCAATTTGATGTGAATTGTCTGACCAATTCCAGGAAACACTGCAGACTTTTTGTGATTTTTAGGTAAAAACATGGTACATTATGGCAAAAGCAAAGCTCAGAGGAAGTTCTATTGAGGTGTCATGTTTTGGTGTTTACAAAATTGATACTGCTCAGATTGAAGAACACAACAGAATCAAAAGGTCACATTTTCAAACCACATAACCGCCTCTGCAACACCTCTGCAACGCTGATGAAGGCTTGATGCATCTCATTACTTTTTTTTCCGGTTCCTGCATCATTTGCAGGGGAAGACGTGGCGTACTGGTTAACAATGAATTTGAAGCAGCAGTTTGTTGAAGGGCAGACAGACCTTAAGGAACGGGGGGGTGCGAGAAAACATGAGGGAAAGAGATGATTGCGATGAGGACGGCTGAGAAGTCGAGATCAAAGTGAGGCAGATTAAGAGTGTCAGGAGGTTGCGATGAATGACTTCATTCTTGAGAAGTGCTTTTGTTTGATCAAGGGGATATGATGCGAGGGAGAAACTGCTGAGGTGCCAATCTATATCAAAGACTGGATGGATGCTCTCCTCTTTAGCTTCATGTACAAACATAGACTGGGAAATTATATTTATTTATTTTCAATGAGATCAGTGTTTGGGTTGTCGCGTGCTGAATAAAGTAATAGGTAGTTGCTCGCTCCATCCATCCATCCATCCATCCATCCATCCATCCATCCATCCATCCACCCACCATCCATCCGTTGTATGCCACTCACTTGGCAGCAGGCTGAGCAAGGCTTTCCAGGCATCCCTCTTCCCGGCAACGTATTCCAGCTCCTCCTAGAAAGGTGTCCTACTAGTTGGTCATGCTTGAAAAACCTTGAAATGAAGGTGCCCAGGTGGTTCAAAAGAATTTTGTAGCTTCTTGAAGCAAAAAAGGAGCTCAGGCTGAGCCCAGACAGCCTGTCGAGGAAACTCAATCCAATCATAAGTATCCATGATTTCATCCTTTCGCTCACCAACTGAACCTCATGACCATGGGTGAGAGTCTGAACATAGATCCACTGGTTAATTGACAGTTTTACCTTCCGGCTCAACACCCTCCTCGCCACATAGGTCCAGCACATCTCACACTCCACTTGTGAGCAAGACCTCCAAAACACTTCACTTGGGGCAATTTACTCCAAACCCTGACCACTTCAGTCTTCTGCTATTATAACTGTGGATTGTAGAGTGTCACATTTTATGAACTCTCTCATAGCACTGTGTTTCCAGACCTGCCTGTATGAACTGCAAACTGAATGATTTGTTCGTTTATTTGTGAGCGTACCCCTCGGTGTGTTTAAAGGCGCAAATAAAAGAAATCCACTTAAATGTAAAGTGGCACAACAAATGTCCTGAGGATGTTATATTAAAATCTCTGACTGTGCCCCCATTTGCCATTTTATTGACAATGTTGTGAGTCAGTAAATTCCTCTTGAACCCAGTTTATTTGATTTGTTTATTTTTTAACAAGAAAGTCCTTTATAAATGCCAACCTTGAATTCAGATTATTTGTAAAACCACTGCAACAAGGAGGGATTTTAATAAATCAAGAATAATTCATACAAACTCTGTCTGTTAGAGCTGTATTAAACAACCTTTTATTTGTGTTACTTCATGTTCGTATCATTGTAATTATGATACAGTTCACTAAACTGTGCTCTTTATCCTCGTGTTGAGGCTGACTATTTGTTTTCTGGCTCTACAGTAACCAAAATCCCAACTCCAGCCAGCTGATGGATGCCATGATGTCATTCCCCGGGATCGATAACGCCTGCCTCGACAAGTCGGATGACCCGTACGTTATCACACCTCAAACGCCAGCCGCTTTTTTCTTTTTTTGCTTGAAAATGATACATTTGTCAGCGGCAGTCTGGGTGCCTGTGCTCAGTATCTGGACGTATTCCACTGTTCTCCACTCACACAGTGTTTTCATATTTCACTCATTGTCATTCTTTCCATGCCTCCTCTTTCACCTTGTTTCATTTTACTAGACTGTCTCCCTCCAAATTCCTGCTGCTCCCTCTCTCGTCTCTCTCGCGTCCCTCCCCCCTGTTTTTTCCTGCCGCTCGGCTCGACGTATGTGGCTGAAAGCCTGCAGCAGGACTCTGCGATGTGAGGAGGATCATTTGTATTCCGTAAACACCCCGTGTTTATAGGGGGGAGATTTTGCCCTTACAGCACTCAAATCAATGTTGGCACTCATGAACCAGACCCCGGATGCATTTTAAAATCCTCAGAAAAAAAAAAAATAAAAAAATTAGAAACGTAGAGAGAGAGAGAGAGAGAGAGAGAGAGAGGAGGAAAGATCTTATGGTGCAAGGGAGGCTGCATATGTTGCTTATGATGTCCTATTATCACAAAATGACAGACACTGAAAGGGTGCTGAGTGCTGCATTTTCTTGTTTACATTTTATTGGAGATAAACTGTATGGTCCCCTCACTCTGGTTATTAAAAGTAACAGGTTTGCATGTGAGCGTGCAGAGCTGCGTGTTGTGCTACAATCTCTTTTTCTGATCTGCACAAAGTGTCCCTGAAAACATTTGGCAGAAAACAAAAAAAAATGTGAGGGAGCTGAGCATCAACCCACACGAGCAAATCTCACACAATATGATATTACAGCACATATTAAACAGATTTGAAAACTGTTTGGGAAAAAAAAAATATTTAGGTCCTGATCTTGCAAATAAACACCCAAGCTCGCAGCTACGATGTAATTAGTTTCAGATTTTTGCCTTTCTAGTTGTGTGCAAGCATTAACACAGGCCAAGCATATCAACTCAGTCTAAACACGTGATAGTCTTGCGGTGTTATCATTTCACCGAGCCACCATTTCACTTGGTTTTCTTTTTAAAGGGTCTGCACGAGAAGCACGGGCAAGTGGAGCTCCAGTGGGAACAGCTCCAGAGCATTTAGTGCCTGTAAATGCACGCAGCAGGAACAGGTGAGACCGGGTCACTGAGAGCTGTGTGTATGTGTGTGTGTGTGTGTGTGTGTGTGTGTGTGTGTGTGTGTGTGTGCGTGCAAGAGAGAGAGAGACAGAGTGAGTTTATGTGTTTTCTCGCTCATGTACTCGATGAAAGGGCAAGTACAATGCATTTGTCTGTTCCGTGCGCTGCAGGTTTGTCAAGGGGAAAACTTCCAGCCTCCCCATAAGAAGATCCCTTCAGCTCAGATCGTGTACAACCTGAGCGGCCTCAACGTGGAGAACTACCTGGTGGCCACGGCGAACAAGTTCATCAGGAACAGGTACACGCAACCTGCCTTGTGTTTTAATGAGGACACATTTAGATTTTTCAACCCACGCGTCGCTGAGTTTGAATCAATAAACTAGCTGTGTTATTTAGATGAAGTGACGTTCCATTATAATCCAAGCAGTTAAGGGCTGCAGCGGCGTGAGATGTTCACAGTAACAATAACCAACTCCGAAAATATCAGGGTTTCACACCATTACGGCATATGGTATTATGCAATTATTATTGTTCTTAGATCAGATGACGCTTAAGGAGATGATGACAGGAAGGTTTTCTTGGTTGAACAAACACTTTTTTTCACAAAATTGTGTTTTATAAGTATGACAGACACTAAACTTGATATAAACTTAAAATACATACAATGTGGCCATAAAGTCTGAGACTTCTAGCCGAAATCTCAATGCACAGTTTGTTTCTAATGTTAATACTTTGATGACCAAGCTTGACCACTTCAGGAACACATCAAATCTTGGAAAATATGTACTCGAAATTCAGAGTATTACATTTTCTGGTTGTCCATCCATCCGTCCGTCCATCCATCCATCCATCCATCCATCCCATTCTTGTGAGTGCGATGTCTCAGCAATGCCTCAAGAGAATTTTTGTCAGATATCTGCCCGGACTCAAGGATGAACTGATTAGATTTAGGTGGTCAATGGTTAAGGTCACTGTGACCTCACATCTGCTCCATTCTCGTGGATGTCATACCTCTGTGTCTGTGTGTTACTCTCTGTTAGCGGAGTGGAGAGAGGCACCTAGACGAGGCGCACGAGAGCGTGTCTCAGCCATTGGACTGTTGTGGAAAATCCGACCTGAGTCCTTCACAAAGAACTCCACAATCCAGCAACATCAGATCTAATTATCACCTAACATGAGATCTTTATTAATTTCCTTTCGGGAAGGATGAGCAGAAATCTAATTGGCTGTAGATTTTGGTCGCCGCCTAAATGTCAGCTTAATACGATAAGGCTTCTAGTACCTTGTCAATATTGTGACTCGTACTAGTATAAATATGATCAGCAAAATGTTAAAATGTGCTTTATTGAAAGAGAAAAAACAACGAAATGCTCTGAATCTGTTTGCTTATATCAAAATGAAAAACAAGCCGGCACAGTGTGTCACATCTCATTCTTCAGCAGCATTGGCATGTTTTGACCCGTGCACTGTGATGTTTATTTCAGGTATGGTGGCTTTGATTTCGGCATGCCGCTCCCTCCTGACTTGCAGATGGACATATTAACGGTGCCTAAAAACCGCACTCTCTCTAAGGTAAAATCTGTCTCCCGTTTCCTTGCTGCCTATCTTATTATCATTTTAACTGCTGCCCTGATGAGTAGCTGAGCGCTAAAACACAACATCCTCGCTACGAGATCAGGGCTCGCAGACGGAGCTGCATTGTTACGCCATCAGTGTCATCGTAAATATGCTTTACTGCAGCAATTGTGCCGCTGTTTTAGTGTGTAAAAAATCCTCACATGATGACGTCTTCATTTATTGTCTCTTTAAAGCCTTGGTATAAACACTGGAATGGTGTGTTGTAGAGATGACTTACATACTCCGGTCTGCAGCGGTGTGATTCCTGGTGTCTGTGCATTTCTGTGTTTGTATGCGTTTAGGTCTGGTACAACCCTGAAGGCCACCACACAATGCCGGCATACTTAAACAGCATGAGCAACTTAATCCTACGCTCCAAACTGCCAGCTGACAAGGACCCACATAAATATGGTAAGGTGGAGCAGGTGGGGAATAAACAGTAAAATGTACAACTTTATTTGTGTGGTAATAAAAAAGTTATTGCTGTTTGCTCCTTTTTTTGAAATATTTTGAGATTTTTTTTGTTGGTGCTGTCCTTTATTCATGCTGACACCCGACACTTCTTGGATATTGTGAAAGAAAAGCTGTGAAAAATTACTTGGGTTGTGAGAAAAAACGATGCTCACATCGGCACGAGGAACATCTTTCTATCTCGGAAGGTGTTACTGATCGAGCACCCGCTGCATTTTGTGTGCTAAATATTAAGAGAGCTGTAAACAGTGTGTTTACTCATGGTTCATTTCACTGGATTAAAGCCAGGGGGTGCTGTGTGTCCTTAGACTCACATCATTATGCACATTGAATGCTGATGAGTGCCACTCACTGGGGAGCTGTGCTAAAGAGAACGAAGGCTGGCCCACGTTTTTTTCAGCACTGATTCAGCTCCGAGTATCTCCCTGACCATCTGCCTGCCACCAGGACTACGCCAACATACGCGCATGCAGACGTACACATGAAGAAAAAACACAGAAGTACATGCACACACCCCCCCCCACTGGATGATGAAAGTGCTCGAGGGTAATCATTTAAATGTTACCTGAAAGCTCACAGAGGTGGCAGGGGTGGAGTGAGGTGGGTGGAGATGGAGGGAGATTACTTTTCAAGGTGAGAGGTTGGTCTGTCAGATCTGAAGCCCCTCAGCTTCACGTTGTGAGCTGCAAGCACCGACTCTGGGGCGGGATCCTGGATTCCGCAGGTCGGCTTTATACACACTCTCTCTCCCTCTCACAGGATTTCTGTACATAGCCGCCCACTGCCACAGATGTACCATCGCGCACCTGTCCACTCTCCGCACTAGAGATTCTGATCACTCCCACATGCAACAATGCTTTGTGTTGAAAGTCTGTTTGCCCCATCCCACAGAGTAAATACACAGTTACTCAACTGTTTAATATTTCACCTTCAGGAGATGTGAACTGAGAATAAACCTGGTTTAATGCTTTTAAGAATAAAACAACAGCCACAGCTTGAGGCAGTGAGAACTAAAGTGTTCTACATTTTTGTTATAGATCTTGACCCATTGTGCTAATTTGGGTGATTAATATATAAGTCGATCAACAGAAAAAAACAAAAACAGCTACAGCTTTAACAATCCATTAATTACTGTCATGTTTTAATGGAATTCTTTTTTAAGCATACAGTTTTCTGGGAATAAAAGGTTTATGCTTCATTGATGCTGAAGTGGTTCAAGGTGATCATTATTCAAACCAATCTCTCTCGTCCTCTGATTGGATGATTGAATCATCTGTCCCGTGTGTATAGAGACAATTGTAGTGTTTGTTCGAAATAGTTGCTGGATAGGAAACCTCTACATACTTACATACGTAACTTACATAGAGTTTCTGATATTTATGATGTATTTCAACTACAAGTTCTGAGTAAAGTATTTCCATTATGTTAATGTGTTAATGTTAATGAGTAAATTAACTTGGTCTATGTAATATGTTACTTTTAAGTATGATATTTAAAGTAATAATAATAATAATAATTTTAGCAATTATTTATTTATTCACATCAACCAACAAATGTAACTGTTAGTTGTAGCTGACTCCCGATGGAAAAAAGATACAAATCAGATCTGATTAATGATTCCAAATCAGATTTTGCTTTGTTACGTGAACCCATCCGTCCCATCCAAGTGCCCCTTGAGCAAGGCAGCGAGCCTCCAGCCTGCTCCGGGGCTGCTGTTCTCTGGATGAACTCTCCTATCTCGAGAAATGTAAGCAGAGACGTGTAGGGTAGCAACTCGAAGACCCTGAAAAAATGATAAAGAAAATTCAATTTCCTTTGTGTGCACTGGCAAATGAAATCATCTTGCACTATATTTTTCAATTAACTGTGTCCCTGGCAAAGAGAATATCATTGCTCATTTGGTTCCAGTGCTGAGAAATAGCCCTGCATGCTGTTGTTTTTTTTTCTCCCACTGCTAACACAAAACTCGATTTCTCTCTTTTACAGCCATATCAGTTTCCAGTCACCCCTATTTTGGCCGGGTGGATGATGAAGATGTGATGTAAGTGCTGCACTTTAAATTCCTTCCTTCTGCTGAGACTGTCAACAACATCAATGGCTGCAATTGCTAAAAAAAGATTCTAATTAGCATACTAATTGGTGAAAATATCCTCAAAAATTAGTCAAGTCAGGATAAATATTATTGGCTGTTGTGTGGCTGAGCCCGTGGTAAATTATGGAAGCATCCTACTTTTCAATTCAAGACTTCAAAGTCAGGGTGGACTCGGGGCAGGGAGGTACATGACAGCAGTATTTACCCATATTTGATTTTCTAAATGGATTTCCCTGAGCTTGCACTATTGATCAGAGTCCCAATATAATGAGTGTTTACCCTGAAGGTGGCACAGAGGTGGATTGATTCTACCCTACTTCCCAAAATGAGTCCATTTTAAAATACTCCACATTCAGCCTTAGAGACCCACGCTGCGGATTGAGGGCTTGTGTGTGTGTGTTTGTGTGAGAGTGTGTGGTTTGTTTGTATGTATGCATGCAAACGTGTGTGTTCGAGAGCATCAAATCCAATAAATCGGTCCGAGAGTGGGCTGAGCCGACACTGTGGCCTGATGAAGGTCTGTCCTCTCCAGAGCCTTATTAGCCCTAACCATTTTCACTGACCATTTCCCTGTGTTTACTGCCCCGTCGGTTTCTCCACACGCTCACATCTCTTTAGGAGCATGGCATTTACATAGCTGTGAGCCCACTGAGGAAGTGTGGTGGCTGCACGTGCACACACTACCCCTCCTTCCGGGTTGATATCCTGCCTCCTCAGGTAAAGATACGGCAGGCTTATCGCTCCGAATGTCTCAATTCTCAGGGTTTGGTAGTTTTTGGCCGTTGGAAAAATTTCTCCGGCTATCTTGGCCGCACTGATAACAAGCCTGCTCACTAACTGCTGCTGCTGCTGCTGGCCATTCTCTGTAGTTAGTGCTGCCCTCAAACGCCTACCGCATGTCACCCTCTGCTACTCACTCTCCTTCTCACTCTGTCACTCTGTCAGCTCTATCACTGTCGTCCTCCCCCCGTTTTTTTTTTTTTTTCCAGCCTCGTGCAGCTTATTCTGTTTGGTTGATGGTGCCCTGGCTTGAGAATAGAGAAAAAAAGTAGTACAAGGCAGGAAAGAGAGAGAAAGAGAGTGAGGGATGAACAGGTAGCAGCATCAGGAAAGTGTGAATGAGTAATTGAGGAGTAACTGAAGGATCAAAGGCTCAGCCAGTTGTCTGGGGCCTAGTGTGGACAATAGGCTCCGCAGCCTCACAGCTGCACCACAGGCTCCCCGACTGTACAGCAATAACAGTGTGAAGATGTTCTCTACATGAGGCCGTCTGTTCCTTTTGCAGTTATTATCTTGTCAGAGGCGAAGCACAAGCATTTTTTTTTTTTAACAACGCTGTTTGTTATTAATGGAATTCCAATTATTGTGAGCTACTTCAATAGTTCACATGAGTCAAGTCGCAGCAGGGAAAGAAATGATAGTTTGTACAAGGGCTTTGAAATGGTGCTATTGTTCTCTGAAGAAATGACGCCAGGTTGCCTCATCCCTTATTCGTTAGCGCCTCGGATCAGAAGCTGTAGTAACTATACTTAAGGCACTAAAGGAACCCAGCACAGTTGTTTACCATCGGGGAATACAATGGGCTGCAGCAATTTATCGTCTGAACATTGGTACCGGCTGATTTGCGCTTGTTGATTGCTATCATCAAAGGAGATGACATTCACTGAGTAAAGTGGCTGATTTATCTGATGTGTCATGTCATTGCCAGTTTGTATGAACTGAAACATTTTAGGTCATCTAGTTGGAAGTTGTTTAATAGGCTGAAAAGGCTTTTGAAGTGGATTACTTTGCAAAAAATAGAATGTTTTTCATGTGAAAGAAGGTCATTTTAAAGTTTGCGTCATAGATTTGTATAATTATATGTGCTCTTACAAAGACTATAGAATGGTTATTTTTTATAATGAAGATTTCTTTGTTTCCTGCTCTCAAAAGCCAGTGTTTCCCACACGCATATTTTACTTGGTCGGCCGCCCAGGTACACCGTCAGAAATAGGGGTATAGTATTAGTCCATTCCTGTCCCCCAAGTTGGAATCTGCACTAATGCGCCCACTAAGTCTAAATGTTGGGCCTCGAGGTAACCTTGTGTACCTTTTGGTGGCCAAAAAGGTTGTTGTTCTCAAGCAGTATTTTTTTTTCCCAAATGTGCCTCTTTTAAAAGGTCAGTTTTTGTTAATTTGAATAAAGGTACAAAATTGCCACCAGAGGTTCTAGACTGGGATCTTGAAGTTAAATAAGTCCCAATGTCACGGGTACAACAGCTGTACCTTAGAGGGTACCGCCCCAATGTATAAATATAAACCTTCTTTTCTGTGTGTATCATTGGCTGCCCTAGTATATTTTAGCATTTTTCCTTTTAATTTTTTTTTATCCATCTGAGAGAATGATGCCATCTGCACCAGATCACCATGTGGATAATCTGCCCTTGCTCTGCCCCTTCTGCCTGCTGACATTCACACATGCTCTGCAGAGAGACGGAGAGAGAGAGAGAGAGATGTTCCCTGGTATAACATCCCTCCTGACTGTGATGCAACCTCTCCTATTTTTTTAATTTAGGCCTACTGCTCTTTCATACAAGCTTGTAAATTCACCTGATTGCTGCTGTGTCACCCGGTGCCGAGTTGGTTTTTTCCGATAGGCTGCGTGATTAACGACAAGCCGCCTCCTCCACACGCGGCTCAGCCGATGTTGTGAAAACAAATTCAGGGGTGGAAAAATCCAGAACGCGAGGTGCGTTTTTGGGGCAACCTCATTAAAATGTAGTGCTGATGAAGAAAGCCAACAAAGCAGACACATTCTGGGAGAGAAAACTGAGGAAACTGGATGATTAAGGCAACACAATGCAGGGAAACTTTTGAAGTGTTTATTTTGAAAGATAGTCTGAGGATCATTCTCTGTGCCAAAGTCTTATTTTATCAGTGCTTCCCCAGATAGATGCAATGTGGCTGAATAATTAAATACATGACTGACTGATTAACTGATCTGAATGTGACTATGTTTTCCTCGCAGCGTCCAGGGAATGCTCCAACTCCTGGTGGCTATATGTGTGATGACGGGTTACTCCATTACGACGGCCAGCTTCGCCATCTATGAAGTCAGCGAGCACCACAGCGGCTCCAAGAGGCTGCAGCACATCTCTGGCATCAGCGAGCCCTTCTACTGGGCTGTGAACTTCTTTTATGACATGGTAACGTCCTCTAGCCCCCTAAAAGGAGACCTAAAAGAACTTTTCACTGTGTAGTCGAACCCTTGTGTCAAAATCAAAATCATCCTCCACATGATATGTCTCCGCCCTGTGTTAAATTCTAGATCGCAACAGCACATGCAAAATGTTGCCTTCTCCTTCTATCTTTTTTAAAAGATATCCAGACTCAATTCATGACTTATTCATTAATTGATTGCACAAAATAGCTTTGCAAGATTTTTAATGCATTGATTCATTAATAATGGAAGCAGTCTTTACAGTTAAATGGTTTGCCTTCATATCACTGCATCTTATTCTGTCTCTTTCCACAGGTCATGTATCTGATCCCCGTGACCCTGACTGTCGGTGTGTTCGCAGCCTTCCAGATTCCAGCATTCACATATCGGGAAAATTTGGGTGCCATCACCCTGCTTCTGGTGCTCTTTGGGTGAGTCATTTGGCCTCAACAAATCTGTGCAAGTGTGTAATCCGATAATGTGTTTATTTTAGGGGGGTCTGTTAACAAGGCCTACTGAAAAATGGCTCAGTTTATGGTATTGTTGGTCCTTTTTGGCTTGTTTTGGTCATGACACTGCTTACCAAATGTGATTTGAGCCATTGTATTAACTGTTGACATTCACTGTATGTTGCATTTTTCGTTCTATCCATTATGATAACATTATACCGACCAAGTGCTAAGAGCTGAAAACACAGCAACAAAAAAATGGATCCCATGTACTTTAGTTTATCCCACATCCTGAATGTTTTGAAACTGCAAAGAAATGCACACAGCACATCTTGAATGATAGTATATTCCGTATACAATCACACGAGGGATCAAAAATGGCATTATGTGTGTGTGCTCTTGTAAAAATACCTTCTATACAGTATTATGAATGCGAGCTGGTGCTCATGATTTGCAGTAGGAGGCAGAATAACCTGATATATTCAATCTACCCTCTGGTATTGACTAAATCAAAATTCAATCACAGAAATTAGTTCAAATGAGCAATAAACACATCAGTGAGAAGAGGAATGACCTGACAGGTTTACCAGGCCAGTTACTAGTTTATAAGGTGGTAAAACTGAAAGTGGTTGCATTCATGATGTAGGTAATAATCCCAATGGGTCAATATTGAACCAGTAAGTTGGTCTGTAAACTTTCTTATTGTTCACCGATGTATTTGACCAACGTTAGGGTTTGTTTTCAGCTCGTAGTGCTTGTGTTTTCTTGCCCCATTGGAGTTTTTTGTTTTTGTTTTGCTTTTTTTGTCAATGGCGCTGTGTTCTCTGTTAAACTCTTGGAATAACTAATCGAAAGCTAAGTTGTAATACACTGTAGCTTTCATTCTGTAATTTCTGCTGCTGCAAGGGGTCTCTCAATCAAAACAAAAACAAAACACATGGCTCAATAGACACAGCGTAATCACACGGCGGACATTTTCCTCTGGTACCTTGAATAAAATTATGGATTTCTCTGAGTTTGAAATATTAACAAAGGTCTAGTTTTGGGACACTCACCACGATGTAGGCAACAATGAACCCCCGACCACAGAGATGAAAACAAATACAGCAGCTCATGATCCAAGCCGTTTCCCCTACATCTGTGAAATATGTTGGAGGTGGCGAGCTCGCATAGCTGCCAGTGAACTGATGATGTCACTGCTGACGGCAAAGGCCCGATGACTGCGAAGCGTCTAAAAATATCTTGTTTACTCAGATGCATCGAAACACTCATTTGATGAAACTTAATTTGGCAGCAGGACATCCGAGGACTTCTCTCAGGGCCGAACAGTATAATGTATCGTTAAACTACCCCCCTCTCCTCCTCCTCCTCCTCCTCCTCCTCCTCCTCCTCCTCCTCCGACCTCAATCAACCTTTGCAGCAGTCATTTGATCAATTCGGGTTTGTTATGTTTGTTTTTCTCCATGTCCTCGCGCACCCTGTGTTTTCCCGCCTCTGCTTGCGTGCTACTGTGTGTGTGCCACCAGGTTGGATTTACAACACGGAGCATAAGGAGAGTGCTGTTCCTCAAATGCAAACACAGCTCAGTTTTTTTTTTTTTTCAGAATTCCTTGCGCAGACAGATGGCGGTAGGACTGAAAGGCTGATGGAAAAGTCGCTACCAACCTGTTTGTCTTATTCAAGCCAAGATGGTAGAGACATAGAGAGAGAGAGAGAGAGAGAGAGAGAGAGAGAGAGAGGGAGGGATGTGGGATGTTGAACCAACAGGACTTAAAGCCATAACAATACGAACAGCTAGCTATTGTCTATTGAGACAGAAGGGTTAAAATCAGTCTGACGGTAAGATTCAGTTTTTTTTTTTGGAAGGCGTTAAAGCGATGTCACGCCATGTTTACCCCACATCTGGATTACTGAGATTATTTACATCAGCTTTGCCGCCTATGTTTTCTGCTGCCTCGTCCTGAGCCGGAGATCTTAGGAGGCCAAGTCAGCACTCTGCTTCTCATTTATCAGACAGATGTCTCCCTCCCAAGCAATGAATAATCACAGCGCTCCATCTGTCAGGCTGCACCCACCTGGTCTGGTCCGCAGCCTTCTTTGCTTCTGTTCCTTGTCATGGCTTGGCACCCGCAGTCTGCCTACCCAGCAACTTTTTTCTTTTGGGGCATGGCACGCAGATGCTTTGTCTCTGTCTGGCTCTATCTGTTTGTGTCCGTCTCTTTTCTTTTTTTCTTTATTTTTTCCCCAACCCATGCTTTTTTTTCCCCTTTTCTCCTTGATCTCTTTCTCTCTCCGCCTCCTCCTCTCCGAGTCGCTGACCCAGACACCCCAATCAAATGAACAAGCAGATTATGTGAGGGGAAAAAGAGCAGACAAAAAAAAGAGGAAAAAAAGGATGTTCTATCACCAGGGAAATAAGGGGAGAAGTAATTTATCTTCCTCTCTTTTTGGCGTCATGACTGAATGTTTACGGTATTTTTCCTTCTCCACTGTTCAGTATTTCTTTGGTGCCTACTTTCATCAGGCTTGCAACTGCTCTGTTTAGTCTGTTAAAGGCCTGAACCACTTCAGTAAAAAAAAAAAAAAGAAAAAAAAAAAAAGCAAGGTCATGTCATTTTGGAAGATGATGATGACTGTATAAATGTTCCATTTCCACTTTGTGTGCTGCTCTTTGTGAGTTCCCTGTATTTGAAGCGAGATCGCAGCGGAGAGGAGTTATTTTTACTTTAACGTCTCCTGTCATTGTCAATTCCTCAGGTTCGCTACCTTCCCCTGGATGTATCTGTTGTCAGGCGTCTTCAGGAATGCAGAGATGGCCTTCATCAGCTACATGTGCATCAACCTCTTCATCAGCGTCAACACCATCCTGTCCACCTCCGTTCTCTTCTTCCTGGGTCAAATTGCGATGCGCAACAATGAGGTTAGCATAAACTGCTTGTGCTCAGATGCAGTAGACGTGGTTAGATACACACTTAAATGCACGAGTGTTCATTCATTGTCGAATGGGATGCAGCCAGTCCCTGCAGCTGCAGTGATATAGAGTTGCAGAGGAACAGACCGCACATATCCAGTGACTGGGAAGTAAAAATTAGGTCTCTGGTCACCTTATATCCTCACTTCTCTTCTGTTCCTCTTCCTTCCTTCCTGCAGGTCATCCAGGACATCTTCAAGAAGCTGTGCTATGCCTTCCACATCTTCCCCCAGTTCAACTTTGGAAACGGGCTGATGAAGCTGGCCAGGATGAACATCGAGGTCCAGATCCTCAGCGGCTACGGTATCGACGCCTACATAAACCCATTCTCCCTCGACGCCCTGGGCTGGATGATGATCTCCTCCTTCATCCAAGGCCTGGTTTTCTTCGTCCTGCGCCTGCTGCTCAACAAGTCACTCCTACGTAAAGTCAGGTGAGGAAAACGGAAAAATGATGATGATCATGACTGTGAACGATCATGAACTTCTGCGGTAAACATCCAGTGTTGTAATCAAGTTGAGAGTATGATGAATGCACTGAACTTAGAGATGAGATCAGTTTCATTTGGTCCTCTCCTGCGTATTATATTCTGGCACATTCAAGACATCTGTTCCCTGCTGAAAGATGACACTGTTCCCGGCATTTCATAGTCCATTTGTAGCCCAGAATATTTAAGCAAAGATCCGGAAATGCAGGTAGTATACACACGAGTCATTTAGGAAAACAATAAAAAGTTGAATTAGCATTATTATATGAGATGTAATCAAAAGCTATTATATGAAATAAAAAAAAATTCTAACACCAATGACCTTCAGCATCTATTGTTTAAGAGGAACATTCAGTGGGACAATAAAAAGTTTAATTACACTTTTTAATTCTGAGTGATCGAAGATAACCTGAACCAATTTAACTGAAAAGAGGATGTCACCAGGTTTCAGTCAATAGCAGATTAAATGCGTTGTTTCTGTGCCAATTACATTAACTTAAACAACCCGAAACATTTATTTTCCCCCTTCGCAGGCATCTGATCTGTGGCAGAAAGACGGTGCCCCAGGTGTCTCCTGAGGACCAGGACGAGGACGTGGTGGCTGAGCACCTCCGGGTGTCCAGCGGAGCAGCCAGCTCAGACATACTGCAGGTCAACCAGCTCACTAAGATCTACCAGCAGTTCAAGAAGAAGGTCCATGCTGTCAAGAGGATCTCTGTGGGCATCCCTGCAGGAGAGGTGAGACTCAAACTTAAACTCAACACAGCTGAGTTTCATATTCTTGGAGACGAGTGGAAGCGTTGGCTGCTGCTAGGTAACTCTCTCATGGACATTTACTTCCTCCATGTGACGTCAGACGGCTTGTCTTAAAAGTGATACATTTCATTTTAATTCTCTCTCGAAGCCTTAAGTCCTTAGGATGAACAATATCCACGTTCTCATAATCTCCATTCACCAAGTGGATTTGTCTTTGGGAGACTGTAGGAACTGTACTACATAATTAGACTTTGTATCCGACATTACTCATCAAATTCAGAATCAGACATACTTTATTGATCCCCGAGGGGGCACATTACAGTTGCTCCCTCTAGGAAAGAAATGTGACACTATAGAGAGATTTGAGTAAAACATAAATAAGTGTAAGTACATTTCCATTAAACTATGATATGTGACAACTGTATATGTATTTACTTTTACAAACAGTATTGGTGTTAGAAATAGAGATGTTAAATGTGTGCCTCGTACCACACTGATGGTACCACACTATGTTATTGACTAGCACTGCAGCATGTAATAGCTTAACAGTTTAAATAAATGGTACATAAATGCTACAAATAACAGGAAAATGTTGTACAGAAAAATAGAATTCACAGTTGAATGTTATTAGAAATATAAATGAATTATGGTGTTACGGCTGTTAATAGGCTGTGATAAGTGATCAGATGGTCGGGGGGGTCTATTGACTTAGAGAGTGTGACTCTAAGAAAAAATCATCATCATATCCTTTCTCATAATGGCTGGCTGTAGGACAGATACTCGCCAAGTGCCCCTGCAATGTTTCAGTCTAAAGATTTGAATATTGGCCATAACATCTATGCAGTCTTTGAAAAGCCCATCCCATTATAACAGCACTGTAAGGTGGACAAATGCTTTGTGATTACTAAGCAGTGAGTGTTTACTTACAGTGCTTTGGTCTGCTGGGAGTGAACGGAGCAGGAAAGACTACCACCTTCAAAATGCTGACTGGAGACGTTAGCCCCACTGATGGCACAGCACAGATCAGGGACTGGGATGGGTAAGCTCTTCATTAATTCATTTGTTCTTCATCAAGCACATACGACGCAAACTTGGGAGAAAGAAACTCAAGACAGTATGAGATTTGTTTGTTTCCCCCTCGTTGCTTATCCCCTTCTGTTTATACATGATTACTTAAGATACACGCCTGCAAACTGGAGATGATTTACGAGAATCTCTTTAGAGGACACGACAGAAACAAAACCCACCACCAGGATAAAGCTTTGATTTCATTTTAACCGGTGCCCAAGCTGCACTGTCTAATGGATTTTAGCTAGATTGAATTTGCATAACACAAATATCTGCAAATGAAGGATGTTATTGCTTCACATCAGCCAAAATTTGAAGGTAAATGGTTTGGGATTTGGCTAGCGGCAGCCGTACCTCACACTCTCCTATACAGGTATAAAACCTCCATTGCGCTCGTGAGTCTGGCTCCATATTACAGCTGATGTTTGGAGGGTATTCCCAACACACTGCGCTGCTGACAGCAGGGTCAATTGAACAACCTATGTGTTCATCTCTCCTGCACCATGTGGCAGATGCCGTTCATAAAAAAATGTCTTTTCGTTGTCTTTTATTCCCCCAGGCGGTTGGTAGACATCATGGAGTGTCGTAACCAGGGAATCAACATCGGCTACTGTCCTCAGGTGGATGCACTGGACAATCTGCTCACCGGGGAAGAGCACTTGTACTTCTACGGTCGCATTCGAGGCATCTCAAAGAGAGAGCTGGACGGGGTAAGGGAAAGAGCAGCAGACTCCAAGCTGCTTCTCAGAGCTCCCAGTAGTGACAGCAGCGTCCACAAAATGACACGGGATCTGATATAAATTCAAAGGTGCACTCCCTCTGCAGGAGTGGTAACTGTTGGTGCGTCCATGCATACTGAATGGGAGGCGGTTAAGTGTTGAGTGATGTGCGCTGAAAGCTGTACTATCTGGGGCAAAATGGAAAAAAGCTTTTGTTGTCAGTCCGTGCAATCCAAACTTTCAGAATGAAGCGGACGCTGTACGCTCGGCTGCAGACGAATTTACATTTAAACGATACTTTGATGATGAGAGGATCTCATTTGACATGTCACTTTAGCCTCATTCTTCCCATTTATCTTTCTGAGAACTAATCAATCTTGCTTGTGTGGTGATTACCGAGTGAGACTGTCTTTCCCTGCCGCCGCACCGCCACTGCTGACATGAGAGGAATCTGCAGAGCAACTAATCAACAAGATGATGTGATTTCTGATTTTCCATCCTGATTTCTTTTTTTTGTGGCTTTCAAAAAGAAACAGAGGAGGAACAGCTCTGAGGTGTCTGAGAATGTGTGTAGAAAAAAAAGTGTCTGTCCCTCTCTCTCTCTCTCTCTCTCTCTCTCTCTCTCTCTCTCTCTCTCGCTCGCGCGCTCTCTACACAATTTTTACAGTTTAGGGTGCGGAAGCCCACAAAATTGATCATCGCTGTCATGTTACAAATGCACACATTAGAGACACACATACTCACGCAGACAGTGTGGCGCAGAAAATGGATCCGTCTGGTTCTTATCGCTGCCGCTGCCATCGTCACAGCTCCTCTCCTCCGGTCAGGAGAGTGACAACAATGGTTATAATGGCCACGGCATCAGTGTCGGGCTAATTCACAAACTTGAGGTTATATATAGAGTCCCTCTTATGTTGTCTCCCACTGACAGTCCCCTAGCTGTGGATAATGAGAGGAGCCTTAATGGGGTCATCTCGCATTGACACGGTTTTGTCAAGCTTAATGAGCTGTTACATCAAAGGTGATAGAAAGGAGCTTTTTATGAGAGAACGTTAAAGAAAAAAACAAGACGTTTTGATCTGAACCCGTCAGGTATATGCCATGCTGCTAGTGCTAATCACTCAACTCTAGAAGCTGGTACTGTGAGCTCAGAATAATATAGACAAATCAACACAACAGGCAAATCCTCCTACGGAGTTGAAAGCAGTGACAGCTATCCACTGCATTGGCCTTCTCCAGTGATTTGGTTCGCAAACTTGCCAACTGATGGGGAATGGCTAAAGCGTACCGGTGGGAAATCACCTCAAGGTATTTGAAAATGAATTGGAACGGTATTTACAGCACGCTGTTTCATATGCTTAATGATTTCTCAGAGACTGAAATGGTTATGAGCCATTAGAGAGTTTTTTATTCCTGCTTTTCAATGTGGACTTAGCACGCGACAACAAGATGAAGTGATATGCACCAAGTGGTTCGTGTTCCTTTAAAGGTGCAGCCTCAGGACAGCGTGGAGTTTAAATGAAAATAAAGCCACAAAGTAAAGTCATCGCTGTTGTGCAAAAAGAGTTAAATATGCATGGGAGAGCGACAGATAGATAGGGGCTCGGTTATTTGCAGTGTTGGCTGCGCTGGACGGAATGGGAGGAGGTAATAATAACAGAAGTGAATATCAAGTAGCCAATAAGATGTCGGGCGCCATCCTTCACCCTCAGAAGAGCCTCCTGTAAATCTGCCTTCTCTCTCCTGCTGAGATGAGGTCCCGACTCGTGTGTACTCGGTTATTGGACTTTTTCACCAGAGAGCGCATCTCCGTGGACGACGTTAGATTAAAAGAATGGAAACTCAACTTCCTGTGAAAGGCCATTGTTCCTCTTCTTTGGAGCCACAGACGGGGGTTGACTTTATCCTTAACAGGATTCTGGTCTAAGAAATCATTTGTTTCTTTGCGGCCACAGAGCTACGCATTGCAATCGTTCAACCTATTGATTCCCAGTATATGACTGCAGGACCATTACACACCTCCTACAATGATTAGCAGTTTTCAGCAGACATGGGTTTACAAATAAACCTCTTTGGTAGAAAGCAAAGCGGACATTATTGCCTCTACTGCCTTTGTTTTCTATCATTTACATTTCATATAATTTCCTCTTAATGCCTTTGCATGTTAGCGTCATATACAAGGGGGTTTTGGTGTGTTTATGTTGGGGAAATCAATCAGTGTCATTAAATTTATAAACTAGCATGCAGCAGTTGTCCATGCTATAATTTATCATCCATTCGATGATAAATATTGCTTTGAAATCTCACACGTACAAGCAGTGTCCTGTCCTGCCACTTTAAAAGGTCAAACATACCGCTGATATTCATTTAGAGGTCCAGTGTATAGGATGGAGTTTCCACATCTCAAAATCAATGGGTGTTTTTGAATAGGTTTTCCAGTAGATGCCTCAAATAAGGTCTGTGGTCGACAGTAGCTCGAAAAGATATCAACGTTTTGTTCGACAACATAAAACATGTTGGTTAATCACTCGAGTTTGAATTAAAAAGCATTTAGGTGTCGTGAAATAGGCGGTCGTTGTAGAGGACATTAAAAAATACAGCTGTACAACTTGTAGATCGATCAATTTATGGTCAAGTGTGTATAGAATATTTTACTGAGACGCTTTGTGGTGGCGATGTAAAAATGTGTGCATCATTTATAGCCTAATGTTAGTTTTTCAAATCATCAAATCTGCTCTTCAAAAATAAGTGGCGGTCATCTGTGAGGATTATCTTGCTTAACAAAACATCTTTGTTGCATTAATGATGATGTAAAAGTGTACAATCCCCGAGGCTTGAAAGAATTACCAGGCCAAGCTATAACTTTTTCGCATTTATTTAGTGGCCACCTTGTGGGAGGGTGAGACGAGGGGAAATGTGTTATCGTTACATGTTGCATCCTGCAACCACACCGCTAGATGCCACTAAATCCCACATACTTGTCCTTTCATGCATTGGTCAAATTTGAGATTGTGGGCTACGTGGAAAAACAGCAAAATCTTGTCTTGGTCCAGATTTCTCTTGATGCAAATTAGCACGTATTTGATCAGACAGTCTCATTTGCATATTTAAACCTAAAATGTCATAAAAAACTGGAAGATTCATGGTAATATCTATCGGTGAATGGTGAGTGAGTAACATCATGTTTGGTATGTTGTCATCCACTTTATAATCCCTCTGAAATGTTTCCATTAAAGGTGGTGAAGTATCTGCTGAAGAGGCTGGAGCTGCGCTACCACAGCAACATCATTACTGACGGCTACAGTTGCGGCACCCGCAGGAAGCTCTCCACTGCGCTGGCTCTCATCGGGCATCCACAAATCCTGCTCCTGGTGAGGACACACCTGCTCACATCGCTGCCCATCTAATTGCCTAACTAGCCACCGGACAGCAAATATTAAACTAACTGTACACTCTACAGTTCCTCCCGAAAGGGTCTTCGAAGTAAAGTAGATATTGATCCCCCAGACTTGACAGATCTCATATAGTTGATTAGTCTGTTTTCTCAACCTTACTCAGGGGTAGCCCTCCCTGTAACTCTCAACTTAGACTCTACCTTACGTCTCAATCAAACCCTCTCTTCTCTCCTGTTTCCTCTCTGTGTCCTTTTAATTTCCCCATCCTCTTTCGGAATTTTCCCTCTGCCTCCTCCTTTCATTCATGTCTTTGTCTTCATCGCTTCCCTTCCCATTTGTTTTGGCGTTTTCTTCAATGCTGGGCCTCCCATCGCCATCCCCATTCCTATTTTTACATTTGTGTTCACACTGTCTTATTCGCCTTGCCCTCGTTTTCCCTTTGCCTTCTGTATGCACTGCACACTGTTGGCAATGCACTGCCTTCCCCCATTAACTCCTTGTTTACCCTTGGTCTCTCTGTCTTGATTTCAACCTTCCTCTCTTTCTTTCATCCTGCTCTACTCTCTCTCATGCCTCGCTCTCCCCTCCCCGCAGGATGAGCCCAGCTCTGGCATGGACCCTCGCACCAAGCGTCACCTGTGGAAAATCATCTCCGAAGAAGTGAGAGGAAAATGTGCCGTGGTCCTCACCTCTCACAGGTTAGAGGAGAACAGCTTTTCTCTGGATCTCACGGACAAACATTTGACACATACGTTGCTATGTATCAGTATTATTAACAAGCGAACATGGCTAATTACTGTCCTAACGTGACCTTTTAACTTCCTCTGTTTGTCTCCAGCATGGAGGAGTGTGAGGCACTGTGCAGCCGTCTTGCCATCATGGTTAAAGGACAGTTCTGTTGCCTCGGCTCCCTGCAGCACATTAAGAACAGGTAAGTGACCTCTGCTCATCCTCCAGTGCAGCCATTACTGCTCCCCCCCTCCCCAAACCTCCTGCCTCCACAACCTCCTATTCTCCCCCCCCTCCTGTCGTCCTTTGTTCAACTGAATCCTCAATTTTACTTGTAAGAGCAGCGTACCCTCCCCTCAACACCACCTCAACCCTTCAGACATGTAATAACACTGCTTTATTTGTAAAATCTCCTTTCTCTCAGGTTCGGCAGCGGGTTCACTGTGAAGATGTACTTGGCAGAGGCCTCCTGTGACACAGAGGCAATCACTGGCTTCATGCAGCGCCGGTTCCCCAGCACTTATCTCAAGGTGAGCTATGCCAGCCATCCAAAGTAGTCAAGAGTACTTGGTGGAAAACAAAAAAAAGAAAGGTTAAACCAACATTGCAGTGGAATGTTGCAGAAAAGTTGTTGAAGTTAGTTGTATGGGAGGTTCTCTTCCTTCTGAAATCATTTGTGATATTCAAATCCCAGCTGTACTTATGAAGCCTCACTTGAGCTGGTTGCAGCTTTCGATTGACCTTTTTTTGGCACTCTGGGAACAAGCTGATATTATCATCTTATAAAGTTGCCAAAACAAACATCCAACAGATACAAACCGAACATTAGCCTTTATAACAAGATGTGTTTCTGTCGACCTGAGGATTGTGTGTCAGGTGTTCCCTCATCTTCACCAACTCCTGAGGGAAATGTTCAGCCAGTTGCTGTGGTCGGCTTTTTAGTGAAAATAATGACCTAAACCACACCAGAAAATTTAAAAATATATTTTTTGATTAGACATTACATATTTTAATTTGATCAATTGTATTTGGCTGGCTTTTAAGAATCAATAATAAAGTTCCCTTTAATTCAATCAAGCCTAATCACCATTGGCACCTACCTGAATCCTCAGTATCTCAGCTGCACATTGGTGGTAGTTACCATTCCTTTTGCTACCAAAAAAAAAAACAACCCAAAAAACAATATTTTAATCAGACTGATTTGTTAAAGAAAGTGAGAAAAGAATCCTGGATCCGTCCCTTTATCAGGATCCGCACCAAAAGTTAATGGGGTCTGTTCTGGGCTGACAACATTTCCTGCTGTGTTCCAGGTATTAGTCCGTCCCATTCCAAAAATCTAGTGTATATGTACGGAGAGTCACTGGCATCTGTACAATATAATTCAATCCGATACAACAGCTCTGCCACAAAGTCTGCCTTTACAAGCATAAATGTGTTTATGTTTATTATGGTACTATTATTGTAGTTTTCTGTGGTGTTAAACTGGACTGCATTATATTGAGTGATGTTTCGAATAAAACACATTTACATATAAAAAGGACCAGAATTCTAGGGACACCTTTCAGGATAATGCACTCCATTGAAACACCACCGCCCTCGACCACCTGAAGAATAAACATGAGAAATTATTACTTTACTGACTGTCTTAACTTAAACTTAAAAAAGAATTATAAGCTTTGGAAAAGTGGAATTCTGGCAGAGCTGTTGTATTGGGTTGCCTTACACTGTGTAGGGATAAAAACTTTTTACTCAAAGGCCAATGCACTTTTCCGTACAAAGCCGTGTAGATTTCAGTGTTGATGTGCAACGTCCCGGTCTGTCTGTGTGTGTGAGTCAAACTCCGACACTGACAGCAGAGAACAGACCTACGCTTATATCTGTGAAGAGAAGCTGCTCGCCCCGACTGACACCAACGCGGCAGAGACTCATCATTTTTTATTACATGTCTATCGAGGTACAAACATTCACCTGCCAGTGTGGCAGAGAGCCTTATGAGATTAACACTAAAAATATTTGTGGCGGAGTCTATTTCTGGCCCACATGTACTCTAGCAACTACATTTCTGATTGACTCCCTGCCTGGTGTGGATGTGGACTTGAGTCAGGACTTTGAAAAGCCCTGATGTCTACTATAACAAGGTATACTGTAAATAGACTTACAAAGAGTGTAGACGTCCCCCTTGCAAATAATTTTATCCTTTAGGTGATATATTAGAGGTTTAGTTTTCTTAGTTTGGTATTAACGGCCTTACAGTGTAATGCAGAGAATTTTGGTTACATAGCGAGCATATCATTTCAGAATATTTAACCCTGTGCTTGTGCGTTCTTTCCCAACACACAGGACCAGCACTCCACGATGGTGGAGTACCACGTACCAGTTGCTCTGGGAGGGGTGGCTGACATCTTCGACCAGCTGGAGTCCAACAAAAATGCTCTGCAGATCAAACACTTCTCAGTCAGCCAGACCACACTGGACGAGGTGAGAAAAAAACAAAAACAAAACAAGACGAGACGAGACACAAACAGAGAGCAAGGGGAGAACTAGTGTGAGGTTTTTTGTCAGGGCTGGTAGATGGCAGCGAGGGACAGAAAGAGAGGGACCGGAGAAGAAGAGAGGCAGAGGGGTGGAGGAAGGGGGGAGCGGGGACCGAAGAAAAGCTGAGTGGGAGTGAAAGAGTGAGTTGAGAAAGTTTAAAAGAAGCAGAGGGAAACTGACAGAGGGTACGCCTGAGGGAAAATAAATGGAATATGAGTTAGAGAGAGAATCCATGAGCTTTATATGCAGCCAGTGCTGATATTCTTCAACCACTCTGCCCTCCTGACGCTCTGGGATCGGAAGATACCATAGGCAGACGGAAGGAAGGGGGGGGAACTGACCAGCAGATTAATTAACACATCAGAGTACAGAGTGACATAATTGTTTTTTTTTTATGTTTGCGTGGCATTTAAATTATCACTCAACCTTCACAGGTCTTCATCAACTTTGCCATGGGAAAGATTGGCATGGAAGACAGACCAAGTCTCAGCGATGATGACAGTGAAGACCCGGGCTCTGTTAAGGCAGTAGAAACATAGAGCTGACTGCCATCTTTTCCTTTCCTGCTTTGTCTGTCTTTACTGTGAAATGAAACACAGTATATGTTTATACTAAATATGCACTTATAAATAAGAGTTGAAGCCATCAATATTTCAGAAACATGGATCATATATTATATATAGGTGTCTTGACTGATCATATGAAGGATATTTCAAACATCTGTCATTAGTGAAATAAAATAATAATGAAAAGCTGATGACCACATGCACATTTACATACATGCACAGATGGGGAAAAAACAGTAAATTAATTGAAGACTGGTGTTTGCCTTAAATTCTGTTGGTTATTGTTTCTCTCTGTGGTTGGGGCACACTACTCTTCTATACAATAGTCAAATATACTTTATTTTGTATTGAGAATCATTTTTATTTGACCATAATGTTGACAAATATGAGAAAAAGTTACCTCATCTTAAGGCACTCTACTTGTATAACATGTCTAAAAAAGTATTTTTCTTTTCAGCAAATGTACATTGATCTGCATGCCTATGGGATGAAATTTGACAAACATAATGATAATATAATGATAATATTCACACTCAGAAGGATACCCACTACATGCACTTTCCACCCCTGCTCATTAACATTTCCTCAAAGGACATGCCTAACCTTTAGAGCGAATGTACCAAATATTTATACATCTCTTTCTTGCTTATGGACCAGATCCGAATGTCTAGAATGTATCTATGCTTTTTATATCATTCTAATAAAGCTATTTTTCAAGTGCACCTGCACTCATGAGCCTTTTGTATATGCTTTTTTTCCTCATGTTTGAGCATTGGATCACATCAAAGCTCTTTGATTTTGCTGCTAGTCAGTGTTCTAATAGAGAGAACATATAGCAGGGTAATTACACAGACATCTGAAGCAAACAGAACCAAAGGGATATAGCCATAGGGTAACTAAAATAGAAATTAAAATGATAAACACATGAATATGTTTATCAGGAACAGTGCTACAGCACATAAGTTACCCAGATGGCACATAGGAAGTGTTCATTTAGAGTTGAGGTCATATTCAACCTGACAGATGATACATACATCTGTCATATTTTTTTATATTAAAGCTAGTTTATGTGCATAAATACATCTATGTTTATGTGATGACACAGTGGTTAGGACTCAGGCATGTCCAAACTATTCCACAAAGGGCCGTGTGGCTGCAGGTTTTTGTTCCAACCAGTCAAGAGCACACGGTTTGACCAATGAGCTTTCTGAAGACTGAGACCAGTTGATTAAATTAGTCAGGTCTGGTGTGCTGCTGCTTGGTTGAAAAGAAAACCTGCAGCCACATCGGCCCTTTGTGGAATAGTTTGGACATGGCTGGGTTAGGTGATACATTAAAGGGTTACTTCACCAATTTTACACATGGAAGTGTGTTAACAGATCTTGGGGAGAACTACTGCGTATGTGTGCCAGAAGTAGCAGAAAGCCTTGTGTGGCTCCAGAGGAAGCTGCATGTAATATGATAAATTGCCTCCACTTGTGTCACAATTGGGTGAGTTGCATTGTTCGTAATGCAGGTACCAGGATTGAAGAATGTGTGGAATACAAACATGCTGTATTGTTTTAATCATTTGTTTCCCAGCCACCAAAGGCTGTATACTACTTTTTTCCCATGCAGTAGTGCACCTGTGAACACTTGTTTACATATTTACTGAGCCAGTTATGATGCTAAATAACTCCAAAGAAGTTGATGAAATTGAGTTGAAGATGCTGAAAAGAGAAATATTAGCTGTACATTTTAATCTTATTTTGGCGAATTTAATGTTTTAGGTCAAAATTAAGAAGAAGAAGAAGAAGAAGAAGAAGAAGAAGAAGAAGAAGAAGAAGAAAAAGAAGACGCTTCCTACCAACAGAGCTTGGGGGCGGGTCGAGTAGAACGTCACTGCCGTTGTTATGACAACCATCACAGCTTACTTCCGCAAACGTTTGGCGGGAGATGCAAGTATCCAGGAAGTAAGTTCGGCCTGTTTTGTAATCTTCGGTGCACACGCAACGAGAAAACAAAGGCGTTAAGAGACGAATAATACTTTTTTTTGCGAAGAAATGGATAATGATGTTCTGGTGCAGACAATGGATTGGAAGAACACGAAGGAGGCGGTCTCGAACTTTCGACGACTGCTTCTTTGCTCCAAGTGGTAAGTTACGTTAACGTTACTGAAGACGTTGTAGAAGGAGCGTCCATTGTTGAGTAAACGTAGGCGCTAACATTATCTTTCCGAACGTTCACATGTTTGTTCGTCAGACTAAACTCGGGTTTATTGTCAGGTCACAAACGTAACCTTAGTTGTCAACAATATATATATATGTGTGTGTGTGTATGTATAAAACTAAGTAGGTAAAGGCTAGTATTTAAACAAATGGAACAGTCTGGTAAGTTCAGAAAAGTACATCACTTAACTGTAACACAATCTTAAGATCCAGCAAACAAAATCACTCACAACATATCACAATATAATAACATCTAAAATATAAGATGATATCTGGTTATCATCATGTGAGACCAGATAATATCAATATATTGCTGACCCTATACTAGAAATTCTTTATTTCACCTATAAATGGTTTATTACGATTTACTATGAATGCTAAGTCGCACGTTCCACGACCTGACACTAGTTCGTTCCATAGTATGTGCTAGAAAGTTGCCATGGCTGCTTTTCAATTTCGCTGTGACTCCTTTTGAAAGTCTGCAGGGTGCACAACAATAGACTGAGCAAAACATTTAGCTCAATGTAGTGGAGGTGATGTTGCCTCTCCTTACTGTACTGACCACTTTTTAAATGTTTTGTTTTTTTCCCCAGCTCAATGTTAATGAAGGATCCTGTGTGTCTGGGAATGTGCGAGCATATGCTATGCAGGTATTGTGCCCTCAGCTGAATGTGCTTTACGCTGACATGCTCTCTAACAGTACACCGGTCACATTTTAGACGTTTCTTATTTGTCAAACACAAGTGCGACTAATAATGTTAATTATGGCTCAATTCCATCCAGGTGTACCACTGCCAGGACTCTGGTATTATGCTTGTTCACTGAAGGGATGAGAGCCGTGATAATGTTTTGTTTATTTTGTATTGAACACCTCCACTTTGCCTTTCCTGTTGCTATAGAATGAAATGTCCACATTAAGGTCATTTGCCTTCTCTTCTCAAATTTGAGGAATCTTTTAATTCACTAAGATTTAATTTCACATATAGTGCGAAGGTGACTAATTACATATTTGTAAACTTATAAAAGATTAAGTAGGGATTAACATTGTTATTCTACTCTTTATCCAGTAATAATAAACATAATTATATTGGCACTAATGCAAGTTTTTAGGCCACTTAGGTTACAGGTATTTAACGCATATTTAAGGACCTGGAAAATAAAGTAATTTTACAGCTCACTTTCTACTAAATGATAAGGAAGTTTTGTAATTAACATGCTTTTATTTTGGCATGGTGCTGATTTCTTGTACGGATGAAATACTGCATAATATCCATGGTAATGGCAATTAATGTCCCCATAGGCATAAACTATATCCTTAATTTATGCTTTCCCTTCATGACTGAGTGGTTTTAAAAGGTGTATCAATCAGCTCATTGCATTACCTCTTACTGAACTGTGAAGTAGCTCCTAATCCAAGATATGTCTGTTGCCCAGGTCCTGTGCTGGCGCCCAGGCAGGAGATGGCTGCGTGGTGTGTCACAGTCCTGCGTGGGTGAAGGACATCCAAATCAACAGGCAGCTCAGCAGCATCATTGAACTCTTCTCTGGTTTGGAGTCTCTGCTCAAGCCCATAGAACAAACAGGTAGGTGGTTGTCATCATACTGTATAGCAGCTTGAAAGCATAAGTAGCTAGTTATCTTCCAATCCATGTGCCTAATTCATTATCTAGTCTGCCCACATACCCTTCTATCAATTGTTGGCTGAAACATTAAACATTTTTCTCCGCCAATCTAATCTCTGAATGACAGTATTAGTGGCTTGTTTGAGTGTTTTTTTAAATCTTCATTGCCCATCCAGCATCCCGATAATGACAGTAATTATGCAATGCAATTTACCACGGGAGTGTTTCGTTTGTAGATCTCAGCTTTGACAAAGAACGACAGGGCAAATTTCTAAGCCCTGTGATTAAAATGTGAACAACTTTGCAGGTTGTTGCGGTGTCTAAATGTACACAGAAAATGGTTAAGTGTTGAAGAAGAAGTTGATAGGGTGTGTCATTACTTTTGACAGAATGTCAGTATTACTAGTTGGCAGCACATCATTTTAAAGTTTGGAGTTTTTTCATCTCAACAGGTAGTGCATTAGAGAGCATTAAAGAGCATTTTTGATGGCTGTTCCCAAAAATTATGGTGTGTGCAGGAGGGGAACATTTAGTTTTTACATTTTTTTTGTTTTCGTTTTTTCTTATCACATTCCAGACTCCTCTCTGACCGAGATTCAAACACGACCTGAGAGCACTGTCTTTCGGCAAAAGAAGAGCTTCAAGATCTGGTTGAGCCCCCGCAGCCGCAAAGTACGTTGCGTGGTAGAGAAGCCCTCAGAGGTCACAGTACCGGAGAGCAGGTCTTCTGGAGAAACGGCTGCAGCACAGCCAGACACCATTACTGCTCAAAGCCAGGACCTGTCAGTTTTCAATTTCACCTCGTCCTCCCAAGACTCGGGCTCTTCTTCTACTCAAAGATGTAGAAATGAAAGCAAAAACGTGAAGAAAAGGTCAACTAAGAAAAATGTGGCCAGCAGGAAGGTGCCGGTGCAGGGAGCCACGAGGAACACACGAAAGCAGACCAATCAGATGATGAAGAAGAACAGGCTGGAGACCATCAACCAGCAATGGGGGATCACCAAGGAGGTAGATCCATTAAAAGGAAAGGAGCAGCCCTGTGCTGAAGGGGCAAGGAGGTCTAGTAAGAGAGTTTCCTTCCTGAGCCCTCCTGTCGCATCTGAAGAGCGTCAGCCAGAAATGGCACAGGGGGGTACTAATGAACTCAGCCCTAGCAGAAGCCCCATGAGGAAGAGTCCCTCAAGGGGTCGGGGTATGTCAGACAGTGTCATTCAACATGACAGACTGTCCACAAATGACTCCAACCCCACTGACAATCCTGAAAAACAGGACGATGTGTCTACCCCGAAGCATTCCTCAAAAAGATCCAGAGCAGAGGAGAAGGTCGCCCCACTGGAGACCACCCCAAAAAGGCCCAGGCCTTCCCTGGGCAGGAGGAGAAAATCACAGATGTCCCCAGCTGTCCTTAACCCTCCAACTCTGTGTAGCCCCAGGTGTGAGAAGATCATCAAAAAGTCAAGACAGGAGCAAGGAGACAGCCCCTCTGCCCTCGCCACTGCTGGCAGAAAATCTCCCTGTGGTCACGGTCGGCCCACCTCAGGGAGCCCTGCAGTTATGAAGAGGAACCACAAGGGAGAGACCCTGCTGCATCTAGCTGCTATAAAGGTCAAGAGGTTATTGAATAATTCACCTTGTGTACCTAAATCCATTTTCTGTTGCATTCTGAAAAAGCAAACGTTAAACAATTTCCAGACGCAATTTTGCAATTTGCACGTCATACTTGATAAAGTGGGAAATTAAAGTGGAAATGGACAACTTATCACCCCTTAACATTTCCAACTGATATTATAGTTTGCACCGCTGTTGTAAACACAATCAGATCACTTTCCATTTTCTTCAGGGTAGCAACCATCCACAACACAAGGCAAATGTGTGAGTTTATTAATTAATGTAGTCTATGGAGACGTGAAAGCAATTATAAATGGTGCCAGACTGACTGGATCTTCACTCAGCCTTCATTTTTCTTGGATATTTTGTGCCCGGTGGCATACAAAATTGCATGATGTAAGCGAGATTTACTGGACACCAAGTCATTATTCTGTAGCAATTACTATGTGTAATAATGAAACAAACTGTGTCATCCTTAAAATTCCTGCTCCATCTATTCTTTTATCATTCAACAAATGATGAAAGTAAATTGTAAAGATATGTCCGTTACAATGATGCAAATATGGCCCTTTAATATTTTTCATTATCTTTTAGTTTCTTTCAAAATGCATCCAAGATAAATCTGCTGCTTTCATTGTCTTCTCTTCCTGTTGGGGGTTTCCCCCCTTAATTGAACGTATTAGTCTTCAGATGATCAGACTGTTCTATTCCGCACTGTTGAGAATAAACTGTCTTGCAGTAATCCTTGTAAACATAGCCATAATCCCCCTCTGGATCCCAGACAAGGTAATCAATGGCCCATTGCAGAGTGTGATTGATAAACACCGGGGCTTTGGTACACTGGGATCAGTTGCTGTGTTTGAAGAGTTGCGTTTACAGGCCTGCAATTCTGACCTCAGGTTTGTTGTTCTCTCTGGATCCTGCAGGGAGATGTAGAGGCTGTCAAAGAACTGCTGGACCAGGGGGCTGACCCCAACCTGAAGGATAATGCTGGGTGGACACCTTTGGTAAGACTAATACACCAAGTGCTATGTGTGAAAGCTTTATTTGTTGTGTGGAAAAACTCTGATAAAATGTTTTGTCAACAGGCCACAGTTGCTTTGTGGTCCATCAGACTTTGATAGCAAGACTGTTTTCTGCACAAGGGCTTGTCTGTAGCTTTTCTTCTCTTACCAACTATTGAAACATTTATCCAACATTTACATTGGTGTATTTACTATTTATTGTATTGTCCTCTCCAGTAAACATTAGTTTTCATTTTTAGAATATGCATGCATGCAAGCTTAGTTTTCCTCTCTAAGTAGCTCTTTTGCCACATCTCTGGCATTCCAACACCTGTTTGTACCATATGATGATTGAGCTGTTTCTCGTTGCATTAAGCCCAAGTTGAACTGCAACCAGAAATGTCAATCTATACTGTTCTGCTGTGTTCATCACTTGTGCTCCAACTGAACGGAACACATGCAAACAGACAAAACGCGGTTTGACAACACATGTGCAGCACAACCAAGCATGTTTGTCCCTGTCAGCCACTGAACTCTTCATGTCTTTGTGGAACAAAACCACAGCAATTTAAGCTGACTTTGATTAGCAGGTGAAGTATGAGTATTTTCATGTCGGAAATCAAGGAGTGAGTCCATCACTGCAAGTGTAAATTTGCAAAATCCTTCAGTCCTTTTTTTCGTTTTAAAAATGAGTGGGTTATTGCTCAGCTAATGTTGGAATTACAAAGCATGAAGAACTTATGGGAATTCTTACACAGACATTATCAAAACAATAATTTCAGACCAGACAATGTTTTCAATTATTTATACACAATCATTACAATGTTTTTGAGGCAAAAAGATTTTTCTCCTAGCTCTGTTAAATGTATTATTAAAAATAAAATAGATCTGTCTGCATAAAAACGTTATCAATATGACCTTTAAGTGTTCTCCTCAAAAGGGTTTTGTTCTATGAGTTAAATCTACAAAATTAATTAGGTGTGTTTAAGCTGTAATATCTGATTGGCAGCTATGAACTTACCTTAGTATTTCATATTTTCAAAACACCCCAGGGAAGCACATTTCATCTAAAACATTCACTTAAAAGATCCAAATTCATTTGAGCTCTCTGAAGCATGTACATCACCTGAAGTAGTTTCAACTTAGCGATTAACAATGGAAGAGAATTTAGAATGCATAAGAATAATAAACCTGTGTTTGGAGGATAACCGAAAAAAATGGAAACGAAGAAGAGCAGGATAACTTCAGAGTGTTATGCCTTTTGTTCCAGCATGAAGCATGTAACCTGGGTCACCTGGCTGTTGTGGAGGTCTTGGTCTCCAAGGGAGCCCTGTTGAATACACCCGGCTATGAAAATGACTCTCCACTCCATGATGCTGTAAGGAACGGACATCTAGCGATTGTCAAACTGCTGCTGCAGCTTGGAGCCTCGCAAAGCGTACTGTAAGTTGTTCACGTTTATGATATGCTTGGCCTTGACTGGATTTACATGTGAAACGTTGTCATAACGCTGCTTGTAATGGGAATTATGTACTTTATAGAGTACTGCAGATGTGTGGCTTTTATAAAGGGTTGCTACAGGTCAAATTGATCACACAGTGAACCGACACAAGATCAGGGTCAGTCTTGCATACACAAAACATGTGACGCTATATATAAGGGCTTTAGCAAGTCAAGTGAATATCTCCCCAGCACTGGTCTTTTGTGCTGACCATGAATTCTGACCTTAAACCAGTTAGCCTTGAAATCATCATTACTTTGTGCTCTAGCACATTCAGTTGTCACACTGGTGCCATTTGTATTTGAATAGCATCATCATCGATTATGTGTAAGATGCAGGTTGTGTGCTGCTGAATGGTGGGAATCTCTAGGCACCTTACGTTTCTCACTGTGTGGCCACTATCTACTTAAACATAGTGTATTTATAGTGGTCCATAATTTAAAAAGGCAGATGAATTCACTTCCCTTATCTTTGTTCACACTCAGCCATCTTCATCAAAGCTGATGACATGACACACGTACACATCAGTTACATTTCACCATCATTTACTCAGCCAAATACAAATAATACAGGCCATCCGTCCAATGTTGGAAACTGGCTTTTAAATCTAATCCAGTAAGTGTGCTTGTGAATCCAATTTGATGCTTCACATTGAGAGTGAGGCTCTTCAAGCAAGCACTTTCTGTAGGCACTAATGAACAGATCAACTGTCAGAATATTGATTTAAAGTTAAACTTTCATATGAATATGATAAATAAGATGTAGTGCCTCTACATGTCTAAGCAAGTCTTGCTGTCCACAGGGACGGGGATGGCAATGTAAGATATAATGAGACATATTACAGTAACAAAATACCTTTTTGAAAATACATTTCAGAAATGCTGGCTACTAGCTTACACACAAATGGCTCACATTTTTCTGCTCATGTAGTTTTTAATTACTGTGGTAAATTCATGCATCAGCCCACATCACTCAGACTGCCGTTTCAGCTGTTCATAAGACACTGACTTCTTTAAAACTGTCACTATTTGGGAGTGTTTTTTCAATCAAATGTAACATTTTTATGTTAAAAAAAGACAATAAAATCTGATTTTTGTTCTAGATTAAGATTCTATTACTCTGTTAATGGTCCACAAGCTTTATACTACCATGAGTAATTTGTTGGCCATACTACACAACTTTCTGTCTTGTAATCCTGGGAGTTTTGCAGTCACTGTGGCTTTCACGTCACGCAACTGATCTGCGATGGGGGTTCATGCATTGTAAGATCACACACTTGCAGTGTGACAGGAATGATGCTGGCTGAGATTTTTGGTGCCCCACTGCCTGCGTGTTGAAGATCAGCTAAAATCTTTTAGTGTGAACTTGATGTGATAGACAAACAAAACCCCTATTTCCAGTAAAGCAATGTTCTATTAAATGAGACAATTTGTGAACGTTTGAAGTCAGTGAGTTAGTTTGTAGTGTTGTACTATAAATTTAGATTTCACATTCATTTGTGAAGTTTTTAAGGTGTTTCTGCTTCTCCATATATATTATAGTAAAGTAACACCTTTTAACTGAGCTGGACAACTTAAGTAGAAACCTCAACAGAAGCAGAACATTTTAAGTAAGTCAATAATTAATGTCTGTCTATTGTATTTCATTGCATTACATCATAGAGGTGCTCCTCTCATTCTCGACCAGTCCTCATTTTACCTTTTAATGAAATGTCAAGTGCCTGGCTCCCAGTTATTGTACTAGGCATTCAGCCCTTTATTTTCAAGAACAGCAGTGTAGTTTATAGTTATATGGATATAAAAAGCAACTGAGGCTGATTAGTTGTTGGTCAATCACTGGATGCTATGTCAGCATTACTGGCCTGTGGAGGCAGGGTAGATGTGCAGCACAATGTCCATAATGAGGGAGGAGATGCTGGCTAATCATTGCAATCAATAGAGGAGTTGGTCAGGGCCCGTATGCTGGTCAGTTAGCGCTCTCTTTGCATCATTTTACACCAATAATCCTCTGTCTTCTCCTGGCTTCATTAATTTAGATTTTTGTCCTTCCCTCCATGATTGCCAGATCTTACTTTTACTTTGTTACTTGTCTGCAAAAAAAGGAGGCAGTAGTTGGGACTATTTGTTTGTCAGGAAGCTGCAAGATGAATGCAATCCTTGCCTAAGTTTTGCCACTCACCACACACACACATATACTCACACAAGAGGCGAACCAAGACATCTGCCAAAGCAATCCCTAATGGATTGACTGGCACACAGCTCAGGGTTTGGAAACACAGGTTTTGCAGAGATTCTCATTGTTCCTTCCTGTATGTGTGTGTGTCTGTATGTGTGTGTGCACTTTAGGTTTGAATGATTGGACTGCATCTTTTCATTGTTTGGGCCCTGTCCCCTAAATCAGTGACTCAGAGTCCACTTTCTGTCCTGCTCAAGTATTAAACTTGCTGGGCAGCTTATTAGAAATACCAAGGGAACTCTTGAATGCTAATATGTTTAATACAGTCAAACATTCCTATTCTTATCTCCAAAACAACAGGTTTAAGCATTTTCTGAGAAACTACACAGCATGCACAGCAGGGCTCCTGACTATAAGTCTCAGTCCTGTCCTGTGAGCATAAACATCTACCAGTGCAGCACATTTGGACCGCAGAGATGAGGTCTGCAAGTTGTACCGCTGTACCATATGTTATGTTCACAAACTTAAAGAAATATGTTAGTATTTTGCGTATTTTCAACATGTACTACACATTTTGTATACATTACCTTATATCCATTTTCTTATATAAATGTTCTTATCATACCTTGGTTTCTAGATTGTCACTTTTCATGTCATGTCAGTGTGAAAATTAGTTTGTGTTAATGAGATGGGGAAAATGAGAATGCATGGTGAATGAGTCCAGTCCTACCGACCACCTTCATTCTAGAGCACTGAGTCCATACCATAATTAGTGTGAATGCTGAAGGCACATATCACCTCTATGTGTGGTGTAACTGAACTACATGCAGAGGCATTGAATGATGAATAAATTTACCAGCTGGCAATGCATTGCTATTACTGACTGTAATATAACCTTACAATATTTGTATTGACATTTAAATGCTGTGAATAGGGCTGTACTGAATAGTTTAAAGCTTCATTCATGATGTTGTCATTCAAATGCATGTTTATTCATTCTGCCTGAGCCTGGTAATTCTGCACAGTTGCAGATAAATATCAAGATACACTTGTATCATAAGTTCTCTACTATTTACAGGATTATATTCCAGTGGTAGATGCATATGATTGTTTCAGTTGAATGTGATCTGAACATTTCCAATAACTCCAGAACGATGTAGTACAGAAGTCAGAACTTACTGTAAAAAGGTAGATGTAGCCAAAACTCACAACATATTTTTTTGTCAAATTAAATATTCAGCTTCAGTCCCTGGTATTCAGCCTTTTTCGATTTTACATGGCAGTTTAGCAGAAATCATAACAGCACTCAAGATAACATTTATATAACCACATTAACAAAACATGGATTTCGGGCTTTAACACTTTTAAAGCAAAATACTCAAGTAGTAACAAAATAGGATCATATTCGCTTTGCAATTGGTGCTTCATCAAGAGGTCATTTCTATACCAACAACACAAGTTTTGTTTGGTCATATTCATTAAAGCACGTTGATTTTAATGGTGTTGTTGATAACATTCAGACACTAAATGTGGCATTTCATCTCCATCATCAAAACTGCTGTTGTTCGAATCATCTGCCTCCTCCAGTGGTTGCCAGTTTGTTATAGTTTACGTTGCCAGTGCTAATGTCGCTAACTTTTGCTAGCTAACTTTAAGGCAGCACAATATACTATAGAAGTTGGCCATTTTTCCTTTTTTTTACATAAACTGGCAACTACTGGCCAGTACTCTTGATTGCTGATGAAACACAGATACAGCAGAGTCCATAGACAGAGTTATAGTTTTGGCTCACAAACGTGGTTTGATGCTGTAAATCAAAAGTTACAATTCTTGCACAGAGATAAACAAAACAATCATTTTGCACCCAACAAACATTTTCAGATTATTCATTCAAAGTCATAATCATGTTTTTCAGGAAGAGAGATACTTTAATTATGCACCTTTCCATAAGCTCTGTAGATGTATTATTTTTGAAGAATGATTTATCTACATAAAAATGTTATTTATCTTTTAATTAATTTGATGATTTAGTCATTTCATCCTGTGATCACTTGATTGAATGGATTTTTACATGAGATTGGTGAATTTGATCAGCAAGCCCTCTCTTGAGATGAAAGATGAAACAATGAAACAATTCTGTCACTTGAATGATACCATTATCTAATTTCTAATCTCTGACATGAACGCAGTTAGTATATAAAGTTTCATCTCATTGGTTATTTTTATGTGATGTGTTGCACAGTTGGGTGTCTGAGACATAACACTTACAGAACAATACACAATGTGGCTACATTTTCCAGTGGAGCTGGGTGTGTCTTGGGCCATATCATAGAGTATTAGCTGTGATGCCAAAGCTGATCCAACCATCAGGAGAAATGGAGAGTGGATTATTTAAGAATCGTAACTAATGAACCTTTTGATTAAAAATGCATTCAGGCCTCACACACTGCTTCATCAGTTTCTTGCCACGTATTTCCATCATTAGACATCTGAATCCTTTAAAGACCTTCCGCTGAGCAATGTACAGACCAACAATAGGCTATATTAGTATCTCTTCTGTTGCTGTTCTCTTGTTTATTTGTGTGCAAAGGCTATGAAAGGTAGTGTTAGGTGTGAACTGAACTCTGAAGTCCCCCTCCCAGTTAGAATAAGATTCATGGTTACAGTGGTGATCCACTATAACTGCCACACATGCCTCCCACTTGTGTTCTTAAGCAGAGGCTTGTGGGAGTGTTTGTGACTTCACCTCCTGCACAATTTTCCATGCTTCCTTACTTTTCTTCAAATATTCATCTCACGTGCAGCTGCTTAAACCAGCGTGTGTGTGCGTGTATGTATAAGTGTCAGGGACATTTTATTTTTGTTTGTTATTTGTGTGTGTCTGGGGTTGGGGGTATGAATCCAAATGAAATATTTTATGGACCAGTGGACCTATTAATTGTCCCCCAGGTGTTATCTTTGCTGACGCCTAATCTTTTAGAGACGACCTGCTGGGCTTGGTTCTTCTCTCTGTCTCCTTCTCTCCTCCTCCTCCTCTTTTTGCTTTTCTTCATTCTCTACTCCTCTTCCTCTTTCCTCAAGGTGACCTCAGTCTTGTTTCATGCAGCTGCCTGCAAGTCACATACAAATGTGTATGTTCAGTATACCTACAATAATGCAGGGGTGGTGGCAGCTTCATCCCCTATACCCAGTTACATCTGGCTTTTGGCTTCAATGGGAAGAAGCTGACATTTACTCCAAGGTCAGACGACTCAGTAGTGAAGGAAACGTGACATTCTGGTAGACACTTACATTTTTGCCCCTTTCCTGGTGCAATGCTATGTGTGAGTTGAAGTTCTGGACTTTAGCACATAAATAGTTTTCTATCTGTCTCAGTCGGCATTAATTTTGAAGTGACAATAAAGTAAAATATATTTTTAAAATAAACCACCTGGAGGCTGCTCTCATCTTTTTCTGATAGAGGAGAGTAAAACTTTAATTTCCCCGTGGGGCAATTTGCTTTGCAGACAGTAGTCAAACACAAATGCATAATACATCAAACCCATACACAAGACAAATTCCACATCGCTAACACTGTCACCTTAGATCATGGAAGTTTGTTGTTTTGTTTAAAAAGCCAATAGCTGAGGTATAAAGGACAATCTGTATCTGTTCGTACTGCCCTCAGGGAGACTGAACCTCTGCCCTGATAAAAGCATTAAAAACTCAACATATAATGGATGTTGAGGTTCCAAAGCAATAGTCTTTGCATTTAAGATGACTCTCACTTCAAACAGATGTGGAAGATCTTTAAGGGTAACCTCTGTAATCTTACTGCACTGCCTAACAATTTTTACCAGTTTGTTCTTGTTTTTGAGACTCAGGCTTCCAAACCAAGAACTCATAAGAGGAGAAAGAACAGACTCAATAAAAGCAGAATTGAACATTTTCATCAGTGTGATGTCTACATTACAACTTTGCAACTTCCTTAAAAAGAACAACTGTTGGCTTGCCTTTTTACATATAGCATCTGTATTAGCATATAGCTCCTGTATTAGTTAAACTTAGCTCTGATGTGTTTGAACAAGACAAGACAGGAATACACAAACATTTCCTGGCTCATTTCCATATTTTGAATATATTTACCTATATTTATGCACAAATCTTATTGTGAAAATGGTATTTAAAATGTTGCTTTTGTGATGAGTAGTTATGGTTAGATAACTACACTAAATTTGTAACGGTGATTTGGTCTCCTCAACAGATAAATATTTATAATTCAAAAAGCTTTGTAATGTTATCAAGCCAGCAGGTCTAGTGCATCGCACAAGAAATGACCTCTGAATGAAGTAAGCACAGATTTCAGCTCACCCTTATATCAAACAATTATGCTCCAACAAGGGACTGACACACATGGGTGCACACTTTCACGGAACAAGCAGGGTGTGACATCGCCAAATTGTTTTTCTCAGAGCTTTGGACTGGCAAATATTGATTTTGTTTTATATATTTTTTTGTCTTGCTTGGCCATTTATATAGAAAACAAATGCCAAATGTGCATGGGTTGTGATGAAATGGTATGACCAATATCTTGTTGGAGAGTTCTGACTTATCATGTAAAACCAACAATGTGTCAGTCTCTGTGAAAGCCTTGTCACATAGGCAGGCAGAGAGGGCAACAACAGGTTGGTTTCACACATTAGTATGGTTAACTTTGGATTTAAGAATAAAACATTTTACGTCAGTTGCTAAGAGACAAGAAGAGGGAACATTGCTCAGGCTGTCACTGGGCAAGACGCTTTACTTTGGCAGATTAAGATGCAGTAAAAGGCATGATTTTCAATTTTGGTCTTTGTGTTCAAAATTGTGAAAAAATGCTCATCACAATTTCCCAGAGCCCAAAGTGACGTGTTCAGATTGCTTCTTGTGTTCTTCCAAAAGTCCATATCCAAAAAGACCCATCATTTACTCTCATAAACAACAAAGAAAAGCAGCAAACTGCCACATTTAAAAAAAACTGGAAACATTAAGTGTTAGGCATTTTTGTTTTTAAGATGACTGAAATTAATGATTTTTTTCATATTAGTTGGCAACTAATCTTCTTCTGATTGACTAAAATCAAGTAATCATTACAGCTCTAATCTGGTCCACTATGAAGTCGGTGTTTTATCATCATTTGAAAACATTTCTTTATTTGCAGTACTTTGTAAAATGCTCAAAAATATGCTTTTTAATTGGTAGTATTTTATTTATTTTTATTTTTTTTACGGTTAGTGTCAACTTACTGTTCTCTTGTGTTTCAGCAGAAATGGAAACAACTTAAAGCATGACAGATCAATATTATTTTATCGCTAGTAATGGCAATAGTATTTTATCATGTCATACAATGCCATGAGCTACATAGGCCTTACTTTATCTAATGTATTTTAAATGAGAATAAGGCTTATAATATATTTCAGACTCTGCATCAAAACTCACAGACACAGCACGGAGCCAGTATTTTCAGTACTTGTATCCATGAATTTGAGAAACCACTGACCACTTGAAAAATCTCTCTTGACTCATATGAATCCTAATCCACCTACAACATTTGTGCAACTACATAACATCATGCTGCAAATTAGCCCAGGTTTTAGCTTTGATGTCTTATTATAAGTTAATGGGAGTTCATTATCACAGTTATTAGAAATGTATGTTCATCAGTTTAAACATGTCTGACGGTCTCTTTGATCACCACCACAAATGCATAAATACACAAATGTGTGCACACTGTGAGACACTGACACACTTCATCTTTTGAATTTTCTTCTTCGCAGTAATCTGTTTGGAAAGCGGCCCTCAGATTACGCAGTGAGTCTGGAGATGCAGGAGATTTTCCAGAAAGCCTCAGAAGGAACCAAAAATGCTGATGCCACTCTCAGCCCCTCAGCCAGTCTCTCCGTGGTACGTGTCTATGTGTGCATGCAAATAACCTTTTTCATTTTCTTACTTTCTTGGGAATTTTTTTAACCCTAGATGGCTAATAAAAAGACATATCTAAACCATGTCCTCTGTTAGGTGAGCGACTGTGTGAGAAAGGATGAAATGGTGGTGTTTCTGGCCAGCAAGCTGTCACAGCTTGAACAGCATCGCCTGGCCAAACTGGGAGAGCTACTGGGAGGGACAATGACTGAAACCTTTTCTGGCTCAGGTAATGTTTGGTGCAGAAACACCTCTTTAGGGGGCCTTATGTGTCTTCAGTGTTCCAGTCAAAGCCTCGTAGGCTATTGCTCATGTATGATTGCTTTTTAATGTAGTTGTTTGAGATATGTGGGCTCTCAGCAACACCGCAAATTAACAGCAGCTACCAGCCAATTGCTGGTACGTTGGAACCATGACAGATGTGTTTACTCACTGCCATACACTCTGATAGGTAATCAGCAGTAATCAGTCATTATTTGGATGCCCTGTTCATGAAAGATGTATTAGATAGGTAAATGCTGGCTCAACCACCCAAAGGCCCTGCAGTCTTGAGGCAGACTCTATCCCTTGTCATTATGTTTGTTAGGAAGATTATATAAAGTACCTTTACCACCACGAAGATGGGATTTTTTTCATCTGAATACAAAGCAAAGACATCAAGGTGTTACTCCCATTCCACAGAGTCTTTTTGCATTGTGCACTCCAACAGTAGGCGCTTATCACTCACAAAGGATCAACAGTAACTAACAAGTGCTTTTGGAGCTGTATACATCATTGTGATACAGCAGGTCCTTCATTGTTGCATAATGGCTGGGAGGAACACCAGAGAGCAAAAGTAATTGAAATCATTCTTCATAAAATGTTTGGTACTGTCAGGGTGATGAATAAGCACTAATGAAAAACACAAGTGTGTCTCACAACTCTGCCTACTCTGACCTGAGGGATGAACGTTGAAGCTTTCAGAGAATTTTCTCTTTTAACTGAAGGCAACAAATCCATGGTCAATGTGCAATGTAAGACAATTTTGACTTGGAGATATAATTATGTTCATTCTGTACTTGTCAATGCTTTTCACAAGTTGAATGAAAAGGCAAGAAGCTCCTTTTTAAACTTTAATTAACCTTCAATTATGCGTCCTTGTCTCAAGCTCTTTTGTGCTATGAAATGCCTCACCTGTTCACTCTGTACATTTACATGCACAGCTTAGTCAGATTACAGCCATAGTTCGACTATGCTACTCAATCGAGCAGCTGCAATTGTCTGAGTATACATGCTGGTAAGAAAAACAAATTAGTGGCAGAAGCGTGTACGCTACCGGTACGCTAGGTGGCGCTGTACCCATTTCAACGAATGGTAATAGAGCAAGCTTCGGCTGACCTCTTTACATCAGCAGCAACTTTCGAGAAAGATGGCGTACAAAGAGCAAGATGAAGCCACGTCTTTGTACATTTCGTATATGGTGTACATAATAATTACACAAACTAGATGCACAATGGCGCTCTTGCTTGCGGTTATTTCGTAGGAAAGACGCTGCCGCCGCCCTTCTACTTCTGGCTCACAACCCCAGGAAAAAAATCTTGAGCCTGCGCAGAACGCAAAATCAAAGTCCAATCTGGTAGAACATATACGTGCACGAGTAATGTGACTATCAATCAAATAATCTAGGTGTTTTAATCCAACGATGAGTAATCCGTTCCAGTCCGATGTTAGTCAGATTTACAGTGTATACATGGATCTTAAAAATCCGATCATAGTTGGACTAACCCGGTAATTCGGTTTTCTTGAGTGTCATGTAAACACACTGACTGAGGCAGTGAGGAACATCTACAGATTATTAGCTGTAGTTGTGTCAGGGCTGATGAATCGGTATCACCGATCGGTTTTGAAATGAAATAATTGCAATATCTTGCTACGTTTTTCTTGATCAAGTCAACATTTAGCACTTTGTTTTCTGAAGTCATCCTCAGCTGGACTTTGTGTAAGTGCTAATTAGCTAGCATTAGCATGTCATCTCATGAAACTCGGATGATTAGGCTATGTCTGCCAAACGGCTATCATGTTGGCGCTTAGATTTGTTTTCTGATATAATATTCTTTTATATTTTTACATAAACAGTTTGATGACATTGAGCCACTAAATGTTGCATTCCATTTCCCCCCTTCTATTGTATTCAGGTCAAAACACCACTCTTGTTCCAATCATCAACTTCCTCCAGTTTGTCGTACCAGTCACCGTTGCTATCGCTGGCTAAGAAACCGTTAATGTTTCTAACACTATTAGCTAACATAAGGCACAGAACAGTATGCGTGGCACATATTGTTTAATTTTACATTTTCTTTTTTTCCATAGTACTCTTGATCACTGACGAAACAGATACCACATGATACCAACTGCTATATAGTACTGGCTCACAAACATCTTTGTAGATGTCATCTCTGACACCTACAACATCATCTCTGTAGCTATATGATAAAAACAAAAAAAATATTTGTCTTTATAAGATGTTATTAATATGACATCTAAAGTCATTTATGTTGCTGGAAGAACTTTGTTTGTCCAAATGAGCGGGGCCTCAGCAGAGCTGTCCTTTTCGTCGCAAAAAATATTCAAGCATTCTGGTACACCAAAAGAAGCATTTAATTTAAAAGAATGAATCCGATATATAACATATTGTACATCAGGGATCTTTGCACCTTTGCAGTCTCTGTCTGGTTAAGTCTCCATGCAGTGAGGCTTCACACTTCAACAGAGCCAGTGGCATGCATGTCTGGACATAAGCCCTCGCTTTCAGTTCTGCCTCTACAGACATTGTCCTCAACAGCCCTTCGGCTTTTGTACAAGCACAAGGGATGTCGACCAAATCCAGACATGTCAGGAAACAAGTTAAGATGTGTCCTAATGTTATTCTGTTGAGATACAGAGTTGTCTCAGTCTTAGCTCGACACTCAGTCTTGAGAGATAGACACGGCAAAGTGGACGGCAGCATGTGGCAGCTATTTGTGTATGTGCAGGTCAACTCATTTGTACAAAATTATAGTGTGTGTGTGTGTGTGTGTGTCTTTTCTTCCTCCAGTGAGCCATGTCGTGCTGCCAGAAGGACACATGCCCACCACCTACTCCACCCTCCTGGGTCTTCTTGCTGGCTGCTGGGTTGTCAAATTCAGCTGTGAGTATAGTGTGAGCCGTCGACAGGGTACTTCTCTGTAGATGCTATTTTAGGGAGCCATGTCAAATAATGTTGCTGTTGGGACCTAGGCTACTTGCTAATGCTGCAGTTAAACTTAAGCAGATTATATCCAAAATATCCAGAAATGTTAAATGCACATGAGGCCAAAGCTTGGCATTGCTTCTGTTATTGTTCTGTTATTATATGCTGCTCTGACCTTAATATTAATCAAAACACAAGTGAAGTGTATATGACCCCACTATCAAAGCAGGAAACAACAGTCTTGGTTAAAGCTGTAGCTGTGGTTGCAAAAAATCAACAATAATAATGATAATAATAATAATAATAATAATAATTCTAGTATAGATCCAAAAGTCCAGTATTTACCTCATCATTTCCTTGATACCGGATTCGAACGGAGAGGTTAGAGTTCATCAGGAACAATGAATGACAATCTTAGCTGCTGACATTGGGCGAGTGGCGGGTTATAATCTGGTGATTCATAGACACAATTGAAGTCAACCAAACATCAAAACGATCCTGTCACCATATTTATTAGTCCCCTGGAGTTAAAATTTGCAAGGGTTAAATAATCACGACAGAAAACATACAGCCAAAGTTAATATGAAGCCAATACACAATACATACCAATATACATACATAACATGTTAGATGTGCGATAAAGGCTTTGAGAATCAGAAATGTTTCCTTTTAATCTACCTTGAAAGTACTTAAAAGGTACTTTTGATGGTGGCGGACTGTTTCTTGCCTAGGAGCAGAATCCCTGCAGGCTGCCAGGTGAGAAACAGTGTGACCGTAACCTTAGATTTAGATTAATGCATGTGAATGGCTTGTGATGCAGAAACTTCACCTTTTGTAATAACCATCTAAGTGAACTACTTTTGCTATTGATATTTATATTATCCATGTCCATTTTTATTTGTGTTTTCATGTTTATGTGCTTCCCACAAGGTCATATTTGCATTCAGCTCAGCTATTCAGTAACCGAAAGACTATTTCTATCTGCATTGAGAGTAATGTTTACTGCAGCAAGGTGACTCTTGGTATGGTATAGTACAAGGAAAAAATGTAGGAGGTAAATACTGGACTCTTGGAACCACAGTGCAGAACAAATGGATTGTGCTGCACAAGCTGTTTGGGATCAGACGAGGAGCACAAAACCCATAAAATTACTCCAAAGAACATCTTACCAGCCATCTTTCTCTTAGAAAAAGCTATGATGGACTTGTATTAGCTCAAGTGTAGCATTGGAACCTCACTGTAAACTTTTTGCAACCTTTTTATTTGGTAAATGTAGTTAAATCCTTCTGAGGCTAGAGTGTTAATTCCTCCTTGTCTGAGATGTGTACATTTGATCTTTCACTTCCTCTTCTCTGCACCCTTTCAAGTGAGTTCAGGCTCCGTGTTTGGAATAAGAACTTCTAAATGCATAACTTTTTATTTTCTACAACACGGAATACCCTGAAAAACATGAAAAGAATATTTGGCATCCAGCTATTTTCAGGTAAATTGTTTTTGCCTGCTGCTGCAGCTGCTGCTGCGTGTGTGTGTGCTCAGACCTGCTTACATGTCTGACAGCCAAATAGAAGCTTGCCGATGACTGGGGGAATTGCTGTGTCTCAAGGCTTCAATATCAATAGCGATGAAAAGATGGCTAACTCTCTTTCCTCTGTTCGATTTATACCAAGTTGAATACTTAGCAGAAATTTAGCGATTCTCAGCCAGTCTCCCCGGCATCCCTGAACCAAGTCAACAAGCTGATTTTCAGAGGAAGTCTTCTTTAGGGGGGAGTAGAAAGAGACTTGCTGTCAAAGAGTTTGCTGGCACCTTGGTGTGCCCTTGACTGGTGTATCCGTCAGTAGCATCTCCTCACTGTGTGGGTGTGTGTGTCTGCCTGCCTGCCTGCCAGTAAGTCATTTCAAGTTTGAATGTGTGTGGTTGTGTCACCATATAAGACTTTGTGTGTGTTTGGACCGTATTGGGCCCCTCCCCTCATCTTTTCGCCACGCAGACTGAGCACTTGACACAGCTTGTCCCCCTCATGACAATCACTGTGGCATCTTATCTGTCTCTGTCCTTGTTTTCGTGTGTGTGCACGCACACACAAGCAGCCAAGTTTTCTGTGTCACCTGCCTTTGTATACCATTACCTGAGCTTATACCTCTTTATTGATCTCATGATTTGTTTAAAAATGTTTTGTCATGTTTTGTTTAAAACCCATAATGAAAATGTAATCCCGCCCTAGCATTCATCAAAGATTAAATGATTGTTACACATCATCTGTACATCACTTAAACAAACAAAAAAAAACTAATTAGAATTTCAAAGAGTGTCGAGAGAAAGAGGTTTTCAGGCCCAGCGCTAGCCTGGCTAGCACAATAACTCTAGTCGATGTCTCCTCAACACAGTACATAGATTTCTTTGACTAAACATCAAAACATTCATTGCTTCACATTCTGCTGATATTTTTTTTAAATGGAGCACCAGTGCTAGTAGTGGAAAAAGTTGGCCTGAAGCCTTGTAGGGATGCCTGATGTGACCACTGAAGATAAGAATCGATCTTGAAGGCATCCACGGTCTACTCCGCAGGCGAGTTTGTACACTTGCATCTGTTTCCATACTTCACATTACCTCGATGACTAGAAACTCCTGTTCCTGTGAATAAGCCACTAGAGTGGAGCAGCCAACTCGATAGCTGTGCTGACTGGAAAAATTACTTCACGTGGAGCTTCCTTCATTAATGATGTATTTTAAATAATAGAGTTATGGCTGGCAGTCGTGGTGGATGAGGAGCTTGTGTAGAGTAATATTGTGTTTTAATGGATACATTTAAAGGCTTCTTTAAGTGTGACCAGAGTCTACAGGGGATATCAACACTGACAAGCAATATTGCAGTTTAGATCTTGGATCATGATTGTGATCCAGTAAACATCCACCCTTCGATCCTAGCTTCACTGAACAGGGAAAAACTATCTCAAGCTGTGGCAGTGTGTGGCTTCAGTAGGACCTGAACTCTGTAGTTACCAGGTTGGTTTTTATTTGGAAACCAAAACTTCTGCTTGCCATTTATCTGGCAACCCTGTCCTATATCTGGAGATGCTGCACAGAAGTTCTGCACTGTTTTTGTTGATGTTTTTTTACATTTCTTTTGTAATGTGGGTCAAACAAACAAGACGCATTATGAAAGCAACGTATACATTGGATGTATACATACATATTTTATTCACTTCAGACAGAGCCAGGCAAAGTGTTTCCTGTGAGAGACTGATCCTCTCATTTCACACAGAAAGAAAACAAAAAGCACATTTCCCAGAATGTTCCTGTTAATATATTTTCCCCATTATTTCCCAATTTGTATTGGCTAATATCCCATCATGCTTGTCTCTGTTACTCCCACTGTTGGCTGGGAAAGGCATGTGTGTGCCCCCACGTGCCATCCTCCCCACACACAGAAGGTTCTAAATGCTTTCTGCAGCTTCTAGCAACGAGCTTCACTCAGGCAGCTGCCCCCAGCTGGACACTTGGTCCTGCCGGAGGCATCGCTATCAGGGATTGAACCCCGGCACTCAATTGCAGGCCGATATTTTGCTTTCTGTGCCACCTGCACACACCAGAATACATAATAGATAATTTTTTCTTGTAGCATGACAGCGGTAAGTTTTTAGAACGCTGACAGTCGATTAAGAATGAGCGACTGTCCTCATAATGATGGCACAGTTGCAGTTGGTCTCATGGTTAATCGGGAAAGTGGGTTCATCTGGCTGTTCACTCATTCACTGACTCAGGAAGGAAGGAGTTGGAGATGTTTTCTGCATTCAGCGTTTGTGAATGTAATTAGCGAATATGCTAATGGCTCCTCAGCTCTAAGCGCCAGCGTCCGGAGCGATTAACCCCAGTATCTCCCCTCTCTTCTGCCCAAGTCTCTGGCAGGGTCCATGTAAGTGACAGCTGTAATTAAGGCGGATGAAGAAATGTAATTACATTGTACCACATGTTCAGGAGACTGTGTCTGTGTGTACACGTACTGTATGTGTGGAATTTGCTGTTTCGTGACGGGGGGCTGTGTTGTGACAGGGTGTAGACTCACACACATTTACCTTAATGTGTTTATGTCACCGTATCTTGCAGCTGGAAGCAACTGTGTGGAAATGCATGTGAAGGTGAACTTAATCACAAATATAGATCCTTTGCAGATGTGTGTTAGGTGTGTGGGACTGTTTGTATCTCTTGCGTTTGGAAGTGTCACAATCAAAATAGTTATTCAGGTCTCGGGTCTGTTTGACATCTTTTATATGCTTTTTTTTTTTTTTAACAAGCTGCAGAGTATTCAACCAAAACTAGTTTCAATATGATGGATTTTTTTCTTAATATACTCCCATTCTATAATATTCAGTAATAAAACACTTACGGAGAACAGTGGCTCTGTGATCTGAATCGTCTTTTTTGTGACAGTGAGGGGTCATTAAAATATGACTTTCTCCCCCTCTGTATCTGCCTATACTTTTTGCTAAAACTTTTCTATCTTTTGAGATGCTTTTCTTAAAAGATGTAGAACAAAAAAGATTCTTTTCCAACTCAAAAGAACGCCGGGATGCTGGCTGTCACGCAGTCACAATTTGACTCTAAAACCTCAAGAGACGGGGAGAGAAGAGATGATGCTCGAGTTCTGCTTAAGCTTGAGATACTTAAAACGAGGGTTGCATCATTAACTCCATCACGCTGTGGGCATCTTTCTCTGTCAACAGTGGCAGCTTTGCCAATACTTGAAATTTTCCAACTCGTCATGATAAAACAGACATGAGCTTTGTCATCCTTGCCTTGTCACACTCTTTCAAGTCAACATAATTAGCTGTAGCTTTAATTCCCCCCCCCCTCTCTCTTTTTGATGCCAGGGGTGGAGGCATGTCTGCAGGCGGGCGAGTGGATGCCCGAAACGGAGCATGAAGCGGGAGAGGGCCCCCAGCGCAGTCGCATCAACAGATGCAGCTTGGTAAATGAGAAACATACAAACAAACAGATGAAATAGACGAGTATAGATGGTCTAGACACACTGTCCTTGGGAGAAATGTGTTTTTCCAGGCAGTGACTCATGGTGATTGTTCAGCAGCATAGAGCACTGTTAACAGTACTCTCTCTGACTTTTTCATGTTTGTTGTTTTAAAGACTGTATATCACAGTGTAATTGTGCTGTTTTTGAGAGAAAACAACAAGTTGAAATCTCTACAAACTGATCTAAATGAATTAGAGGATTAAATTATAGAAATGTAAGTAGTATTAACCCCTTTGCTATGTTGCACATATATCTTTGATTGTGCAACCACTCATTTCAGATTGACACATGCATGCAGAAAAACAAACAGAAGTACCAATTAGGGAAGGCAGTGTAGTCGACACTATCTAAAGTTATAACACCATACATCAGCAGAAATGCACCATCGCCAACTCAAAGCCTGGTGTTAGCAGGATCACGCCATCGGGATGCTTCATTGCAGCAGGCCCCTGTAAGGTTTGTGAGGGCAGAGTGTATAATGAATGCAGCAGAGTCGCTGCAGTCTGCAAGAGAACTGTGATGATTTGGGAGAGGATTTGTCTTCGGAAAAGGCACCTACTCCAAACAAAGCCACAGCTACTCAGGAGAGGCTCCAAAACGACAACATTAATGTCCTGCTGAGGCTGAGGCAGAGTCACGACCTCAGTCCGAGCGAGAATTTGTAGCCGGACTAGAAAATTGTGGTTCACTGGCCCAGGCGCCATGAAACCTGACAGAGGTGAAGAAGAATGGGGACACGCGGCGTCATCGAGATGACAAAGCCAATACAGACTATTTACGCATGCAGACATACACAAGGCTTTACTTCCGCTACAGCTGCCTCTGAGGGGGCTGAATACCTACACGGTTTTGATAAGTCAGTAGAAATTTGGTCCATTGTAAGTCAATGTCAGTGTTAAGGTGCGTTTTTGCCTAGATCTCAGGTTTATGTGTAGATATTGTTATTATGTCTTTAAAATAATGAAATATAAATAAGGTGAATACTTCTTTCAGGCATTGTTTATACAATATGTTGTCAGAGATTACCTTTTTATATTTCTTGAAAGGTGTTAGCGCTCCGAGCGTCTCGCTCACAGGGGACATGATGATAAACTGTAGATTTAAGACGTCCCCATTGTTGGTTTCATCTGTTTTCTTCTTTCTTTTGTACAGAACACTATGTCCATGGTAGCAAAAATGAATACAAATTTAGGACACACATGTGAACGAGCAAAAGTGAAATCAAACTAGAGTGTGACTACGCAAGGAACTCTTGCTAGAAACTGAGAGAGCCAGTTAACACCCCAAAACAGTTGAGTTCATTGATGCTGTGGAAGGAACAGTCTCCAGTGGCCTAATCACCGAACCACTTAGCATTGCTGTGTAAAGCAGCAGAGTCTGTCTGGAGAACGCTGCTGATAAAAAATGTCTCCTGGCTCTGCAGCAAAGAAGTAAATACAAAGCATCCACACAGACACTGGGTAATAGGAGAGCCTAGATTTAGTGGCGATGAAATTAGTCGGTGTTTAACGTCATCATAAACAAAAGAGGAGACTTTAATCCTTTGCCACTGTTCTCACAGGGAGGCTTTCTTCTGATGCTGGCGCGGACTGACATGTTTTTTAAAGGAAGGGGATGATGGGTAACAGATCTTTTCAGGACATGGCTTTTGATGCACAAGAAAGTGTTTGGAAATTCTCTCTAATGCTCAAATTATTATTATTATTATTTATTTTTGTAGCTCCCTCCACTGTTCGACGGCTGTTTCTTCTTCCTCCTCGGCTCTTTCAAGGCACCCTCAAAAGACGAGCTCACCAAGCTGCTCCGGGAAGGAGGAGGTCAATTCCTGAGCCGGCAGCCCAAGCCCGACAGCGATGTGACACAAACCCTCAGTGCGGCCGCCTACCATGCGCTGCCAGGCTCCGACCAGGCGCTTTGCACCCAGTACATCATCTTTGACCCACAGGGCCCACACAAGCCGGCAGTGGTGAGGCGGGGCAAAGTGTGGTCCGCTCCCTCCAGCTGGGTCATCGACTGCATCGCAGCGTTCCGCCTTCTCCCTGTGCCAGACCCTCAGGCATCAGTCTGAGCAGTTTTTTTATACATTTCATAATCATTTTGCACATCACTTTTACATAAGCATAGTCATTATGTGTTGTTTGTGTTTTTGATAATGCAGTGATGAAATAGTCACAAATCACTTCAATGGTAATAAACAATTATGTGTTTCCCTCCTCTGCACAATTTGCTGTTTCTGTATTTTTTGTGCTAAGAGTGTAATGATGTCTCCTGCGTGTGCTGCACAGCATAAACCAATGTTTCCCAAGCAGCCCCTTCAAGAGCCCGAGACAAAATCTGAGGGGATGGGGCAAGAAAAAAGCGAAAACTTGGGGGAGGGGGCATTTTTATATACTCCGTCGAGGAGTTACTCGCCATAACGTGTACCGATGCAAAGTAAATGGGGTGGATCAGAGGTGATATTTGAGTGATATGGCCAAATTAGTTCCTCCATATAGTGTTGCGGAGTATGTTTTGGGTCGTTTGGATTCGATTGGTACATATATGTATTGATACTTTTTTGGATCACATAGTTTGATCTATGGTTAGGCTCAGGCTCAGAGAAAATACTCATCTTTTTTCATCTTCTCTTCTGGGTTCCCAGTTTGTTAACCTAGACACCTCTCGTCTTCGAGATCCGTCTAAGCCTGACCACCCTGTGAAGGACACTGATAGACATTTTGATTCCTTAAACCATTACCCAAAGCTCTTGACCAAAGGTGAAGGCCAGAAAAGTGGATCCGCTGACATGTTGCTCCCTCTTCGCCACAGCATTCCAACACAATGCCTTCTCTCTCTCTCTCTCTCTCTCTCTCTCGCTCTCTCTCTCTCTCTATTTCATCAGCTGCGCCCATCTCTCTTTCGTCTGGAGTTTTTGTTTTGAGTGGTTTCACAGTGGAATTGCGTTCCATAATCTGCATAGTTTTTATACCGGGAAGGAGATAATTATCTAATTGTCTAATTGAAAATGCCTGTTGGATATAAATGGAGCAAGTGGGTCCCTGAAAATGATCGATGAAGATTCAATAGAAAGTGTACAATAGGAAAAACAAAGCAATTAATTGTTCCATCACGCCGCCGGCACTTGCTGTGTCCACCTATTGTGTCCACACTGTGGTTGTGTAGTGGTGTGTGTGTGTGTGTCTGGGGGGCCGAAGGTGTGTGTGCTTTAAGAGGTCTTCTGCTGGCCATCTCCCAAGACGCCATTTTCAATGGGATTAGTCAGGGATGCACCTAATTGCTATTGATTGCTATGTGCTGCATAAAATTGCTTCCCTTTTCTTGCCCACATTGGGAGGTGGGAGAAGGCAATTAGTAGTGTGGACGAGATAGAAGCCCGGGCCGAGTTGTAATGAAGTGGAATGGGGGAATGAACCAGTGAGTAATGCCCTTGAACTGTCTGAGCATTACAAAACCATTAAGCACTGGTATCTGCGTGTTTTTCTCTCCCACACAGCCGAGAGCGAGGAAAATACTGTACATGTATTTTTTTTATTCTATTATTTTTTTTCTGTGTTCTGTTTATAGAAAAGGTTACCTGGAGTTTTCGCCGGGTCCTGAGTCAGCTGTTAAGTTTCACACCGTGTATTGTTTGTATGTTTCTTGCACGGTTTGTAGGATGTGTGGCTAAATTCAAGGAGGATTCGTCCCGCAGCCTCCCCCGAGGGGTTCAATTGAATTTCAGCACACACGCTGCACCCAGCGTACATTCAGTTGGCAGGAACAGCTGTGCTTTCCGCAGTGAGGATTTTCACGTTTTTCAGCAGCTCACAATGGTGCATTTTCATTCCATTCTTAAAGGGACAGTCCAACCCAAAATTCAAAAACATGTTTTCCCACTTACATGTAGTTCTGTTCATCCGTCTAGATTGATTTGGTGTGAGTTGCTGAGTTGAGATGTCAGCCGTGGTGACGTCTGCCTTCTTTGGAACATTAAGGAAGTAGATGGCACTCGCCTTCTTGGGCTCAAAGCACAAAAAAAAAAAACAAAAACGAAATACATTTGAAAAACAGCAACGATTATGATCTGGCTACTCAAGATAATCCACAGACTGTATTGTAAGGGGCTAATTTTCTTTCTTATTTCTTAACAACCTGTCATCTGTGTCACAGGGCTAAAAGAAACTTGCATCTAATCATGGACGAGAAGCTGGTTAATGCAACACCATTAATGTTTATATCTTGTGTTATCGCGAGCATGAGCCTCTCGTCCATAAGATGGCCTGGATTGGGGGTCAGCAACCTGCTGCTCCAGAGCCTCGTGGCATCGACGGTTATTTTTTGACGTCATTGTTGACGCAGGCCTGAAGTGATCATGACTAGAAATGTATATCGTTAGGATTTTATCAATACTGATACCAATACCGATACTCCTTATCGGTACCAATACTTACTGATACTCTTATCGATACTACAACATGTAATTTTGTGTAAAAAAAAAAAAAAGACTTTACAAGATGTTAAAAGATTCAACCTTATTTTTATTACCACAAGGTAATAATAAAGCTTCAACAGAACAGAAGCTAAGCTATTACAAATCCTCCGCAACAGATAGCCATTACTTCTGTATCTACTTCTGAGCACGACGCAGCAATTTAGCTGAATTCAGCACCGAGCAGGCAGGAAGTCAATGACCGAAATAACAACATAACATCCGGTTACTTTTCAAATTAAAACACTCCGTGTTGACACCAGCACACAAATCGCAAAAAAGAGACAAACACAAGCTCTTCTGCTAAGCCTTCGGTCGGGAACACTTCCTGTTTTTTTTTTGTTTTTTTTTTTTACAACACACACCTATAAATGCGCTCGTGAGTGATAATGTGATTATCGCGGGAACTCGCCACACCAGCTGTCTACCGTACTGCGACATGGCGACTCTATATGCGACCGGTGGAGGTGACCGGATGGCGGATGGCGGAGCAAAACCGGACAGGAGCCGTAACGCAGCGGACAGTGTCCAGTGGAAATTCGGGGTAAGCAACATCACCAAACACTTGAAACGCGCGCGTAGTAAGAAGCTAAGGGAGCGCAGTGTGTTTTAATTGCTAAAACAAAGTAAAGTTCGCAGTCAGGCTAACGCTAAAGACTGCAGCGCCTGGCAGCAGCACCCGGTTCGGTTAGGTAGACGTTCAAAAACCATCTATATTACAAACGGATAAAAAAAAATCATCGAAAAAAAGTAAGTGCTGATAACAGTACCAGTAATGGTACCCTGGTAACTATCCCTAACCCAATTAGGAGCCGGTACCAAAAAGCACTGGTCCTCCATATACATCCCCTAATCCTAATGGTGACACTCTTTAATGAAATAAAATAAATTTAAAAAAAAATACATAGCCTACACACAGAACAGTATCCGCTCTAGCAAACTGTGATTTTGTCAGTGAAGTGAACGACCCAGAACTGATACAGCTGTGTGGTATGATTGGACTCAAGGGCTGGTTATTGTGAGTGGCCCAGAAAGAAAAGAAAAAAATGGATGATCAATGAAAACTGAAATGAACTACTGGCCAAATTAAATTTAAACCAGCCTACACCTATTGCACTGTAGTTTTGTGTTGCTAAACTATTTCAGAAGTAGGCTCACACATGCTAGTGGATATTTTCTTCACTTCACAATTGTTCAGTTTTGGATTTTGTTGGTTAAAGCAATGCTCCAATAAAGTATCTCATTATTATCTCTATAATTTCAGAAATGTACCAAAACACGATATTATTGTCATGGAAATGTAAAGTTCAAGCACCCATTAAACATAATTATAGGTTAATGTAAACCTTTTTAGGTGGTGTTGGCTTTATTTTAAAGATCCAGACCACGGAATGCCTCTTTTGTTAGTACAGGTAGTTTACTCGTCCCCTAGATGCACGCCTCTGTGCTGTGATATGGCTCCCACATGAAACTGATCTTGATAATCATTAAACCTCGATAATATCTATTGATTATAAATCCAAAACAAATAACACCGAAGCAGTGTAGATGGATTAAGAGCCACAGAGATAAGAGGAAAGATACCAAGTCAATACATATTCGATTATGGGGTGAACTGTCCCTTAAAGAGAAATCTTATTATGAAACGTCAACATCCCGATTAGACACAACCCCCAAAAAAGAAAAGAAATCCACACTCACTTTTTGCCGAATAACACTTCTTTTCAAGTCTATTTAACAAAATAGGTTTTGTCTTGATGAATGATACACATTTTCATCTTTCTGATGTCTTTTTTCTTTTTTTTTTTTACTCCACCTCAGATTTCAGAATACACATTATACGTTTGAAGATATTTACATATGAACAACATGGGGAACACCAAGGGCTGTTTTTAACTTTTTAAAAAATTTGGACCCTTTTTTGTTTCTTGTACAGCTTAGTAGGGGGATCCTGTGCGAGCATGTGGTCATATACAATCAAAGATGCTCTTGCTTTTTAAGCATACATTTCAAATTTCATAGCCATAGAAATGATTTCCGCATTTGAGTCTGTCACGAAACAGCTCTTGGTGCCCCAGAAAACTAATACAATTGATTGTATAATAACAGTGTTTCTCTCTTCGTATCCCAGATAGTACTCTGTGTAGGTTTTTCAGGCACACTTCATGTAACAGTTTTGTTGCTGAAAAAAATCGTAAGGGACAAGAAAAAAAACAAAAAAACAACAAAAAAAACAAAACATAAAACAATCTTCCATAGTTTCCAGCTACAGTAAGTCGGTGTCTCATGGAAAGGGCGAATGGTATGCTTTTACAAAAAATGCCCATGTACAAGCCTGAAGTGTGGACGACGGGGAGGACAAGTGGGGTCGTCTGAACAGACATAAAGACTTGAGTGTCTTGGCTGAAAATGAACAAAGACAGGCTGATCTGATCTGTCCTTGAAACTGTGCGGCTTCATGTGTTTGCAAGGAGAAATGTTTGTTTGCTCAGGCAGAGGCTCCCTCCCTCCCTCTCTCTCTGAGCCGCACCGTTTCCATTGTGGCGTTTACATGCGGCCTATGCTTTCAATGACACAAACACTGGGAATTACACTGCATGTGAATCCACGTGTGCCTAAAGTCCTTCTGTACAGCTAAAGGTAGCGTTCATGAAATCCGTTTGAGAAGTCAACCTACTTTAACAGTGCAGAGTGACGTATGCTCCAGTACAGTCCTGCTGCATGCCTGCATCTCATTTTCTGTGGCGCTTTTAACTGTACGACCTGCACTGAATGTACGATTTTGCTTATTTGATTTGGTATCTCTGTTTTCCCCCTCTAGCTTTCTAGCAGCTCAGATCGCAGCTCAGGTTTTATGAACCTGACCCTGACGTTACAGAGTTTTTCCGTTGACAGCCGCGCTCTTATCTTAACATAGAGTTTATGATGGCAGCCATGACACCCCCCAGTTTAGTTTAGCTTGGTTTTAGTTCAGTTTTTGCACCTCAGAAGCATGGAAGGACACAACATAACAAAACACTGAAACAAGCTGCTATGTGACTACGTTAAGATGCACACAAACACTCCACCATCATTCCAAATAGGACAACATTCCTAATTTGATATGGGTTGATACAGCATATCCTGATCGGGTATTTCAAATGAGACCTTTGATCGAATTAAGTGTTTTCTTACTTGGGGTGTGCCGATATTATGGCTGTGGGAGCATGTTTTGGACATGTGTGCGGTCCCAGTGTGTTTATGGTCAGCTGTGTGTTGCCTGGCCGACAGTCTGCAAGGCCGGCCGAGACAAAATGCTGGCAGTTCACATTTCTGCGAGCCACAGATTAATTCAGATCACATCGCCCACATTTACTTAAGGAGGCAAATTACGCCTTTCCATTTTGTCCCTTTACTCGAGTGTTTTATACGTTTTATGTTCCTGTGCGTGTAAAAGATTTTGAAAAGGTCAAAGTCTGCACAGAAAGGTTCGTAGCATTAAAGCATGTGAGCCTATTCTAGTAGTGACCCAAAATAAAAGCATGAACCTGAAAGTGAGCATAATATTTCTCCTTTAAACATAATGACAGCACGTTTAAAGGAGAAATGTGAAAATCGGATTGTGAATGTCTTTTTCGGAAATAAGGGCAAGAATCAGAGTACTCTGCACGTAAACAAAGTCAGCCATTGTCGTTAGGATTATCTGCTCCATCGAAAACAAAACAAAAAAAGAAACAAAAACCGTCGACCTGGCATGTTCATCCCTGCCCTTGTACTCTCGTTAATTCACTCTCCTGGAATGTGTAAGGGGTAACTCGACGGCTAGCATTTTTTTTTTTTTTTTTTTTTTGGTAATCCATAACAGTAAACGATTGCACCGACCAGTGCGAACAAAGTAGCACTTAAAGCAGCCACTCATACCGTATGAAGCCTGAAGGCCATGCTGTGTGAATTGTATCTGGAAGAGTAGCAACAAGGCATCGGCGGTGTCCCGTCAACTGACACGCTCACTTCCGTCTCTCTGTGTTGCTACCCAGTAAAGTAATTCCAATATATTTCTGGAGACATGTACTATAGGCTGAGTAATTATTTGGCATTTAAAGTAATTAAGACGAATGACGCTCCTTTTATTAATCCTCAGATGTCTGCGGCGCTGAGGCTGTAACCGATAAACCGCAGATGTCAGTTTTGTTTTATGAGTCTGCAGACCTCAAGCCAGATAGATGAGGTCTGTCTCTTCACACTGAAAGACACTAAATCACTGCAGCTTAATGATGAAAATGACCCAAACTCCATTGTTGCACCTAAGATTGAACTCCACCCACACTCTTTCAATTCGGTGATTGGTTTCGTCACCCACATGCCGCAGCTTGAGACGGCGTGGCGGACTGGATATTCTTCCAACAAAATGAGTTTTAGTGCCTTTTTTAAGGTAATCTGCCTCTTTTTAGTCATTGGTCTTTATCCTATGTTCATTTCTGTCTCATTACAGAGTGCTGGGAGCTGCTATTAAGCAGCCCATCCATCACCGCCCAGGAATAGGGTCTAAAAGGTTAACGGGAACGGATTTTCTGGAAATGGAAAAGAATCTGGTGATGAATGGCGTGAGCTTACTGGAATTCACCTTTGAATTAATGACTGGTATTTATCATCTCAAAAATATCGTGTTTTGGGGTCTGGTTGGCTGCTTTTTTTTCTCCCTTTCCAATTGGACCACTTGAGGATCACTCCGCTCTGGGAAAATATCATGGCAATATATATTAGCCTGTCTCTGTGTTATAGCCACCACATCGCGGGAGCTATTCTAACACATCAGGGAGGGGAGTGACTTAGAATTTATTACGTAATCTATAGCTGGTGGGATAACGCAGTGGCTTTGTATCCTAACAAGCCTTATGGGTTTAAGTGCCTGGGTGGGTGCAGATTCACAAACCGTGGCTATGAGATTGCGGGATGAGTGGCGTGCTTGTGTAAATGCTCACGTGGACAATGTGTGCGTGAGGAAAAGCATTCAGACATATGCAGATTCCCCCCTTTTGTCTGCCGGTTCTCGTAGAGTGTTCCCAGCATGCAGCGCCAAGCACCCAGCTGGATGATTTATCACAGAATACTCCTTGATTAAGGGAAATTAAAGCAGGCTGCTCTTGGCTCGCTAATTGCTTTGATAACAAGTTCAAGGAGTTAGTTAGTGGGAATATTTTGGAGGATATGGACCTCCGAGAGAAAACAATAACTACAATTAAAGCCGGGAAAAGGGGGCTGCCCGAAGTCGTTTGTTTGATGCAGTATTGCAGACTTTTCCTCCTCACAGTTGCCTGCTACCACTTTTTTTCCTGCCTTCCAGCTAATTCTGCAGAACTTGTCCTGCCTGCGCTGCTACTATAGAGAAACATGACTCAAAACCCATGGTATGTTGATGAATAAACTCAGCGTTCTGGGGTTTTCTTATAGAGCAGTTTATAAAATTGACAGTAGCATTGTCTAAGTGTTAGAGGTGAGTTCCTGCCATAGCGGTAAAAAGTCTTAAAGTCTTATGAAGACACAAACATTTATGTCGTGATGTGCGTCTTGTAAACAAGCTCTTGGAGTGAAGCTGTGGAAGTCAAGCGCACACACACCTCTGCAGTGCTTGACCGGTGTTGATCCCCGCGTTGACCAAAAAATAAGCGCTGTTAAGTGTGCTTACGGTTTTGTTTTTCCTGCTTTTGGAATTTTACAACACCTGCGTGACTGTGACAGACGGGTACAACAAGCGAGATGACACACAGACAGAAATCAAAGTGAGCAATTCAACATTGCCAATGGTTAGGAAAGAGTTCGAGGAGCTTAGAAACTTTTTCGTGTTGAGAGCAGCGAGTCAAGCAAGTCAACTTCTGAAAATATATAGGACGATTAAAACTGTACGGAAACAGCCATGAGACAAGTCCCGTCTTCTTCCCAGTGGCTAAATTTCTATTTGTGTGTAGCTTGTGAGAGCATCTCGTCGATGCTATGCTGTCTCAGGTTGCTTAGGAATTGTGCTCCTGCCCTGTCAATCATACAAAATGGTGCAGTAGGCAGGGCCTTGCCTGAGCTTTTCCACCATCCCCGGCGGAGTCTCTCTATGACAACGACTGGCCGTTGAGGCACTCCCGCCGCAAGCACTGCGCCGGCTTCCACCAGTCTCCGTTGTGGCAGCGGCAGATGGTGCAGTCGTCCACCTTTACTTCAATTCCGGCTGGGATGATCGTTGTTCCAGCAAAGCAATTTGGACCTGCCGCATGGGAAGGGGAGGGGAAGGAAGAGGAAGAGAAGACAGGAAAGAAGGAATGAGAACGACTAGAAATGGATGTGGCTCTCTGGAGAGCTTCTCTTTTTTGGAGGGGTGGTGGAGTGATGCAGAAGAGCTGCAGGGAGTTAGAGGGAGTCAGAGCAGACGTACAGATCTTTTCACGGGCATGCACCGATGGGCTTGTTTTTGCAACACTAAAGCGCTTTTGTTAGTCTCCCCTTCTCCCTCGACATGGAGCGCTTTGCATCCTAATGCGCCGCGAGCAGAGGAGCCTGCCAGGCGCTGGCTTGGCAGTATAGAGAGGCTGGAGTACAGAGAGAGACCGAGAGAGAAAGAGAGAGAGAGAAAGAGAGAGAGAGAAAGCTGCTTTTGAAAGGCAGTAGGGAGGATGGTGTTAATCACTTCAGTCTGTCTGAAAAGGCCACAGAACTCCTTAGCAATTCCTTACATGGTTTCTTTTCCACACACTGACTGCACTGACTTTCAAAACAATAAAGAACTCAAGATTAATTCTGACGTCTGATTTATCCTTAAAACACTGTAGGATATACTCGCGTGGAGCCCTCCTTGTTGTTAAGTCTCCTTTCATTCGAAAACGTGTTTGATTGTGTACCACCGGAATACCTCATACCTTTGTGTTTGATCGTCTTAACAGACAGAGAGACGGAGGAACCTGGGAACATTTCAGGATTTGTGCTCGGGAAGCCAGAAACACTGGCTACGTTTGTGGCGCGTTCATTATTGGTAAATACACACATGAATATTATATCCAATTTGTTTTCTCCTGCCTCTGGGGCGATTTGAGGCGTCTTCTTCGACGTCTTCTGACAGAGGAGCCAGAAGGTGCCAGGAATTCGCACCAGTTTTAATCATTTAAATGAAGCAATCAGCAGCTCAATTGGTGTGACGGTGACTTTGGATCGCTCTCGCTACTGTAAAACCTGCAAGATTCAAGACTCCTCTACGAGCGGTCATAAAAACCTCATATGTCTCATAACTCTTGAAGACATAGTAGCTTGCACGGCTAATATTCATGGACATCTTAGTCTCCCAGTGAATTTGATTTAGTACAGGCTAATATAATGCTAGCAATGTAAATGTGAAACAGGATAGTCAGTTGAGATTTGGGGATACAAATCTGCACATTCCTCAACTTTGGCACAATATGGGACTTTTACATGGAAGACGTTTTGACATGGGAGTAGGGAAGGCACAGGCGTAAATAAGGTAATGAGGAATGGCTGAATTCCATTTAGTTGCTTTAGTCTCCTGGTGCAGGTATTGAGGTATTGAGGATAGAGCTGGAGTTAAGGGTACATCTTGTTAACACTTTTTAATAATGAACCAACGATTTTGAGTAGTCACTACAGAACAAATTAACAACAAGCTAAGGATCTAGCTTGTGATTGACGATATTAACACGGCGGCTGTTTTCCTCTGACACTCAGGGCAAAAGCGCAGCTGTGGTACTGCTGTGCTCTTGATTGACAAAAAAAAAACATATTTGATAACCCATTTGCCTCTGTTTGACAACAGCTAACATTAGCATTCAACCACTTTCTAGATAACAATACAGTTTTATAGTGTATCACAATATGAGAGGAGAGGTATACATTTGTTCTAAAATGTCTACATTTATCTTGGACAAAGTTATTTAAGCCTGGATGTAACCAAATGGTAGTGATTCATTAGTATGATGCACCAAAAAGATTAATTGATTGCAGAAGATGATGGTGAAGGAATAAGAGACTTATTAGTAACTGATCAGAATAATGTAACACTACATAAAAGCAGTAACTATTATTTAAGTACTTAGTAATAAAAAAAGTAATTTGTTTTGTGGTGTTCAATGGCTGGTCAGAAGTTAATCAGGAACCACTCTGAAGAAAGTTGTTCACAGATAATTATGAACTAATCATTACCTAATGATTCATTAATATAGTATCTCCCAGTCTGTTCTCCAGTAACTCATCATGAACTATTACTTGGGTCCCTCATTAGGAATTATAAGGGAAGTACATTCATCAATTAGGATCATCTTGATTTGTCCCTCACTTATTTTCTTAATCAATTAATCATTAACTAATTATCAGCAACACTAAAAACATGGATTAGAAGTTACTCATTAAGTAATAGTGAACTAGAAGATTTGTTCCCAAGTAACTACTCAAAACTTTCTGTCCCGTATAGTAAAGTGTTACCCAACTTTCCACTGAAATAATCTCTGTCAACAGATAACTGTATATGAATGCAGACACATTTTTAGGAAACTAATAAAAAGCCTAATTTGGGCTAATGGGATTGGCAGATTTGCATTCCACCTCTTTTTGAGCTCCATATTGAAAGCCTGCTATGGTCGACACTTCTCAGTCTACAAATGGAAACCAGAACATTATACATCCTCAGGCTGACTGTCATTAAAGCTTCAACCCAGATCAACACTACAAATCTGTTTTGTTTTTTAAAACATCACAAAACTTTCAACTCAGACTCCTAAAAAAAGATATTTATTAGAAACATTAGCTGTAGACCTTTTATCCATGATAGGTATTTTGACATGTCCAAGTGGGGGAATCGCAGGAGTTTCACCATAAATTATAACAGAATTAATGATTGCTTTATTCCATTGAGCTGCTCCAGTTTTGGGGACCTGCATTGTTCATGCTGGCTTAGTGTCACACTGTCATGACTTACTGGGACACGTGAACAGAGCAGAGCCATTGTTGATGTTATTATTAACTACTGTGCTTTTCCTGTGTTGACAGGTCAGAATATCTGCTGTGAAAAAGGGCCTTTTAGTTGGATTTATTAATTGCTTTTTTTTATGTCGAGGTCTCGGCAGCTCAAAGCGGTTCAATGTAGGGTAAGGTAAATACCAAGGTCTTGGTTAAATATTGAAAAAGCACGACCTTTTCAATATTTTACCAAGACGGTGACTTTTACCAAGCCCCAACCAAGTATTTAATAGCCTAATAAAGATAAGTAATGGGGTTTGGCCAGTAACTCACAGTATTTTGCAAGCTTCTGCTTCAGGTGGGATTTGGTTCCATTTGCTGCAGTGTTTATGAGTGAAAATAAGGTGCAGGAGGGCCATGCATCTCCATGTGACACTGACAAAGGGAGCTGCTGGCTACCCAGTCATCCTATCCTTTGCCTCTGCGTGGTGGAGCCCCGTGCTCTATTTGGACCTGATAAAAACCCCTTTGATCTGAGCTTAGAGGAGACATTGAGAGAGCGCATGCCAAGTCTTAACTCTCATTGATCTGCCTCTGGACAGCTGGCACAGGTTACAGGACAAACTCGGTGGAGGTAGATGAGGGGAAGAGGGTGACTGGCGCCGCTGCCAAGTGTGATTGTTTATAGCCGGCTAGATTTGAAGCCACAAGGACGCAAGGTTTCCAGCTACCTGTCACCGTTCGAAGGACACGCTGTCACCTGTGATCAATTCATGGCCTGTAAAGTTTTTTTTGGGGGGGAAGTCAGAAAATGTTTGTCTTGCATCAAAAACTGTCTCGGCACGTCATACTTTCCCCCGTCTACAGCTTTAAGGAGCAATGCATATTAGGGCTCATTACAGTCTATTTGGCTCATATTCTATTAGTGTTCTTGCCTGGAGGTAAAAAAAAAAAAAAAAAAAGACTTCCATAAAAACTCACCTGCCCAAAAAGCCTCTAATGCATAAACAAAAAAAAGCTTCAACTTGTTCATGTTACCTAACATCTCTGTGACACTGCTGCTCCATGATACGTCTGTTTAAAAAAAAAACAAAAAAAAAAACAGCGGCCCGCAGACAGATAAGACATGGCAGATCCATAAAAATGGTTTTAATCCCATCACACTGACGAAACAATGGCCGTCTTCACACCACCTCTCATTACCATTTTCCTCACGACAATTACGCAATTACGTGTATCCCCTGATGAATTTACAGTATATAAATCGCGATACAGATCAGAGCTGATTCAGTTGGACAATGAACGTGGAGAGCGGAGATAAGCGCTCCCACTCGCTGACTACTCCATTGTGCAGCTTTTATGCTCCGTGTTGCTGTTTTTCAGGGTGAAACTCCTCGAAGCGCACAAGCTGAAAGTCCTAAATAATGGAAGGCTTCGACAAAAAGGTTGGTGATTTGTTGGTTAAAAGACACCCAATTATCAAGGTTACAACCAGAGTACTTATAGTTGAAATGTTTTTTTGTTTGTTTTTTTTAGATGCTGGAATGCGGTTAAACTGAAATAAAGTCATTGATCCTGTTAAAAATATTCAGTAATTAACCAAATTTGGTCTCATTGTAACCCAAGTATTGAGTGGAGCTAATTAATAACATGCAAAACCTCAATAATACATCAACCTTTGCCTTGCCTTCATGTTTCCGATGAAACAAATGAAAACAACCCAAAAGCTTTTCTTGCTGTGTGGAGATACTAGATCTGAGCTTCCCTCTGGTGTAACGTTTGTCTGCACATGCTACAGCCCGTCAAACTACGCCACTGTGTCTGATGAGAGTAACCCGGCAGATAGTCAGTAATCCATAAAGCTTCCTCGTCTCTGGACAACACACACGTTCTGTGTGACAGTATGGCTAGAAAATGAAATGGAACTGTTGACAATTAAAGAACCTTTTCAGCTTTGGTTTGAGCCCCGTCCACCTAAGCTGTAATCTCTAAAACCTCCTATTTTGTATTATTTGACCTGTCCATGTATTATTTCTTTATTTCTAAGGCACAGGGCAGGAGCTGAAAATATCTTCTGTTGCACTGTATGATATAGCCCATGCCCAGTCACCAGAATTAACTGATGAATATCCCCTGATACCTTTACGTTTGTTTCTGTCATGGACCTTCGTATCATATTGACATTTCTACACACATGACATGTTTCTGACTTGGCTTCCATATTGGGTGGCGGAAGGAGATGGTGGTGGAGTTAAAGGTCCTATTTTTAAGAAAGGTTGGTGAGTTCTGAGTCTCATCCCCAACTCCCAAAAACTGACGCTTTGGGACTGTGGGACAGGTCGGCCACCACCCCAAGGTTGTCGTTTTTTGACGTGTTAAGAAACCCGGAGCTTCGTTATTTGACGCTTCTAACAAACAACACCTTTAAAGCAAGAAGGCTGGCCAGCTAGAGACCACAGCTCAAGACTTTGTTTGTGTGAAACCACTGGATAGATAGCCAAAAGGTTTCAACGGTTCAGATTGGCACCTGTGGATATTTTTAAAGAGACCTCAGGACATTGGGACTTTGATTAGAAGTCGGAACATCTCTGGCTGTGATTGTGGCTACCAAAACAGGTATCAGCCAATTAATGACATGATATTTTCCTCACCCTAACCAAGTGTTTTTTTTTGTATTGTTCATTATAGATAATACTGTTTTTGTTTTTGGTGACTGAAAAAACATTGAACCAAGCCGGCACCAGATCGGTTGCGATCGGGTTTCTCATTCTGACGTTGGCGTTCGGCTCATCATGCTATCGTGATTGTTTACTGAGTAAAGCAATTCTGAGTGGTCTGCGGCTCAACAGACCATCATAGCCACCTCGCTGTAATCTCCTTCATAAAGTCCTCCCCCGGTGAGAAGCGGCTGGTGCACAAACACTTTAAAAGTGTTGTGCTCATTTTGCATAATTATTTGAAACGCTCGCAGCAGGTGAAGTAAAGAGACAAATGTCTGACCATCTTCCGCTAATTGCATGTCTAACCGCAGCACGTAAGTGGATGTCTTCCTTTCACAGTCCCCTGTCCCTTGGCCAGAAATGAGCGCTAAACAGCATTCCTCATTGTCCTTTCTCAACAGCCCTCAGCCATCCACTCCCATAGAGATTTATCTGTCTGCCAGAGCCTGACCAGGCACCCTTGGGGAGCCTGGAAACGGCAGGCCTACCCTGAAATGCCAAGGGTGTCACTGTGTCCTGTCAGCCTGGATTAGCTCTCTCCTAGAAGCTTCTGCAGCCTTGTTAGTGTGGGTGTTTGTGTGTTGAAAGAAAAGAAAAGCAAGCAAGCAAGCAAGGGGGGGATAAGGAAGGAAATGAGAGATAGTGTGAAGGGAAAATGTGGGCAGTTGTGGCGAAATAGCCATTTAGCAGCCGCCTCAAACTACATTCCTTTCTTCACATTTATAGGTCAACCGCAGCTTGAAAGGAAAAAAGGGAAAATATTTGAGGATATTTCTTCTTTGCCTTTTTTCAACAGAACAATTTCTCTATTTTTGGTTGACACCCAACATAATGAGAAGACTGCATTGCAATAACAAGGCGTATAATCATGAGAGCGCATCACATTGTCAACCGGGAGAGGGAAAAACTTTCTTTGCCAGCTCTTTTCGGCTCTCAAATTATCTGAGGGGGTTTACATTAGAGTTCTGTCGTGTCTGCATTCGTGCTCCCTGCTGATGATCCTTTCCCGTTAGGACAACGTCGCAGTTACTGTACTTCGGTCATAAAGCTCCGTCTGTCCCTCAGGATCCTGCTGGCAAAGGGAAATCTCCCACCTTGCCTTGTAAATAGCCAATGAACCATTGGAATCCTATAATTCTAATTTAGGGATTGGCTGTGTGTGACAAGGGCGTCAGGGCACTGGGAGATAAAAGGCTCTCAGAGGACCCATTAGTCCCTCCTACCATGCCTTTAATCAATGGGCTAATGTTTACTCTGCTTAGTGTGTCATTTATAATTAAAACTAGTTCTGCTCATTAGTGTCCAACGGGCCCAAGGTAATAATTTTAATTCATAAAACATCAATTACATCCTAATCCTCTAAAGGCGCGGCCATCAAACGGCGATATACAGATAAACTTTCCGTCATTGGTTTAATGAAAATTTAATGACTTCGTAAAGGAGAGTGCGTTGAATTCCAGAGATGAGTGTTTACCGTTTTTACAGATGGGGCAGCATTGCTCCGGCTCGTACACAGGGTTGACGCACTCTGGGACGGCGCAGTCGGACACCACGCAGTGCACCTCATTATTTGGTTCGCAGCGGCACCATTCACAGGGTGACGGCTGTGGGCAGAGAGGTGGAAGAGAGACAGGGAATCAGGGGTTAGATGATTCAGAAGGTGTCACTGAGGCTCTGCATGGCACTCTGAAGAAACAGCCCGGCTCCTATGTGCATGTTTAGTGGGCGTTTCCCTCAATTAAAAGTGTCACTGCTCTATGCATCGCGTCCTGTCTCCATAAACAAAGCTGCAAGTTAATAAATGATTCACAAAGGCAGTTATATTAGGCCCGCTTGCCTCTTAACAAACAGAGCCTGTAGCTGACTGAATAAAATCACAAGATATAACCTATAAGGCAGTGTATAGACTTCGTGATATTTAGTGTTTTGCTGCATCCTTCTGCGGCCAGCCTCAGGAAACAGTTCAGAGGCTTATCTTACCACCTCTGCAACATGTAAATCAGTGCTATGCAGCTCTCCCTGCTGCTGCTGCTGCTGCTGCTGCTGCTGCTGCTGCTGCTGCTGCCGCCTCATACTTGACTCTATCTTTACAAAGTCTCTTGACCGGAAAATGAACTGTAATGCAATTACATGGAGTGGAAAAATACAAACTGTTTCCAAATCACGAAAGGTCAGCTGTTCATCATATTAGATTTTTCTTTCTGCTCATCATAGAAGGGGGCCCTCTGCTCCGTCTACTCAGTGCTAACCTTGGAGGGTAGAAGTGCTTTTGATAACCCTCTCACAGTCTACGTCGGATAAAGTATTGTTTTTCTTTTCTGGGTGGGTAGGTCAATGTATGTGGAGAGCAGCAACAGCGAGAGCACAGAATTTTTCGGATAAGTCATAATTAACTGAGCTTTTCATTTTGCGATCACCCACAGATTGACGCAGACCCCATTCATATATTCAAAGCTCCATTGTGAGCAAATTTTGACTCTTGAATGGCGTTGAAGTGATTGACTTTATGATTAAAAAAAAAAGCGCTGCTATGCGCTGAATCGATTTTAAGCTATAGTTAAACTGAGGGTTAAAGTGAGGATATTAACAGCACTCTAAAGCTGAGAACGTATGAAAACAGAAGCACAGCTTGTCCAAAGGTCTGCCAGCATTCTGGAAGCCCACTAATTACACTGACATTACATATGTCGTTTGATTAGTTGCTAGGTAACCAGCAGAGGCAGGAGGTTCCTGGTCAAACCCGAGGAACCTGTGAGAGAAAGAAGGGGCGTCACATTACGTCAGAAGTCTATGGGAGATGCACGAACAGGCAGATTCAAACCCAACATACGAAACGTCGTATGACCTTTGGTGAAGACATGCCTTGACAAAATGAAAACGCCTCAGAGAACCGGCTGATGGCTCATTTTTACAAATGGGCACATTTAGTTATTTGCTGTTGGTCTCCCAGCAGTATTGAAAACATGATTATAGATGTACTTTACAGTGCACAAGGCGTGTCCGAAGAGATTACTCCACAAATCTCTATCCCTCATTCCCTCTCTCATCCTTTTATTTGATCTGAGGATGATTTGTGATGATTGACAGGTCTAACAATGGCTAATCTTACAGATACGTGCTGCTAACATATTCAAATGAAATATTTACAAACGACCTCCGACTACTAATTATGCTTTGAAGTAACCTTTAGCGATAAAACAACAAAGAAGCTTTCAGGAGAGCAAATTTGATCTTCAGAAAGTGATGCATTCAACACATGGCTAATCTCCCTAACGCCTGGTCAGCATACCAAAACCTGTAGGTAACATCACCTGGTGAGTTAGTTTGGTTATGGTATTATCATAGCTAAGTTAATCTCCAAGGCAGGAAGTAACAAATACTTATTGTATTTAAGCAGACTTTTCAGGTCTGTACTTTTTACTTTGACTCCCTACATTCAACACAAATATCTTTACTTTCTACTCATTTTTAGTTTGAATACATTTGAGGGGAATTATCAGTTATTTTTATTTTTTTCATCTGCAGCATTCCCAACATCACAAGACTGATTTCAAGCTAGGTGTTTAACGCCCTGGAAATGAGACTCAACAATCGGCTAGCTTCCTCAGCTCGGACAAAATCCCACTGATGCTACCTTTAGGTTTAACAGTCGTAGAATTCTATTAATATGAGGTTCAGTTAGGTTTGTACAGAAAAGGCTGGTAGAAATGTCCTTCAGAGGGATACTCTTTACTTCTATACTTGAAGTTGAATCAGTATTTACCAGTTTTACCAGCGTTGATTTGTTTTGTCAGTACTTCTACTGGAGTAAAACGTGTGTGTAATTTTGCCGGCTGGCTAACTTACAAACATTAATCTGTTACTAACCTCAGTCAGAAGCTCCAGTCCATCATAAATCTAGGATAAGATTAATGCAATGCAATTCAATTAGCATACAGATTAAATGAAATGAACTTTAAAAACACATGAAACGAGCAAATCAACAACATTCTTGAAATAAAGACTTAATTAGTGACCTACAGAGGTGCGCATACAGAACGAAGCTGAATTCCCTCCTGGTTTTTTCAGTCATTCAACCAAGCTCGCTAACCAGCTGCCGGTTTCAGCTACATATTTACTGTACAGACGTGAGAGTGGTATCAACATCAGTCAAACTATTGCTTTTAAACGCCGACTGTTCAGCTCTAGTTTGCTGTATTTCTGTCTCATACAACTGAACAGTAGCAGAAGCAGCAGCAGCAATGACAAGAAGAGACGCACTGTTTATAATCCAGTAGAGACCAGTGGAAGGGCTGTAGTGATGCTGGATGCTTTAATGCGACTTTTATCAGCCAATTTTGCCAGGACGCATTAGGAGGCACCAAATGGGAAGTAGCCAGGCTTGTATTTTCTAATGGAATCCACGGCAGTCTAGATGTGCTGCAGCCCCGAACTGAATATGAGTGACATTCAGTAGAGAGGGGGGAGGGACACTGGAAATGAAAGTGAATACGTAACCCCTCTCTCTCACTTTGCTCGTCCTTCCTGAAGTTAAAAAACAATCAAAATGCAGAATGAGATCCACGCGATCATGTTGAAATGACTGTTTAACTGTAGAGCCAGTGGTAGAATATGTCCTGTTTATCAGATGTAGCTTCCTCTGATATGTCTGACAGCTGCCTGCTGGGATTAAAAACAAAAACGTGTATGTGAAGCTGTTTATCGGATGTGAAGTTTTCTAAAGGGGCGCCGAAAGTTGTCAGAATATTTAGTTAAAAATCAGACTTTCTCTTTTTTTTAAAAAAAAAAAAGGGCAATAAGAGCAGAAACAGTGTCTCCACTTTCTGTGCTGAAACGTCTGTCGCCTATTTGTGTTCTGGTGTAAGAAGCCGCGCTCCGCGTCCCGGCTTTAAAAGCTTCACGCTCCCAGTGATGTTAATGATGATCGATTTTGTCTGCTCGCTCATTGCGTCTGTTGCATATTTTAGAGCCGCTGCTCCCTGATGTAGAGCACTTCTCCGGGCCTTTCTCTTTTTCAGTGGCGCTGCACTGAAATGATAAAGACTTGTGAGCGTGCGCATCGATGGCACCCACACTTTGAAAACTTTGCTCTGCCCTCATTGGAAATTCTTGCAAAAAAAAAAAAAATCAGCTTTGCTTTTTAACACAGTCGAATTGCTTGTTACTGATGGTGCACCAGTATTGTGGACTGATAAATGTATGTAGATGTGTTAAATTGGGGAACCTGATGTGTAGAATAAGGTGCATAAGGTCCATTTTACCTACAAGTGGGTGACACTACTTTACTGGTGCATCATTAGTACAATTACACTATAAACTGTGAAGAATCGTGTTGTACCATAATATGAAGCTTTACCACACATTCCTCTCATATTCTACCCACACAGGCAGCTGTCACCAGACACTAAATATACCCCAGCAAGAGTTAAACACACCTATAGTCCTCCTCGCTGTCACATTGAGCGATCATACAGAAATGTAGCAGCGGCGTCTCATACATATGGACGATGGACTGCATTTTGACAGAGTTAATCGGCCAGGGGCAGGCGAGGTGGGATTCAGGGTCAGCAGTGGAAAATATATAAGGGGGTTGCCGTGGTGTGCCGTGGCTGCAGTTTGGCTTCACGGCTCTGCTCATTTCTCCTCCAGCTGCGGTGTTCCGGCTCCGTCTTGTTGTCGGTAATTAGATATATAAAGCTCACTTAGCTCTGTTGTCCATGAGTGAAGATGAAGTACTCTAACCTTGGGCAACATATAACAGCAATTACACACCTCACTTTATATTGACACTTCCAGCAGCAGAAACCCAGAGTTCAGTAAAGATTATGTTGGGTAATAATAAATACGCCTCGTTGGGGAGTTGAGGCAACGGCAGTTTGCAGTAATGAGCTTGTGTGTTTATTGCAGCCTTTAAATGGGTCCAAACTAACATGGTGTGTTTACATGCACACTCACATCCCTGTTATGATCTTTCAGAACAAATGATTTGCTTTTCATGTAAACATTGTATCTTTTCAGAAACCTGGATAGGCATCTCTAACCCCTCCTCTGAGAAACCTAATGTCAGAGTTGTATAAAGAACTCAGAAGTCAGACTTTAAGAAGCATAAAGATATTGTGTCAAAGCAACAATATGTAACACTTTCGTGCACCACCACTTGTGGCAAAAAGAGGCGATGCCCATAGAATTACATATTACCCGCAACCCCCTCCAGCCTGATTGATGGTCACTTCTGCACCCTGAATTCTGTATATTTTCTTAAGAGAAAGTCTGGAAAAACAAAATTCTGACTCTCTTAACGCTTTATTGTTGCTCTCGTCCTTTTATTACTGCTGATAAAATGGTTGAAACTAAATGCAGAATGCAGCAGGCTCCTTGCAGCCAGAAAACAAAAAAAAAAAAATTGACTCATTCTTAAATGCTGAGAGAGCTCAGCTGGTGCAGAGATGAGAACCGGCTGGATGTGGTGGAGTCAGACGGACCTGCATTGATGCAGATGAACAGACGCTGGGATATTGCTGCAATGATATGTAAAAAGGGAATGAGTTGCCAGGTTTTTTTTCAAGGTGTCTACAAGTTCACATCTCAGTTGTGATCATTCGCAACGCTGAACACTTAAAACCAGGATACTAGTGTCAAAGTTAGGTTCATGTCTGATGACCGTCCTAACGAAAGCAGCAACAGGCAGGGTCAACACAAAAACATCCATCTAATGTTTATAACGTCTTTTTTCTTAACATAACATTCCTGTCCAGGACAGAGCCTTTACTCAGCAGTGGATGGTCGATCACATGTTAGTCCGAAGTGTCTAATTATGGTTAAAAGCACGGCACAAACATGAATTCTCTGTAGCAGCAGGACAATTAGTTAAGTGGATGGTAAGGATCCAGCTAACACCACTTTGGATTAATATTTGATCAGCTGCCAGACATGCAGCAAGGACATTCCTCTAAAACATAACAAAGGGAATAATTAGACACAGTTTTTTTCCAGTCTGCATATGGCACAGATTCAGTCTCCCCATTTTCTCCCTATAAGGCATATCGCTATCTTAAGAGGATAGAGGAGGAGACGATTAGACATCTTATAGTCCTTAGAGCGCAAATTAGTGATGCAGGACTAAGTCCGCTAAACCTTTCATTTGTTTTTCTGAGCAAAATGCTTTGCCTCAAATAGCGGCTGCTGGTAGATTGTAGGAATAAATCGGAATTTAATTCAACATCAGTATTAACATATATTACTCATTTGGTTTGAGGCGATGCGATCAATATTTTTTGAAAGTGAGTGTAAGCTAGGAGGATGAAAACTAAGACTTAGCTTTGTTGTCGCTCACATTCATATTTATAATTGCCAAACTAACCTAAGGATAGTAAAAGTCGGCTGGCTTCCCGACATACTGTATGCATCGTTGAGTTTTCTCCTCCGAGGGTATGTTTTGCTATCACAGGCATCATTTCATCCATTACTGACCATAACATTACTGCTGGTCACTTTTTCAAAACCTTCTACACTGTCGGCACAACAGAGTGCCTGCATTGGTTCCTGTTTTGCATTCAGTGGCCACATCGTTCAAACCAGCCCAGTCGCCAGGATAAAATGGGCACCAATCATTTCTGCACACCACTGATCCATTTACGTGTGTGTGTGCCATGTTATTACATGTTTACATTACATGTAACCTGACCATCACATTGGTAGGTAAGGGGGATGGTGACGAACTTACAGGCAAGAAGTCTGCCAAGCCACTGACAACGGTTCAAGACTGTGTTTCAACATTTATAATTGAGAAACCGTGCAGTGTTTTCATTTTCCAGCTGTGTTTTTGTGGTTCAAAAAACACATTTCTTGTGGAGAAATCGGAGCAACTGAAGTCATGTTTATGACCAAAGCAGCAGCTATTTTAAACCAAAACACAATCTTGTAATTTGTTTTGATAGAGTGAGCATAACCATTATTTTCACAACATAAAGTAGACGAATCAAAGAAATGTGAATCTGCAATGTAAAGAAGCGCAAAGATTTAATTTCAGTGGTTTGCAGAAACGCATTTCCAACATTGACTGTATCACCAAAACTGTGTATTAACTCTCCTTTTGGCATATTTACTTAGTTTCAGGTTTATGTTTAACGTTAAATCCAAGTATATTAAACTGGAATTTCTTGCATTCACATCTTTATCTAAAAAGCCATAAATGAATAAAATCCTAAGTATGAAATTTGACACTGAGCGCTTCTTTTCAATGATTCATGACCTATATGGCAGACCTGTTGCAGCTGAGGAAAGAGGACACTTGTCATCGCTTGGGATGATGTGGCATTAATGCCATTCTCCTCCGGTCACAGAGTGGTTTACAGTCTTTACTCTCCATTCCTCAACTCCATACTGGAATTCTTTTCATTGTGGAAAGTTGGAAAAGGTCAAAAGTTGACCACTGCTCATGTGACAGGATGTTATGGATGTCTGGACGTATCTGCATATGATTGTTAGTGAAGATCGTGCATGCAAAAAACATTCTCCCCCACATAATGTGTGACGTTGATGAGAGCAGACAGGGTTGACTAACACTGTAGCTATCCAATGCAAATGTATATTGACTACATATAGTTTTGTATTGTGTTACGTAATTAGTCTCATTTTGTGAGTTTGAAATGACTGTGCAAAAATGGAAAAAAAATACATCATGATTAAAAGACACTTCAATTAAAAACAGTGATACACACTGTAATGCTAGCTGTTTTTAGGCCGATTGTGTAAGAGTGACACAATGTTACTCCTGGCTGAGTAATGTTGTCGGTGCTGCGGCAGAAGGGTTGATTCGGAGATGTGTATGAAGTGCTGCATTCATGCATTCTGAATGTGAAATGACTTGTCGGGCTGGGCTGCATGTCTGTAAAGAGAACGGTGTGAGGAGATTTGAACCTAGTCCAGACCATTGTGGTTTACCAATTGCACAGAACTGTGAAACACAAAGCAGAGGGCTAACTGTGAGAGACGTTGTTTGTTCACCTCACGAGTGGCCTTTAAAAAAGAAATCATTTCAGAGCAGAAGTGGCATTTTTTTCTGCTGGTCGTGAAGCGGCTGAGGTTGAAGCCTGCTGTTGCCACTGCCTTATAGCCATGAGTATATTAGAAATGCCATTTGAAAAAGAAAACTACGGCAGTCCTTCAATGTATTCAGCAGTGCCTTCGTCCTTTTGTGTGAGGTCCACCATGAAGAGGATCAGTCATGGCTCAGCCCAGACACACAAAAGAAAATGGAGCACCGGCACCACTCTTAGACGTGCTGCCAGATGTTTTGGTGAAGAAAAAGTCTCCTGTTGTCGCCGTCTTATTGGCCGGGTATTAGAGTGAATCGGCCGTTGTGCCTTTCAATCCTGCTCTGAGACAAATGGAGACGGGGCTGGGAAGCAATGAATAGTCTAATAACCTTCAGTTGGGGCAAATGGTAATGTGAAATACTCAAACGCTGCACAACAGGGTCATGTGAACCTCACCCATGCGGCTAATGGGAGTGATGGGAATGGGCTGACAGTCAAACTGCATGCTGCTGTTGACCAAGACAAAACAGTGTTTGACTGGCGGTCAGGAAATACAGAGAGAGAGAAAGAGGAGGCACAAGTTGGATGCTAAAACACCCCTGATACTTGAACGAGGGTACTTTAAGTGAGTTCAGACCAGAAAAGAACTTCTTTTAAAATTCTTTGTGGCCTAATTGTTTGCGCTTAATAACGTCTTCTAATTAGGACCTTTGTTGCCGCTGGCAAATTGGATAGGAAAATCAATTTGAGCAATCATTTTTACAGCTTTTATAGCTGATTTGTCTCATAGGTGTCAGTGCTGAAAAGCAGAGTCACTAATTACTGTTGTGTGCGATGTGTAGGCAGCGCTGTGTATATGCTGTTTTAAATTCATTGTTGTGACTGTACATGTGCTTCATCAGTACGTTTCAGTAATTACGGTACATCAATTTCTGCAAAGACTTTTGTTTTATTGAAAGAACAATTAAAAGTTAAGAAAAACTGGGAAATTACAAAGTGTATTCTATTGTTTATATCTATTATAAGTGCAGACTGGTAATAAGCAATATGTTTTTCTCTGGAAATGAAATTGCCTCAACTCAGTCATGAGCCTTAGCTGCACTGCACAGGATAGATTAGTACCTGTCTCCTGGGGATTTAAGGAAAGGTGCGTAGAAATGAAAGTACTAAGGCTGCCAGTTTTATTTCCAAATCAAGCAATTAACATCACTTTTCTCTAAATTAGAAACTATTCAAGATAATCTGACTGTGTGTACCTTTGTCACTGAAAGAGTCGGAGCCCTCCCCCACTTTTTCAACTCTGCATCCCTTCCCTAGGGGGGATCGCAGGAAGCACGGACGGGATTGTTCACATTTGAGTTCACATCCCAGCCCTAGCCTGACGATCTGGGATCTGAACTCACCCTATAGCTCCTGGTTCTTGATTGCAGCTGCGCTGAGGCCAGAGGCACGCCGGCAGCCGTGCTGGGGGCACTGGTCCCTTCCTCATCTGACGGGGAACCCTGTAGGTGAAACACCTACTAAGGTTGAGTGGCAGGACTAAGAAAACAAGAGTAGAAAATACACCCACTGCTAGAAAATCTACATTGTATTAAATATGATGTGGCTAAAAGTAAAAATCTGCGCGGACAAGTTGGTGCTGGGAAATTCATACCAGGTTGCTGATGCATGAGTTATACCAGCATTAGATTCAGCTACTGACATTGCGCTGCAGTCAGCAGCTTTGTGACTTGCCCAATACCACTTGCATGACAATAACTGACCTATTGCATGATGAGATTTTTCAGCATAATGAAACAGGGAACTTAACCAAGAGTTGCTTGATGACAAGCAGTGATCAATTACTCATTTAAATTCTCAAGCATCTGGGGGACCCAGAGGCTCCAAACTCCAAACATCTCAGTCTTAGATGCTGTGTCTCTGCATGTCCATCATCTGCTACTGAATATAAATGCAAAACCTTTAGCAAGTCGCACAATCACGGCAAAGGAAATGCCACGAGGCCCACACCAAAGGTTAACCTGTCGCCATCTCTAAGCAGGGTCTGTATACCAGATAGTGGCGACCTTTGATTTCCTTGAACACTGCAGGGGTCTGACGCTTTCATGCACTCACTGAAGATCCCCAGCCTTCCTGCAGGATGTGGACTAAGACGTAAGAGTTAGGTGTGTGGTCTTCGATAGGGGAGGGCGGGCGGGGGACAGATTCACGACAGATGCACGACAGATTCCTTCTCTCCTCCTTTCGGTCATGTCATTTTCACTGAGATAATCAATAAGAACGAATGAAGGCTTTTTTTTTCCACCCTCAACTACGAAGAAATGCCCTTCCCTCTGCAGGCCTCCCAGTCAAGGTTAGCAGGGGAGCGAGCCGCACTATTGATGGACTTGATCTCACAACAAACTGCGAGGTTTATGCACTCACAGCGGCTCCTCGCAAAATCTGTGGGGCTGCATCCTAATGTGGGACTGAGCTTGATGCTGTCTGACGTGCAAATGCACCAATCAGTGCAGATTAAGTACATAGGTTTTAAATGGGCTGATCTCACACGCCCGATATCAACAGCAACACTATGTCACTATAACCCTGACGTGCCGATCATGAAATATGATGTTTGATATTTTGCATGATCAATTTCTTGATTGTTCATTTTTTTCAGAGCCCTTGGTAAACTCTTTAAAACGCTTGTTTTCATCCAATTAACAATTTAAATCCCAAAGGCATTCATTTTTAAATTTTCTTTGAAGTTGACCCATTTCTCATGGATGTAGTATGAAAAGTGTCAGGGATCATATATGTTGTATCACTTATACTGCATGACAGTTCATGGGGATGTTGAAGTGGTGCGTTTTTGCATGTTGTGGATCATCAAGCTTGTTTTCACTCCCAACATGTTGAATACAGCAGCCTGGTCAGTGGCCGTATGCTTTCATGTTGGACGCTATAGGTGAGCCTCTAGTCCAGTCGTATAACCAGCAACAAGTCCAAGTTAGGGGGTGGATGGGCGGGTCATTCATGGAAGTGAGGTTTTTTTTTTTTGTAGTTTTAGTGCCTAACCCTTACCAAGTGTTTATGTTAGCCTAACCCTGACCACGCAGTATTGATGCCTAACCCTAACCAAGTAGGTTTTTTTTTGCCTAAACCTTACAAAGTATGTTTGGTTCCTTCACATAATCAAGTTGTTTTAGCTCCTAATCCTAATCAAATTGTGGCCTTTTGATAACATAATAATAATAATAATAATAATAATAATAATAATAATAATAATAATAATAACAACAACAATCTAAATGTCCCAATATGTTTTTGTTGTTATGCTTTGTTTTGAAAGTGTAACTTAACGTTGTAGATTACATATCGTTGCTAACTCGACTGCAGAAGCCTTCATTTGAAAGTCAAGCCAGACTTTGCATGAAGCTTGACAGTGCTAAGTTGAGGAGCACTTTGTGTAAAAATGAATAAATAACTGACATTAGAGGAGTTTGTAGAGTGTCACAGTTTGTAGCTTGAGGTCACCGAGCCAACCAAGCTGCTGTGTTTGATGAGCTGGGAGTGAGAACGTGCTGCAACCGCCATGTAATTGTGGACTGTAATCAAGAACTATGCTACTTTGTGATTGTTGAGTCTTGAGAAAGCTCTTTTTGACCTAAACAATGACCTTTTGTGATAAAAGTGTGCGGGGGAATTGTTTATTTTTCCATTAGAATTAGATTTTTCTGGGGATTTGATCCCTGGCGCCACAAAAAAGGAGTCAAAGCCCTTGATGCGCATGTTGTCTTTGACTCATTAAACACAGAGAAGCATAAATTAGACTTTCTTCTTTGATGAATGCCCCAAATCACAATCCCAAATCAGAACACTGTGACTTGATGCTCATCCAGCTGAATGCACTAAAAGGCAGATGAAAAATTAAAAGCAATTAAAAAAAAAACCAAACAGTTTAACATTGACAATTGAATCCGTTGTTTTTTCTGTCTGGTTCTTTGTTGTTTTTTTTTTGTTTTTTTTTTGTGGTTACTCAAGGATTTCCACAAAATGTACCTGAATGGTTAACGAGGATGCTTGTCTGCATTTTATTTGGCTGAACTCACCGTGTCACCCCCCCTGCCTGCTTCAATTTGTTTCGGTGACATGAAATGCTAATATTCACAGGTGCAACACGCTCCTACATCTTCCCCCGCTTCGCCCCGAAGTCATGAAACCAAACGGAAACAATTACACTGAGATGACAAAAAGTTTGTGCTGGAGCATTGTGTGTCAGCTAAAGAGAAGGAGACAATGAGACGTACAGGGTTTTTTTTTTTTCATACTGATAACTAGTTGTGATTTTTATCTAAACATTGATTTAAGTTTTGCATACAGTCATTGTTGTTGTGTACCCAGGTTCATGCTCCTGTCATACTAGTAACACTGCAACGCTTTACTATATCTTCATACTGTATCAATAATGGGCTGAATTACTTTGTATAATGTGAAAAGTGTTGCTTGAAGTGACACATCCGCAGTAAGTTATCACAGACTCTGCAGTTTTGCTCAACTCTGTGAGACATTTTAGCACCTTTGAACAAACTGTGTTGGTTTAACAGCTTGCAGTGTTAATGTTCTAGTCCAGTGTGTAGGATTTATGGGGATCTATTAGCAAAAAAGGGATGCTACTTTTTATTTATTTATTTATTTTTATTTCATTAGTGTTCATTAGTTATCACCTGAAACTAAGGATTGTTGTGTTTTTGTTCTCCTCCATGGAGTCAGCCATTTTGTACCACCGCGTTTCAACAGTTTCCACATTTTTCGCTGCCACTGTAAGGGAGGTTGAGATGACAGGGTACTAACTCGGTTGGCTGCAATCTGCCACATCACTGCTAGATACCACTAAATCCTATGCACTGGACCTTTTAAACTCACGCCAAGCTGCACCAAACAGCAGGTTAAACCACCTTCATGCTACCTGTGCAGATCCAAACAGCCAACAGATAAAAATAGTGCAGAGCTAGTTGAGCATTTAGAGCCGGACATCTCCTACAGAGGTCTTAGAGACCAAAAACACAGCTAACAGAGAATGACTACTGGACTGACATTCATCAGCTGGGCTAGAGTCCAAATGAATGCTAATGTCTGCTGGATGTGTAAACACCTCCACCATAAAAACTACAGGTGGACTTCATATGTTGAGGTCGTCCTCATGGCTTGTTCTGATGCCTCCAGGTGGACCCAGAAATAGAAGCCTAAAATGTTTTAGTTGGAGTGCTGAGTTGCATCGACAAATTGTATCCACTGTATTTTCCCAGTGTCCAGTTGTCTTTGACGTTGGCTTTGAACGTTTTGCGGATATGAACAACGCAAAAATAACATCTGATCCTTCCACGGAAAAAAGGGAAAGTGCCAGATTGACTTCGGAGAGCGAAACAGTGCTCCTTGGAAACTTTTTCTATGACTTATTGATCACAGAGGAAAGTACAAGTCTAACCACCGTTTCCTGGTTTCACACTTCAAATGTGAAATATTTGCAATATTTACAGGCTTATCTGTCTCTACAAGGCTAGAGGCATGAAACGTCCAAGCTCTGACAGAAGAAGAAAAACGGCTTTTAATGAGATGGCATGCTCAGAGTTCAAAATTGAACAAATGTTCTCTGTTGTTTTAGATGAACTGTCTTTAAAATGCCGATATGAAATGTTGTACGTAGGTGTCATGTATAGATGCAACATTGCATATTCGATTCATTGGTTTTCTTCCTTTGAATTACACATTATTTGATCTCTTAATGTCTCTATAATGGTGAACACTCACGACGGTAGTCCATCTGAGATGCCTTTTGAGGCTTAATTTCAAGTATTCATTTATTCCTGGAGAGTGTCTGTCATTTCAAGTTGGTTGCGCACAATACATGTTTGAGAGGTGCACTGACATTTCAACTCTTCTACAACAGATTGAAGGAAGCGATTACATTGTGAATCCAATATTTTAGACGGGGAGAAAAAAAATGATGAAATAAGCCAAAGAGAAAATTGGCAATGTCATCCTAATACCAATTTGCTGGCTTGAAGACGTCGGTTTTCTACCTCTAATATGATGTCAAAGCATGTAATAGCTAAATCCAGAAAAAAAGGTACATTCAGGTATAAAATAATAAGAGAAGAAACCAAGAAATCACGACAGATCCGATACTTAGAGACTTGCAGCATTAAGCTGATACAACTACAGTGGACACACTAATCTTAACTGGTTGCTGATATTTATTCTCAAAGACACGAACAAGTGCCATGATTAACAATGGAGCGACACCAATGTTTAGGCTGCATTGTGTCATATTGTGTCTCAATCACTTATAGCCCCGACCCACATGTGAGAAATGTGAATGAGGAGGGTTTTTTTCCTCGTGGCCAGCAACAGTTTAAACGCAGACTGCCGTTGTCATGCTCATAGTGTCATTTTAAATCAGACCGTGCTGTCATGCTCCATAACAACCGCTGAGACGCCGGTCTGATGGGTAAAAAAAAAAAAAACAGCGCTCCCTTTTGCAGGAGACACAGGGAAACTGATTGTGCCAGCAGTGACTCAGTGTCCACAAATCAAAGCATTAAAAATATGGTTATAGCATCTGTCAGATTGGTGATGCTGGGTGAGTGTTCAGTTGATGGGTGCGAAGAGGGGGGCGGGGGGGTATGACATCACTCTGGGTGGCAGCCATCTTTGTGCCCTTGGCCAATAAACACATTTTCATGATATTTTTTACAGTACGCCAGGAATCGATATGTATTCACACCAACCCGAGAGCCTCGCTGACCCGAACCCTACCACCTCACTCCACCCACCCCCACCTCAGGTCAGTGCTGCCATTGAGCTGCGTATGAACAGTATTTACACACTGGATTCTGTCAACAAGTTGCAACAACAGAACAGGGTCGCGAAAGGTGTGAGATTTTCACAGTACGTGCCATCTGGGAAAATATCACAGTTTCCACGCTCCAGCGGTCTTACACAATTACTATTACTAATTACTATTACTTGTGGGCTCAGATCTGGCAAACAGGAGTGGACCGTATGTGGGCCGGCTGAACACGTCTGGTGTGGGCCAGATCTGGGCAACAGCAATTTTGCTATCAGGGAAGCCTAAAAAATTTGATGGATACAATCTCCTGGCAGATATAACTATATATTTATATTTTCAAAAATAAGACTAATATGGTAGAATTAAATACCAGAGATGCACCGTGTGATAAACCTCACTTTTCATACCATGGTATCCCTGCAATCCTAGGACCTGAAGCAGCAGTGTAAGTTGATGCCATATGTATGAATTTTTGTTGAAAACATTCCAAAAAAAAAAAAGGACTATAAAAGGATCGAGAGGATGTGAAGAAACACTTCTGACATTATGTCCAAGATGTCTCTGCATCATGTGGCAAATATATCTTTAGAAGTTAGCATGCTAACCAGCTAGCCCCTTCTTGGATGTAGTCTGATGTAAACATTGCTCTGAGCTCCCAGTCCAAGCAGAGTCAACCGAAACGACTCCTAGCTGCACAGTTAACCATGCGGCTATAGTTAGTAGCAGTTAGCAATTATGTTGGTGCTCTTAAAGGTTTAGTATGTAAGAATTGGTGCTCCCTATTTATACTCCATACAAATCTCCTGGCAGATTTGTACTCCATACAAATCAGGGGCACCAGTTCTTACATACTATGCCTTTAATATCGGCCTCTGTCCCCCTGAGACATGGCTGCTGCCACAATGACACCATCATGACCTCACATCTCATTTCACATTTAATTCATTGATCACTTTTTATGAACGTGCATGTCCGGTTATTTAGCGTTCATATTCCTGTGTGTATGTGACAGGAAATGTAAGATGGTTCCCTCAGTGGCTTCCAGACTGACTGACTCAACCCTGCACGAACTCAACTCATGAGCACCAGTCACTACAGCCCTTCAACTGTGATCTAAACGGTTCAATCATTAAAAGAAATACCAAATATAATGCCAGCAGAACAAAAAAACATATATGCATGTTCCCTCTACTGTATGAGGCAAGTTGATACCGATTATGTTTTATACTTCTGCCATGACTTTGATTCAAGTTGACGAATCTAAAATGTAAAAAAAAAAAAAAAAATGCAATGTATAATGTTTTAAGAGAGCTTACCTTGAATTCTTCCAGGATTTTATAGGTTTTCCCTCGGTACTCGCAAAAGTTTTTAACCTCCTTGCACTCGGGGCAGCATCCGTTGTGCTCCACTTTGGTGCACTTGGGGTGAAGTTTGGGGCACTCCGGCTGGTCGCACACGGGCCCGTCCTCCGTGCACACGCACGGACAGTTCGAGTGTCCCGGGTAGAAGCGCTCCCCGAGTTTGTAGACGAAGCCGCTGTCGTCCACGCATCCTTTCCCCCGGTAGTCGTCGAAGACGATGTTCTCTCCGGCGCTCCGCTCCGCCTCATCCGCAGCGTAATCCTCGGGGTTACCCACCGAGGCCGGGGACACGGCGCTCAGGGCCAGCAGGAGGACGGAGGCGGCCGACAGGAGAGGGCCCATCCTTCGCCGTGGCATCGAAATCCACACTGAGCAAAGATTATGTGGACGTCATCCCTAGGCTCCCGGTATCCTCTCCGGATCCGTCCTGCGCTTCATTATCACCATCATCATCATCATCATCATCAAGTGAGGAAATGGGGCTGCAGTGAGAAATAAGAGGTGGTGTGATGGGTGGTGACTCACTGCTGTTGTTTTGAACACCCCAATAAACCAAACAAATACTTTACATCCCCTCCCCTCCTCCCCCCAGGCCTACAGTGCGTCCTGTCCTGCTGCTGCAGCCGGTTGTGTTCATTTCTTTATTATTCTACAATCCAGAGACTAACGGGACCCCCCACCCCCCACATCACGGCTGCTACTCAACAGGCTAATGCCACCTATCATCTCTGAAAGACAAACCCTTTTCTTTAACACGAGCTGTGTAGTCCACTGTATGTGCGCTTGTGTTGGTGTTGGTGATGGAGGTGGAGGTGCTGATTCACATGACATCTCTCGCAAAGAATCTCTAAGCGACGGGGTTAAAACATCCATTATGTGAGGTGGGTGGAGTGGGATCCTCAACCGCGTTCTCCCTCCACATTCTCTAACGCCCAACCTATTTGCTCAATTTCTTATTTATTTATTGTATAAAACTCCAGGAGACAACAGGTAGCTTCATCCGTCTATTTCAGCCGATCAAAAAAAAAGAAAAAGAAAAAAACAACAACAAAACACACAAAACATAAACGGATCACAAACGACTGCTCCAACATCTGGACTTAACAATAACCTGTTCAGTCATGTGACATGCAGATGTTCTGATTCATAAATGCGCAATGAATTGAACCCAAAATGCATCACTCGCCTTTTTTTTCTTTCCCTTTTCTTTCCCCCTCCACACACACACACACACACACACACACACACACACACACACACACACACACACACACACACACACACACACACACACACAGAGAGAGAGAGCTGGATACAGACAGTTGAGCAACATACAGCTGCAAATAAAGACCCCCCCCCCCCCATCCTCATCCTCCTCCACCTCCTCCTCCTCCCTTCTTCCTCTCCTCCTCGGCTTAGAATCGCCTGGTCTCTAAGTGTTGCGCGTCCTGACAGATCAATCGCAAACGCAAGTGACAACAGGAATGTATACTCAACTCACCGCGGTTTTTTAGCGGGGAGGGGAGAGGTTGGGGGGGGGGTCGCCTGGTAGTCCGCTGAGTGTGAAGCAGCAGATCGGAGAGAGAGCCGCCTATAGCCTGTGGGAAACTTCACTTTATCCACCGGGTTTTGAATTCACCCCAAGACTCCACCAGATACTATAATCCTCCCTTCTCGGTCGTGATGGTGGCTTTTTGATTTTTTTTTTTTTTTTTTTTTTTAATTATTTTTTTTTTCTTTTAAGGAAAGCAAGCAATTTAACACCACAAGCCTCTCGGAGGTGTGCTCCCCTCCTCTCCGGCGCAAAGACAAAAAAAGATATCCACATAAAAGTAGGTCTGCTTCATGGTTATCCTCCCCGGACTCACCTTATTCGAGACAATATCACAGTTCACGTCCGAAGGCATGCGGTACAGAGACACACAGACAGAGAGAAAGAGAGAAAAGGAGAGAGAGAGAGAGAGAGAGAACGAGAAAAAAACCTCTTTAACGTTCCCTGAGAATTAAAATTCAGTATTTCCCAACGAAGCAGGTGGACGTTAGAGAGCGACCAGCAGCAGCAGCAGCAGTCAGTCTTGTTGCACACATGTGTGCGCGTACATCCAGCGGTGGTTCGGAAAAAATGAAAATGAAATAAAAATCCACCAGGGCAGAAGTTAGATGAGACAACGAAACCGAGCGGGATCGGAGTTCGGTCATCGCTCGAGGGTCGCGTTCAATCGTGCGTCAGGCGAGAGCCCGAGAGAGGAGGGAGCGCTCCGACTTTCAGCACCTTGGAGAGCGACTGTCCTCCTGCGTCCTGCGCCGAGCTGAGCAGAGCCGAGCCGAGCAGAGCAGAGCGCCCCCCTCCTCCCCCTCTCTGTCATCCACAGACACAACACATCCCGCCAGCCGAGAACTCCCACTGCATTCCCTGGGAAAAAAAAGAAGGGCTGGTCGAGAATAAGTGGTCAGTGGCTGGTCAGAGAGAGAGAGAGAGGTTTGTCCTGGAAGAGCAGCGCGTAAACGGACGAGGTGGCCTACATGTGTCAAAAACGAGTGCCGTGTTGTGTCTGTGCGCGTGTCTTCACGCACGACCCGCGGCGTGTTTTTTTTTTTTTTTTCTTCTTCCCCCCCTGACTCACTCACTCACTATTTGCAGCACAGTTTACAGGAACACATTTGTATTCTAGGTGCGACGCAAAAGGAAAAAAAAAAAAAAAAAAAAGCCAGTCCTACTTCTCAGCACTCACAACAACAACAACAACAGAAAAATACAGTATAAGTTTTTGGTTTTTTTGCAGAGCAGCCTCAGCTTTGTTTTACAGACGGTAGCCCGTAGGGGCCACTGCCTGACTACATTCAGTGTGAGAGCAGATGACTGAGTGAGACCCCCCAAGACTATCACTTAATTAGTTACTCCCAGGAGGAATAGTGCACATCTTATCAACAGCAACCTTATGGCCCTGTCTTGTTCAAATATAACCACGTGTCCAATGTCTTTATCTGAGTAATGATTAAAACCTGCTTTTTCTACAAGAGCTCTTTTTTAATTGTTGCTTGAAACACCTGACAGTCCCCATGATACCTCTGCTGAAAGCTCACCTTTGCAAAGTATTACAAAATGATACCTGTGCTGCACACTTGACCCTTCGCGGAGAAGGTTAAATCCAAACCGAAGCAGCCTCATTAACAGAATGTATCTGCATGCTGGGCCATGGCAATGGATCCTGGGTATTTACTGCACATTATCTACCCCACTGAAAACTAGCTTTCAAAAGATTTCTACATCCACTTAGTGAGTCATATGCACACCAGGCATGGGATGATATGAAACTGCCACGTCACAATGATCCTGTCTCGTATATCGTCCCAGTAATCATCGAAAGTCTACTTTCTTGCAACTTTAAAGGGGCACTGTGTTGTTTTTGGGAAAAGAAATGAAAGATATTTGCTGTTCTCAGAGGAACATAAGGTCCCTGGAACACTGTCTGAAGATGTGGCAGGGTCCGCCACGCATAAGCAAAGTAAAACCGCGTGAAACTACATCATCCGTTAAGGTCAGTTTGTTTATTCAGTCATGAAAACAAAGAGAGTTTGTTAATCTAATTTGTTTAGGCATAAAAACTCAGTCAGTGGTCGAGACAGTCAATTGTCTTCTGATTAAAAAAACTACATAGTGCCTCTTTAAAGTAAAAACTAAAATTGCACTGCAACATAGTGGAATCAGTTTAACTGCACATTTCATTAGGAAACAAACCTTTCTGTCGCATCACAGATTGGACACATTAGTTGCATAAATAAATGGTGGTAACCTCATCTCCGTGTTTTGGTTATTTTGAAGTCTGTACTATTCACACACATCTGATTTAACTTGTTTTTACGGGTCTACATTGTACAAACCATGGTGTGGGACTGCACATCAGCGAGCTTGACAACTTTTTCGTTCGTGTCATTCATGTGAGGCATTTCACAATCATCTCGATTCATTATAATCCTGATTTACCACAACACATTTACTCTGAGTGTGTTTAATGCTATCCATGATGAAAATCCCCTAACATACACAAATGAGTATTTAGAACTTGTGCAGCTTCAAGTTGTTTAATTTGTCAAACCAGCAGTCCAAAGCCCAAAAACTCTACATTTGCTGTCATAAATGACCACTGGTAGACGCCAACCCTAGTATTTAAAAATCACTGTGAATGTGCCTTCAATGGTATAAAACATGATAAAGAGCCATCTGAGGTGCCCTTATATCACTTGGTGGTGCCCACCGCACACAGCTAATGCTCCCGTCTCCCAGACATCCTGAGTCTGCCACTGTTAATGACAAAGAAAATATGAATATCCTTAAATTTAAGTTGCTGGAACCAGTAAACATTAGTAATATTTGCTTGAAAAACGACTGAAACATTTTTTTTAAAAGTAGTCGGTAACTAATTTTCTTTTTATTGTATTCTAATCCATGAGTGCACAGACTTTTTCCACTGAAGGGCCAAAACTTAAACTAAATAATGGACTGCCAAAAGATGCAAAATGGTACTATATGGAAGCCCTGATCAGCTAGTGAGGAATAAATGGTGGTGATGCATTCTCTAAATCTGACATAAATTGTTCTCTGTCCTGTGTTTATGATTTAAAAACAAAAAAAAAAAGCTAAGGAGGAGGATCTTTTTTAAGTTCCTTTATTTATTCTTCACTTGTTTCTCAGGGCCTCTGCAGTACAATGATCCCAAGTTCTATTAAATGATTATGAAAAATGAATAAAATATGTTTTATTTTATCATTATTATTTATTATCATTATTATTATTTTATTATTATTATTATTATTATTACATTTTGGTCAGGCCAGCTTTGGGCTGTGGGCCCCACTGTGAGCAGCCCTGGTCTAATCAATATATAGGGTAATTAGATGCAGCAGGGGTAAAGAATAGACGGGGAACATCATCTCATATAATGTAAAGAACAACGGGGCACCGCATCAGCTGATGAGGTGAACTCACCCTCCATCCTACGTTGATTTCCCTTATTAAATCTTCATTAACACAGAGGGAGATGTGGACATAAAGAGAAGCAGGCCAATTAGTTTGAGACTTTAAAAATGTTCCAGACAGCTAAAGTGTGGTTTCGTGAAAAATAAGGGCTGCAGCTCAACATCAAGAAGATGTCCCAAATATATCAAGTGTATATGCTCATTAATGCACGGGCACATCCCAGGCCTGATGTCCTCTGAGTATGAGTCTGGGCGGCAACCAGCAAGCCTGCTCTCTGGTAGTGTTTATTAAGTAAATTTAGCATCAAGCTAAGGCTTGATGACATTCAACCTCCGTAGCTACGACTCCACCTAAACAGCAGTGTGTTAGTCAGCTCCTCTCATTATTTCCCCAATGCAACAGAATCTACAGGCTCAGACATTTCCGTCATAATATATATATGATCTCTATCATTAGACAGAAAAACATAGAATCCGAGCGCAGCGCTAGGGCACGGTCTCCGGCTGTGAGGCCGTGCAGTCGGCGCCATCGGCTCGGATCACGCGCGGGGGGTTAGTTATCTCTAAAAGGTGGCAGGTGTTTGATATGCAGATGACGGCGAGGCTGCAATCACAACAAAACCTGTGGCAAGCGGGGGGTTTGTCGAACTCCTGGTGACGCGCACAAAGTGCATAATTACTGTGTCAGCCGAAGCATTTAGCAGGCAAAGGCACGAGGGCGAAGTGAGGTCACGCCGTTAAACTTTTTTCCTCCCTGACTGAATGCAGAAACGAGGAGGGCATCTTTTCATTTTATTACCTTCCCTGTTAATCACCTCAAACGTTCACCGCTCTTCTCTCGTCATTTCCAATTCTGCATTTCGTCAGGTTCCGTGTGTGGGCTGCTTTTTCTTCCAACTTCGCTCTTAACAAGACTCTTTCTGAGACTTTGTTTCCTCTCGTCGTTCCTCCTCCACAAGCAGACGTGTTTTGTTGTCGGATCGGATTAGGAATCTGTTAATGACACCAAACAATCCCCTCTGGTTCTTTGACAGCCTGTCTTTCTCCCAGCGAATGTCTGCCAAAGACAGCGGGTGATACAAAGGAGCAGTGATAAAAAAAACTTTTGCCTCCTTGCAAGATGGTTTTGGGCTCCAAGCGTGGGCCGGCTGAGTCTGTGGAGCTTGTAGAGGCTGTCTGTCGTGAACTGGCAGTGTCCAATGATCGCAGTGATCGTCTCCAGCCCCTGAGAGAGGATAAGTGGTTATAGATAATGGATGGATGGATGATGGAATTTGCCTTTATCAAGTTGCATGCGTGGGCTGCATTTCCCTCTTCACTCGAACAAGACATCAAAGCTCATTGCATTCCTGACTTTGATTCCTCTTCACATTACTCCAGAAAACAGATGTATGAGGAATCTGTTAATAGCACCAAACAATCCCCTGTGGTTTCTTCTCCCGGTGCATGTTTGTCCAAGAAAATGGACAGCTCGACGAAGCACTGCTGCCTCACAGGGAGACGGCTCTGCATTCAAATCATCTGAGCTGGCCGAGGCCTTGCTGCGTGGAGTTTATATGTCCTCCTCCTGTCTCCGTGGGTTTCCTCCGGGTACTGTCGCCTCTTCCCACAGGACCGAGGACCAGGTTAACTGCCTGAAAGTTTGGATGTGAGCGTGAATAATTGTCTGTCTATGTATCACCCCTGTGATGAACTGGAGACCGTTTCCTGAGTCTAACTCGCCCACTAGCACAATGTTAGCAGGGACTGGTTCTGGAAAACTCCAACAAGAGGATTGGTTCCCTTCTGAAGCCGTTGCTCTACTGATCAGAGTTGGTCACATCGGATTCTCCTCATATCTAGATCCCTGATGGAAACCACAAATGGAAAGCTCAGAGATGACTCTTTTTTTAACTTTTGGGGTTAAAAAGCAGATTTCTACACTCCTATCTATCAACCTGACTGTAGCAGCAATCTGCAAAGGTGACCTGTTACTTCACTTCCTGGACATTGCACCACAGAGAGGGGAGGGAGGAAAAGAGAGAGAATCAGAGTCTCAGCTGAGTGCTGAGTTAAGTGATTGACCTTGTTTGCTACCTCACAGCTCATGTGCAGTATTTTGGCTAGTTTCGCTGGTGATGAACACCATTAAATGACCACCATTAAATGACCACCATTGGTGATGAAAATCTACCTCATGTGATTCGGGCCCATATGTTCATGGCAGGGGTTAATGTTAGCGTTTAATCTGCTGTACATTTACTCTGCACAGGGTAGTTTTTCCTCTCTGTTACCTTCAGCAAACTTGTGATGTCTCTGGTTTCGAACATTGTTGGAAACATTTGGAATCCTGTAAGTACACTACTCAACTCAATAGGTAACACTGGTCGAAGTACTTTTAGACATTTCAGTGCATAATTCTTACATATTATATCTTTAATGACACAAGGCCCATCTTCTTCCAGCGCTTGTCTTGTCCAAAATGTGCATGTTTGCCTGGGATAAAAACATGCATTTTTCAGCCAGTACCACACTGTGTGGTTAACTATGCATCACAATCTCCCCTCAACCACCCACCCACCCCCGCTGCCTTCCCCGCCCACATGCCTTCCCCAACTCCTTGTAAAGAAACATCTTGGTCGCTGACCTGGTTTCAAAGACAAGGAACACTTATGGTTCGTGAAGTCTCTCATCTTCCAACCACTTCTCACACCACTCTCTGCGATGGAGCTGGAACAAGTATATATATCATTTATTAAATCTGACATTGCACTTGGGTCCTAATGTGAGATGTGTTGTCTACTCCGGCACGCCATGGTCCATTAGGCCTTCACTCTAGCTCACGAAAAACATCGGGCGGATGATACAAAACAACACCGGCGCTGAGAGATGTGCTGCAGCAACCACCTCTATTAACAAACAACCTGCTGGAAGTAGTCTCGTTGCTGGGGACAATGCTTTCATATGACATTTTTTCCTGAGCACTAACAGGGGTGTTTACATCTCGGTTGTGTTTGATGTGAGGCAAACAGTCCCCGGCACACAGGACTTGGTTCCAATTCAATCAGCTAATGGAAAGGGAGCTCTTCATCCCCCAGCCTCCTGTCATCCACCACCTCCGTTTTCCTGCAGCGCCACATTCACCGCGGTAGACTCTGTACCAAATGCTATAATGGTTTAGCCATTAGGGCCACATTTATAGCCTGCTAGCAGGTCTGAGGCATTATATTCTGCCACAGCTATTCACGCTAACTTATTAAACTGAATGCCAGAGAGGGGGAGAGCAGAGTGAGCGGAAGCAAGTGAGAAAGAGAAAAGGAGCAGGAACAGATAGTAGGAGGGGAGGTAGGCCTCAGGCAAATCAAGACTTTTGTGTTAGTGATGCATCCATTTTTTTTCTCTTTCTTTTCCATGGAAATGGGTTATGCTTAATAAAGCGAGGGGCCCTGTACTAAGGTCTCTAGCAGGGAAATTGACTTGTAACGACGCACTTATGCCTCTCACTTTTCTGTTGGTGCCTTTTAAATTAACACTAGTCATACAATTTCACTGTAACAAATTTAATCCTTGGCCTTAGCTCCTGCAATCCCCTGCTGATTTGACTGGGTAACAATGGGACTCCATGTCTCTCTCACTGATCCACACACACTACTTAAGAAAAAAAAAAAAAAAAAGGCTTGTCGAGTCTTCTTCCTGGAGTCTCTAAAGTCATTTTGTCATCCTATTGTGTGTTAGCAATTAAATCATTTGGATTTTTATACACAGACTTCCCATTTTCATCCTCATTCCTCCAGGAATGTTGCCAGTGTTTTGTATTATTAATATACTTCTATTAGTTTAATAAAACTACAGAGAATTTGTATATTACAAATGGTATCAATTTTACAAGGCTGCATAATGGATTTGCTACAGTAGTCAAAGAATAAAAAGAGTGCCTTAAAGGAAAAATTCACCCAAAATTGAGAATGAAATCAGCCATTATCTCAGAATCAGGAATCCTTTCATGTCCTACAACCGGAGAAATGTGTTGTCCCAGCAGCCAAATGACAGAATATTACAAAAGACAAAAAAATAGCAAAAATAAACAATATAGTTAAAAAGGTAAGAAATAAGATAGACATATATACATATAAACATGATGTAGTACCACATTAACAGCAGAATTTTGATTGACAGTATACAAATAATAAATGTGGGTGTTTATTAAATTACCAGATTGTGCAAGTGAGGTCTATATGGAGCAGTGCTAGTTGTACAGTCTGACAGCAGCAGGAAGGAATGACCTTCAATACCTCTCCTTCACACACTTATGGTGCATCAGTCTGTGGCTGAAGGAGCTGCCCAGTGCTGTGATAGTGACCTGCAAGGGGTGGGACTTCTGCACCAGCAGTGATGACAGCTTGTCCATCATCCTGCTCTCTCCCACCACCTGCACTGGGTCAAGAGGAGATCCAGGGTGGAGCTGGCCTCCAGCAGATGGAGTCTGCTTTGAACTTTCTTGTATGTAGCTGCAGTGTGATCAGTCCAGTCCAGTTTATTGTTCATGTGAACTCCCAGGTACTTGTATGATGTCACTATCTCAATGTCGGTTCCCTGGATGTTTACCTGTGTGCAGGGTTGTTTGTGCCAGCAGAAATCCACCACCAGCTCTTTGGTCTTCCTGGCGTTAAGCTGGAGGTGGTTCCGCTGGCGCCAGTCCACAAAGTTGTTAATAAGTTCTCTGTGGGCTCTGTCGTCCCCGTCCCTGATGAGGCTGATGACAGCAGAGTCATCAGAGAACTTTTGTAGATGGCAGTGAGTTGATTGGCGGTAGAAGTCTGCGGTGTACACAGTGAACAGGAAAGGGGCCATCTGCTCATCCCCATACAGATGGAGAGTTGGGTGAAATTACGTAGTGGACATTACAGCTATGCAGCATTATCCCAAACATCTGGAGAAGATGGGGACTCGTTTAAAACCTAAAAATACAGCTTAATCAAAAAAACATAAAACAGCTCGTCCGGCATAATCAAATTATCCAGAGAGCCCCAAGATGCCAAAAAAAAATTGATTTGAAAAGACATAATTTACACCCTTGACACAAAGGTTCTTGTGCACCCACGTCAAACAGGGAATATGCTAATGCTTTTAGCCTGGCAGCTAATGTGAAGATCTCAGCTTAAAAGAGGGCGTAAATAATATCTTTCCAAATCAACTTGGCTCTTCCAGCTTCCAGAGACTTTGATTACACAAGACAAGTTGTGCGAGCAATTTTATGTTTTCTGCAAAACATTTTTTTGCATTTTATACAAGTCTCCATTTACTTCAGGTGTGTGGGAGAATGTAGTGGTTGGAAAATAATGACAAAGCTTTCATTTTTGGGTGAACTTATCCTTTAAGATTGTTTGATTTCTTGGTTCTAAAGTTTCAAAAGATACCAAATATGTGATATACATTTAAAAAAAAAAAAACTTGGTTGGTTTCATTTTTTTTTTTTATTACACATGCACACATCATGTAGACTGATAAAACACACAGTATGAAGCTGTCAGAATAAGATGATTTTAACCAGCTTAAAGGATAAAAAGAAGGAAACTGTGTGTCGGGTTGTGAAGGGAAGTATAAAACAGTGTAATAAATCCAAAGTGTGATCCTCTGTATGTGCTCTGTGGATTATATGCCTAAGTGTTTCAATTCAAGTCTGCCATCCAGAGCGTGCATCTCATAGCCCCACACTGTTTCACCCCATCCACTTTCCCCTGTGGTCCTATAAACCACATCCTGTATTACATGGCACACTGACTCAGACATTCAAATAGCCCTTCCAAAGCGGAAAGGGAAAAGAGATTCATTGGCTTTTTGGGATGAGTCAGCTTGGTGGCAACACTGAATGGGGGAGAAATCCATGCCCTGGTCTCAGATTGCTGGTGGATCGTGGGTCTCCCTGTGATACTTATTATCCCAGCTGTGTGTAACAGTGCCCCTGTGGGTGCTGGCATTTTCCACCAAGTTAGAATAAGAGCTCTCTTCTCCTCCCATAGGGGACCTGTAGAGACTCTCTTATTCGCTTTCTCCAAAGGCTGACGATGCCTGGGCTGCTCCAGGGAGGTGCTGAGCACTGAGACTGTGTCACCGTGGTTGGTTGCCTCTTAATGACTCTGCTGCTTTAGACATGCAAATGGAGTTGAAGTGGAGAGAGAGCGCCCAGAGGGACAATTTGGCATGTGCATCAAATGTAATGTGCTGGATTTGCAGTGTAATGTGTGACACAGTTATGTGTGTATGAATGACTGAATTAATGAATTCATGAAAAAAAATAACCAATTGACATGGCTAACAATAGTGTGTGCATGTGGCTATTCAAGATTTTTGACAGCCTCAAAAAAAATTGCATTTTTTTATGATACAGAATTAATTCATGGAGGTTTCACTGTGGTGAAGATGTGACGAGAGAAGCGACTGTATGGTTGAAAACGACGATGGCGGCTCTCAGAGATGTTAGAATAGATGCTGCTCAAGCATCAGTTATACCCTCCAAACTGGAGAGTTTGTCTTTATTGCAAGAAGCACAAAGAATGGCACTCAAGGCTTTTCTCAACAGATTAACCAACAGGCTCCGCTTGTGGCAAGGCTCTCCTACTGTTTGATGTTAGCCTCTGATTGACAAATGGTTCCTCAAATGACCTACTAAATACCTTTTCCTATACTTTTGATTTTTTATATACTTTTGATGATTTTGGTTGCCCACCAGTTTACAATTCTCTGTTGGACAAAGTTTTACCACCTTCCTTAAGTTACGCTGTTACTGACAGAATTCTGTGCGCCGGTTGTCACTTGTTTGTTGTGCAAATGACATTAGAATGGAAAAAAAAGCTACTATAAGTCCTTGTTCTCTCCAAAATGTTGCTCTTTTGTATTTGTTCCTCTGCTTTGTGAACACTTGGTCACACAAGAATACAAGGTTTTGTTTATCTTCCATTCCATATCCAGTTTGAAAAACGTCTGAAAACAGCTGTCCAGATGTGTGTACATTCATCTCGGTTTAATCTTTCGGCACCGCAAACACTCAGATGAAGACAGCATTACGCCATGTGCAATTAACTCATTATGAATTAGACCAAAGGCAATCATTACGAAAATTAACTCCCAGGACTTGAATTGCTGCTCTCAACGTGCAAGAATGCCAAGAACTGTTTTCATTGTACAACATTTTGCAGAGCTGATGTGAACCTCCGCCTGACTCACTGTATTATCACTAAATGACACAAAGCAGGCCCGTTTTACTTAGCACATTTTCCTCCATGATCTCCTAAATTACATGCAGCCAGTGTGGGTGTAGAAATCATCCTAATCACTTCTGACAATCATTCAAATGAATTTGCATAGGTGACACCCGTATCCACTTCCTGTACAGTCCCCCACAGCTCAGGGATAACTTATAATGATTACCAGTATTGACTGCTGTAAGTTGGCTTTACACAGTGACGCACTCTGTTATAGCATTAACTTCCCTCAGGTTTCACGACACACTCATGCAGCACAAGGGAGTAATGCTTCCCAACATTTGGCAGCCAATTACATTGATTGTCACCACATACAGAGGCTGTCAAAAGATGTCAGTCATAATGTATTCAGCAGTAATTACACAAACCCCCGGGGGTGTGAACTACCAAATTGTGGCCTTTCCTGCTTCAGACAGAATTCTCATGGTTGTTGTCACAAAACTTTCATTGCTAGGCTGTGATTAAAGGTCATTTTTGCTCTTTTTTTTAATTTCACTTTTTCATCAACCACCACTGCTACAAACCGCCAGTATTAGTGCCTCCAAATGGCTGCTTTGGCAAAGCCCTTTGAATGATGATGATGAATTATTCACTCTAAGGTTTTGGAGTACTTACTGTCCATTAATGGGTCAAATTGAATTAATGATGGCCGAATTTTAAAAGCACAAATCTGTTAAAGATTATTTCAAAAAGAGAACCGTGCACAGGACACACAGAGGCAGGGAGGCGATAGAAGAAAAATCAGATTTAATCAAAAACTGATGTCTGAAGTCCAAAAACTGAAAATGCAAGCAACAAAAGAAAAGGCAAAAGAGAGTCCAGGAAAAAAACAAAGGACAAATACAAATACTGAGGACAAATCAGATACCACAGACAACAAACCCAGCTTATTGTTCCAAAAAAGTACGTTACCCAGTATGTTACCTAGAATGTTCTTGTAATGTTTTCAATGGGAAGTTTTCTTAAAGTTCCCAGAATGTTGGAGGATAACATTCTCTAAAAACATTACAAAAATGTTTTGTGATAACCTCCTTAAAATGTTCACTGACAACATTGCTTGAATGTTATGCCCTAATATTCTTGAAAACATTCTCAGTGGAAGTTTTCTTTAAGTTCCCAGAATGTTCGTGGATAACGTTATCTAAAAACATTACAAAAACGTTTAGTGATAACCTTCTTAAAATGTTTACTAAAAGCCCTGTTAGAACATTATGCCCAAATGTTCTTAAAAATGTTTTAGATGAAAGTTTTTAATGTTCTTGGAATTATATTATTTTAGAGTTGGATAACATGCTTTGAAAACAAATCTAGCAATGTTTTGCAGTAGCTTTTCATATCATGTGCATTTCATTGCACTTTCCCCACCAGACATTCTGCTAGAACCAAAAACACAAAAAAAATCAACAAAAACTGGCAAAGTCCCCGGACATGTGCACTTTAAACCTTAACTTTTAACTTAACTTTTTGGCAACAATAATAATGTAAAACGTACTGTAAAACACTCGTGTTGATCCGCCAATGTCATCCTCCTAAATTTATCACTAATTTTGTCACCCAGATTGTCCATACTGGCATTTTACATGCATATTACATGTCTTTCAATCCCGGGAGAGGGATCCGACCATGTTGCTCTTCCTGAGGTTTCCTCCATTGCTCACCCTGTAAGAAATCTGCCCCATGTAGCCTGTGCTGTAGAATACATATTGTAAAGCCCCCTTGCGATTTGTGATATTGGGCTGTGAAATGATTTGTTTGATTTTAGCTGAATATTCTTGACTCATTGATTGTGATTGCTTGTGAGTTAGAATTACGCTTAGGTAGCATGCTATAAGTCATGATCCACGAATGGCCTGTTGGAGATAAATCTAAAACTTGTCCGTATTCGCACTGTAAATTTGATTATCAGTGTATAACTCACAAAACCCAGCTAATTACATCTAAGCTACAGTACACATCAGGTGTGAGATTGTATGCACTGGTAATAATGCCACCTGATCACCTTTCTTTTGATAGTCTCAATTTGTCCTGGAAAAGTAGAGACTAGGACAAACGGACATCAGGGAAGTGGACAGTCATGTCAATTAATCCCCTATCCCTATATCATTCAAAAGATCTTTTGTTACACTTGGATGTTCTCACCAATTTAAATGTGGGCCTACTAGGCCTATGTGTAAGAATCACAATGACACTGATGGCCATTAGGGAAACTGCAGACAGCGACTGCTCTACAGGAGCGAGCAGCCAGTGGCCAGACAGCGTGGATCTGGCATTAGTTGCTTTAAAGATGATAAAGTCTGGGAGACTGGATAGATTAGTGATGTCATTGTGGTGTGTTTGGTCGTGTCTTGGCTTGCATTGGATTTTCTGAGGTTACTTAGCCTGCTTCCCTTGAGCTGGCATGGGTTTATGACAGTTTATAAAAAAAAGTTCTGTCATCTGTTATCTAAGGCCTTAAAAACGTCCCAAAAACATTTTCCAAGTGTTGCTTACAGAATGTTTTTCCTTTGTTATCATATAACATTGTGGGAATGTTTTAAAGAAGAACATTCTATGTTTACTCAGCAACATCACCAAAACATTCTCAGAATGTTGCAGACAAAGTGTTCTACCTTTATTAACATATCACATTACAGGAATGATGTAGACGTAATGTTTTGGGATTGTAGGCCTTCATAATATTCTGAAAACATTTTCCGTGTGTTGCTTTGACAGTGTTCTTCCTTTGTTATCGTATAACATTGTGGGAAAGATCTATAAAAAACGTTCTGTAATTGGAGGCCTTAAAAACATGCCAAAAACATTTTCTAAATATTGCCGTAAGAATGTTCTTTCCTTTGATATTCTCAGCCAAATGTAGTAAAGACAAAAGCATGGAAATTCAACAGAAATAATGTCCTTGGAATAAGTGTGTTCTGAGGGGAAGACAGTCTAATGCGATGACGAGTAGTAGCAGGCAAAAATGTATTTTACATCCTGAACATAACGATAATGGTGTTGGATAATGATCAGGGGGTTGACACCTCTGTAATTACCCCTTCATTGTCATGCTGCCCTTACAGGGAGCACTTTTCCTTGTGACAATACTTGCTGGAAGGGAGCAAAGTGAACAGACGAAAACGTTTTCTTGGCGCTGAGAATCTGACCCTCGTTAAAGCCGACCAAAAGCAAGGAGGAGAAGAACGCCAAGCTGCTGCTGTGGCAACAGAGCAGCAGTCAAAACAAATAAACATCAGAACTCATCAGCAGAATATACTGGCAGTAAACACACAACACATTAATTGCGAAGTCTATGCTTTCTCCTGCTGCGTTTATTTTACATGCGTCTGGTCCGCCTTTTAATTATTTATTGTATTATCTCGTTCTGAGCTCAGTTGCTCGTCTTTAAAGCTACACACACTGTGAGCGGCCATATGGGACCGCCTGTAACCTCCCAGTAAACTGACATCTGATCAATGTTTGAGTCCGTGCGAGTCCTCTAATGAGATGACTGAATTAGACACGTGCATTCTGCTTGTTGACCAAATGCTGCACAAACAACATTTAGCAGTTATCCATAGGGGGCTTACATATAGACGCCTTCCTGGTGATGTAAATCAATCCATTGTGATGCATCAGTTTTTGGTCTAAAAGCCCGTGCATTGATTAGAAAAACAGAGGCTTATGTTATTCGATTAATGTTGCATTGAAAAAAAAAAACAGGCTTGTGCTGACCTGTACTTGCTATTGACATGAGGGCGGAGTAAACATTCTAACTAACAGATATCACCATAAAACTGTGTGCAGGTGATTACATACCTGGTCAAAACCTCCTGACATCATCAGTATTATGAATTGTTTATGTTGACTGAGGAGAAATTAGGGCTTTTGCCAGTGACCATAATTTTACCTTACTGGCCTACTTAGTGTTGCCTACCTGGTTCTAAGCTAAATAGCTATTGCTGCTGTGGCCTATATAGTGTCAGCTCTAGTTAGGCCTTAAGTTCTGTCAAGCTTTCTCAAACCCAAACGCAAAACACCAAGGTAGGCAGGTAGAAAAAACAAACAGCAAGCCCTGATAAAATAAGCTGTAACCCACAGAACAAAGCTGACAGGAAGGGGCAGATCGAGAGCTAATGGAGCACAGAAATAAAAAAGAATAAACAGCGTAGAAACCAACGAAGCAGTGGGAACACAGGCAGGAACGCAAGGAGCAAAACAGGACTGGGAAGTAGACACAGAAAACCCAGGAGATGCAGAAAAAACAACGACTGAGGGGAAAACACAGGCCTCAATACATAGGAGCGATCAGGAAAAACAGACAGTGGCAGGAAGCGGAAATTAAAATATGACACATGACGATGAACCAAAACTAAGGACAGCGACAGGTTCTAGACTATAAAGATGACAGGTTGGGACATAAACAACACATAGAATATCTCACCCTGAGCCTCACTTCAAGGCATATAATGTGAATTTAAGCATTACCCTGTGCATGCTTCTCCTTTCCATTTCGGCAGACGAATATTCCTCATGCTAATGTTTGATATTAGTCTAATGGTGTGTGGTGGATGTGAGCAGCTGGTTTTCCCTTGTTGGGCTGATAATTAGCCAGAAGCATACAGAAGAGTTACCGCACGTGGCCTCCTCTCCATCCTCCCCGTCTCCGCTGCTCAGAGACCGTTTTCTCGAGGGAGCGCCGGCTTCCAGCAGAATCAAACCTCGCTCACTGCGGGGATTTTCATCTCCTCTCTCTCTCTCCCATTCTGCTCATCCCACTCTTCATCAGCTCTCTTTTCTTCCATCCATCGCCGCTGATTCAGGGAGATGTAGAGGTGGGAATAGTTACCCACTGAGGTCCTGACATCACTGCTACAGATGGCAGAATGTGGATTTGTGCACTATACTAATAGGACCAGGTGTTCCACCGCGAGAGACACGGCATTTTAAATGGGCCTGCAAATGAAATGCAAACCCATTTAACTGTTAAGTGTGTGTAAGGTGCAGAAAGCCCAGCATCTGGAATGCTTTTAATATTCATGGCCTTATCCATTTATGAAAGTACTTTCCAAACACACACACACCCACTGATTCCCTGACTTGTTGACTAATTGTTCAGCGAGTAGAGCGGTGGCAAGAACTAGAAAGCAAACTGTGACAAATAGATTTTCCCCTGGCGCCGCATACTCTATCTACATAATGAACAAGGTCAGCAGGCACCCTCATTTATCTGTTATTGTACAAGTAGTGTTAGACGGGATACTATGTAGTATATGGCCCGAATTTGAAAGTAGCTCCAAAAAACATCGGGGGCAGCATATCGCCAGAGTAACCGACAACTGCTGCTCTTTGCTACCTACCGTCAGCTAATTGGCTCATGGCTCAGTTAGCTGCGGAGCCAGTGTCCCTAGAGTTATTTCTAGACCAGATCCTCAGGTTTCAGGGGGCGGCGGACATCAGCAGAAGGCAAGAATGACTTGTAGAGCTGGAGTATTTTGCCAGCTTACTCAGTGAGTGAGTATTTATTTCAGTCAAACCAGAAGCGATTGGGAAAAGACATCTCAAGACTCGGCTGGTGAGTTTTATTTAGTTTCTGTCAAGTTTGAGCAAAGTGTTTTGTGAGCTGTTGATAGGGCAACTAAGCTAATCTTAGTTCGGTACAAGAAAGAAACTCAGTTCAGAAAAAGGTCAGGTGTATTTTATCTCATTAGTAGCAAAAATAGTAGTATGAATATTTCATTTCTTTAAATGTTTTGAGTTAATCTTGCTCATTTATTATGCTAACAGGTGACACTTAGCACCTCTTGCCAATCTGTAGTTGTATTATGAGACAGAATGGGCCGGATGGTTAGCTGGTTACCATCGATGCAACACAATACATAGACGTCTGAGATACAACGTCAACACTGTTGTCTCTTTACTCTCTGTCAGTACTGTTTTAAACCAGTATTCTGGCCATATCTAACAAATTGCTCCTTAAATGGTGAACTCAGGGCAGTTTACTATGATGGCTCCTTCATTAATTTCTTCACATCATCTTTAAGCCCTAGATTTGTTTTTCATCCAAGCCTCCACATTACTTGGCTACTTCTCAGCAGCAACAAGTTGAGACAAAACTCAAAATGTGTCTCTGTTTGTCAATTACAGCAGCATGTTGCTGCCACTATAACAGAAGATGATGAAGAAGAAAGAGGAGTCAGTTTCTTGGAAAAAAATTAAAAAGCTAATTGTCCAATTATTACGAGAACATGGTTGAACAAGTTCTTCGTCTAGAATACTAATCTGTATTCATTCTTTTCTGTTGATTTTTTTGGCATTGTATTTAGTTTAATGAGATCACAGTGGCTGCTTTTGAGCCCCAATGGGAGATACATTACAGTGATGTTTAGTGGTGATGCAATAATTACAATATTGTAATGTATTAAAAATAAACTAAAATAGAATGTATACACTACTACAGAGGTGACTGAGTCTTTTCACTGTTGACATGGCCTTGACTTCAACCCAGCGCTGGGCTAAAAATACTCTTCAGTGTTGAATAATCTTTGACTGTGTACTTTTCTCCATCTGTGTCCTTCCTGCTGAAAAATGAGAATCGACACCACTTTACACCTTATTTCTAAACCCCTCTTTGTATGCACACTTAAATCAATGTACTGTCCTCAATAACAACAAGGTCTTACCATGTCTCCGCCGAGCATGAAGTGGGACTCAATCAATACGTGTAAGCGACAATTGTCTATTTTCCTTAGGCTTCAGTGTGTCTGCTCATTGTTGAGGTAGGAACTTGTCCTTGCTTCATTTCTTCCATAAAGATGTATGGTATCTATTAAAACTGTGTGTAAAATGTTAAGAACAATCCATTTTTATACCCAAGTGACTGAACATGTTGAATGCTAATGACTCCCATAATGACAGCTTGCAGTAAGGTTAGGGTTTAGGCAAGAAAACTACATGGCCCAGTTCAGGAAAACACTGTGGTTTAGCTTAAAATAACTATGTTATTTATGTACCTACCTTTCGTATTCAATGTCATGTGCGTAATATCACTTAAACTTGCTGTAAGTTTAACTTGCATTTCTTAGCGTGCATTTTGCAGTGGGTAATCACCTCCCTCATTCTTTTCTTTGGTCCACGCAAAGCCTTTTATTATTGCTTGGCCTGTTTGGTGGCAGTAGCCGTCATCAGCAGCAAAACTTGGAAACGGTGGGTTTTCACTGGTAATAATATCTGATGGAGCTGAGCATAAACATGAGTTAGCAGCCATGAGCTGGACTCAAGTGTAGGAGCTAGTTATACCTGACAAGGCGTCAGCTGATTTCAGGTTTAATATTTGCGTTTTGATAATCCTCTGCAGTCAGTGTGGTGTGTGAAGTAGTAGTCTGGATGAGTGGTTCTCAAAAAGGCTGCAGTGACCAATACCTGAAGCCGAGCAGTCGAACAGGCACATCTTTAATGAATGTGGCACTGGAATACATTTGTGTTACTAAAAATAGATGGAGACAGACATAGCTAAAGACATATATATCATGTCATATACATTTTCTCTTTGCCTTCGCTGAAGATGGCCCAAAGACAATATAGGCCTATATGCATGTTCTGGCATTATGTATGTATGCATATATATATTTATGGAGTACAACAATTAGCATAGGCCCACATGGCTTACGATGAAAACACTGGAGGTATCACTTAACTGCTCTGCTATGCTGTTTCTTTGTAGGGCAACGTACACTCCCTTGACCTTCTACTCTGCATTTGAGCATGAATACAGAAATTCTGTCTTATTTAAGATGAGAGGACACTATGGTGGAAACTTTGGGGTATCCGTAACATTTTGTTTGCCACGTACACTCATGAGCTTCAACTGTAGCCCCCCCAAACCAGAATCTTTACTTGTTATTCACATTAAGAGATCAAAAATTTGGGTGCCGTCATCAAACGCCAGATTCCTGGATTTGTTCATTGAACAGCAACCGTTCCTAATCACCCGTGCACAGTTTACAAAATACATGTTCCAGTTAGATTAGCACACAGAAGAGAAACACAGATAGCATTGATTGATGTTGTTTGTTCAATAAATGTGCGTGCACCCATTAATGTAACAGCTAATCGAGTGGACATGGAGTTTAATTTTTCACTTGGTTGTACAATATAGTCCTAATGCCGTCTCCTGTGGCGGATCTTTCACCCATGACATGAATACTAATGCCCAGTGAGGGAAACCCTCTCTGAAATCAAGAGTATCAATCGACTTATCCATTTCAAATATATAGTACCTTTTTTTCTGTGGTTGTCTGAGCTCTGAAGACTCTGTTTCTCCATCAAAGCATCATTTTCCAGTCTGGAGCTGATCCATTGCAAAATTTCACAAAACGCTCAAATATCCCAAATAATCACCGCCGCTGCTTTTTAGGCAGCATGTGATGATTCTTTCAGTCATAAACGTATCGAGATCACAAGAATAGCAAATGTGAATTTCGTTTTGGGGTAGATATCTGCCTTCATTTGCATCACAATTAGCCTACAAATTAATTCTTAATTCCTATTTTGGCATTCCACGGCTCTTGTGTTTGTGCTGAATAATTTGATACCGAACCATTTGCAGAGTTCTAATATGAGGTCTGCCTGTGAATAGAGCCGGTCTAATGTTTTGAAGTCGGTTGAAATGGGTATGCATATTTACTGAAGCCAGACCGGTTACCTAATTATTCACAACTTTATCACCCTAATAAATTAAGTGCTCAGTGTGCCTTCTATATAGTGCTGAAGAAATGAAATGAATCAGTTTTTCTCTTTAGAAATAAGGACAGCCTACATGAGTAGAAGACTACAAACAAAACAAACGGATACGAGGCTGCCAATACTAAAGTAAATCCATTATTATAAGCCATTATTATTTAACATTAAAACCCTTTGGTCTAAAGACTATGCATACAAAATCTACTTCAAGGACCAAATGCTATTTAGAACCAGAGAAAATGTGCCTTTGCGGAACTTACTGCATAATGTGAAACTGCGAGTGCAAATGAGCTGAAGTTGACAGAACTGACATGGCGTTGCATAATATCGATGTTATTTTTCCCAGTTATGTCAGAATTCTTATTCATGTTTCATACGTTCACACCACTTGTTGATGTGGCTCTTTGGCTTTCAATAATTTAAAGACTTTAAAGGAGATATATTATGCTCATTTTCAGGTTTGTTTATTTTATTTATTTTACGTTTATTTTGGGTTACAACTTGAATATTTTTTCATGCGTTAGTGCTCATAAAACACAGTAGTCTTCTCATACAGTCCAGTGCTACACCGCGGTATTCCCCGTCTGTCTGATTTGCTCTCTTTCAGCTCCTGTCTCTTTAAGGCCCCCCTCCTGAATACCCAGTCTGCTGTGATTGGTCAGCTCACACATGCCTGACCCAGCATTGCTAACAACAACAACAGAGCAGTTGTGCTAAATCAGTCCTTATGCACCAAACTAGCCGCTAGGCAAAAGTTATGTTTGACATGGAGATGTAGCGTAATGTCTCAAAGTCACAGAAGTAATGGCAGGGCTACTGACGAGGCGTTCCAGGAGCAGTGTTTTCTGTGGGAGAGAAGAGCTTCTGTTACCTTTTACATACAGAGGAAACTGTTTAAAACACAGAGGGGAAGGGAAAAAACACAGAAAAGCACAAGAGTTCTTCTTTACAATAATTATCTGAAATAATTTAATGCAATAATAATTTGTCACAGCTGTCCAAGTTGTAAATAATGGATTTAAGAAAATGGAATGATTTAGGAAACCTCTGTATCCATGACAACTGAAAGATTACAGACCACTGAGAAGGATGATATGCTTTCTCCCTAGCCAGAGTGACTTGTTATGTGAGATAGATTTTTAGCTCTGCCCTCACACATCCCCGCGGCGTGGCTTTTCCTCTGTTTTTATTGACACAGATAAAGATCAGACAAGTGAGGATGACCAAAATGAGAGCGTGGCCTGACGGAGGCTGATCCGCAGTCACAGAGCAGAGGCAACACAAGCAACAGGCTCATTAAAAACAACAAGCAGGAGGAGAAGATAGGCTCCTCTTCTTAACAGTCCCTTAATAACAGACTGGTTTATAGCTGCTTTTATCGTCAACAACTCTCTTTGGGACTTTGGCCCATTCTGCAAGTGAACGTTGAAGGCTATTTATTGAATAAATTTGATGCCAAATTGCCCACTTGGAATTGTTGCTGATGGAAGCCAACCAAGATCAAACAAGTAAGCAAAAATGCAGATGTTTTGTATCAATGTGTAAACGCTCTTTGGCATTCATCCCAGCTATGGAATCCATCTAAAATGTAAAATGTAGAGGATTCAGAGAGTCATGAGAGATAGACGGGGCTTTGACATCATCTGTCAGTAAGGTGGCATTTAGTGCAAGGAGCAAAAAGGGCGAAAGATGGTGTCTTAGATATCCTTCAGCTGGGATGCAGAAAATCCAGCATGCCTACAGAGTTCACAAAATCACTGTGGAAGAGACTCAGTATGATGGGAAATTGAACAACTGACAATTAACTGAGAGATTTCTACTATTTTACATGATGCTCTTCATTGTTTATCATCATAAATACTGGCCCCAGGATCATAGCTTCTCCCTACATTCCTACCAGTTTGCTTTGCATTTATCGTGTTTCAGTATTTTTTAATGTTAAGGAGCTCGCAGTTAGATTATCTTAATGCTCTGTGAGTCATTTGTATTATTTATTTTGTGGATCCATTTTATGATTAAAACAACATGCTAACAGTTTGAGTACTGCGGAGTAAGAAAACTACTTTCAGCCCTTTTTTCGTTTCACTTAATGTTTGCTGTGGATTATGTGCTGACAAAAGAAGTGGTTCAAAAACCACAACAGAGCACTTGAACTCAGTAACTTCTTGTGATGACGTTTTAACTTTTGTCCCTTGTCCCCATGTGCTGAAGTGGACTGTGACATGCAAGATTGTGTCTTTCTCAAGCCCTTTTCATAACAGCATTTATCATTTCGATTTTTTTCAAAATATTGTTCCTGTGAAGGAAAACCTTCCCTCCCTCGTAATGATGACTGCTGACAAGAGACTGCTGCGTAGGATTCTATAAGGAACATTTTGCAACAATTAAATGGAAACAGTAAGAGGCGTTCCCGGCAGCGTTCCACGGGAATCAATTGTTCTACCTACAGTCAGTGAGTCTATATTTGTGAGGGGGAGAAGACAGGCCGGTGTGTTGCCCTGTGAAATTGACTTGACTTGTTAGTGCAGAAGCCTGCCTCCCCTGCATTCACATGCATAATACATCTCAGTCCCATCTTTCATTCCCTTGTCTAAATAGGAGGCTTGCCCTCGTGACACACACAGCAGCATGGAAGCAGGCTGAGCTGGCAGGCCCTGCCGGTGGACACCTTGGACTCATCTCATATCTGCCCTGAACTGTGATCCTGTCAACTTCACTAACACTCCCAGGTAGGGGATGCAATGTATCAGGAAACTGACACTCGGTAATACGGAAGCTCCAGGATAGAATTACAGAAATTATACAACCAGTGCAGTGCACATTCAAAACATGGTATTTGGCACAGGTTATCTGGTAAAGTGAGGGGTTTACAGATCCAGTCTTAAGACTCCTGAACTGCTCACAGACTCATCGGGGCTAGCCATGATGATAATATTAAACATGACCTAAAATCTGGCAGATTACATCACTACTTGTTAGACCAAAATAAAGAATGAGAGAAGCATCCTCGAGTAGCTGACAAGGCTGCCGAGCAACGCTAAACATGCTAGCCCTCAAGGCTAATGTTAGTTGTCACTGCCAGTTCTTGCTGAAGAAAAGAAAACGTGTGTTGACCTTGTCTCCCTGGTCACCCACACTTGTCTAACCTTCTGCTTTAGTTTTTTCTCTCACCACAGCTGTTACTACAGCGAGTTGATGCACCACGGTAATCTTCCTTTTGTTTACATCTACTTCCCAGTGATATCATATGACATTAGATCATGTACTATTGAGCCTGCTAATATCTAGATTGCACCAAATTCTACGTTGCACTTCGCTGGCCCCGCAACAACAAACCTTCCAAGTGTGAAATGGATGTTATGAACAGTTCTTGAGATATGCGAACCAACAGAAACACAGACAGACAGGCAGCGATTCCTTGCTTTAAAGTTAGATTGTTGGAAAATCTGGCAACAATTTATTTTAAGGTGCGTGACAGTTTATAGGTAACAAGGCATTTATAAGATTCTCATTAACATTATCACCAAGACTTTATGTGTCTAAATATTGGCACCAAAATGCATTTGTTGTTCAGTTTATAAAACATTTATAAGCACTTACAAAGAACTTGTCAACATTTTAAAGACTGCTTAAAGTTATAAAAGCCTTGACTTTATTATATCTGTTTGTAATAGCATTCAAATAAATGTTCCATAACAGCACAGATAACCACAATGTTAATAAGCCTCTGTGGGGGGTTATGAAGGTCTTATAACATATTAAGTAATGCTTATTACAAGGACCTTCATTAAAATAAATTAAGGTGTCAACACAAATCTTCCATTTATAGCAGGCGTTGACTGTATTCAAGATCAAATAAGGACATAACAAATAGCTATGATGCTTTATGTTATCACAAAAGCCCCAGTTATAACCACGACATAAATTGTGGTAGTATTAAAAGCACTATTTTAAGATGACAGTGGAGTAGTATGCTATTGGATGGCCGGCCAAACTGCACACTTATGAAATAACTCAGCCTGAGCATTGAGCTATTAAGGGTGCACTGTCCTTAATTAGATGAAGACATAAACTCTTTAGATGAGTCGATAAGAACGAGCCGACTAATGTGATCTCCAGCAGATTGAAAAGCATTTAAGGCAAAGTACCAGTGACTGCTCAAATGGGATTGTGGCCACTGCTTTGGTCCCATCAGCATTCAGCTGCTCTACCCCCAGTGATGTCGCTGACCCAGTAAAAAAAAAAAAAAAAGGAGGAGGAGGAGTGATTACTAATGCACACAGAAGGCCTTTCAATAATGTTGTAAGTAGGAGGGGGGCTTGAAGATCTCAGCATTGTCTTTTTTTAAAGTTGACACAATTATGCTTGATAAAAAAATACAGCTATGACATGTTTTGCTTTGGTGCGATGTGACTCACTTTCTGTATAAACTTGAGTCTTTTCATGAGGGGACTCGGAAACGCTCTAACACTGTGTCGCTGTCTATATGAAGCAGCACAGCAACAGTCATCAGAGAGATTCATTTATGCTATCTAAAATAGCACTAATTAGACGTATGGCGTGTTGAATTATTGTGATTATTGTGAAGTGTTACTTAACTTGCCAGCAAAGGAAACAAGTCTGGAGTGATGTTAGCAGCTCTGTGAGGGTGCACTGAGGCACACTGTGTTTACATGTACCGACCGACAATGCAAACAAACTGGAGGTACATTTGCTATGTTCACCATCTCAGTTTAGAGTGTTGGCGTGCTAGTATTTGCAAGCCAGTTACCAGGATGAAAAATAGTAACCTAATTTGCAACCTAAACTCTGGTTAGGTTTAGACACATAAATCACTTGATTAGTGTTTGGAAAATGTCGTTGATTGGTTTAAAGAACCTGGTTTGGGAGCCACAAATATAGCTGGAAATTGTTCAGAGAAGAATTTTAGAGTAAAATAATAACAAAATTAATTAGATAATATGACACAGCTAACAAGCTAAGAGTAGTTACAGTCATAAACGGACCACAATAACAAGCAGAGACCACTATACATTCAACAGGTGGCCATACCTGTTACATACAGTATCGCAACTTTGAAACTATCCAGTGGTGTCCCACTTCAACAAATGTTGAAACGCAGACTCGAACTGTTGTCACTGGTTTCGCAGCCCTGTCACCTGTAACTTCACCACCATGGCACAAGACAAAAGTCACCAAAGTTGCTACCATTCATCCTGAAGGGAACACGGATGTCTGCAAAAACTGGATGGATGGCCTGAAAGACGAAAATGTCAATCTCATGTTTGGAAGGAAAGGAAAAGTCACAGGATTGCCAAAGTCAGTTCATCCTCTGTGGACCACGAATCTGTGTCTGAATTGTGATGGCAATCCATCCAATAGTTGGTGAGAAATTTAATTCTACACCAAAGTGATGGAGCCACTCTAACCTGGTTTGAAAAAATAAATAAAAATGCAATAGAATGGTGGCCTGGCAATGGTCCAAAGAGCTCGCAGTTGAGGATAAAATCAAACATTCGACAAACAAATCTCAATTCATGACGAAGAAGTGAATGTATTTGCAGAGCACCAAACTGAAATTGCTTCTCCAAAAATGTCTCAGCAAAATTAAATGACAAAGCCAGGGGAGAAATCTCATCAGTGATATTATCAGCATGACAAATGATTGATTTGCATGCTTGTTTATCCATTTACAGGAGACCACACAGGCCTCCTGAGTGTCTCTTGTCTGACAGCTTTGTAGCCTGTCATGTGGACCATGCAACAGAGGCCCTCTGCAGATATACAAGTGTCACCTAATCTACTAATAGTTCAAGCCAGAGTACAGAGACGGAGCTGAACACACCCTGGCATTTATCAAAAATGCCACAGTTATCTCATAACAGATAAATGTCTCCAACAGTAAGAAATCCATCATTTGTCTGTCATTGTTTCAAATGAAGCTGAGCACTCCATATTTCAGGAGCAGATTGAAAAGTTGCCAGTGTGCCATGTTCGCCATTACCAACACTTGATAGGATATAAAATAATGAGGCGTCTCAACGCTGTCCAAATTGTTTAATCCCATTCTTTCTTTACAGCTCCTTATCTCATCTGCAGTGTTTCCCTAAATTGGAATAAGAGTCTTGGACAGTTTGACTCTGTTAAATCTCATTTGTGAGCTCATGAATTAGAATTGGTAAAAACAAAAAACCAAAAACATTTTTATTATCAAACAGCGTGGATGGCAGAGTGTTGCGCGGGCCGCTGAGTGGTTCTGATAAAAACTGAGTGGCAGCTCACGAGAATACAGGCCCATTTTTCATTTTGCGTGGTGCCTGAGATGAAGCTGAGATACCGTGTATCAGGTAGATTTGGTGCATTAGAAACCAACGCGTATTCCCTCTACTTCAGCGTAATGGCAGTTTTAAAAATACTTCATAAAACTCCAAGTGGAAGGACAGAGAGCAGAGAGAGAAGGACGTTTTAAAGACCACAGTTTTATTCATGAGGCATGCAGCTTAGGCCGTTCTTCTGAGTTAAGACAAGCACTTATACTGCACGGGGCTGTTTCAAGTGCAACATGATGGGCTGTGTAGGAGAGTTGCTTCTCTGATTCTTTCCTTGTGCAAACACAAGTGACGACTGGATGCACATCTGTCAGCATTCATTTTCTTCCGTGCCTGACAAGCCTTTTCGTCTATTGTTTTTTTTATGTTCTAGAAAAAAGTTTTGGTTCTAATTTTACAGTCCTATTTTTTTCTTAAGCAGCCCAGTCTCCCGGTTAACCCTGACCCAGGATATAATGCTAGCAGTTAGAATCTCTGCAAGCCACAGATGTGTTCAGATTTGTATGTGTCGTAGGCTGCCGTACCGTACTGACATTTTCCACAGGACACATTATATCACGTTCACACTACATGTCTGGGCGACATAGATATTTTATTGTAGAATTTTCTGTTTCTCTCTCATCCCAGTACTGTGTTTCTGGCCTGTTTAGGTTTAGGCACTCAAATCACTTGGTTAGGATTTGGCAAAGATCATGGTTTGACTTTTTACGGTTGCCATGATCACAGATGGAGATGATCTGATCTGCCATGAAAAACTGACAGCTTTGGTCGGCTGCTAAACTGCTGGAAATATTCAAGGTGTCCTTGAAAAAACAACTGCTTTTGGCGCAACAAAAACTGATGGAAATTTGGCCTTGTTGGCTGTCAGAACGCCACCTCTGTCCCCGCCACCTCTTGATGTGAAAGTCAGGTAATAATCATTTAATGGGAACATGACATGTCATGTTTGCTATATCTTCTTGCACATATCTGTAGATTGCAGAAACGTGGGGCTGCTTTTTGGCATTTGTAAAATTGGAACCACTGGACACTCACATTTTGTAAATGTGACACTACTGGATATTTTTAGGAACAATTTTCTGCAGTGTTTGTCATGACCAGAACAGTGTTGTGACGTGAGGAAAATTTAGAATTCATCCCAAAAAAGGCAATGTATATAAATGTAATCTTTCCAGCATTTATTCTGGCCATCGGGCCGGTTTAGGAGGCACCTTCTGCAGTTTCACCTTCATTCTTTGACTTCGTGCAGGTAGAATATCAGCTACAGCCTCACACATTGCCTCTTACTTTGTTTCCCTCATGGTTCCCATCCATTATTAATGCATTACCTGGATCCATATGAATTATCATCAGGCACATTCCTGTGCATGCCCGACAGACTGTAAAGTGAGACCGTACTGTTGCCAGTGAGACTGATCTACAGTGTGAGAGGCTCTGGATTCCATTATTGTTGGGCCGACGCTATTTCATTGCTGTGAGTGATGGAGAGCGTGGTGGCAATTGTTTGAAGACGTAGTTCTGGTGCAACAGCTTCTCGCCACGAGGGAGTGTGGGGTAATATTTTTTCTCCTCCTGGATCAGGGATGGTACACTCCTCCATGCTACACTGCCTTCTCTGCCGGAGCTCAATAATAAGCCTGTCAGCTTGATTTAAAAAGCCTGTGGCAGTATTATGAGAGACACCATCAGATTTACAATAATTCATAAATCTCGAGCAATAAAGGATAAATCAATAGAGGTGTGAGTTTAAACTGTTTTCAGTTCCCTTGCTCTCTGTGTCATAGCTCAAAGGAGGGACACAATTCAATTGCGGAGGTGCCGCCGCACATTGCACAATATACTAATATTGTTGGCAGTGCAATGAGACAAATCCCCCTTAGTGCATAAATTGGCAGCGTAAAAATTTCAAATTTGTCGATATGATTGGAAAACACTTCGCTGGACCCCAATGAACTGAATGATATCATAAACTGTTGGAACCAGCTGCGTCACTTCCCCAATTACACTTATTACTCTGCATTCTGCTTTCCTTTTAATTGCTGTGGTCCCACATTATAAAAATCGTCATAATGAATGTTTATAAAATAATGATATACGTATTTAGAAAATCATTCAGGTTTACATGGTAACTCCAGGGTGACCGACTTCTCACACAGTGGCAAATGAATCTGTTGAATCTTGGATTCCTGACAAGTTGTAGGGAGTCTGAGCCACAGAGGGTTAGTGATGTGTGCTAGCATCTATGTGATTATGAATGCTACATTTCATTGCCTGGTAATTACTGGGAGAGGGAAGCCATATCATAGTCTGTCTTTTGTTTATTTCATGCATCGGTTGTATTGTTAATACCAGGGGGTGCAATAAGTGCACGTATCAAACACATTTACATTTACACAATTGCCATTCAAGCTAATGAACAAACCCGCACTGCAGAGAGGCAGACAAAAGGAAAAAAAAACAGGCAGGTTAGTTTTGTAGCTTATGATTTCTCTGATTTAGCAGCATGCAATACATCAGTCTTTTTAGGTCATCTCACTACTATTGAATATCCATCTCTACCTCCACTTACAAACAAACAATGTTCAACCCGAACCATCTTGGAGTTGTAGCACGACCTTGTCGATGCCTAAACATGTCAAGTCTTTTTCAGTGTTGGCTTTCTAAAGGAGAAAACTTTTGGCTTTTTTTGCAAGAACAAAAAAGGAAATTAAACAACATCAAGGTGAAAACTCAAAGCTCCCCTTTTGAAATCTTGATTAAAACCAGTCTTACAACCCATTTTTAGCTTGCGGAGCTGAATTACTGGATTTTTTTTTCTTTTTTTTTTTTAAAGAGGTCATAGCATTTTCTTACTAAATTGGTGATAGTTTACACAAAAAATTGAACACATTCTTGGCTTTTTTCTCAACTGAAAGAAGCCACGAATGTGCTTGGCAGTGCCTCCTCTGCACCTTTCCAGAGGAGAATACATCTATTAAATATCTTTACAAAAGAATGTGCTATAAATGGAAATGTTCTCTTGGCATAAACAGCCTTGTGTAAGAGTGGTTGGCCCGTGGCTACAGAGGATTTTTGAAGGTCTTCGAAAATAAACTTTTTTTTTTTTTCTAAAAAAGAAAAAAAAACCAAAACATCTGTTCCATTCCCAGAAATATTGTGTTAGTAGAAAACAAGTTTAAAGAAGGAGCCCTAATACATTCTACAGATGGATTTGAAAAAAAACATTTGACACAATTGAAATACTCTGGAAGGTTAAGAAAGTTTTGTCCAATATGTCGATCCAGATGCAGATTAAAGACTCAGCAACTCCATTTTCAGTAAACATATGCTCATTCTGAAATGAATGCCAGCATCACATTTCAAACAAATTGAGAAAGTTATTGAATCCTTGAACACCTGTTTGGAACATATTGGTAACAAGTGATAGTATCTTGACTGGTATGAACAGGGCATCCTCGAAAGGCTTAGTGGTGCTCAAGCAAGGATGGGGCGAGGTTCACCACTTTGTGAAACACATCACTGCACAGGCTCAGGAACCTTTTGTAAACGCAGTTGGTTGCAAATCGTCGGTGTTATAGAACATTGTGAAGCTTCGACAGAGTCATAGGCTCCCGTGGTGATCCCAGGGTTCTGGTGCACAATTTGAGCCTAAATCAAACAGTGACAGAGATCTGCCTCCACCAAAACATCTTGTAACAAGCTGTTGCACTCTATGGGCGGAATGTGTTCTGAGCAGTACAGAGCGCAGGATTACCTCGGGACAAGGAGAGGTGGACTCCGTGTTTACCTGAACTTGAACTCTTGGTGCGGGGATGCCGACCATGTTATCACTGACATCTTGTTGCCACTGTGCCACTACAGAATCATTTCTTGGGTGCAATTTACATATATTAATAACTGTTAATATATTCTGTGTTTGTGTAGCATGTCAGAGACATTTGTTCATTGTGCAACTCTGTGTTATATAATGACAAAAACATCACCTTGAATCTTGATCTCTACTCTGCAGATATTGAATAAATGCCTCCTAAAAAAGAATTTAAAAAAAAACAACTTATTTTGCCACTTATACTCTCCAGCCTACAGCTGGGCTGTGGTCATACTGTAGCTGCCCATTGTCCCCAGAGGAGTGGCCCGAAGTAACCTTTTGGGTGGTCATAAACCTCTTGACATGAAAATGTGTACAATAGTGTTTAATTACTCTCTATTCAGAAACACAAAAACTGTGTTTCTACATTGGAAACTTTCCAGCATAGTAATCGCTGGTAGCAATGGAGAAATTAAGCAGTGTTTTTATTCAAAGGGGGCTTTACCATGTAAAAAAAAAAATCAATGAAGTGACAAGAGATGTACTGATGTACTGCCTACCCCTAAAATATTTAGCTTTTTTATCAGGCAGCTGGCATGGTTAAACAGCCTACAGGACCATCCATTAAAACCGGCTGCCTGGCAGGCTACCTTTCAGACCATCCATTTATTGCTTTGCTTGAGGCTGCTGCTGTTAAATACGCAGTCCCCAGTTCCAAAAACAAAAACAAACACAAAAAAAGACCACAGACTTGTCCACCGAGAGACTGTTTGATGTTCAAAACAGCTGACTTAAAAAACAGCATTTTTAATCATCGTTATCATTATTAAATTATATCTATGGGAGAAGAAAATGTTGCTCTGTGGTGGAAAATGTACATAAAACCACTACTGGAGTCAAAGTCCTCAGGTGAACTATCACCTGTTATTTATTTAAATATCTAAGTGTATACTGATCATACTGAAATATGTTGCTGAAATAAAACAAAAACCACCACTCTGGCTCGAGTGCTTTTTTTGCACTATCACAGACAGAGAAGTGATGACCATACACAGTAAACAGTACATTCATAAGACGATAACAACTTTTAATTCCAGACGGGGGCTCATGGGGCGGCTGTAGCTCAGCGGGTAGAGCAGGTCGACTAGTGATCGGAAGGTCATTGGTTCAAATCCCAGCTCCGGGCAGGGCTGTCGAAGTGTCCTTGAGCGAGACCCTGAACCCCAAATTGCTCACTAGTGAGGCGACTTATCCAGGGAGTACCCTGCCCTCGCCATGAGACAAGGCTGGGATTGGCTCCAGCAGCAAGACCCTGCAACCCCATGGAAAGGGATAAACGGTTCGGACAATGACATGACTGGTGTACCAGTCAATGGGTTGTTGCTGTTGCCTTAATATCCATACTGACCAGCAGTCAGTAAAGCAACTGATTTGTTGTCCTTGTAATGAAGACCAGATTTAAGGACAGCCATTCATTTCTTTAATCAGAAAGTTACTTAAGGCTCATATCCCTTTTCTCTGTCAATCAAGTTGAAAAATCCCTCTCTGCTACCTGCTAAGACAACAACACTGGCTTTGTCTCACTTGTGTGTGTTAAAATAATGAGATGTCTTCATGTACTTGAGGCTGATTCTCTCCCCAAGTGTGAATAAATTATGATCCACTGTTGATTGGATTTCTGTCAAGAGACTGAACAGGAAATGAAAGCCTTTGCATGGGAAGGGGTTACAGTAGGAGAGAAAACTGTGCGCTGTGATTAATGGTTTTGTGCAATTTATGCAGCCATTTTCTGGCTTCGGAATACAGGAAGTAAACAGGGCAACGGCTGAGACGGCTAATCCTCCGCATCATTCAGCCTTTGGTATCTGTCTGAAAGGGTCAATGATTGACTCTGATTGAGCTTGTTCCCAGTTCAGAGGAAATGAATAGATGCCAATCGCACTCCTGCTGTTCTGTCAGCAGGACGGCCCGGCTATGAATAGATGGTGCACAGTGCAATTCTTTATATCAGTCCTAAGTTCAAATTAAATGCTACATTACTTGTAATTGTGCTATGCACACCACATGAGTATACTGCAATAAAAAATATGATTCAGGAATAATACATGGTAATACATATAAAGTAGGGCTGGACAATATGTCAACATCATGTTGTTGTCATAATATGAGACTGCTGTGGAATGCCATAGATTTTGGATGAAGTTGTTTTGTGATAAGGCATGAGTGTTGTCTTTTTCTGGATTTGAAGGCTATATTGCTATAATTCATAAAATTATGAAACTTTTGAACTCCCCAGACTTGTTCTAATACTTGTCTTTACCCACTTAGTCATTAGATCAACATTACTGTTGTTAATTTATAGCAGTAATTGACGTAACAATTCCAAATATTGAGACGCATATTGTTTATGCCGATAGAGCCTTAAAAATATCACAGTATTTTTTTTAAGGTCATATTACTATGTTAAAGTCAAAAAGATGTTTTCTTGAGGTATTAAAGGTGTCATATTATTCTGATTTTCATGTTCATATTATCTAGTAGATTTACATGCTTTAATTTTTAATTTGAACGATAATGTACAAAAACACATCAGTTTTCTCACACTGTCCAGTGCTGCAGCTCTGTTTTCCCCCTCTGTCTGAAATGCTCTGTTTTAGCTCCTGTCTCTTTAAGGCCCCTCCTCCTGAATACCCAGTCTGCTCTGATTGGTCAACTTACACACATCTGAGCCAGCACCGCTCACCTTGTCTACTGTCTGCTTCTAGTTAGCATCATGTCTACAGTGAGCACAGGCATAAATTACACAAATGTGTGACATGGTGACATAGCTTGATGTTGGAAAATCAGGGAAATAAAGGTGTGACCACGGACAAGGCATTTCAGGAGCAGTGTTTCATATGAGTGACCGGAGCTCATCTTGGCACGGACTTTGGGCTAGTTAACATTAAAGATCATTTACATGCACAAGAACCTATAAAACACACAGAGGGAAATACATTAATTAATCAATAAGTCATAATATGTCTCCTTTAAATCTGAAAAGTCAATAATTGGTGCTTGAAAGCTCACAAATAAGTTTAAAAACTCAGCATGGGCTCATTCACACCAAACATTCACCAACACTGAGTTTATCTACCAGAACACCTGCCTCTTTATAAAAATTGGAACAAACCACAAAATGTCTCGTCAGGGCCATTCAGTATCTCGAGAATGGCTCCCTAAGAACTGGCTTCACTAACTGAGACAAGAACCAGCCAAATGTGGTGGCATTATTAGGCAACTCGGGATGCTTCAGCACATCATGGTACCCTCATGTCTTGAGGAGCTGTTTGAATAACTAATGCAATGTATTCTCTCTCTTGGTGAGGAAGAACCAGGTGCTTTTATAAAAACTCAAAAATCAGCTACATGGCCAGGGCTCAGCTGAATTAAGATCTGTTGTATTCAAAAAAGCATGAAAAGCAGAGAAACACCTGTGTCTTTGAGTCAAAAGGGAAGAATCTATGAAAACTACAGTGGCCTTGCAAGCACTCACAGGTATGTATGGCCTTTATATTATTTAAAAAGGAACATGTACATCTTTGCTTTATGTTCATCACCTTTCAAATAAACGTCTTTCAATGCATTTGGTCTGTTCAATCAGTGTCTTAACCTGTTTTTTAAGATGAATCATACACAGATGAAAACCACCTTGTTTATCTCGTGTCAAAGCCACTTTGTGTTACCGTGCAGCGCCTCTGCAGAGACTGAGGAGCCGACTTCATACAGCCCTTATTAAAAGTCTCATCACTGTGTGTCTGCAACTGCTCCCGTCCCACTGTGATTTTCACTGAAGACCTTTTGTGTTGCAAGTATTTCAATATTTTGTATTCTGGTCCTGCCAAAGCACCTCATACATACATTATGTCCAGACAATTGCCGGCATACATATTAGAATGACTGAACTACTGAGGCTAAGGTTATTCAAAAGTTCTCTGTTCAAGTCTTGTAATTTTTATAAATGACACGCATCATCAGGAAAATGTCTGAGTGCTTCAGATTTATGAATTCTAATAAATGTATGTGCATGTACCGTTACTCTGGAACAAAAATTAAAAGTGAGCTCCAAATGCAGCAGCTTTTACTATTATATATTTTACGAGTGCCTGAAGATATTTCTGTACCGTTCAGAAGCAGAGGTGGACTCAAGATGTTTGTTGGAGTGGGTAAGGGTACCAGCTGTACGCGGTGGGGCACCAGCATGCACAAAGTCTGAAAAAGTAACACTTCTGTGAAGCTCCCACACATTGCGGTTCTTCTTTGATGGTTTTATTCTTTTATCATTCAGAGAAATGACAATAGTTAGGAATTGCTAGTTGCTGAATTGAATCACTGAATGAGCCTCTTTCAAAAAGCACAAATTGTGTTCATCCAGCTCTGCTCATCCAAGTCTGTTCTACCCTTTTGGTCCCAAAATGTGTTTTAGACCAGCTAAACACACTGCGGCAGCTGGTAATAATGCTGTTTTGGAGGTCCACTAAATTATTTCCGTGACTTGCTGCACCCTGTCGTTTCCCTTCATTATCATGTTCTGATTAAAACGCTAATGAGAGGGAGCTGAGGATGAAATTGCTGCCATTCATGTCTTTTTTAAAAAGCATTAACATTCTAATGTCATCATGTGACTTGTTCTGTGTTGAAGAAATGAGAATGTTTTATGGAAGCAGCTTGAATGATGATGCAGAGAAGGAATAAAAAATATCTAAAATACAATGAAAGCTGGAAGATTTTAGTATTTCTTTTAAAGATGGTTTGGTCTTGATGCTCCAGGATCAGCCACGGCATTAAGACCACCTGCTTGGTATTGTGCAGGTTCCCTTGGTTTCTGGGGATGTTTGCAGTGAATCCTTTGGGTCATGTGGGTTGATGGGTTGGCCCCTCCGTAGATCAGACTTATTCCTGCACGTGTCAGAGATGCTTGTCAGATTGGGATCCGGCGAATGCCAGGAGGTGCCCAAGGTTTCCCAGCAGAACACTGCATTGTAACGAGATGATCGATGTTACTCACACCACCTGGCAGTGGGTTTAATGATGTGGCTGATTATTATATGTGAGAGCAGGGGTAGTGCTACACAAAGTGATGATTTCTAAAGCTGTAATGAGTGACATTTGTATGTTGGCACTGAATCAGATGACAATCGGCGGTCTCCTTGTATCTGATACCTCTGAGAATTAATTATCCGTCTGTATTGATGCTCCATTGATGTCCCATCCCAGTTAGTTCCTTTTGTTATATTTTGGGTCTGGGTATTTTTCTATTTTCTTTTTTTTTTTTTTTTGGGCTTATCCTGAAATATGTGTGTCGTGGTTCGGGTGTTGTTTTTCTTCAAAGCCTTGAGAATAATGTATTGATGTTGTTGTTCCATCAGCAGATCTCACTATGGTGATCGGCTGAGAATGTCCTCCCAGGGTAAACGACACCATCAGTCATTTCAGCAGGCACCCCAAAACTGGGCATTTCTGTGTCCAAGTGACAAAGGGGAAGTCAGGTGACAATATGATGGGAGGCAAAGTCTGCACAGGGAGGACATCGCAGGGCACATAATGTATAGCGTGGTCCTGTCGATAGGGGCGTTAGATCAGAGAACATTCTAGAGGCTTTTATTCAGGGAGAGTAAAGATCAGTCATGTTTGGTGAGTAGTGAGGATAAAGAATCAATATGTAAACGACAGGTAAAACAAATGTGCTTCTACAGTTCAACCCTGTTACACACATCCCCCTGCATAAGTAGTTGGTGGTAAGAATGGTAAGAAGCTATGATCACTAATATACAATATATGTAATGCAGTAACCAATTCAGGTGACTACATGATGCAGCTCAGTGAGAGAAGGCCAAGGGTTTGCAGCGCTGTCAACAAAGCAAAGGGTGAATCTAAACTATCTAGCATAATATGTATAGTACAACAGTATCATACACAGCAGTATAGTATAGCATAGTATTATATATTGTAGTGTACAATAGCATTGCAAAACACAGCAGAGTATTGCATACTATAGTATAGCATAGCAGATCATAACATAGTATATTATAGCATAGTATTGTTTATTAAAGTGTAGCATATCGTATTGTTGGATAGTACAGCATAGTGCAGTGTAGTATATATGTGGACAAAGGTTGGCGAGGCAGCACTACCCTGAGCAACAGCCCTGTTCATCACAGGATTCTCTGCTGCAGCGCTGGTCCAAACGTGTCAGTGTAACTTTGAGTATTCAGTGTGTATCTTCCAGGACTCTGCTTCTATATTCAGTCCCACCTCACCTATCAAAGTGTGCTAAGCCAGCTGATGATCTAACCATGCGGTGTGCAGATGCTATGGGACTTTGTTTTCCTTAATTCTCAAATCCTAAAATCCTAAAAATCCTTTACAACAGCCATGTGTACTGGGCCAGTACAACACAAAGGAGGATATGACTGCGAAGTGCCTGCTGGAAGTACTGAGCAGTGCTTTTTTTTTTTTTTTTTTTCAAACTTTTTAGTGGGCTGTGCTCGCCAGCCCACTATGGACACCTCTATAGCTCTGCTATAGGGTGTCCATAGTGGGCTGTGCGGAGCACAGCCCACTATTATTATTGCTCGCGCCTCTTCTTATTAGTGGGCTGTGCTCGCAAGCCCACTATGGACACCACTATAGCTCTGCTATAGGGTGTCCATAGTGGGCTGTGCGGAGCACAGCCCACTATTACTATTGCTCGCGCCTCTTCTTAATAATATTTTTCATCCTCCCGCTCGTTTTTGGCAGCTAACTAGTCCCGCACCGTTTGTCGCACACAAACAAAAAATATATCAAAACGTGCGTCTCGATCTGACTCGGTATGCTATCATTCAGATTTTTGAAATTCGAATTTTTCGCGTCGTAAGACGCGAAAAACTGCGAAAAATTTCCCATAAGGAATGAATGGGACGGGGTCAAAAACGTCGCAAATCTGCAACGTTATTCAAACATCTCCTGCTCTGGCATACGTGCGCCTAGAAACACCATTCCAACTTTAAAACGTAGGCACAAGTCTCGACTATTTAAGTTGTATTTGAACTTTTTTCCTACGATGTATAGTTTTTGAACTCTGACCCTTTAACGATGATGAGTGATTTGGGGAAAATTCAGGGTTTTCAATGAGTGTGTATGGCGGAATGTTCGCGCAGCAGAGTGCAGGAGACCAACTGACAGAGTGAGAGAGCCTCAAAAAAACACTCAGAAATTTTCTCTTTCCGTGACGATCCCGGCCACAAATTATGCTCAAAAACAGTGATATTTTCCAGAGTTTTAGCCACACTTGTCTTCTCTCTCACAATGTGTCCGCTTTTTCAGTCGGATTTACGGTTTTTGAATTATCTGCCTCTGACCGACCAGAGTAGCTCTCACTTCCTCCATTCACTCCAATGTTAATCGCGAAGAGGATTTTCGAGACTGCACCCTTTTTCAACTCGCTCGTGTTACCACATTTCGGACACGAGGACCACGAAACTTGGTGAGCGTGTTCTTTAAGGCATTTCTGGCTTGATCGTGAAAAAATTTTGGTGCTATCATGTATGGTTTTGAATATATAGCACCAGTTTGACGTCCTGCATGTGAGGCTGAAAGGGCTGAGAAACAGCAGTCCCAGTCCGTTACCGGGGAGCAGGGGGGGGGTCGGCAACGATCACCGTGGCAACCGAGATCAGCTGGGCCAGCACAGACAGTCTGTCTGTCTCTCTCTCTCTCTCTGTCTGTCTATGCATATATCTCTCTCTATCTGTCTGTGAGTCTCTATCTCTCTCTCTTTGTCTGTCTCTCTCTCTCTCTCTTTATTTGTCTGTCTCTCTCTCTCTCTATCTGTCTATCTCTCTCTCTCTCTACCTGTCTGTCTCTCTCTCTCTCTCTCTCTACCTGTCTCTCTCTACCTGTCTATCTCTCTCTCTCTCTACCTGCCTATCTCTCTCTCTCTCTGTCTGTGCATACATATATCTCTCTCTATCTGTCTGTCTTCTGTCTCTATCTGTCTGTCTGTCTGTCTGTCTCTCTCTCTCTCTCTCTCTCTCTCTCTCTCTCTCTCTCTCTGTCTGTCTCTATCTGTCTCTCTCTCTCTCCCTCTCTCTGTCTGTCTGTCTCTGTCTTTCTCTCTCTCTCTATCTGTCTGTCTTTCTCAGTCTATCTGTCTGTCTCTCTCTCTTTTCTCTCTTTTCTCCCTTTTTTCTGTCGCTAACTCTTCCCACATCGCTGAGTGCACACAAACAAACAATAGATCACAACGTGCAGCTCGATCTGACTCGGTATGCCATCATTCAGTTTTTCAGAATATAGATAATTCGCATCGTAAGACGCGAAAAACTGCCAAACATTTCTCATAAGGAATGTGTGGACGAGGTCAAAAAAATCGCAAATCTCCTTCTCTGGCATACGTTGACCTAGACACACCATTCAAACTGTAAAATGTACATAGAAGTCAAAATTATCAACATGATAGCATACTTTTGCCTTAGCTTTCATAGTTTTTTCGTCACGGGGCAAAGCGCACAGCCCACTCTTGTGATTCCCCGGCGGGGAATTGTCTAGTTAGTGGGCTGTGCTCGCCAGCCCACTATGGACACCTCTATAGCTCTGCTATAGGGTGTCCATAGTGGGCTGTGCGGAGCACAGCCCACTATTACTATTGCTCGCGCCTCTTCTTAATAATTAGTGGGCTGTGCTCGCCAGCCCACTATGGACACCTCTATAGCTCTGCTATAGGGTGTCCATAGTGGGCTGTGCGGAGCACAGCCCACTATTACTATTGCTCGCGCCTCTTCTTAATTAGTGGGCTGTGCTCGCCAGCCCACTATGGACACCTCTATAGCTCTGCTATAGGGTGTCCATAGTGGGCTGTGCGGAGCACAGCCCACTATTACTATTGCTCGCGCCTCTTCTTAATAATAATAATAATAATATTTTTCATCCTCCCGCTCGTTTTTGGCAGCTAACTAGTCCCGCACCGTTTGTCGCACACAAACAAAAAATATATCAAAACGTGCGTCTTGATCTGACTCGGTATGCTATCATTCAGATTTTTGAAATTCGAATTTTTCGCGTCGTGAGACGCGAAAAACTGCGAAAAATTTCCCATAAGGAATGAATGGGACGAGGTCAAAAATGTCGCAAATCTGCAACGTTTTTCAAACATCTCCTGCTCGGGCATAAATTCGCCTAGAAACACCATTCTAACTTTAAAACGTAGGCACAAGTCTCGACTACTTAAGTTGTATTTGAACTTTTTTCCTACGATGTATAGTTTTTGAACTCTGACCCTTTAACGACGATGAGTGATTTCGGGAAAATTCAGGGTTTTCAATGAGTGTGTATGGCGGAATGTTCGCGCAGCAGAGTGCAGGAGACCAACTGACAGAGTGAGAGAGGCTCAAAAAAAACCTCAGAAATGTTCTCTTTCCGTGACGATCCCGGCCACAAATTACGCTCAAAAACAGTGATATTTTCCAGAGTTGTAGCCACACTTGTCTTCTCTCTCACAATGTGTCCGCTTTTTCGGTCAGATTTACGGTTTTTGAATCATCTGCCTCTGACCGACCAGAGGAGCTCTCACTGGCTCCATTTACTCCAATGTTAATCGGGAAGAGGATTTTCGAAACTGCACCCTTTTTCAACTCGCTGGCATTTCCACATTTGTGACACCAGGACCATGAAACTTGGTGAGCGTGCTCTTTAAGGCATTTCTGGCTTGACCGTGAAAAAATTTTGCTGCTATCATGTATGGTTTTGAATATATAGCACCAGTTTGACGTCCTGCATGTGAGGCTGAAAGGGCTGAGAAACAGCAGTCCCAGTCCGTTACCGGGGAGCAGGGGGGGGGTCGGCAACGATCACCGTGGCAACCGAGATCAGCTGGGCCAGCACAGACAGTCTGTCTGTCTCTCTCTCTCTATCTCTCTCTATCTTTCTCTGTCTTTGTCTCTCTCTCTCTCTCTCTCTCTCTATCTGTCTGTCTGTCTGTCTCTCTCTCTCTCTCTCTCTCTCTCTCTCTGTCTGTCTCTGTCTATCTGTCTGTCTCTCTCTGCCTGTCTTTCTCTCTCTCTCTCTCTCTCTCTCTCTCTTTATTTGTCTGTCTCTCTCTCTCTCTCTATCTGTCTATCTCTCTCTCTCTACCTGTCTGTCTCTCTCTCTCTCTCTCTCTCTCTCTACCTGTCTCTCTCTCTCTCTACATGTCTGTCTCTCTCTCTCTCTCTCTCTCTCTATCTCTCTCTCTCTCTAACTGTCTGTCTCTCTGTCTCTCTCTCTCTAACTGTCTCTCTCTCTCTCTACATGTCTGTCTCTCTCTCTCTCTCTACCTGTCTCTCTCTCTCTCTCTCTCTACCTGTCTCTCTCTCTCTCTCTCTCTACCTGCCTATCTCTCTCTCTCTATCTGTCTGTCCATACATATATCTTTCTCTATCTGTCTGTCTGTCTCTCTCTCTCTCTCTCTCTGTCTGTCAGTCTCTATCTGTCTCTCTCTCTCTCTCTTTCTCTCTGTCTTTCTGTCTCTGTCTTTCTCTCTCTCTCTATCTGTCTGTCTTTCTCGGTCTATCTGTCTGTCTCTTTCTCTATCTCTGTGTTTATTTTCCAACCCACTGTACATTGAGGGCCCTTTTTCTGTCGCTAACTCTTCCCACACCGCTGACTGCATACAAACAAACAATAGATCACAACGTGCAGCTCGATCTGACTTGGTATGCTATCATGTAGTTTTTCAGAATGTCAATTTTTTTGCGTCGCAAGACGCGAAAAACTGCAAAACATTTCCCATAAGGAATGAATGGGACGAAGTCAAAAAAGTCGCAAATCTCCTGCTCTGGCATACGTTGACCTAGACACACCATTCGAACTACCAAATGTAGATAAAACTCCAAATTATCAACGTGATGTCATACTTTTGCCTTAGCTTTCATAGTTTTTTTGACCCGGGGCAAAGCGCACAGCCCACTCTCGCGATTCCCCGGCGGGGAATTGTCTAGTTAGTGGGCTGTGCTCGCCAGCCCACTATGGACACCTCTATAGCTCTGCTATAGGGTGTCCATAGTGGGCTGTGCGGAGCACAGCCCACTATTACTATTGCTCGCGCCTCTTCTTAATAATAATAATAATAATAATAATATTTTTCATCCTCCCGCTCGTTTTTGGCAGCTAACTAGTCCCGCACCGTTTGTCGCACACAAACAAAAAATATATCAAAACGTGCGTCTCGATCTGACTCGGTATGCTATCATTCAGATTTTTGAAATACGAATTTTTCGCGTCGTAAGACGCGAAAAACTGCGAAAAATTTCCCATAAGGAATGAATGGGACGGGGTCAAAAACGTCGCAAATCTGCAACGTTATTCAAACATCTCCTGCTCTGGCATACGTGCGCCTAGAAACACCATTCCAACTTTAAAACGTAGGCACAAGTCTCGACTATTTAAGTTGTATTTGAACTTTTTTCCTACGATGTATAGTTTTTGAACTCTGACCCTTTAACGATGATGAGTGATTTGGGGAAAATTCAGGGTTTTCAATGAGTGTGTATGGCGGAATGTTCGCGCAGCAGAGTGCAGGAGACCAACTGACAGAGTGAGAGAGCCTCAAAAAAACACTCCGAAATTTTCTCTTTCCGTGACGATCCCGGCCACAAATTATGCTCAAAAACAGTGATATTTTCCAGAGTTGTAGCCACACTTGTCTTCTCTCTCACAATGTGTCCGCTTTTTCGGTGGGATTTACGGTTTTTGAATTATCTGCCTCTGACCGACCAGAGTAGCTCTCACTTTGTCCATTCACTCCAATGTTAATCGCGAAGAGGATTTTCGAAACTGCACCCTTTTTCAACTCGCTCGTGTTACCACATTTCGGATACGAGGACCACGAAACTTGGTGAGCGTGTTCTTTAAGGCATTTCTGGCTTGATCGTGAAAAAATTTTGGTGCTATGATGTATGGTTTTGAATATATAGCACCAGTTTGACGTCCTACATGTGAGGCTGAAAGGGCTGAGAAAACAGCTGTCCCCAGTCCGTTAGCGGGGGGGAGGGGGGTCAGCACGATCACCGTGGCAACCGAGATCAGCTGGGCAAGCACAGACAGTCTGTCTGTCTCTCTCTCTCTATCTGTCTGTCTATGCATATATCTCTCTTTATCTGTCTGTCTCTATCTGTCTGTCTCTCTCTCTCTCTATCTGACTGTCTGTCTCTCTCTATCTGTCTCTCTCTGTCTCTCTCTATCTGTCTGTCTCTCTCTCTCTCTATCTGTCTGTCTCTGTCTGTCTGTATCTGTTTTCCTCTCTCTCTCTATCTTTCTGTCTCTCTCTCTCTCTATCTGTCTGTCTCTGTCTCTGTCTCTCCCTGTCTCTCTATCTCTCTGTCTTTCTCTCTCTCTCTCTGTCTGTCTGCCTCTGTCTCTCTATCTATCTGTGTCTCTCTCTCTCTCTCTGTCTGTCCTTCTCTCTCTCTGTCTCTCTCTCTCTATCTTTCTATCTCTCTCTCTCTATCTGTCTGTCTATACATATATCTCTATCTGTCTGTCTGTCTCTCTCTCTATCTGTCTCTCTCTGTCTCTCTCTCTCTCTATCTGTCTGTCTGTCTCTCTCTCTATCTGTCTCTCTCTGTCTCTCTCTCTCTCTATCTTTCTATCTGTCTCTCTCTATCTGTCTATCTCTCTCTCTATCTCTCTCTCTCTCTATATCGGTCTGTTTCTCTCTCTCTGTCTGTCTGTCTCTCTCTCTCTATCTATCTATCTGTCTCTCTCTCTCTATCTGTCTGTCTGTCTCTTTCTATGTCTCTCTCTCTCTCTCTCTCTATCTGTCTATCTGCCTCTCTCTCTCTCTCTCTCTCTCTGGCATACATTGACCTAGGAACACCATTCGAACTTTAAAATGTAGATACAAGTCCAAATTATCAACGTGGAATTCAAATTTGCTCTCGCTTTCATAGTTTCTTCGTCACGGGGCAAAGCGCACAGCCCACTCTCGCGATTCCCCGGCGGGGAATTGTCTAGTAATATTTTTCATCCTCCCGCTCGTTTTTGGCACTTAACTAGTCCCGCACCGTTTGTCGCACCCACACAAAAATATACCAAAACGTGCGTCTCGATCTGACTCGGTATGCTATCATTCAGATTTTTGAAATACGAATTTTTCGCGTCGTAAGACGCGAAAAACTGCGAAAAATTTCCCATAAGGAATGAATGGGACGGGGTCAAAAACGTCGCAAATCTGCAACGTTATTCAAACATCTCCTGCTCTGGCATACGTGCGCCTAGAAACACCATTCCAACTTTAAAACGTAGGCACGAGTCTCGACTATTTAAGTTGTATTTGAACTTTTTTCCTACGATGTATAGTTTTTGAACTCTGACCCTTTAACGATGATGAGTGATTTGGGGAAAATTCAGGGTTTTCAATGAGTGTGTATGTCGGAATGTTCGCGCAGCAGAGTGCAGGAGACCAACTGACAGAGTGAGAGAGACTCAAAAAAACACTGAGAAATTTTCTCTTTCCGTGACGATGCCGGCCACAAATTATGCTCAAAGACAGTGATATTTTCCAGAGTTGTAGCCACACTTGTCTTCTCTCTCACAATGTGTCCGCTTTTTCGGTCGGATTTACGGTTTTTGAATTATCTGCCTCTGACCGACCAGAGTAGCTCTCACTTCCTCCATTCACTCCAATGTTAATCGCGAAGAGGATTTTCGAAACTGCACCCTTTTTCAACTCGCTCGTGTTACCACATTTCGGACACGAGGACAACGAAACTTGGTGAGTTTGTTCTTCAAGGCATTTCTGGCTTGATCGTGAAAAAATTTTGCTGCTATCATGTATGGTTTTGAATATATAGCACCAGTTTGACGTCCTGCATGTGAGGCTGAAAGGGTTGAGAAAACAGCTGTCCCCAGTCCGTTAGAGGGGGGGGGGGGGGGTCAGCACGATCACCGTGGCAACCGAGATCAGCTGGGCAAGCACAGACAGTGTGTCTGTCTCTCTCTCTCTCTGTCTTTCTCTCTCTCTCTACCTGTCTGTCTGTCTCTCTCTCTACCTGTCTGTCTCTCTCTCTCTACCTGTCTGTCTCTCTCTCTATCTGTCTGTCTCTCTCTCTATCTGTCTGTCTCTCTCTCTCTATCTGTCTGTCTGTCTGTCTGTCTCTCTATCTGTCTGTCTCTCTCTCTCTATCTGTCTGTCTGTCTGTCTGTCTCTCTCTCTCTCTCTCTGTCTGTCTGTCTGTCTGTCTGCCTCTCTCTCTATCTATCTGTCTGTCTGCCTCTCTCTCTCTCTGTCTGTCTGTCTGTCTGTCTGTCTGTCTCTCTCTCTCTCTCTCTCTCTCTCTCTCTCTCTATCTATATATATATATATATATATATATATATATATATATATATATATATGTATCTGTCTTTCTGTCTCTCTTTCTGTCTGTCTCTGTCTCCCTCTCTCTGTCTGTCTGTCTGTCTCTCTCTCTCTTTCTGTCTGTCTCTCTCTCTCTATCTGCCTGTGCGCACAAACAAACAATACATCACAATGTGCAGCTCGATCTGACTCGGTATGCTATCATTCAGTTCTTCAGAATATCAATTTTTCGCGTCTTACGACGCGAAAAACTGCCAAACATTTCCTATAAGGAATGAATGGGACGGGGTTAAAAAAGTCGCAAATCTTCAACATTTTTCAAACATCTCTTGCTCTGGCATACGTTGACCTAGACACACCATTCTAACTATAACATGTACATAAAACTCCAAATTATCAACATGATGTCATACTTTTGCCTTACCTTTCGTAGTTTTTTCGTCACGGGGCAAAGCGCACAGCCCACTCTCGCGATTCCCCGGCGGGGAATTGTCTAGTGTTTATTTTACAATCCACTGTACATTGAGAGCCATTTTTTCTGTCGCTAACTCGTCCCACACCGTTGAGTGCACACAAACAAACAATACATCAAAACATGCGGTTCAATCTGACTCGGTATGCTATCATTCAGTTTTTCAGAATATCAATTTTTGGCGTCGTAAGACGCGAAAAACTGCCAAATATTTCCCATAAGGAATGAATGGGACGGGCTCAAAAAGTCGCAAATCTGCAACGTTTTTCAAACGTCTCCTGCTCTGGCATACATTCACCTAGAAACACCATTCAAACTTTAAAATGTAGGCACAAATCCTGTGTATTAGAGGTGTCTTCAACTTTTTTCCTATACTGTGTAGTTTTTGAATGCTGGCCCTTGAAAGATGGTGAGGGAAATTTTCTCTTTACATGACGCTCCCAGCCACAAATTTCACTCAAAAACAGTGAAATTTTCCAGAGTTGTAGCCACACTTGTCTTCTTTCTCCCAATGTGTCTATTTTCTCGGTGGGATTCACGGTTTTTGAATTATCTGCCCCTAACCAACAAGAGTAGCTCTCAACTGTCCCATTAACTCCATTGTAAATCGGGAAGAGGATTTGCAAAACTGCACCCTTCTCTAACTCGCTCCTGTTACCAAATTTCTCAAACAGGGACCACAGAACTTGGTGAATGTGTTCTTTAAGGCCTTTCCCGCTTGATGGTGGAGACATTTTGCCGATACCATGTTTGCTTTTTCGTCACGGGGCAAAGCGCACAGCCCACTCTCGCGATTCCCCGGCGGGGAATTGTCTAGTAATAATATTTTTCATCCTCCCGCTCTTTTTTGGCACTTAACTAGTCCCGCACCGTTTGTCGCACCCACACAAAAATATACCAAAACGTGCGTCTCGATCTGACTCGGTATGCTATCATTCAGATTTTTGAAATACGAATTTTTCGCGTCGTAAGACGCGAAAAACTGCGAAAAATTTCCCATAAGGAATGAATGGGACAAGGTCAAAAATGTCGCAAATTTGCAACGTTTTTCAAACATCTCCTGCTCGGGCATACATTCGCCTAGAAACACCATTCTAACTTTAAAACGTAGGCACAGGTCTTGTCTATTTAAGTTGTATTTGAACTTTTTTCCTACAATGTATAGTTTTTGAACTCTGACCCTTTAACGATGATGAGTGATTTGGGGAAAATTCAGGGTTTTCAATGAGTGTGTATGGCGGAATGTTCGCGCAGCAGAGTGCAGGAGACCAACTGACAGAGTGAGAGAGACTCAAAAAAAACCTCAGAAATTTTCTCTTTCCGTGACGATCCCGGCCACAAATTACGCTCAAAAAACCGTGATATTTTCCAGAGTTGTAGCCACACTTGTCTTCTCTCTCACAATGTGTCCGCTTTTTCGGTCGGATTTACGGTTTTTGAATTATCTGCCTCTGACCGACCAGAGGAGCTCTCACTGGCTCCATTTACTCCAATGTTAATCGGGAAGAGGATTTTCGAAACTGCACCCTTTTTCAACTCGCTTGTGTTACCACATTTCGGACACGAGGACCACGAAACTTGGTGAGCGTGTTCTTTAAGGCATTTCTGGCTTGATCGTGAAAAAATTTTGGTGCTATCATGTATGGTTTTGAATATATAGCACCAGTTTGACGTCCTGCATGTGAGGCTGAAAGGGCTGAGAAAACAGCTGTCCCCAGTCCGTTAGCGGGGGGGGGGGTCAGCACGATCACCGTGGCACCCGAGATCAGCTGGGCAAGCACAAACAGTCTGTCTGTCTCTCTCTCTCTATCTGTCTGTCTATGCATATATCTCTCTTTATCTGTCTGTCTCTATCTGTCTGTCTCTCTCTCTTTCTCTATCTGTCTGTCTCTGTCTGTCTGTATCTGTCTTCCTCTCTCTATCTTTCTGTCTCTCTCTCTCTCTATCTGTCTGTCTCTGTCTCTGTCTCTCCCTGTCTCTCTATCTCTCTGTCTTTCTCTCTCTCTCTCTGTCTCTCTGCCTCTCTCTCTCTCTCTATCTATCTGTCTCTCTCTCTCTATCTGTCTCTCTCTATCTGTCTATCTCTCTCTCTCTCTATATCGGTCTGTTTCTCTCTCTCTGTCTGTCTGTCTCTGTCTGTCTGTCTGTCTCTCTCTCTCTCTATCTATCTGTCTCTCTCTCTCTCTATCTGTCTGTCTATACATATATCTCTCTCTCTCTATCTGTCTATCTGTCTGTCTGCCTCTCTCTCTCTCTCTCTCTTTCTCTGGCATACATTGACCTAGGAACACCATTCGAACTTTAAAATGTAGATACAAGTCCAAATTATCAACGTGGAATTCAACTTTTGCTCTAGCTTTCATAGTTTCTTCGTCACGGGGCAAAGCGCACAGCCCACTCTCGCGATTCCCCGGCGGGGAATTGTCTAGTTAGTGGGCTGTGCTCGCCAGCCCACTATGGACACCTCTATAGCTCTGCTATAGGGTGTCCATAGTGGGCTGTGAGGAGCACAGCCCACTATTACTATTGCTCGCGCCTCTTCTTAATAATAATAATAATAATAATATTTTTCATCCTCCCGCTCGTTTTTGGCAGCTAACTAGTCCCGCACCGTTTGTCGCAGACAAACAAAAAATATATCAAAACGTGCGTCTTGATCTGACTCGGTATGCTATCATTCAGATTTTTGAAATTCGAATTTTTCGCGTCGTAAGACGCGAAAAACTGCGAAAAATTTCCCATAAGGAATGAATGGGACGAGGTCAAAAATGTCGCAAATCTGCAACGTTATTCAAACATCTCCTGCTCGGGCATAAATTCGCCTAGAAACACCATTCTAACTTTAAAACGTAGGCACAAGTCTCAACTACTTAAGTTGTATTTGAACTTTTTTCCTACGATGTATAGTTTTTGAACTCTGACCCTTTAACGACGATGAGTGATTTCGGGAAAATTCAGGGTTTTCAATGAGTGTGTATGGCGGAATGTTCGTGCAGCAGAGTGCAGGAGACCAACTGACAGAGTGAGAGAGACTCAAAAAAAACCTCAGAAATTTTCTGTTTCCGTGACGATCCCGGCCACAAATTACGCTCAAAAACAGTGATATTTTCCAGAGTTGTAGCCACACTTGTCTTCTCTCTCACAATGCGTCCACTTTTTCGGTCGGATTTACGGTTTTTGAATCATCTGCCTCTGACCGACCAGAGGAGCTCTCACTGGCTCCATTCACTCCAATGTTAATCGGGAAGAGGATTTTCGAAACTGCACCCTTTTTGAGATCGCTCCCGTTACCACATTTCTGACACAAGGACCACGAAACTTGGTGAGCTTGTTCTTTAAGGCATTTCTGGCTTGACCGTGAAAAAATTTTGCTGCTATCATGTACGGTTTTGAAGATATGGCACCGGTTTGACGTCCTGCATGTGAGGCTGAAAGGGCTGAGAAACAGCTGTGCCAGTCCGTTACCGGGGGGCAGGGGGGGGGGGGGGTCAGCAACGATCACCGTGGCAACCAAGATCAGCTGGGCCAGCACAGACAGTCTGTCTGTCTCTCTCTCTCTATCTGTCTGTCTCTCTCTCTCTCTCTCTCTACCTGTCTATCTCTCTCTCTCTCTCTACCTGTCTATCTCTCTCTCTCTCTACCTGTCTATCTCTCTCTCTCTCTACCTGTCTATCTCTCTCTCTCTCTCTCTACCTGTCTATCTCTCTCTCTCTCTATCTGTCTTTCTCTATCTGTCTGTCTGTCTGTCTCTCTCTCTGTCTGTCTGTCTCTCTCTCTCTATCTTTCTCTGTCTCTGTCTTTGTCTCTCTCTCTCTCTCTCTCTATCTTTCTCTGTCTCTGTCTTTGTCTCTCTCTCTCTCTCTCTCTCTCTCTCTCTCTCTATCTGTCTGTCTGTCTCTATCTGCCTGTCTTTCTCTCTCTCTCTCTCTCTCTTTATTTGTCTGTCTCTCTCTCTCTCTATCTGTCTGTCTCTCTCTCTCTCTCTCTAACTGTCTCTCTCTCTCTCTCTCTCTCTCTCTCTCTCTCTCTCTCTCTCTCTCTCTACCTGTCTATCTCTCTCTCTCTACCTGCCTATCTCTCTCTCTCTCTCTATCTGTCTGTCTATACATATATCTCTCTCTATTTCTGTCTCTCTCTCTCTCTCTCTCTCTCTCTCTCTCTCTCTCTCTCTCTCTCTCTGTCTGTCAGTCTCTATCTGTCTGTCTCTCTCTCTCTGTCTCTCTGACTGTCTGTCTCTGTCTTTCTCTCTCTCTCTATCTGTCTGTCTTTCTCGGTCTATCTGTCTGTCTCTTTCTCTATCTCTGTGTTTATTTTCCAATCCACTGTACATTGAGGGCCCTTTTTTCTGTCACTAACTCTTCCCACACCGCTGACTGCATACAAACAAACAATAGATCACAACGTGCAGGTCGATCTGACTTGGTATGCTATCATGTAGTTTTTCAGAATGTCAATTTTTTCGCGTCACAAGACGCGAAAAACTGCCAAACATTTCCCATAAGGAATGAATGGGACGAAGTCAAAAAAGTCGCAAATCTCCTTCTCTGGCATACGTTGACCTAGACACACCATTCAAACTGTAAAATGTACATACAAGTCAAAATTATCAACATGATAGCATACTTTTGCCTTAGCTTTCATAGTATTTTCGTCACGGGGCAAAGCGCACAGCCCACTCTCGCGATTCCCCGGCGGGGAATTGTCTAGTAATATTTTTCATCCTCCCGCTCGTTTTTGGCACTTAACTAGTCCCGCACCGTTTGTCGCACCCACACAAAAATATACCAAAACGTGCGTCTCGATCTGACTCGGTATGCTATCATTCAGATTTTTGAAATACGAATTTTTCGCGTCGTAAGACGCGAAAAACTGCGAAAAATTTCCCATAAGGAATGAATGGGACAAGGTCAAAAATGTCGCAAATTTGCAACGTTTTTCAAACATCTCCTGCTCGGGCATACATTCGCCTAGAAACACCATTCTAACTTTAAAACGTAGGCACAGGTCTTGTCTATTTAAGTTGTATTTGAACTTTTTTCCTACAATGTATAGTTTTTGAACTCTGACCCTTTAACGATGATGAGTGATTTGGGGAAAATTCAGGGTTTTCAATGAGTGTGTATGGCGGAATGTTCGCGCAGCAGAGTGCAGGAGACCAACTGACAGAGTGAGAGAGACTCAAAAAAAAACTCAGAAATTTTCTCTTTCCGTGACGATCCCGGCCACAAATTACGCTCAAAAACAGTGATATTTTCCAGAGTTGTAGCCACACTTGTCTTCTCTCTCACAATGTGTCCACTTTTTCGGTCGGATTTACGGTTTTTGAATCATCTGCCTCTAACCGACCAGAGGAGCGCTCACTGGCTCCATTTACTCCAATGTTAATCGGGAAGAGGATTTTCGAAACTGCACCCTTTTTCAACTCGCTGGCATTTCCACATTTCTGACACCAGGACCATGAAACTTGGTGAGCGTGCTCTTTAAGGCATTTCTGGCTTGACCGTGAAAAAATTTTGCTGCTATCATGTATGGTTTTGAATATATAGCACCAGTTTGACGTCCTGCATGTGAGGCTGAAAGGGCTGAGAAACAGCAGTCCCAGTCCGTTACCGGGGAGCAGGGGGGGGGGGGGTCGGCAACGATCACCGTGGCAACCGAGATCAGCTGGGCCAGCACAGACAGTCTGTCTGTCTCTCTCTCTCTATCTGTCTGTCTATGCATATATCTCTCTTTATCTGTCTGTCTCTATCTGTCTGTCTCTCTCTCTCTCTATCTGTCTGTCTCTGTCTTTCTGTATCTGTCTGCCTCTCTCTCTCTATCTTTCTGTCTCTCTCTCTCTCTATCTGTCTGTCTCTGTCTCTGTCTCTCCCTGTCTCTCTATCTATCTGTCTCTCTCTCTCTCTCTCTCTCTCTCTGTCTGTCCTTCTCTCTCTCTGTCTCTCTCTCTCTATCTTTCTATCTCTCTCTCTCTATCTGTCTGTCTATACATATATCTCTATCTGTCTGTCTGTCTCTCTCTCTATCTGTCTCTCTCTGTCTCTCTGTCTCTCTCTCTCTCTATCTCTCTGTCTCTCTCTCTCTATCTCTCTCTCTCTCTCTCTATATCGGTCTGTTTCTCTCTCTCTGTCTGTCTGTCTCTGTCTGTATGTCTCTCTCTCTCTCTCTCTCTATCTATCTGTCTCTCTCTCTCTATCTGTCTGTATATACATATCTCTCTCTCTCTCTCTATCTGTCTGTCTGTCTCTGTCTCTCTCTCTCTCTCTCTCTCTCTCTCTCTATCTGTCTGTCTGCCTCTCTCTCTCTCTCTCTCTCTCTCTGGCATACATTGACGTAGGAACACCATTCGAACTTTAAAATGTAGATACAAGTCCAAATTATCAACGTGATCTCATACTTTTGCCTTAGCTTTCATAGTTTTTTCATCACGGGACAAAGCGCACAGCCCACTCTCGCGATTCCCCGGCGGGGAATTGTCTAGTTAGTGGGCTGTGCTCGCCAGCCCACTATGGACACCTCTATAGCTCTGCTATAGGGTGTCCATAGTGGGCTGTGCGGAGCACAGCCCACTATTACTATTGCTCGCGCCTCTTCTTAATAATAATTAGTGGGCTGTGCTCGCCAGCCCACTATGGACACCTCTATAGCTCTGCTATAGGGTGTCCATAGTGGGCTGTGCGGAGCACAGCCCACTATTACTATTGCTCGCGCCTCTTCTTAATAATATTTTTCATCCTCCCGCTCGTTTTTGGCAGCTAACTAGTCCCGCACCGTTTGTCGCACCCAAACAAAAAATATATCAAAACGTGCGTCTCGATCTGACTCGGTATGCTATCATTCAGATTTTTGAAATACGAATTTTTCGCGTCGTAAGACGCGAAAAACTGCGAAAAATTTCCCATAAGGAATGAATGGGACGAGGTCAAAAACGTCGCAAATCTGCAACGTTATTCAAACATCTCCTGCTCTGGCATACGTGCGCCTAGAAACACCATTCCAACTTTAAAACGTAGGCACAAGTCTCGACTATTTAAGTTGTATCTGAACTTTTTTCCTACGATGTATAGTTTTTGAACTCTGAGCCTTTAACGATGATGAGTGATTTGGGGGAAATTCAGGGTTTTCAATGAGTGTGTATGGCGGAATGTTCGTGCAGCAGAGTGCAGGAGACCAACTGACAGAGTGAGAGAGCCTCAAAAAAACACTCAGAAATTTTCTCTTTCCATGACGATCCCGGCCACAAATTACGCTCAAAAACAGTGATACTTTCCAGAGTTGTAGCCGCACTTGTCTTCTCTCTCACAATGCGTCCGCTTTTTCGGTCGGATTTACGGTTTTTGAATTATCTGCCTCTGACCGACCAGAGTAGCTCTCACTGGCTCCATTTACTCCAATGTTAATCGGGAAGAGGATTTTCGAAACTGCTCCCTTTTTCCAACTCGCTCCCGTTTCCACATTTCTGACACAAGGACCATGAAACTTGGTGAGCGTGTTCTTTAAGGCATTTCTGGCTTGACCGTGAAAAAAATTTGCTGCTGTCATGTATGGTTTTGAAAATATAGCACCAGTTTGATGTCCTGCATGTGAGGCTGAAAGGGCTGAGAAACAGCTGTGCCAGTCCGTTACCGGGGGGGGGGGGGGGGGGGGGGGGGGGTGTCAGCAACGATCACCGTGGCAACCAAGATCAGCTGGGCCAGCACAGACAGTCTGTCTGTCTCTCTCTCTCTATCTGTCTGTCTATGCATATATCTCTCTTTATCTGTTTGTCTGTCTCTATCTGTCTGTCTCTCTCTCTCTCTCTCTCTACCTGTCTATCTCTCTCTCTCTCTCTACCTGTCTATCTCTCTCTCTCTCTACCTGTCTATCTCTCTCTCTCTCTATCTGTCTGTCTCTATCTGTCTGTCTGTCTGTCTCTCTCTCTGTCTTTCTCTGTCTCTCTCTCTTACTCTGTCTGTCTCTCTGTCTGTCTGTCTCTGTCTCTCTCTCTCTTTATCTCTCTCTCTCTCTCTACCTGTCTATCTCTCTCTCTCTCTCTCTCTATCTGTCTTTCCATACATATATCTCTCTCTATCTGTCTGTCTGTCTTTCTCGGTCTGTCTGTCTGTCTCTCTCTCTATCTGTCTGTCTCTGTCTCTCTCTCTCTCTTTATCTCTCTCTCTCTCTATCTGTCTATCTCTCTCTCTCTCTCTACCTGTCTCTCTCTCTCTCTCTCTCTCTCTCTCTACCTGTCTATCTCTCTCTCTCTCTCTCTCTCTCTCTCTACCTGCCTATCTCTCTCTCTCTATCTGTCCATACATATATCTCTCTCTATCTGTCTTTCTCTCTCTCTCTCTCTCTCTCTCTCTCTCTCTCTCTCTTTATTTGTCTGTCTCTCTCTCTCTCTCTCTATCTGTCTATCTGTCTGTCTATGCATATATCTCTCTCTATCTGTCTGTCTGTCTCTATCTCTCTGTCTGTCTGTCTGTCTGTCTGTCTGTCTCTCTATATATATGTATATATATCTGTCTGTCTGTCTGTCTGTCTCTATCTCACTCTGTCTGTCTCTCTGTCTGTCTCTGTCTCTCTCTTTATTTGTCTGTCTCTCTCTCTCTATCTGTCTATCTCTCTCTCTCTACCTGTCTGTCTCTCTCTCTCTCTCTCTCTCTCTGCCTGTTTATCTCTCTCTCTCTCTCTCTACCTGTCTCTCTCTCTTTCTCTATCTGTCTGTCCATACATATATCTCTCTCTATCTGTCTGTCTCTATCTGTCTGTCTGTCTCTCTCTCTCTGTCTTTCTCTCTCTCTCTCTCTCTCTATCTGTCTGTCTGTCTCTGTCTATCTGTCTGTCTGCCTCTCTGTCTCTCTCTCTCTCTATCTGTCTGTCTGTCTGTCTGTCTGTCTCTCCCTCTATCTCTCTGTTTATTTTACAATCCACTGTACATTGAGAGCCAGTTTTTCTGTCGCTAACTCGTCCCACACTGTTGAGCGCACACAAACAAACAATTTTTCGGTCGGATTTACGGTTTTTGAATCATCTGCCTCTGACCGACCAGAGGAGCTCTCACTGGCTCCATTTACTCCAATGTTAATCGGGAAGAGGATTTTCGAAACTGCACCCTTTTTCAACTCGCTGGCATTTCCACATTTCTGACACCAGGACCATGAAACTTGGTGAGCATGCTCTTTAAGGCATTTCTGGCTTAACCGTGAAAAAATTTTGCTGCTATCATGTATGGTTTTGAATATATAGCACCAGTTTGACGTCCTGCATGTGAGGCTGAAAGGGCTGAGAAAAGAGCTGTCCCAGTCCGTTACCGGCGGGGTCGGCAACGATCACCGTGGCAACCGAGATCAGCTGGGCAAGCACAGTCTGTCTGTCTCTCTCTCTATCTGTCTATCTGTCTCTATCTCTCTGTCTCTCTCTGTCTGTCTCTCTCTCTCTATATATATATATATATATATCTGTCTCTCTGTCTGTCTCTGTCTCTCTCTCTCTATCTGTCTATCTCTCTCTCTCTCTACCTGTCTGTCTGTCTGTCTCTCTCTACCTGTCTATCTCTCTCTACCTGTCTATCTATCTCTCTCTCTCTACCTGTATATCTCTCTCTCTACCTGTCTATCTCTCTCTCTCTCTATCTGTCTGTCCATACATATATCTCTCTCTATCTGTCTCTCTCTATCTGTCTGTCTGCCTCTCTCTCTCTCTCTCTCTGGCATACGTTGACCTAGACACACCATTCAAACTGTAAAATGTACATACAAGTCAAAATTATCAACATGATAGCATACTTTTGCCTTAGCTTTCATAGTATTTTCGTCACGGGGCAAAGCGCACAGCCCACTCTCGCGATTCCCCGGCGGGGAATTGTCTAGTAATATTTTTCATCCTCCCGCTCGTTTTTGGCACTTAACTAGTCCCGCACCGTTTGTCGCACCCACACAAAAATATACCAAAACGTGCGTCTCGATCTGACTCGGTATGCTATCATTCAGATTTTTGAAATACGAATTTTTCGCGTCGTAAGACGCGAAAAACTGCGAAAAATTTCCCATAAGGAATGAATGGGACGAGGTCAAAAATGTCGCAAATTTGCAACGTTTTTCAAACATCTCCTGCTCGGGCATACATTCGCCTAGAAACACCATTCTAACTTCAAAACGTAGGCACAGGTCTTGTCTATTTAAGTTGTATTTGAACTTTTTTCCTACGATGTATAGTTTTTGAACTCTGACCCTTTAACGATGATGAGTGATTTGGGGAAAATTCAGGGTTTTCAATGAGTGTGTATGGCGGAATGTTCGCGCAGCAGAGTGCAGGAGACCAACTGACAGAGTGAGAGAGCCTCAAAAAAAACACTCAGAAATTTTCTCTTTCCGTGACGATCCCGGCCACAAATTATGCTCAAAAACAGTGATATTTTCCAGAGTTTTAGCCACACTTGTCTTCTCTCTCACAATGTGTCCGCTTTTTCGGTGGGATTTACGGTTTTTGAATTATCTGCCTCTGACCGACCAGAGTAGCTCTCACTTCCTCCATTCACTCCAATGTTAATCGCGAAGAGGATTTTCGAAACTGCACCCTTTTTCAACTCGCTCGTGTTACCACATTTCGGACACGAGGACCACGAAACTTGGTGAGCGTGTTCTTTAAGGCATTTCTGGCTTGATCGTCAAAAAATTTTGGTAGTATCATGTATGGTTTTGAATGTATAGCACCAGTTTGACGTCCTGCATGTGAGGCTGAAAGGGCTGAGAAAACGGCTGTCCCCAGTCCGTTAGCGGGGGTCAGCACGATCACCGTGGCAACCGAGATCAGCTGGGCAAGCACAGACAGTCTGTCTGTCTCTCTCTCTCTATCTGTCTGTCTATGCATATATCTCTCTTTATCTGTCTGTCTCTATCTGTCTGTCTCTCTCTCTCTCTCTCTATCTGTCTGTCTGTCTGTATCTGTCTGCCTCTCTCTCTCTATCTTTCTGTCTCTCTCTCTATCTGTCTGTCTCTGTCTCTGTCTCTCCCTGTCTCTCTATCTCTCTGTCTTTCTCTCTCTCTCTCTGTCTGTCTGCCTCTGTCTCTCTATCTATCTGTCTCTCTCTCTCTCTCTCTCTCTCTCTCTCTCTCTCTGTCTGTCCTTCTCTCTCTCTGTCTCTCTCTCTCTATCTGTCTGTCTATACATATATCTCTATCTGTCTGTCTGTCTCTCTATCTGTCTCTCTCTGTCTCTCTGTCTCTCTCTCTCTCTATCTTTCTATCTGTCTCTCTGTCTGTCTGTCTCTGTCTGTCTGTCTGTCTCTCTCTCTCTCTATATCGGTCTGTTTCTCTCTCTCTGTCTGTCTGTCTCTGTCTGTCTGCCTGTCTCTCTCTCTCTCTATCTATCTGTCTCTCTCTCTCTATCTGTCTGTCTATACATATCTCTCTCTCTCTCTCTCTCTCTATCTGTCTGTCTGTCTCTGTCTCTGTCTCTCTCTCTCTCTCTCTATCTGTCTATCTGTCTGTCTGCCTCTCTCTCTCTCTCTCTCTCTCTGGCATACATTGACCTAGGAACACCATTCGAACTTTAAAATGTAGATACAAGTCCAAATTATCAACGTGGAATTCAACTTTTGCTCTAGCTTTCATAGTTTCTTCGTCACGGGGCAAAGCGCACAGCCCACTCTCGCGATTCCCCGGCGGGGAATTGTCTAGTAATAATATTTTTCATCCTCCCGCTCGTTTTTGGCAGCTAACTAGTCCCGCACCGTTTGTCGCACACAAACAAAAAATATATCAAAACGTGCGTCTCGATCTGACTCGGTATGCTATCATTCAGATTTTTGAAATTCGAATTTTTCGCGTCGTAAGACGCGAAAAACTGCGAAAAATTTCCCATAAGGAATGAATGGGACGGGGTCAAAAACGTCGCAAATCTGCAACGTTATTCAAACATCTCCTGCTCTGGCATACGTGCGCCTAGAAACACCATTCCAACTTTAAAACGTAGGCACAAGTCTCGACTATTTAAGTTGTATTTGAACTTTTTTCCTACGATGTATAGTTTTTGAACTCTGACCCTTTAACGATGATGAGTGATTTGGGGAAAATTCAGGGTTTTCAATGAGTGTGTATGGCGGAATGTTCGCGCAGCAGAGTGCAGGAGACCAACTGACAGAGTGAGAGAGCCTCAAAAAAACACTCAGAAATTTTCTCTTTCCGTGACGATCCCGGCCACAAATTATGCTCCAAAACAGTGATATTTTCCAGAGTTTTAGCCACACTTGTCTTCTCTCTCACAATGTGTCCGCTTTTTCGGTGGGATTTACGGTTTTTGAATTATCTGCCTCTGACCGACCAGAGTAGCTCTCACTTCCTCCATTCACTCCAATGTTAATCGCGAAGAGGATTTTCGAAACTGCACCCTTTTTCAACTCGCTCGTGTTACCACATTTCGGACACGAGGACCACGAAACTTGGTGAGCGTGTTCTTTAAGGCATTTCTGGCTTGATCGTGAAAAAATTTTGGTGCTATCATGTATGGTTTTGAATATATAGCACCAGTTTGACGTCCTGCATGTGAGCCTGAAAGGGCTGAGAAAACAGCTGTCCCCAGTCCGTTAGCGGGGGGGGGGTCAGCACGATCACCGTGGCAACCGAGATCAGCTGGGCAAGCACAGACAGTCTGTCTGTCTCTCTCTCTCTGTCTGTCTATGCATATACACTATATTACCAAAAGTATTCGCTCACCCATTCAAATGATCAGAATCAGGTGTTCTAATCACTTGGCCTGGCCCCAGGTGTATAAATTCAAGCACTCAGGCATGCAGACTGTGAAACAAGACATTTGTGAAAGAATGGGCTGCTCTCAGGAGCTCAGTGAATTCCAGCGTGGAACTGTCATAGGATGCCACTTGTGCAACAAATCCAGTCGTGAAATTTCCTCGCTCCTAAATATTCCACAGTCAACTGTCAGCTCTATTATAACAAAATGGAAGCGTTTGGGAACAACAGCAACTCAGCCACGAAGTGGTAGGCCACGTAAAGTGACGGAGAGGGGTCAGCGGATGCTGAAGCGCATAGTGCAAAGAGGTCACCGACTTTCTGCACAGTCAATTGCTAGAGAGCTACAAACTTCATGTGACCTTCAGATTAGCCCAAGTACAGTACGCAGAGAGCTTCATGGAATGGGTTTCCATGGCCGAGCAGCTGCAGCCAAGCCACACATCACCAAGTGCAATGCAAGGCGTCGGATGCAATGGTGTAAAGCACGCCGTCACTGGCCTCTAGAGCAGTGGAGACGCGTTCTCTGGAGTGATGAATCACGCTTTTCCATCTGGCAATCTGATGGACGAGTCTGGGTTTGGAGGTTGCCAGGAGAACGGTACATTTCAGATTGCATTGTGCCAACTGTGAAATTTGGTGGAGGAGGAATTATGGTATGGGGTTGTTTTTCAGGAGCTGGGCTTGGCCCCTTAGTTCCAGTGAAAGGAACATTGAATGCTTCAGGATACCAAAACATTTTGGACAATTCCATGCTCCCAACCTTGTGGGAACAGTTTGGAGCGGGCCCCTTCCTCTTCCAACATGACTGTGCACCAGTGCACAAAGCAAGGTCCATAAAGACGTGGATGACAGAGTCTGGTGTGGATGAACTTGACTGGCCTGCACAGAGTCCTGACCTGAACCCGATAGAACACCTTTGGGATGAATTAGAGCGGAGACTGAGAGCCAGGCCTTCTCGACCAACATCAGTGTGTGACCTCACCAATGCGCTTTTGGAAGAATGGTCAAAAATTCCTATAAACACTCTCCTCAACCTTGTGGACAGTCTTCCCAGAAGAGTTGAAGCTGTAATAGCTGCAAAAGGTGGACAGACATCATATTGAATTCTATGAGTTAGGAATGGGATGGCACTTCAGTTCATAGAATGAGTAAAGGCAGGTGAGCGAATACTTTTGGTAATATAGTGTATCTCTCTTTATCTGTCTGTCTCTATCTGTCTGTCTCTCTCTCTCTCTATCTGACTGTCTGTCTCTCTCTATCTGTCTCTCTCTATCTCTCTCTATCTGTCTGTCTCTATCTGTCTGTCTCTCTCTCTTTCTCTATCTGTCTGTCTCTGTCTGTCTGTATCTGTCTTCCTCTCTCTCTCTATCTTTCTGTCTCTCTCTCTCTCTATCTGTCTGTCTCTGTCTCTGTCTCTCCCTGTCTCTGTATCTCTCTGTCTTTCTCTCTCTCTCTCTGTCTGTCTGCCTCTCTCTCTCTCTATCTATCTGTCTCTCTCTGTCTCTCTCTCTCTGTCTGTCCTTCTCTCTCTCTGTCTCTCTCTCTCTCTATCTTTCTATCTCTCTCTCTCTATCTGTCTGTCTATACATATATCTCTATCTGTCTGTCTGTTTCTCTCTCTATCTGTCTCTCTCTGTCTCTCTGTCTCTCTCTCTCTCTCTATCTTTCTATCTGTCTCTCTCTATCTGTCTATCTCTCTCTCTATCTCTCTCTCTCTCTATATCGGTCTGTTTCTCTCTCTCTGTCTGTCTGTCTCTGTCTGTCTGTCTGTCTCTCTCTCTCTCTGTCTATCTGTCTCTCTCTCTCTATCTGTCTGTCTATACATATATCTCTATTTGACGTCCTGCATGTGAGGCTGAAAGGGCTGAGAAAACAGCTGTCCCCAGTCCGTTAGCGGGGGGGGGGTCAGCACGATCACCGTGGCAACCGAGATCAGCTGGGCAAGCACAGACAGTCTGTCTGTCTCTCTCTCTCTGTCTGTCTATGCATATATCTCTCTTTATCTGTCTGTCTCTATCTGTCTGTCTCTCTCTCTCTCTATCTGACTGTCTGTCTCTCTCTATCTGTCTCTCTCTATCTCTCTCTATCTGTCTGTCTCTATCTGTCTGTCTCTCTCTCTTTCTCTATCTGTCTGTCTCTGTCTGTCTGTATCTGTCTTCCTCTCTCTCTCTATCTTTCTGTCTCTCTCTCTCTCTATCTGTCTGTCTCTGTCTCTGTCTCTCCCTGTCTCTGTATCTCTCTGTCTTTCTCTCTCTCTCTCTGTCTGTCTGCCTCTCTCTCTCTCTATCTATCTGTCTCTCTCTGTCTCTCTCTCTCTGTCTGTCCTTCTCTCTCTCTGTCTCTCTCTCTCTCTATCTGTCTGTCTCTGTCTCTGTCTCTCCCTGTCTCTGTATCTCTCTGTCTTTCTCTCTCTCTCTCTATCTGTCTGTTCATACATATATCTCTCTCTATCTGTATGTCTGTCTTTCTCGGTCTGTCTGTCTCTGTCTCTCTATCTGTCTGTCTCTCTCTCTCTCGCTCTTTCTCTGTCTGTCTCTATCTGTCTGTCTCTCTCTCTCTGTCTGTCTGCCTCTCTCTCTCTATCTGTCTGTCATTCTGTCTGTCTGTCTGTCTGTCTGTCTCTCTCTATCTGTCTGTCTGTCTGTCTGTCTGTCTGTCTCTCCCTCTATCTCTCTGTTTATTTTACAATCCACTGTACATTGAGAACCAATTTTTGTGTCGCTAACTCATCCCACACCGTTGAGTGCACACAAACAAACAATACATCAAAATGTGTGGTTCGATCTGACTCGTTATGCTATCATTCAGTCTTCAGAATATCAATTTTTCGCGTCGTAAGACGCGAAAAACTGCCAAACATTTCCCATAAGGAATGAATGGGACGAGGTAAAAAAAGTGGCAGATCTTCAACATTTTTCAAACACCTCCTGCTCTGGCATACGTTGACCTAGACACACCATTCAAACTGTAAAATGTAGATAAAACTCCAAATTATCAACGTGATGTCATACTTTTGCCTAAGCTTTCGTAGTTTTTATGACCCGGGGCAAAGCGCACAGCCCACTCTCGCGATTCCCCGGCGGGGAATTGTCTAGTTATTATTCATCCTCCTTCCGATTTTGGCACTTAACTCGTCTCGCACCGTTTGTCGCACACAAACAAAAAATATATCAAAACGTGCGTCTCGATCTGACTCGGTATGCTATCATTCAGATTTTTGAAATTTTGATTTTTCGCGTCGTAAGACGCGAAAAACTGCGAAAAATTTCCCATAAGGAATGAATGGGACGAGGTCAAAAATGTCGCAAATCTGCAACGTCTTTCAAACATCTCCTGCTCTGGCATACGTTGACCTAGAAACACCATTCCAACTTTAAAACGTAGGCACAGGTCTCGTCTATTTAAGTTGTATTTGAACTTTTTTCCTACGATGTATCGTTTTTGAACTCTGACCCTTTAACGATGATGCGTGATTTGGGGAAAATTCAGGGTTTTCAATGAGTGTGTATGGCGGAATGTTCGCGCAGCAGAGTGCAGGAGACCAACTGACAGAGTGAGAGAGGCTCAAAAAAAACCTCAGAAATTTTCTCTTTCCGTGGCGATCCCGGCCACAAATTACGCTCAAAAACAGTGATATTTTCCAGAGTTGTAGCCACACTTGTCTTCTCTCTCACAATGTGTCCACTTTTTCGGTCGGATTTACGGTTTTTGAATCATCTGCCTCTGACCGACCAGAGGAGCTCTCACTGGCTCCATTTACTCCAATGTTAATCGGGAAGAGGATTTTCGAAACTGCACCCTTTTTCAACTCGCTGGCATTTCCACATTTCTGACACCAGGACCACGAAACTTGGTGAGCGTGTTCTTTAAGGCATTTCTGGCTTGACCGTGAAACATTTTTGCTGCTATCATGTATGGTTTTCAATATATAGCACCAGTTTGACGTCCTGCATGTGAGGCTGACAGGGCTGAGAAAACAGCTGTCCCCAGTCCGTTAGCGTGGGGGGGGGGGGGGGGGGGTCAGCACGATAACCGTGGCAACCGAGATCAGCTGGGCCAGCCCAGACAGTCTGTCTGTCTGTCTCTCTCTCTCTATCTCTCTCTATCTTTCTCTGTCTCTGTCTTTGTCTCTCTCTCTCTCTCTCTCTCTCTCTCTATCTGTCTGTCTGTCTGTCTCTCTCTCTCTCTATCTATCTTTCTGTCTGCCTCTGTCTCTCTATCTATCTGTCTGTCATCCTCTCTCTCTATCTGTCTGTCTGTCTCTATCTGTCTGTCTCTCTATCTCTCTCTATCTGTCTCTCTCTCTATATATATATGTATATATATATATGTTTTTCTTTCTGTCTCTCTGTCTGTCTGTCTCTGTCTCTCTCTCACTCTGTCTCTCTGACTGTCTGTGTCTGTCTCTCTCTCTCTCTCTCAATCTGTCTCTCTCTCTCTCAATCTGTCTATCTCTCTCTCTCTATCTCTCTCTCTCTCTACCTGTCTATCTCTCTCTCTCTCTCTCTATCTCTCTCTCTATCTGTCTGTCTCTGTCTATCTGTCTGTCTGCCTCTCTCTCTTTTTATATATATATGTCTGTCTGTCTGTCTCTCCCTCTATCTCTCTGTTTATTTTACAATCCACTGTACATTGAGAGCCAGTTTTTCTGTCGCTAACTCGTCCCACACCGTTGAGCGCACACAAACAAACAATACATCAAAACGTGCGGCTCGATCTGACTCGGTAGGCTATAATTCAGTTTTCCAGAATATCAATTTTTCGCGTCGTAAGACGCGAAAAACTACCAAACATCTCCCATAAGTAATGAATGGGACGAGGTCAAAAAAGTTGCAAATCTTCAACATTATTCAAACATCTCTTGCTCTGGCATACGTTGACCTAGACACACCATTCAAACTTTAAAATGTAGATAAAACTCCAAATTATCCACGTGATGTCATACTTTAGCCTTAGCTTTCGTAGTTTTTTCGTCACGGGGCAAAGCGCACAGCCCACTCTCGCGATTCCCCGGCGGGGAATTGTCTAGTTCTTCATGTCAGCAAGACCTTCACACCTCTGCTGGAGGTAAATTATGGGCTGATTTTGACACAGTGGACTTCTGAGATGATTTATTTAAGGAAGGTTTTGCTGTAGCTGAAGGTAAATGAATCGCGATCCTTCTTACTCTTTTCTTACGCTGTCTCTGATGAATCATGTTCAAGTAAAACAATACTGACCCAGTTTAGGGTGGATGGATTGAAAGGAACCAAGGGCACAGGTCTGTGTCGAGACGTCTGTAAAATCTCTAAAGGTATTTTTATATTTTAAACCATGCTGGGCTACATACAATATTTCTCCTTTGTGTGTTTGTGAGTGGTGAGGATTACTGATGACAACAGTGGGTGATGGGGTCACTTCACTGACTGACAACCATCTTTTTATGTCTATAGATTCTCTTTAGTGTCTTATTTGGTGATAATCAGTGTTCCAAATAGCTCACGCAAATGAATCCGATTTCTCTTTCTCTGATTTCAATTCATCTTTTTCGGCGATGAGCCAACTGGTTCATCCAAAAAAAAAAAAAACATTGTATAACTTGAGTCCTCTGGCTGCAGATTAGCGGCTTAAGGACGAATGGCAAACACAGTGTTTTTTCATCCTTTTACCTGTTCAACCATGAGAAAAAGAGCAGGAGGCTTTAAAGCCTTGGAGAGCAGTATATCCAATTCATAAGGGTCACTGCCCCAGCGTTTCAGCACGACACAGGAACACCACAGCCTTTTTGCCCTCTGCGTGCCCTGCTGTGTTTGTGCAATTTTCCCCCCCATGGTGGCCTCCATGTTTGTCACCGTTATCTCCTGTGACCGAGTCGCTGCTCACAGGGCCAACCTTTAGGGAAGACTGCAGTTGACCCGAGCTGTGGACACACTTCAGAGACCTGTGAGGCTTTGTCGCGACCCAGAACCCCGCCGCCCACCTTTTGACTTTGCCAAGGGGCGCAGACTGTCGTTCGCACATCACTCATCAAGGTGCTTAAAATGACAGTGAACGAGGGAGGATTTGACTACGTGATATAATGGAGTGTGATGGGTGGATGTCAAACCGCCCCCAAGGAAACGAAACCCACTGAATTTAGTTGGAGGAGGAATAACGATACCATACATTAACCAATGAACGCCAAGTACAATATTAACCTTGAGAATAAAAAGAAAAAAAAACGTTAGTATGTTTTTAAATCTGCAGCACACCATAGCACCCATTTATAACACAATAGCAAAATTCTCTATTTTAATGTGATTATTTTTAAGCCCTGCTGGTCCATTATCTCTCGACTGATGGCCGGAGGGGAGTTCAGGGGGTTTCACATAACAAGACAAGGCACTGACCTCATTCCCAACCATCGACTGAGCTGTGTGATGAGCCACACATCAACCCCACAACGATATTTAAAGAAAAAGTTTTTTTCTTTTTCTTTTACCCCAGCCTTGGCTTTGACATTAGATTTCTTTGGGATTCTGATTTGAATGCAAATGGAATAAATGTTTAATACCAAAGCACTGGCGCTGCATGGAGATTATTAACAGCTTGGCAGTGCGTTGGCTGGTGAATTAATATTCCCCCCTTTTCCTCTGGGCTCCGTCCGGCTCCTGTCTGCCAGAGAGATGATAGGCCTGGCTCTGCAGACGGGGACATCCCTGAAAATGTGACACTGCCATCTCTGCAATAACTGTTAATGCCTGACAAAGGCTCGCTTTTGACTGATGTCTGCATTGTGTATCAACATCAGTGGAGCGCTCGGTGGGCCTATGCACGTGTCAAAAAAGGTTCAGTGCAACCAAGTGAGGGCATCAGCGACGTGACTTTGAAATAACATCGAGACTGCATTAAGATCCCGTTTGGAATTAATTTTGTTTTTGTTTGACTTTGCAGGCAACACCAGCCAGAGTACAGTACAACTCCACCAGTAAAACCTCTGTCATCGGTCTGCGTTGGAGGACGCCAGCATGTGTGAGATTTTGGTTTTGTGCTACACAAAAGAGAAAAAAAGCCCATTACTTTGCAATCAGGGACACTGCAGGGAGTCTTAAAGAATCCCTTCACAGGCTTGTCAGTCTTTTTTTTTTTTTAAAAAAAAACCTCAAGCCATATTCATTGTCCCTTTACCAATAATCTTGTTTTACAGTTCCTTTTAGTGACTCTCTTTTGTTATTGCAATAATTGGAAAGCTCCTACGTGACGATCTTTTCTTGTTTGAGTTTTGGTATATAAGTTGGTCTTAGCTGCTGGTGTGATTAATAGTGCATAAAACATTATCATCTAGATTGGCCGGAAGGAAGTTTGTTGATTTTGTTTTGTCGTCTTGCTGAGAACCAAAGGATGTGTGAACAATACAAATCACCTTTTATTTTTGAAAGTTTTTGTGAAAAACAGTCAATGCAAGACTCTATCAGATGTTACAGTGCTATGCTACAACCACTATACAATTATCATAATTAGGAAATGGATACTTCAGAGACTTTAACTTACAGTCTGATTATTATGCATACATGGACATGTGTACATGGACTACTCCAGCAGAGAACAAGGGGTAAAAACTTTGTATTTACAAGGTTTGTATAAATAAATGCTGCGGAAAGATTGAATTCCTAATCACTAAATTGCAGTTTTATTATTCCCAGGTAACACAACGGGGAAAACTGTGAAAAGCTTTTCTATTACAGTCAAGTTATTATGATGATTTGTTTGAAAATGATAGATGATATCACCATGAAACAAAATAAAGTTAAAGTGTGACTTTGTAGCTCAGAAAGCAATTTAAGTTTTTAAATTGTTGGCGTTGTTGGTGGGGAACAAAACAAAGACAGGATGTGCTTCAATAGCTATAACAGAGTTATATTTATGTTTCTCAGAGGTTAAAATTAATTGGTACCACTGTATAGAGATGTCAATTTCACGATATTATGGTGACATTTTCTTGTAGATATGCCTACTAGAAACTAAATTATTCAGTTTTTAGAAGAAACTGCTTCTACAATAACAACATACTACTTTATTTTGTTACAACACATGTCAGCAGCATGATCGCCATGATTTCATTTCATTTATAAGCAGGTATTTTAAGTAGTGTAAGCAAAGTAGTGTTGCAAATGCAAACTAGGCTTTTTTGTGAATGTATACGAGTCAAACTTTTGCGTAGAAGCATAATTACGACAAAAGAGGCACTTTTAAGATTTACCATATTTTAATTTTTTGGTCAAACTCATTGCTAATCTGCCCCATGCTCTCCCATTTAAAATGAAAATAAAGGTTTGACGCACATGCATTCACAAATAAAAGCCTTGGTTGCATTTTGGCGAGAGTTTCACTTTAAACAGTGTTTTTTGGACCTAAAGAAACACAAAGTAGCAACAGATCCCTGGCTTGCAGAAACGTAGAAAAATAGGCAAGAATTACAGCATTACATGGATGGATGTTACCTTCTGGTGACAACACCCTCTGGGAATAACAATAAAAACATGGGAGAAAAATGATCTTGCCGTGTTCAGACTCAGGAATATTGGCTGTAAAATAAAATGGTCCCTTGTTCAGCACCTCTTCACCGTAAGGACACTGGCTGAGCCTGCCGGTGCCTCACCTTTGCTCTGTAATGATCCGGTGTGTGCCGTTTTGAAATGCTATTTTATGTTTGTAATACTTGTTTTTCTTGACCCAAGTAAGTATTCTGTAGTACTCCATACGTGCACAAGTATTTACACTGTACATAGTGGACAGCGATCTTGCGCTTTTTCCAAATGTTCCAGTTTTGTGAGTCCTGCCACACACTGCAGACAATGAGGTGGGAAACGGAGACGTTATAGTCTCCTCATCTGATTCACTGTTCATCACTGGACTGTTATAATGATGTACGTGATGCGCCTTACTCAGGGCTGACACTGCAGTACGACTGTGGCCTCGTCTTTTAGCCGCTAATTTCCTCTGCCTTTTGTCTCCACTTGTATCAGGCATGTTACTGAAACCACTGTGTCTCCTCCTTCATTACAGAGTCCGTGAAAAACCTCCAGTCCCTGATTCTTCATTAAAAAAGCTAATTACGCCTTTAATCAAGAGGACTCACGTTACAAACATGAAAGTGCACATAATCTCAAATAAGTTCCAGATGATTCAAATGAGAATGCCGGTCATGCATGTCACATTTCTATTAGCGTTTTAGCGCCTCTCTCCCTTTTTTTTTTCTTTTTTTTTTTTTGTCGAATGTTGAAAATTAAAATATAAATGGTTCTTTATTTTCAAGGTCCATTGAAAAGCTCTCATCTAGAAACACGCTCTTCAAACTGCAAAGTAAGGACAGTGCATTTTCTGTAAGAAGTGCTGTATCTTGACGTCTTTGAAAAAGTGCAGTTGATCCGAAGGCTGAAAGGCTCTCTGTCACAATAACAAGTAATTGACATCAGTGTGACAAGAGACATGAGAAATAAAAGAGCAGATGTGAAGAATTTTTTTTTTTTTCTTTTGGATCTTCTCTAATCATGCTTCACGTACAAACTGCTGATTGTCCCTCGACGATTTCAGCGCTGCAGCTTCAAACTGTCCTTGGTCTCCTGAGAGCGGAGCCCTATTAAATGATTTACTGACTGGATCCTCGAGGGAGGTTATCTGGAGGATGTCTGTTGGACGCCGCTACAACTCCTGCTGCCATTATCATCGGTGCCGAAAGGGCTCAGAGCTCAGACAGTGAAGGACACGGAGCATATGGCACTGCGGGACTGTAGTGAGGACGGAGTCGCGTACACTCTGACCGATGGGGGAACACACTCTGGACAGCCCCCAGAGAGTTGGCATCGCCGAGCCATAATCCCGAATGCATTAACTTCCATCCTCGAATTTGGCCTGATGCGAGAGAAGAAAACAGGTGGGGAGACTGCAGCGAGGTGGATGGGAAAACACACAGACGCTTTGTCCAACAAGAACCGGAAGGTTTTGTGGACTCGCGCTACAAAACGTGGCGTCGCTAATATTACATCAGACGGGAGTGTAAGCCTTGTGAGGGCCTTTTCCAATACAGATGTTGAGGCAATAATAAAGAGGAAAAACAATCATTAATCACAATCAGTGTTCCTTGACTAAGCAAAGCCCTTTACCTGAGGATACCGTATCCAAAGGCCTGACTGAGTGCGTGTGCACTTCTCCGGAAGAAAAACCGCCCCGTAGCCGAGCTCACTCATCAGGCCCGGCGGAAGAAAGCAATATTTTGTAAACGAGCTTTACTCCTCAACCATTAAGTCCATAGTTCCTCTTCCACTGAGGACCTTAATAGCCCCCCTGCCTGCGACAGGTGCTGTGCAAATTGCCTTCCTTGAATGATTAATGAGGGAAGCTCTGTCCATGTTGAGGCTTGGACTGAAGGCTGCGCAGCACAAAAAGTAGAGGATTTAACGTTCAGCTTGGAGATGATGAAAAAACTAAGACCCGCAAGGAAAAAAAAAACACCTTTTTTCTTTTTTTTTTTACACTTGATTCAAGCTATGTGGATCATTAAATGTACATAAAGGAGCTTCTGTCAACTAATTGACTCATCGGCTCCTAAATATCAACACAGACAGGTCTGGTGTGCAGTCTCCCAGTGATAAGGCACAGAGGTGTGACGCTGCATGGAATATAAAAGCAATTTCAGATAGAAATGAATGAGCTTGCTAATGAGAACTTATTAACCACAGACATTAAAATGCAATATAAATAAGCAACATTTAAAACAAAAAAAAAAACTTGTTTTGTTGTCATCTCCTCACTCTCTGTGTTGAGGTGCTGTGAATGTGGGTAGCTGCTGTTGCTCAGTTGTTGTTTTTTTATTATCCAGTATGCATCATGCAACATTGCTGTAAAAATTCATTTTTGCCTTTGCCCTGTGGGGTGAACTTTAGCAGTACCTGATTATATGACAAGCCATTATTATTGAGGTTAAACTTAAATACAATGTCTTTAACATCCCACTCTTATGCTGTCATGATGGCGCTGTATGATTAAGGGGTTATTTTGTGATCAAGGGTGGCAATTTGCTTTTTTGTTGTTGCTGGTAAAAATAGTTTTTAAAAGGAGGCTTTTTGTTATGTTTACTGTAAGGGATGGGCTTTTACTTCAGGTTCTAAATGAATAACTGTTTTCAACAGTTCACACTCTGTCACTGTGCCGCTATTCTTCCATGCATCTTATAGAAATCTAAGACAAAAGAGCAAAAGAAAGAAAACGAAAATGCAAAACAGCAACTTTTTTTTTCCCTTTTCTTTTCCATTTGCTGATCTCTCCGCTGGCTGCATCAGGCAGTTCTTCAAGCATTTGCAGTGGGTGCTTCACCATCTGTTCCCTCAGTCATTTCGCCTCTCTTTGTTTCATACCTGGCGGAGATCTGCGCTCTACTTAGTTTCACTTGTCTTGTTCTTCTCACTGTCAGTCATAAAACAAATATATTTTCCTGGAAGAGACTGACACGATGACAAGATGTTGTCTTGTCGATATCGAATGAACAAACAAATCGCCGCGGTAAAATGTTAGCAGTTTGAGATTGAGATTAAGATTAAGGTGCTCGTTTATTGATCTCCCTTGGGAGAAATGTGCAGGTAACACAGCAGTGCAGAGGCAAAGAGTAAGTCTAAAATAATAGAGACAATAATATGTTTGTCATTTGTACGTGTTGTATGCTACCATCCTGACGTCTCTACTAATCTGTCACATCACGTTCACATGACATGTTTATGACCTGACCTTCATACCTGGAGGTGGAGGGGATCGGGTGAAGTGAAAAGCAGGAAACTGCTGGATATCTACAGCTATATGTTTAACAAGTCAGGGCATTTACCAGCTATACTGTGTGTGTTTGGCGACAAAACCCCAACCCTAACTGAATATTTTTGACAAGAACTCTGAACACCTCTTGCTGTGATTTTAAGGAAAATCATACATTTTTCCTAGTGGCTTTTGTGCCTTAGCCTAACCTGATCATAATCGTAGCACTGTCACAGGATAAAATTGAAATATTTACCCCAAGAACCATAAAGTTGCAACATCAACAGAAACAGAAACGTAAATTTCCAACAGTTATTCTGTCGATCAAATTGTACCAACACATCTCTTTTGTCTCTCGGAGGCTTGGTTCTGTAAAAATATTTCAAAGCGTGGTCTCACTTTTTTCTATTTCTGACTTGTTATTCACAACAACCAACAACTCAAAACATCACCAACACAATCAACAATTCTTTAAAAGGAAGAGTCAAATTTTCCCTCCAACTTCTATGTACTATAGATCCAAGGGTACGTCTCATTTGTATTCCACCATTATATTCCAAGAGTTGATGTCTTCCATCAAGTAGCTGTCACCCCCTGCTGTCCTCGACACCTCCGTCTCTGCAGTAACAAGAGGGCAGACTCTGACCATTACCCCCTTTAATGTGTGCGCTTGTGCTCAAATGTGAGGGCTTTGTAAATGCTGCCATTCTTCTTTGGCAGGGGTTTTATCTCACAGGCACAAGCTGTCGACACAGTCTGCTCTGGTCACGCCAGTGTTCTCCCCAGCACAGCCATGGCCAGCTGTATTTATTTCCTCAAACTATTGATATACTGACATTTTTAAGTGGGCAGGGAAGCCCACTTTTTGCTCCCCCACATTACACATGCCATAAAACCCCATATAACCCAAATACAAACCACACATAATAAAGAAGATTCCACGGTTTATAATCGTAAGATGGGAAAACAGAGTTAGATTGTCCAATTCATCTGTGCCATGTTAAAGGGGGAGCACTGCTCCAATGAAATACAAATGACCTAATTTAATTTTTTTCCCCAGACCATTATCCAAACTTTCTAAGGATTTAGTACTGCATAATATAAAGTATTACAGGTTAGATTTATATCCTGAGCTATGAAAACTCTTGTATTTCCTTGACCTTTTGCTCTGATAGTTCTCAAGTTATTTGCGGATTTCAGGCTGACATGAATACAGCTGCCTCAGTGCAGTGAAAGAATCTTCCTACTGAGACAAAACTAAGAGACAAAACTCTCCCGTGTGCCACGAGGTCCCTTCCAGGAAATACTGTATTGTTCTGATTGCAAGCTGCCAAGAATAAGAGTTAAAGCAGTTCTTTTTGGGAAATAACCCTCAAAAATCACTTGTCAAACCTGGTAAATCATCCCCATCATGCTCAAGGCCCCAAACAGCCTTACTTACAATGAATGACCCTCACTTACATTGGGAATGTCATTCTCCAGACATACTTTCTGTCCCTGAGGTGGGTGAGATGTCTTGTTACTTTGGACAAAAGCCCTGAAATAACAGTGTCAAATACACCTTTGTGATAAACCTACAGTGAAAAGATACTGAGAAAGGGCTTTGACGGACATCTTGCAGGCAGAGCTTCCACCAAGCGGTTGACAAATGTCAGTATATTGAGTCTAGAATAGGTCCAATAAAATAACTGATTGTAGAGATACATGTATTTAAGTCATATTTTTACAATATAGATGACTGTAGGAAATGTATCTGAATTTTTGAGCTGTCATGTGAGATGGCTCGTCGTAGCATGTGACGATAGTGGCAAGCTCCCTCCCCCATTTGCTAGCCAGTGTTAGCAACATTAACGTTTGCTAACTTGTTAGCGACATTACATCATGCGACACACTCGCAACCACTTGAGGGCGCAGATATGGTTGGGGAAAATGGAGTACCACTTTTAGTGGCTGAATTTTAGTGTAACACCTTTAACTCTATGGTTGCGAGTGTGCTTCGATTGTGTGTGCTCATGTGTGAAGGACAGATACCTTATGTAAGTCAATGTCTTATACAGCACAGAGTGGTAAGACACTTTTAATGCTCTGTTGTTGGTACTGGGCGGCTGTGGCTCAAGGGTAGAGCCACTGTTTTAAAGGTTGCTGGTTCGATTCCCCTGGTTTGCATGTCGAAGTGTCCTGGGGCAAGATACTGAACTCCAAACTGCTCCTGATGTGCTGGTCGGCACATTGCATGGCAGCCACAGCCATCAGTGCATGAATGAATGTATGTATGAATTACTGTAAGTCGCTTTGGACCAAAGTGTGTGTTAAATGCCCTAAATGTACTGCTGTCTTCTGTTACTGTATACGTCACGCGATAGTTGATCTGTGCGTACTCGCGTCAGTTAAGCACAAATGTCAAACTCTGCCTACGGGGCAACTGTTCAATTTTCATGATGGGATGTTGTGCAGTCTACTAGAAAAATGCTGGCTCTTAGGTAAGAGCTGCGTTTCGCCTCCTCCTATTAATTTTCTTTTCATGCAAATGCTATTAAGCCCATGCTGTGTGGTGTGAAGGATCTGCGCTGGGTAGCAGTCACATTAAGACAAACACAACTCAGCAGCGCAGGAAAACCGCTGCGCGCCATATCCCAACTGTATCATGTAATCACATTCAAATTGCGCTCAGGAATAACTGGGAGCTACTGCTGAAACCACACTCTCATCATCGCCATCACCATCATCGTCATTGTCGCGATCATCATCATCATCATAGATGTCATCATCATTGTGGGTAGTATTTCCCGTGGATATCAAAATAAATACACGGTTATTATTACACTGGGATTGCTCGCAGAGATCTCAAGAGCACTTCAGCAGTCATCACCTCACCTCACCTGATGTGGATGGACTCATCACGTAAACAAAACTCTCACCTCACCCACTCAGATGGCTTGTTAGAGGTCTGGAATAGAGAATGCCCAAGGCTAAGCAGAAGCGTTATTCCTGATGTCAGACACGGATGTGTTTCAGTCCGTGCGATGTCTTCCACACCACTGGTAATTATGGCCGCGACTCTGTGTTTGTGTATGCGTGTGTCAGAGGTGAGGTTTTCCGCCCTTTTATTTTTTTCCTGTCCATGCGCTGGTAATCACAGGATAATGGGTAGCCAGCTTCATTAGCTCTGATTTTCTGCTCCTGTCAGGAGTTTTGTGGCGTCTCGCTGTTGAACAATGGGTGGTAGATGGTTTTAGAGACACGGTCTGCCTCATGGAAACAAAGAGAGCAATCAATTGCGGGTCACAGGTCACTGTAACAAGAGTTGCTTGTGATGAAAAAGACTTTAAGTGCAATCACAAGCTTCCTCTTTGGCTTTTCATTTTTGAAAATGACGGGAAGAGAGCTACAGAGAGTAATTGAAAACTGGAGAGCATCACATCACATTTCATTTTAAAAAGGTGCAATAATTTAAGAATTGGCCTCCTGTCAAATTAATTCTTAAAACAGAGGGCAGTGTATGACCGGAGTAACTGCTAGCTGCTTCTAATTCTTAGCTAGTGAGCTCAGTTAGCCGTGCAGCTAGCGGCTCAGACTTTGACCAGTGGAGTGATGGCAAAAACACTGGGCTTTATATCTTTTCTCGTTGAACGACGATACTTTGTGAGTTTTGGTTGGATTTCTGCTGTAAATACATGAATACTCTGTGCGATTCAGGTCTGTTTTTAAAAAAAAACAGATTTCTAATCATTTGGAAGCAGGAGTTACTGGAGGGATATTTCCTCACGCTAGGATTCTCCCAAACTGTGAATCAACTGCGCAACTCACACGCGTGGCATCGTAAAACGCTGAACTCTGCGTGCGCCAGAGCCGTTTTGAGGGTAATGGAGGCATTTCTAGCTGTGCTCACAAATCCATGAATTCACACACGAAAAAAGTCACTTTTAGGTTTTTAATGATCTGCGATATCGACTCGCGCTGAGCACAGTGGTGGACGATGACAATTAGACACGGCCGACCGGTCATGTAAATCAACATGCTCTAGGCGCACAGTCAGGCGGATCACACCCATACAGGAGCTCACAGGAAGTGAACCCCAGGCAACTATCTTGAGCTTGTCGAATAATTGGGTGTAATCAAGAAAGGGCTTCATAAGACACCCAATTATTAGATTTTTGTACTTCGTCAAATGTGCTGAAAAGGAAAAAAACAGCCTTGCATGAAGCCGAAGTGTGAAATTACTGTCTGTCTTGTTGCAAAGATGTATCTCTTACGGGCTTTTGTCGCTAAAGTTGACAAGGCTCATGTTGAAGGAGACACATTAGATCAATGACGCACAACACCTGCTTGCCAACAGAGGTGAGCAGGATTGTTTTTTTCACACACATAGAAATCTTTGCCATCTTGAAATCATTATGCCTGTTTCGAGACTTACCTTCAGAAAAAAAAGGAAAAAAAAAAAACGCTTGGCATTTTTGTCGGGAAAAAAAATAAATAAGAGAAGGCAGAAATGTCAACAAAGCGGCTCCATTTATCAGATCATGCGTAATTTAAACTGCACTGACATTTTCCTCTGCAGCCTTTAAGATCAACAGAGGCACCAGTCATTTGATTCTGCTGTTTGTTCTACTCATTTCGAGGCCGGGTCCGAGATGTCTGGGGCGTATCAAAGGAGCGTTTGGATTGAAGTCTGGTGATCAGAACTGAGGAGGTCTGCGTGCATGCCGCGGCGGGAGGTGGTGAAATCGCACAGAACTATCAGCAAAGAGAAAATGGCTTTGAAAACACAGCCGGAACGCACAGATTGAGCGGAGGAGAGAGCGAGAGTGACTGTGTTGCTAAAATTACTAGATGGGCCCCAACATATGAAAAAGTCATTCTTCTCTGTGTTGTTCTCAACAAGTATTATCGTGTACAATAACACAAATGAAAACAGCCATCCTCAGATGATAACTCTCTCAACCGGGGACTATCTTTACTTGCGTATGTGCCTGAAAATGATGCCACTGTATGAATACAATGACCTCGCTGCGTCGAGATGGGTATAGGAGAACTGCTGAGAAGGCGAGATCAAAGATGAATCCACCCCCTCTCCCCAAAGCCCATGAGTCCTGGCACCTGAAGATCTCCACTGTGTGAAATCCAGCAAGTCTTGCAACTTTATGAGCAGCTTTCCCTCTGTAATACATTGCTCAGTCCACACTGAGCTGTCTGCGGTGCTGGGCAGCCTCAGGGGGGAGGGAGGGATATTGCGGTGATGTGATTCAAAGAGTTGCGGACCAAAATGTCAGCGCCATTCATTCTGATCTGATTAGATGACCGAGCGGAACGAAAAGCCTTTCATTCTATTACAGTGTGGCTTAAAAACTATGTAAAAATGGCCTTACTAGGAATGAGTGAGTACAGTCCACCTGCCGGGATGAAAAACTTTAAAGGTCTTATTGAACCAACCATCAGAACTCTGACATACAGAGATAAACAAAACAATCACTTTGGACTGGACAGACATTTTAAGATGATCAATTTACAGTCATAATAATGTTTTTACGGAAGACTGTAGATTTTGGAATAATTTTTGTCTCGATCCACTCCCTCCTCTCTATGAAACCCCTCTCTCCTCTGTTCCTCAAGCATTTTTCTCTGTTCACTTACGCCGGGTTTTCAAGAAATTAAACTTTTGCATGTACCTGCCCCCATTTCATTAAATCTGGATAACAGCAGCGCTCATTTCACCCGCCTCAATCAGAGGAGCCGATCGAGAACCCCGTCACGAGGCCTTTAACTAGAACTAATGAATGGGATGGGATCTAATGACAGGGATGGAATTAATCACCAGTCATTGAAGATATGATTTCCAAAGCGGTCATTTAAACCTTCAGCTTCATATCCGACACCTCACGCGCAGCTTAATCATGTGTAAACTAACAGGAACATATTGCCGCCCTGCAAGCAGTGGTTAAATAATGCGATAGAATTCTGGATTTCAAGTTCATTCCACTTCTATTGTTGAAGAAGGCGTATTGGCCTATTATTCTAGCAGAACTCCAACCCAATCGCCAAAATAAATGTTGGCAATGTACGATTCTGCAAACAATGGATGTTTTGAAACATTGCATTTTTTCTTTATGATGCAACTTTATGTTTCTTCGAGGTTCAGTTTTCAATTTTGTTTTGTGACAACACTGTTCCTATGGTCCGGTTAGGTTTAGGCACAACAAAAAAACAAAAAACAAAACACTGGATCAGGGTTCAGAAAACATCCTGTTTTTGCTTTAAATAATGCCACAGACAAAGTTGGATATGAATATAAAAATGTTCACCATATGATATGGATGCAGTCAAGGCTGTCTGTATGGGTTTCATTACATTCCATCCATCCATCCATCCATCTTCTACCGCTTATCCGTTACCGGGTCGCGGGGGCAGCTGTCTGAGCAGGGACACCCAGACTTCCCTCACCCCGGACACTTCCTCCAGCTCTTCTGGGAGGATCCCAAGGCGTTCCCAGGCCAGCTGGGCGACATAGTCGCTCCAGCGTGTCCTGGGTCTTCCCCGGGGTCTCCTCCCAGTGGGACATGCCAGGAACACCTCCCGTGGAAGGCGTCCCGGGGGCATCCGAAACAGATGCCCGAGCCACCTCAACTGGCTCCTCTCGATGTGGAGGAGCAGCGGCTCTACTCCGAGCTCCTCCCGGGTGACAGAGCTCCTCACCCTATCTCTAAGGGAGCGCCCCGCCACCCTGCGGAGGAAACTCATTTCAGCCGCTTGTATCCGGGATCTTATTCTTTCGGTCATGACCCAAAGTTCATGACCATAGGTGAGGGTAGGAACGTAGATTGACCGGTAAATCGAGAGCTTCGCCTTTCGACTCAGCTCTCTCTTCACCACGACAGACCGGTATAACGACCGCATTACTGCGGCCACCGCACCGATCCGCCCGTCAATCTCACGCTCCATCCTTCCCTCACTCGTGAACAAGACCCCAAGATACTTAAACTCCTCCACCTGAGGCAGTAACTCTCCTCCAACCCGGAGGGGACAAGCCACCTTTTTCCGGTCAAGAACCATGGCCTCAGATTTGGAGGTGCTGATTCTCATCCCAGCCGCTTCACACTCGGCTGCAAACCGCCCCAGGACATGCTGGAGGTCCCGGCTCGAAGGAGCCAACAAGACCACATCATCCGCAAAAAGCAGAGATTCATACAGGAATTTAGTATTACTTTGCAATATTACAGCCATTCATTACATTTACAGAAACCAGCAGAAAACAGCGATATAGCCGACATGTCACTCTTAAGTTATACTTAAATGAAGGGTCTTTGTGAAGTTTTTAGGGTAAATCTGAAGATTTCATGCTGCAGCAATACTGTACTTATAGTCCGATTAGGTTTAGGCACAGAAAACTTTTGGTTAGGCTTAGGAAAAGGTCAAGTCTGGTTTAAAATACCTGTTTTCGGTCACCGCAGACAAGGCTGGAGACTTGAGTCGCAACCCGATATGTGGCCGCTCTCTTGTAACTCCATCACCAATCCCTCCTCCCTCTGGTATGACAGTCGTTGGAAAAAACCTAAGATAAACGTGATGTGACACCCACTGTAGAAATGTCACTACGGCAGGTATCTGACACGTACAAATGTGAGTGTAACAGTGGTTTTATTCTGGCGACTGGGCTCTGAATTCTGAGGCACATCCGCCTTGCCTCTGACTTCAGTGGCTCCCCAGTGCAGATGATGTGTCTCGCTCGAGACAGTCTTGCTCACTGTAAGACACAGAAGAGTCTGCGACTGTGTCTGTGTGACTACACTCGCCGCTACTGAATGCATCTGTCATTGCTCACACTGTGCTGTGAGCTGCCTCACTCTGACACAGAACACCATTAGGATCTTTTTTTTTTTTTTTTTCTCATCGCATGGCGCCTTTGGTGCGACTATCACCTTCCTAACCCGATGGCATTTGGAGAACGGAACACGACAGAGTCACTGAGCATGATGAGAATATCTATTCCCTGCCTCCTAGACACAGGCTCTTTGCTCTGTGTGGCGTAATTTAGCATCCTGTCTTAAGTAATTAAGGACTTTAATCATTTGGTGGCGATTATGCCCCCCTTATGTGTCCTAGTCTGAGTAATGTATGTCATGTAACATTAGGCAGCTATTGTTATTTCAGTGTAATAAATAAAACACGCTGACGGGACAATGCATCAAATAAATACAGTGAATGGCCTCGTTTAGTTTACAGACTTACATGCTCGCTTAATCCTGGAGTTTCACATATATTGCGAAAAAGTTAAGTATCAGCACACACAGCAGAACCAGAGTAGGAGGTGATGATTCAGTGACCCTGGTTAAGGCCAACTGTGATCCAGTAAACAAATGCATAAATTCACTTCATTGCATCAAAATTAGCCCTCCTGCTTGTGTGCGGACCCTTGTGGATGCGTCATACCGCGTTAAGTCAAAGTGCAAAGAGTCGTCGACTTCGCTTTTAAATGTTTTAACAACTTTGCGCACAGCTTTACTCCGGGAAGCTCAGCCACTTGTCGTGCTGGCGCTTGAGGCTTAAAAATAGAGCACTGTTCTGTTTTCGCTCTGTCTTCGCGCTGCCGTGATGAGAGCTCGCTAATCAGAGCCCGGCGGCACAAAATGGTGCTCGGTGAATCTTGCGCTTTGTCGTGAGGTCCGTTGTGCTTTCCCCCAAGTTTTTGGGTAGATAACGTTGAGCTTTCTGTCGCTGTGGACATCCATTCGTTGCTGGAGGTGGTGCAGAGGTTGAGAGGGGAGAGACATGCCTGCCTTGGGAGACAGTGATGTGTCAAAGAGGCATCCACCCTCCCTGCTCCCAATTACAAAACGAGCGAGTGGGTGGCCTTTCTTAAACTCTATGTGTGTCTGAATGATGCGAGTGTGTGGGGGGGGTGGACTTTGAACTGTGGTGCGGCGCACGGAATGACAACTCTAGCCCACTTTCTGCCTCCGCTTTATCTCTCTCCACGGCATCTCACCCTCCACTGCTGTCTGATGACGCCTTCATTTGTTGTGCAGGCGCTCTGCAATTCATCAGGGCTTTTCCCAAGGGTCCTCAGATATATTTAAGGAGTCTGATATATCGAAGCCATCCTGAAAAAATGGAGGCGCACAAGCAGCTTAAAAATTTCCGAAGTGCATTTGAGACAAGCCATTGAGAGGGAGCGTTTATACCAAAAATCCCCCCAAAAGTTTCTTACTATTTTCACTCAAGCTAAATGATTTCCTGAGCCCTTAACATAAGTGAGTGTGTGCGTGTTGGTAAGGCCGGGGTTTATACAGTGATACTAGGCTCTGTGAACGTTGCTTTTTGAAATGTCCTTGGGAGTGCCCCTGCTCCACTAATTAAATGTCAGCTAATTTGTAAAAATTTAAGTACAGTTTAAGAACGAACATGTGCTTTTTTCTTGTTTGCATAGGCATGAAAAATGACTCCAATGATCCGGCACTGAGGCTGGGAATGTAGCAAAATGGGCCTAATTGGGCTTGCAGCCTTGAGTGTACTCAGCAGGAAACAACTAATAAACCAAAGTGCCTGGTCTGAAACTTGTTCCTGTGTTGGCCTGCAGGGATAACAAAGTGTCAGACAGCACTGCGCCGTATGCCCTTAAACATAACTGTGTTTTTAATGTTGCAATTGAGCAGTGAAATGTACAACATTTGGTGGTCTGACAGCGCACACACTGTGTGCTTGTTGTTGGCGTGCAATCCATGTTTAGCCGTGCTTGAGAACATCGCCAAAGTGAATGAGCCGTATGAAAAAGACATCAGCTCCCTTCTTTGCATGAGCAGAATTCAATAGAGACCCAGTAAATATTTCAGAAAAAAAAGTTATGTACATATATATAGGGTACAGCATCCAAGATAATGGTGAAACTTCGAGCAATCAGCAACTTGGCTGCTCCAGCTTGGCATGCAAAACAGTTTTCTGTTTAATAATACAGCACACGAATAACATGAGCCTTTATATAGAGCTCCACGGTCATTCATAATTCATACTGTGATGCTAATAAGGCTTTGTGCACTCTGCTCCAAAAGGAAGAAACTAAAATCTGGTGCTAAAGTCAAGAGTGTGACACTCGCAGATCGATTGGGAAATGATCGTTTGCATCAAATGGATGTCATGGTCAGCCACTGTGATGATCTAGCGCAGTTGCATGTCCAGTAAAATTGGACATAAACTAAGAAACTGCAATGCTTCTGCACAAAGTAATTAGTATGCGTTTTCTATACGGTTGCAGTAAGTCGCTGTACCCTTTCAATGATGCGGTGTGTTTCACAACAGAGATTGTCATTGATAGACATGAGCAGTATGTGACTTTCAAGTGTTTCTCCAATTGTGCATTTCTTCTATGGTATGCAAAGATATAATATGTCACCCATTGATGTAATTGGCCACCTGTTGAAAACAAACAGGGGGCAGCATAACACTGGGGCAGTCGCTAACTGCTGCAGATGTGGCTGCTGTTCGCTAGTTAGCTTAGATAGCCAGGTGCCTGCTGGTTGTATTAGCTGGCTCTGCTTTATTTGGTGCTTGTATTTACACCATTAGCACTGAAGCTTTGGACAGCGAGGAGGAGGAGGAGTTTTTCAAGCCTGGGGCGGAGATGGTGTGGTGGGAAGCCCAGTTAGATGACTGGAATGCAGTAACGTGGTGTTTACATTTTCAGTAGACATCTACAAGGTTACAGGGTACATGTATTTGTATTTTTCTCTTTTTAAAGGTTTGAACAAAACAAAATTATGTTTGAGCCCTTCGTGCTAAGTCTTTTTTTCTTTTTTTTTTTCATAAATGGGTTGTTGAAGAAGCTGCTCTATGTTCTGGCGGCCTGGCAGTGGAGACTTCTGTATCTTTTGGCAGATGGCAGCAGGGTGAACAGACTGTGGCCGGGGTGGGTATCAAACTATTATCCTGGGCACTGTACAGGCATCTAGCTTTATTCATATTTCTGATGCTCTGTAGATGAGTAACAGTAACGTTCCAGGTGGTTTTAATCACCCACTTTAGAGCCTTCCTGTCCTGGGCCATGAACAAACAATGCCAGTTTGTTGTTTTTTTACAGTCAGGGTGCTTTCTACAGCTTCTCTGTAAATGTACCAAGAACCAAGTTTCCTGAAAAAAGTAGTGGTGTTGTGTGATGACTATAATAACTGTAGTTTCTCAGTGATAGTAATTCCAATGAACTGAAATTGTTCACCTGCTCCACCTCAGCTAAACTGATGCAGACAGGGGTGTGTTTCTCCACCTCCTCCTTTTTTAAAATCAACGAGCAACTTCTTGGCTTTGCTGACATTGAGCAGTAGATTGTCTTCTGAGCACCACTTTGCATGATTGTTCATTGCCTCCTGATATGAATGCTCATTGGTGTTTGTAACATAGCGGATGATTGTGGTATTGTCCACATACTTAACAACAGAGTAATAGATGTCTGGGAATGCAGTCATGGGTGTGCAGTGTGAACAGAAGGGGGCTGAGCACACAGCCCTGGGGGGGCTCCGGGGTTGAGCACTATTGTGGAGGCGTCTCCCATACATATCTGAAATAATCCCAAAACTGTTATTACCTCATATTCTGCTGATCATTTCAGTTCACTTCTGATTTTTTTTAAACGTAAGCTATTACATATTGCAGCTTTAAACTAAAAATGAAAACACACTGGAACCTAAATAGGTTCAGTGAATAATAACACTGCAAGAAGAAGATTACTGTAAAAGATTACAAAGGTAAAATGTTCTAGGAAGTTCAGTTCGGAAGATGGTTTAATTGATATTCATAATGAGTGGCTATTAGTCAAACTTGAATCTTCAGGGTCAGGTGCATCCTTACTGTAATTATAGCTTAACATTTTCTTGTTAATTCTGTACACTTATTGAACTTGTTGAATAATAGGTATTGAATCTTTTCATTCTCTTGTTAACACAGCTAATATGTGTAAGCATGAGTCATTTTTGGCTGTATTTAAGAGCCCGCTGTAACATTTAAAATGGCAGATGTTAAAGATCACTGTCAATAGCTGCACTGATATTTTAAAAAAAAAACATAATGCAGTCTGATTCCACCTGAAACTCCCTGGCAGCTGTTTCCAACTCATGCAGGCAGTTGGCAGCGCTCGTGTGATTCCGATCAACAGTGGTTGTTTTGCTTGGAGCAGCAGGGACAGGAATGAGAATGTGTGCGTCCCTAATTCGGAGCAGATGGAATTTAAATGGATGTGCCGTGGACTGCACGAGGTCACATTGCAAGACTCAATTGTAGTGTTTGGTTTATTCAATTAGCTGCCTCCTCTGAGTCTCACAACAACCAGGTGGGACTCTCATAATTCTATTTCAATCTACCACGGAAAACCACACCTCGGCAGAACACTGCTAATGTGTTGTGAGGAAATTAGAAGTAAAACAACACTTTCATGAACGGAATGAATGATTCTTTTTACAATGATCAGTCAAGTGAACTCATGATATTTGTTTGCTTATTAGGTTTTTTTCATGCTAAGGGGAAAGAGCCTTTCTACAGCATGGACGTGATGAATAAATTATGCAAAAACGTGAACAGCTCACCTTTAGATATTTCCACTAAAACTCCACTCTGGTCTAACCCCTAGTGCATTGAAAGCAGCAGCCTGGTCAGTGGCCCTATTCTTTTAAATTTGACACCGTAGTTTTGCCTCTAGCATCACGTCTTATAGTAGATTTCGAATGCAGTAGAATAATTAGCAAGAACAATTTCAGCCAGAGGGTGTTTGGATCGTTCAGATACTTTACCCTATAGACTGGGATTTGCATCTCACATATGACCAAAGGTCAACATTGATTTCTCTTAAGGTTATGTTACCTAAGTAAGTAAATGTACATAAATTGTGTAAGTCAAGTAAGTGTAATGCCTGAAGGTAGTTGAGCTCGATCTTAAACCTAACCTAAACCTAACCAAACCATGATTGTTTCATAAAATGTCAGTCATAATATCAGATATTATGTTTGTCAGCAAGCTTTATTTTGAAAGTCTAACTGGGTGTTGGATTTGTATAGCTGCTTAATGGGACTTCAGATTTTATATCTGAACTTGAGAACCTGTTGACTGTTCATAACAGTAGCGATGCGAATTCGTGATGGTTGCAACATTTTCTTCATTAAAAAAATATTGGTTTCAAAGTCATTTGTGATGATCTCATGCGATGAGTGAAAATAACATTTCATGAAGCAGAGAAAGAAACGGGAATTCCACTGAATGATTCATGACCAGTTACGGACATATTTTAGGACGGGACCATTTTGAATTATCTATGATATTAAAATCTCTCTCTCTCTCTCTCTCTCTCTCTCTCTCTCTCTCTCTCTCTCTCTCTGTCACTCTGTCAATCATGCACTCTCTCTGCTCTATGCTTGAAAAAGATGACCTCGTTCCAAAACAAAAAATAATAAAAATGTGAAAGTACTCATCACAAGAAAAGAAGTCAGAAACCATATATTGACATGCAGATAAATCACATGCCCCTGGTGTGTAAAGGCCCTTAATTCAAATAGTATTCTGTCACTAATATGCAGCGAATGTCCTCTTCTTTTGATTTAGAGCTCGACTGCGGACGATGATTGATTGCTGCAGTGAAACACACACATCAAGTGTTTAAGTATGAATTATGATTTTTATGGTTTTTGCGCATTATAGCCTCCCATCTAATTTCTTCATTCTAAATTCAATTGTGAAGCCCATTAACTGTAAACTTCATATTAATCCAACCATAAGATTATGAGCGATAGGAAACAGTGGGATGTCCGCTGAGAACTGTTGTGCTTAATCCATCTTTTCCATAGATCTTTTATTTTCACTGCAGTAGAAAAAAAAAATGCAACAGAGCATGACAGGCTTCTCCGAGGAGTTTACAGCCTAATCGGGAGGTCTGATCACATTAGTGATTTATTACTGGACAGAAGGTACAGTTGATAAGAAAAAGACATGTTGAAATTTTTAAACACTTGGATACTAACACTTTTTTTTTCTTATGCAGCTGTTAAGATGTGACAGTGATGTGAATAAACAATGCATTGCTGTTCATTTTTATTATTGCTCTTATTGTTGTTGTGTTTCTTGGATATTTGTTCAGCAGTTTGGTTTGACTCATTTGACTGGACGTGTCATGGATTCATGGTCATGGTTCAAGTCCTGGGAAGTTCTTTTGCAAACAATTCTTTTATCTGTCCCCCAAAAATGACAGTTTACCCCAGTTTTTTTTTTTTTTTTTTTTACAGCTGGGCACCTTGTTTCCGTTTCAGAGCTCATAAATATCAAAGTGCACTTCATTGCTTCTCTTTTTCATCTGACCTGATTCCAAGCTTAATAATAAAACAGCGCTGTCTTGCTCCTCCAAACATTTCCTACCCATAAATCTAATTAGAACAAACATCCACCATTGCTAAATTTATGCACCAGCCCCGGAGCCAGCTCCTGCATGGTAAATGCAAAGAAATATCTGGGCTGCTAATGGGGAAGGTTAGAGAGCTGAGGTCAGCAGCTTTAGTTCAACTCAGCTCTGTGTTCACTGGAAGCTGGACTGTAGCCTTTAGGGACTGTCACAGAGTGCTCAGAGAGCTGGGCACTAAGGGATTGCCCTCATTGCAGATTGAAGAAGCAGGAGAGACTCTGAGACACATCCTCTGTTGATGAGTTATGCAAAAGCTGAAATAAGCGTATGACTCGTGATATCTATTGGTGGTGGATCCTTTAAAGCATTCGACTGTCAAGTCATTATATCAGAGAGAACTTTGATGGAGGCATTGTGCTCGTATCCGTCTCATCGGGGCTTTGAGTGCACAGGCGGCAATGTGTCGACATGCTTGTGAACACAAATAAGGAACATTACTGGCATATAGGGGAGAACAGGGTATTGCCATTGGATTATTTTACTGCAAGAAAAGTGTATTTCTTTCAAACAATAGATAATATATATACCTCTGGTTGTTGTGTAACCATGAAAATTAATAAGTTATCTAACTATGAAACTTGTATTATATTTTATTCAATATTATATATTTATTTATTATATAATAATCTATATATTTCAGCAATTTCCTTCGGGATTAATAAAGTCCTTATCTTATCTTATATGTATTATATAAATATTATATAGTTCATTCATCTGTGTATTAATCGATTCATTCAAGTCACTATACAGTAAGGATTAGATTTGAAAAATAACCAAAACAAAAATAATCGGAAAAAAAAGAGTTGCTCATTTGCATACAGTCACGTTTGGGTTAGTAGTGTCCTCATTGGTCAGGTGTTGACCTGTTGACCTATGACCTGAAGGCTTGACGACGTCGAGTTGATGTTGTCATCACGTCAAAATAAGCGCGAACGGAGCTCACAGTGAGCTAAATCAGCCAACGAATATTTGCTAAAAACAGAAATGGATATCAGAAAATGGTTACATGGCGGTGCTGCTTCTTCTGCAAGGCCTCCGTCGGCTCTGCCGGCGACAGAAGAGGGAGCAAGTGTACACAGAGCCGCCACTTCTGAAGAGCAGGAGCCTGCAGCTAATGTTAGCCTGACAGAAGCAACGTTAGCCGTGACAGAAGCAACCCTGGCAACGATACGGCTGCGGCTAGCAGGAGCGCTAGCTGCCTAAGAAAAAACCATTGACAAACTCGGGACTGAACAGCCCGCTCAAGTTGTTTTACAACATAACCCAGCCAGCATTTTCAGGGGGAGGAAGCGTTCATCTGTCTCTACATGGTACCATGACCGTGACTGGCTTGAATGCAGCGTCAAAGCAGATGCAGCGTTTCGCCTTTGTTGTCGGCAGTTTAGTTGATCCAGAGAGCACCGCATTCCCTTGACGTAGTGCTGTGAAGCACATTATGGACCTGTCACAAGTGGATGTCATTGAGACACAGTTCAAAGTTGCTGAGCAGTTTTTCAGCTCGCGGAAGCAATCGGAACCGCCAGGGGTGGATTGGACTGTACAGTAACGTTACATCCTCTCAAAGTACCACACGCATCTGATGGCGGTGCCAAGTGTGCTAACTGCGTTTAAACTTGGCCGGACATTTGGTGCTTCCACGGCAATGTGCACGAATTCATTCTCTACGTTGAGAAATGTGTTTACGGACCAAAAACGCGCAATGCTTCACAAAAGGAAGGCCCAGTTGGTTCAGCTGGCCTTTGAGAGAGACTTGACCCGAAGATGCACCACCGAGTGGAAAGATACCGTTCTTCGAAGGTTTAGTGGCCGCACTCCTCGCATACAGCTCTTCTAAAGGTAGGTCGTGCTTTTAATGTACCTTTTTTGCCCGCCGTGGCATACTCGTTTATAACGCTTAAAGCTGAATGGGTTTTTGTCCTGTCTGAATTTATGCTGCATCTGGCTGTGTGATATATTACAGTTGTTTAAGTGATGCGCGATGGCTGCGCGCGTGAAAGAGAGAGAGGCTCTATGTGTGTGTGAGAGAGATTTGGGTGTTTTGGTATGACATGGATTAGCGTGTTTATTGTTGACAGAAAACTGATATTATCACGTATTTACATGGTATATTGAGTTGTTGAGTGGCAGAAAGTGACCCCCCACACTCACTGAATGCCCCCCGGTTAAATGTGCTCTGAGGCCGACTGTGGTGTTGGGTAAATAGAGCCCTCTGCCACCTTTAGATGCTGATATGTAAATCACTCAATATCAAACAGTTTTGAGATATTTTGGAACTTTATTTGAAACCAATATGTAAGAATTAGCCACCTGTGGGATTCATACTCAAAACAACTATGGAGCCGCAGTTAGAGAAGGCAACTAAATGTAACTATTTGTAGCTGCTTACAGCTAGTCATTTGGACTGCTAATCGATTACCAGTGCAGTAGATTTCTGCAGCTCAAGGATGAAAATGTGTTTTTATAACTCCATGGAAATGCAATCAAAGTTTATATCTGTCTTGCCTACCAGTTTATAACTGGGAAAAGAGTGGAATTGAGCATTTCGCAGGGCTTCCTCACAAGGAGCAAGCTGCAGCAGGAGAGTGGTGAACTGTGTTCTCTAGAGATGGACTTTATCATGCGATGTCGAGATTCACTTTCTGTCGAGATTCATTTTCTGTCGGTCAGTTCAGCAGGAAGAATGGTTCATGTCGTTTGTTCGTTCATTAAGTCGCGTTTCCGGTACAATGACTTTTAGCGGTGAATCATGTAATGAACAGTTTTGATCATGCGGTCAACATAACACTGTAGTTCTAGGCATATTCTTGGCTGTAACTTAATGATTATGTGTACTTTTAGAACAACAACACAGTTTTTTTTATTTGTAGACAGTGTCCAAGGCTCAGCATAGGATTGGCTTGCTCTCAGTCCTCTTCACCACTCATAACTAAACAGTGAACAACACAGCGACTAGCCTGTGAGAACAACAGAGCGAATGAGAGTAGGGATGTAACGGTTACCAGTGTCACGGTAAACCACGATAAAATTCCCGGTGAAGGTTACCATTACCATGGTAACTTCTGTGGTCTATAACCACGGTGTGGAAAACAAGTGAGATACTTTATCCAAGTCTCACTACGTAGGCGCAGCGTGCAACATGCGCTTGTTATATAGTGACGAAGACATGGCGGAGGGAGGACGTGACAGTAGCGGCGCTCAAGGCATTTTTCTGCCTTCAAAGAAACCAAATATGAAGTCTGGGCATATTCTGGTTATTGTAAGAATGCTCAGGGACAGCTCGTTGAGGATGGCAGCCCTATCTGCAGGAGCTGCGAGAAGTAAGTTGTTGCGAGGAGCGGCAACACATCCAATTTATGCGACTATCACTCAGCTGTTCAGCGCATGCAAGGTAAGCTAACCTTAAGCTTGGGTGCATGATGTATGTATGTCGAGTTTTTTCTTTTTTTATTTGCTGTTGTCACTAATGTAAACTGACCAGATAGTGGTAAAACTGAACAAAGCTGATCCATAATTTGACACGTTATCTGAACTGCTTATTAACTGTAGATTTCACTTTTTAAAGTCGACCTAATTATTTCCCAAATATTGATATAGAGCTGCAGTGAGGAGGATTTGAGACAAACACGTACTGGGTGGACTGAGTTAGTGAATGCAAACTGACTGAGATGAGCGTCTACCTGTGGCTCAGCAGCCATTTGACCAACCAGAACGACCGAGTCCACTGACAACAAACGAGCATGCAGACAGAGAGACAGACAGCCAATATATATAAGTCATATCAGAAATATATAGTACTTGTGGATTATTTGTAGAATAGACTATACATAAATAATAATGTAAAATGGTGAATATAACAAGTGTCTAGATAGAGATAAAAGCCAAAATAGAGTATTCATAATTCATTTAACAATAATCGTTTTTGTTTTAATCTAAAAAAGTATCCAAACTCTCTCTCACTAAAGTGATATGATCTAAATTGTGAGTTTTGTGATCTGTTGGTTGCACCCTTATTATAAAGAAACGGTGACAGTAATAATTAACGATGACATTTTCTTTTCATTTTCTTTACAGAGAGGGTCTGCTGGCCAATCGAGTGCTGTTGCCACTACATCTTATTCTACCTATTATTTGTGGCTATGAGTGGATTTCTGATGATGGTTTCTTGGTTGGAGGTGTAGACTGCAGTGTATTGTTATCATGCTGTCTTTTCTGAGGTTGCTAGAACTACATAAGCTAGCGGTCGGAAAACTCTCAAGGGGGAATCTTACTTGATGTCACGGTAGGTTAGAACATGGATTAAACTTATACCAGAATATCCCTATTAAATATTTATGTCATCAACATTGTAACTGTGAACTTGTAACAGATGACACACATCTGTCTCTGTGTCTGTGTGTGTGTGATGAGCCATCGGTTCAACCTGCCCTAACATCACTGGTATATTTTACCCACAACCTCCACCTAGATTCACACTTATGTTAAGTTTATGACCTTGTTTTGTAGCTTACACAGACTTAAGTTAACATGTATGTCTGAAACTTATCAGTGATGATAACGTTAGAAACATGATGAAATTACTTGGCATGACAACACAATTTTCTTTTTGCTCTGGCTTGCTTACCACTCTCTCCATGTGCTTCAGTCCAACATGCATTGAATTATGTTAAGTGTACTTCCTTGATTTGTGGTCACATGACTACCCATGTTTATGATTACCTGGATGTATGGGGGACGACTCATTGTACCCGCCCCGCTGGCTTGACTTACCCTTTCGTGCTTGAAGTGAAATCACATTCAGTACTTGCAAGTCGGTGATGGATAATTCAAAGCACACATCCCGACTGTTAATGATAACTAATTAATATATACATGATGAAATATAAGCATGTAGAGCTGTCCTACTTATATGTAACTCACTATACATGAACTCTACTATACTGGTCTAGTAATAATGTGTCCAGCTTGCAGCAGATTATAACATTATCGTTTGAAAATTCGTTTTACTGAAATTTCTCATTATGCATTTTTGATGTTCTTCTCATTCCTCTCGACTCAGTGCGCTGTAAAATCCATTTCCATCTATTCACCATCAAAAGGGGCTAAATGACTTTGACATGAATACATAAACAAGGGCAGAATCTCTGAATGCCCCCTGGACATCCATGCGTATAGCCGGTCATGAGGAGAGGCTCAGCTAACAGCCTGACTGGGACTCAGAGACACGTGCCAATCTTCATAGCGTAGAGAGCGCGGGACTCTGTTAGCATCATCTCACTGTGTCAGGACACATCACCCGTTTCACTCACATCATCAGAGAGGGGAAGGAATCAAGATAGTTCATATTTAATCTTGAACATTGCCACAAAAAAAAAAGGCGTAGTCTCCACTGTCATACCCTCACTGCATTTAAAAACAAAGATAAGTGAAACTTTAGAATGACACCAAATTAATGCATGTGGGCCATTTTGTACAGGAAATCAATCATAAACACATTAACACATCTATAAAAGGAATGTGCTGTTGGAATATGTGCACAGCCGCAGATGGTACACGTCATTGAACAGTGGATTTGGAACCAGAATTATATACATTATAATTAAATTATTGATTTTTGCTTGGATTTGCCATTAACCATTTTCTTTTCTTTTTTTTATATGTTCACATTTGGCCAGCTGATTTTCTCCACTGACCTTTAATTACAAAAAGCTCATGGAACTCATGGAATGCTTTCTGGGAACAAGACTTACTTGAGCAATGTAACCAATTATGTTTCTCA